>NC_136536.1:11980389-12646251 GCF_910591455.1 Pholis gunnellus
GTAGTTGACCCTTAACACTGGAACCCAATCTCATGTTCTGACTCTACCATCCAGCGTTCTCCATTCCTTGCTTTATCTGCTTATGCCCGATGCCCATCTGAGTCACCAAAAGAGATTCTTTTGCTGGCTTCTCTGTGTGTGTGTGTGTACTGGGGCTTTTATTGTTTTATCAGCAAGCACCCCCCCCCCTACCCCGCTCCTCCAATAACAAACACAGGAAGCTGCTGGCTGTCGCTGGGTAAAACAGAGAGAGCAGGGGAGAGGAAAAAAAAAAAGCACTTTGCTGCTCTACGGTCAACTTCTTTATCAAACAGGCTCAGCTCGACGGGATGCGAAACATCTGTTTGGGTGTGATGGGACGTCGGTTTAACAGTTAAGTTATGTCACACACGGGATGACGGATAGCAAAGAAGTGGCAAGCCCGTCAAATTTGTGACAAGCCGTGGAGGGGAGGTTGAAGGATTTAAGATCAAAGCTGGAGCATCCATCTGTGCAAAACTACAAAGAAGGGAATCTGCAAAAAGAGATCTGATGCAGTTTTGATCTTCTCTGCCCGTACATGCAGGAACTGCAGTATAAATGTGAACGTGTAGTTTCTTAGACAGTAATGTACTATTTGCAAAATGACTGTACAATTATGGAGAATGGAGACTGCACCACATGCACAGGACCGAAAGCAGAAATCTAACATGTGATTACACGCCCAGGCTGAGAGAGTGAAAAGTAAATATGCGTGTGTGTGTGTGTGTATTCATATTACACGTTCCATGCATGCTCTGTGCTCTCAAAACCTTGTTAACTTTGTCAGTTGTTCACCTCTCAATACGCCAGCTTCATTCTCTCTCGTATTAACTGTCTTTCTCTCTCCGCCTCCCTCCGAGTGTGTCTGAAACTGCAGAGTCAGCAGGGGACCTTCTGTTCTTCATTTAGAGCAGCAGAAACCCCGCTCTCTGTCGAAAAACTCATACCTGGAGTAACACGGCAAGTGCGCCGCCTGTAAATCACAACACTGAGCACGACTCAACATTTTATCATTTTAATTATATGCATTACTTTAAGTGACATACTGCAAAGTGTATTGAGTCTTTGCACGGGTGAATTATCAAATTAGAGAGACTGCTGCACTTCCATCAGCCATCATAACATATTTAGTTTGTTTTTGTGTGAGTGAGACTACAAATGCACACAGATATCATGTTTGTTGCAGCCGTATTTGGTGAAAAACAACTGACGACATTGTGAGTTGAGGTGTCTATGTTCACTTCAGAGTTTTTGTTAATAATACAGGATGAGAGGGATAAAAGGTTGTTCCAGTGAAAACAATGCAACAGGGTTTGTGCTTGTTTTTGTTGGCTCTGTTATGTTCCCACCAAGACTGTGTTAAGGGTATCTGACACAGAAGAGTTGCGGGCACACGCCACACTCACATTGAAGAGATCAAGGAGCCTGAAGAATGGTGCATTGTCATGTAATTAACGGTGCAGGAGGGCGAGGGACAAGCAGCAGAATATGGAAAGTGAGCTACAGTTGTGCCGAAAGATACTCAGAAAGAGAAAGAGAGAACGTTGCAATTTGGGAAGTCAACAAGGTTGGCAGAACACAAGAGCTTCTGCGGCTTTAGTTCCCAAAGAGTAAAAGAGCTCTGAGCGTGCTCCAGCTCTTCATCTCCTTTCCTTTTTGGTCTTCTAGCCACATCTTATTGGAATCAGCGAGGCATGAACTGCTGCATTTCTCATCTTTCACTGAGCTCAGAGACTTTCTGAGAACAATCGCTGTATTGTGTCTTGAAAGTCAGCTGGTTGTTCTCCCCTTAGCTCCAGTAACCTCACCTTTTTCCCTGTCTTCCCTCCTGCTAACACAAATAATGGGCAGCCCCAGTCCTCTCACGCACATATACTTGCACCCCAATTACTGTACACACTCCGACAGCGACTTACGTCACCCATACATGTTTGCAGGCCCGGACTGAGGCCCCCTCACAGTCAAAGTGTCTCTATTTGCTGAGCGGTTGGTGGTGGAAGTTTATGTTGGAAGTCATCTGGTGATAAGGGAACCTGCGTGATGTTTATATTTTCCTTCCTAATGGGGCCCTTAGGTTCACACTGTGTCACCAGACATTTTCACCATCTCTCAAGGACCCCATGCTGCAGTCCCAAGATTTGACTGCTTGATGGCCAGCCGGTGTCACTGTCACATCCAAACACCGCTGCTTTATTTCCACTTACACTGACTAAAGGCTCCACAAACAAGCCCCAGACTTAGTCTAGAGACACAGGTTAATCCATTTCAGTCTTTATTCTCTCAAAAACATCAATTAAATACTTTATACTTGAATGAAAATACCTGTGCTTTGAGCAGCTCTTGATTCCGCCACAGTGTACTCATCATTTACACTTCAAAGAGCATTTTTTTTTTAAATGATTATTTCCATAACTGTGTAAATTACACATTTGCTTTTGTACATACAAAAATATGACTGTCATTTTCCTAATCAAAGGTGAGATGTGAAAGAAAAAGATGGGTTTGGGGATGATAACATGATAGCCCTGACTGACTAAGCAAACTACATGATGATGCTACTTTTCTGTAAAGCCTGCCTCCAGAAAAAAACCTTGAAAGTATTGGTTAGCTGTGTGTCACAATGATGCACATGCGTACATTGTGAGTATGTATTTGTCCATGTAAATCCTTCCCACTGTGTGGTCTATTGGTCATGTGAGAGCCTCCGTTGTGGATAGAGGACCAGTCCCTGAGCATCAGTGAGACAGGAGAAGGCATTTGGGGGAATCCTCTCCACATCCAGCAGATTATTTTCCAAGTGGATCGAAGCCAAGGTGGAGCCAGAATTACGAGGGTGACACACTCCCCACTGCCTCACCAGCCTGTAACCACAAGATACGTACACTTCAATTTAGAAATACTAGATTAGAAGGTTTTCCTTCCACAAGTGCTGATTTGTTAGTTTCCCCAAATGCACAAAAAGGTGCGAGCTGTAAAAGTGCTTTGGCAACCAGTGTTGGAACATGCCGTTAGACGGCGTAACAGTTGATATAGTTGCGAGTGATGGAGAGCGAGCTGTACCCAGCATGTCTTTCGGTGGTCTAACAGTTTATACTCTGAATACACTGCAGTACATAGCGCACTACAAATAAATATGTCCCGTCGATTTCACGACCTTGCAGTCAACACTGCTCTTCCTTTGGTCCTCTGTAATGCATCTGCCAAGAGTGTGAAGTCAAACGGACATCGATAAAATAAAAGAACAGACATACAGATATACATGTATATGTATACATACAGACAGACAGACAGACAGACAGACAGAGACTCCTTTCATTTTCGTTAGATGATGAGGACGTTTGTTGAAATGCTGGCTTTAATAAATGTTTTTTCATAAAACACTGAATGTGCAATGATATCCTTCTTTGCTGCTTTGCCAAGCTACGTAGAGTAATTTCCAAAGGGAGCTGTAGTAGCAGAGCTAATGGTAGTAGGACAGGATTGGGTAACAAGCAAGTAAGCATTTAGCTTATCCCTGCATTTTGAAAATCACATTAAACTCTTAAAAACGTATGGAAAGTATGCTTCTACCTGATCTGGTTGTTGTCCAGTCTCAACACCTGCAGGTTCTTGAACTGTCGAACGCAGCGAGGGACCTCACCCAGCCGGTTGTTGTCCAATAGGAGCTCACCCAGTGAGCGGTACGCTCCAACAAAAGAGACTCGTTCCAATCCCTCATTGCTCAAGGTATTGTGGGATAGAATGAGGGACTGTAGGCTGGACCGCATGTGACGGAAGGTGAAGGCGGCGATGTGACTGATGTTGTTGTGTTGGAGGCTCAGTTTATGGAGACGACGAGGCAGATTCATTGGGATAGAGGTGAATTTGTTGTAGGACAGGTCCAAGGCCTCCAGGGACCTGAGAAGACAGAAGAATCGTGACTCTCAGTGACATATCTACAAGAAGACCTCCAAACTAAAAAATTCTACTTATACATTGATTTTAAACATGTCAGGCTGTTGGACTGTTGGCCCGTCCATCACTTTGGTCCAGACAGAGGTCTCTCAACAATCATAAGATTGCAATGATGACATTCATGGTCCACAGAGGATACATCGTACTACAACTTTTTCCTCGAGCACCAACGGCAGGTCAAAGTTTGCACTTATCCTGTGAAATACCTCGACATTTACAAGATGGATTGTAAATGTGGTGATCCCCCAGCTTTTCCTCTAGTGCCACCATGAGGTTGACATTTGTGGTTTTGTGTGAGATGTCGCAACAACTATTGGATGGATTGCTACGACGTTTGATACACGCATTTATGTGCTCCTCGGGAATACTTTGGTTTATGACAAAATACTTGCAAAACTAGCAACATTTTAACCAGCCTCAGCTGTGCTTTGTGTTTAGAGCTAGGTAAAAAATGTTGACACGCTAAAGTTAGCTGGTGATCATGGTGAACATTACACCTGCTTGACATCAGCATGTTGGCATGTTTTACAGAGCTCTAGATTCAATATAACTATTTCCAAGGCGTTTAACTGCAGACCTCATGTTTTATAGTTACTGGGCTCCCGCATAGTGCTGTTGGGGAGGCGGGGAGGCAGGAGTGCAGAGTGGGAGGCAAGGCTGCGGGGAAATCATGGGAGCAGCTGGGGGGAAAATAATGGGTCCAAAGGGGTTGCAATGTAAGAGAGTCTGGCAGTCTGAGGGGGAATTTGTGGCTGAGCGGCGGATAAGGGCTATGAAAATGTTTGGTTTTGAGAAAGAGAATGGACGGCCATAGATGGAGGACCAGGTTTCAGGGGTCTGAGGTGAAGATGCCTTACGGGGGTTCAGTGTTTTTGTTTTCAGATCCAACACAGCTGGTGTGAGTTTACAGCACAGCTCACTGCAGGAGAGGAACCTCATTTCCTGTCCATTCATTTCCATCCACAGACCACACTAAACAGCCAATGGGCGCAGAACACCCTAAGGTGGGAAGCCAATCACCGCACAGTAACGTAAACTTGGGACCAATGAGGAGAAAGAGAGTGAAGGGTTGTGGATGCAGGAGACGCTTGGACTGGCATCTGTCTGACTGATATTCGGTGCCTCAGCATCTCTGCTCCTCGTAAAGGTGACTTACAGTGAGACCTCTGCATTAACTCCCCCACCCTTGAACTTTATAACTCCCAGGTTACATTCATCACTGGTGTTTTTGTGGGGTTTCTATTTCCATGAGATAGATAGTGTGTGTCAATGAGAAGGGGTTAAAATCCCTAAATCAATCAAAAGCAACTTCTGAATTTGTCAGTATCCCAGTAAAGTTCACGGTTAGCATGAGGCCTTCCTGGCTCAGTTGGGTCAACCAAAGGCCACTATAGGCTTCAGGAAATCTGAGATAGGTTACACGCCTCTCTGTTTAACAGAGGTGTAGTAAAACATCACATTAATACAACAATAAACGTTTTACTGGAAAAAACAACAACATACGAGCCAGGCAGGCTTTTTATTTTACCTACAGGTATTGTGGTAATTATAGATTTCTGTGAAAATTCGGTTTCTATTTGAAATGTTTTTTTTATCAGATCTCAGTTGCAGTTCATACCAGTTGTGTGCTGATTCGTATTCTAAATTGCCAGCAAGCTCAGCAGCAGTCCCCCGCTGCTTAGAGCTCCACATGGTATTAATGAGCAGAGGGACACACAGGCCTCTCTTCTCAGAGTCCTCCACTCTCGACACTCCCAATAACTGGCACACGCACACATCAACACACACACACACACATGTTAAACATGATGTGAAGAAGAAACACTAATGCACACACACACACACACATGCTCACAGACACAGAGATGGGCCAACAACATGTATAAACAAACACAAACACATGAATTTGAAAACAGACACTGTACATACAGTGTATTCAATCAAATAGGCACACACATGCTCTCCTTTTCCGAGATGAATTAATTACTAAAACATTTAAAGAGAGGTAATGTGTGCGTCCATCTTTTTGTGCAAAGCATGGCCAGGAGTAATCAAGCTGATCATCCTCAGGGTGCTGGGTTCTAATGGGAATCAGCACACAGAGGGGTTTCTCTGTAGATACAGAAGCACAAGTACATTTCATACATACACACACAGTGCCATCTAGGCTGAGCCCAACGTGCCAGCATTGTTGGCTGATGCACTTTGGCAAACCTAGCCAGGATAGGTGAAGGTAGCCGGGCAGAGCGGCTGTGCCGGGCAGGCTGGATAGAACGAGGTGAAATGATGGATGGATGATAATGAAGATGTCTTCAGCTACATCAAGTCATTAGTATTTTAAGACATTTGTCACATCTGTTGGGTACAGACTATATGAAAACCAAAGATCACTTAAATCAAACTCAGAAGTTTTCACTTCGATGTGATGCTTTGGGTGTTTTTTGTTGTTGCGTGGTGGTATGTGCATGTGTGCTGCTTGCTTTCCCATTTATATAACTTATTACAAAACCAACATGCTGGTCCGAAGATAAAAGAGCTTTCGTTTCAAGTCCTCAGGCTCATAACATAACACGACACACACATCTTTTGGTGTCGGCCATCAGTGAACCTGTGCCTACATGCAGTCGGTCTGAGCCCGCAGCGATGATACATTTAAGCAGATGTCGTCTCCACCTCTGTCAAAGTGACACAACTAAAAACAAAACAAATGGACAAAGATTCCATCAGTCAAAAAACAAGATCAAATACCACATCAATTCTGTTCTGTGTCGCTTATTAATTAAACATGACAATGTAATTTCACTAGATCATTTCTAAGCTGATGACACATTTACAAGTCTGTTGTGTTTTCGATGTAGAACACGTGTAGTATTACGTACTTTGAGCAGAAAATCTACAGTACGATCATTTCCAAATAAAAATATTTGATGGCATGAATTCAAAACTGCAATTGAAAACATATAACTCATGAAATATATTTTTGTTTTATGTAATTATGCAGCTTTAATCAGTGGAAGTAATGTGAACATGCTCTGGTTGTGTCAGTGGATTTGTCTGGTAGCTTGCAGCAGTGATTGCTGGTAAGTTTTTATCGACTGGAGGAAGAGCGGATATGGAGGCATTTAAGACCGTTATTTAAACTGACAGGTTCATAAAGAGCCGGAAGAAGATGCTAAACAGGCGTGTGTGTGCGTGTGTGTGTGTGCGTGTGTGTGTGTGTGTGTGTTTGTTTTTTTATCTGTGTCTAAGGATGAAAACTGATTGGGCCCCTGAGGAGAGGCCTTCTAAAGTATTGCCAGCAAAATATACTTAAAGTTTTAAAAGTGGAAGTACTTAATATGCAGAAAATGTCAGCCGTGATATTATATTTTTTGGAACTTACTACACTTTAACCCTAACCCTAGGGCTGTGGTTAAAGTATAGTATGTATAAACATCATTCACTAAGTAAAAACAAAATAACTATCAAGCAAAAGTGTAGTAAAAAGTGCAATAATTGAATAAATTGAAAAGCATAAAGTACCTTAATGGTAACACTCAAGGTAAGTTGAAGAACCTAAAATCTGTATTAAAGAACATTACTGAAGTACAACTAATTACACCACTTAAGCATGTTTACAGGATGGTCACACATTGGCAGCAAAATGTAAACACACCCAGAGGAACACAAACTAAAGACAGATCTGGGATAAGTTTACAGAGTACTAATAAATGGGATCTGGGACACAGTAAATCTGAAATATATCTAAAGTACAAACTGCCCTCCCCAGCTCCGCGTAACCCTCACTGGTGCCTCTAATCACTGAAGCCCAGCAGGAGGCAGCAATAACACTGACTCCATGACATGGCACAGAGGCGCTCCACTAACCAGAACCAGCACACTGCAGTTTACTTTATCATTAAGCAATTTACTTTTCACTCTGTGTCAATCCCTCTCTGTATATTTTTCCACACACCTCTGCTGAGGTACATGATGAATACATTTCTCCACAAGTACCTCAGTGTGGATTTAATTATTAATGGTCTGCAGAATAAAATAGAATCCAACCACAGGGAGGAGTCTTGTTTTATAGTTAATAGCCTCTGCCCTTTAAGGTCTCAGCTCCTGCTGTGGTAGCGGAGTTCAGGCTCAAGCTGAATTTGTTTCCACTCTCTTGTCTATGCCGTGCCGACGAAAGCTTTTAAGATGGAGGACCAGCTAATAAGCCTGCAGTGCCAATGGGAAGACCGCTGCTGTCGCCGCTAATGAGGTCAAGTGTCAGGTGTCAAATAGATTCTAGTCAGAAGTCAAGCGGAGGCTCGGAGTACCTAGCTCCATTTTAACTTCACTCAAAACTCTTTCTCTCTTCACATTATCTCTCTGTCCCCCTTTGGACAAGATTTTGTGTTTTACAGTTTCCATTATTGATTAAAACATCTCGTAATTTCTTCAGTCAAATTTCCCCTGAATTTATTTTCCCAATTTCAGATTTCTACGTACACTTTCACTTAATCATCCATTCATACAGTGAAACCTCAAGTTGGTACAATTGCCCTTTCCTGTCTTCAAGATTTTTTTCCATCAGTTTTCCCCGAAGCTCCCACTGTGGTTCACAAGGATCCAAGGGAGCAAAGAAAAAAACACCACTGGAATTCACTATATTTAAACAACAGGCACACACACACGCACACACACACACACACACACACACACACACACCACCACCAACACCATAGACACACATTGAGACATACGTACACAAACACACACATAGAGGCACGCAGTTGCCCTCAAGCTGTCCCTCACAAGCCTGCTCATCTAAGTACGCAAGGTCAGCTGTCATAACTTCTGTGATATGTGTGGTATGTGTGTGTGTGTGTGTGTGTGTGTGGGGGGGGGGGGGGGGGGGGGGGGGGGGGGGGGGTGAGAGTCAGAAAGATAGAAAGAAGGAAAGAAAGGAAAAAAGCTGATCATTCTAAATGTCAGCCAAAGACACTGAACAAAGTACAGATTTTTCACACATTTGTGTGTGTGAAATGATAACAAAAGTGTTCAGAATTTCAAACAATACTAGTCTACCCTCTTGTGGCTGATGGAGGAACTTCAGATCATTATTTTTTAAATCAGTAGCTGTGAATGGATGGATGATAGATAGATAGATAGATAGATAGATAGATAGATAGATAGATAGATAGATAGATAGATAGATAGATAGATAGATAGATAGATAGATAGATAGATAGATAGATAGATAGATAGATAGATAGATAGATAGATAGATAGATAGATAGATAGATAGATAGATAGATAGATGGATGGATGGATGGATAGATAGATAGATAGATAGATAGATAGATAGATAGATAGATAGATAGATAGATAGATAGATAGATGGATAGATGGATAGATAGATAGATAGATAGATAGATGATAGATAGATAGATAGATAGATAGATAGATAGATAGATAGATAGATAGATAGATAGATAGATAGATAGATAGATAGATAGATAGATAGATGGATGGATGGATAGATGAACATACTTGAGATGATTCCAGGCGTGGGTAGCGATGCCTTGCTCATGCAGCAGGTTGTGACTCAGTTCCAGCACTCTCAAATGGACATAGCCCCTCACTGCCTCCTCTGTCACCTCTTCAATCAGATTTCCATTCATCTCCAGCTCCTACGCAAAAAGAAAGACAGAAAGACAGGGACATCAATGATTGTCTTCATGTCAGTGTCGGGCTCTCTGATAGACCCTGAGTACTATTCTGAATCCCAGCTGCCTCCTTTAGCTGAACCTAACACTTTAAGGAGAAGCATTTTCCCGACACGATTCAGTAAAGTGATATCAATGCACCTGAAGAGAGCGGGGGAGGCCCAGAGGGAGGGAACGGAAGCGGTTGTTGTCCAACTGGATTTCTAGAAGTCTCTCTAGCGGTCTGAAGGCTCGAGGTGACACACTGCCCTCATGGAGAGTGTTCTCATTAAGCTCCAGATTCAACAGGTTCACCAAACCTAGAGGGGAATACTAAATTACATTATTTTCCATACACGACGTTTCTCTTCCATGTGCACAGACACAACTCCTACCTTCGAAACTGTGAGGGCTGAGTGCACTGAGCTTGTTGTTGCTAATCTTGAGCTCCTCCAGAGACGGCGGCAGTGCAGGGATGCTGGTAAACTGGTTGCCGTCTAGGTTCAGCTTCTTCAGAAAGGTCAAGGTCTGCATGACACGAAGCAAAGAGAGGGGTGAACAGGCCGGAAAGATAAAACGGACTAAATGAAACTTCATAATCCATAATTTTCCATCCCAACTTGCCGGGAAGGTCACAATCACAGAGTTCACAGAAATACACCAAATCTATGCATCTCTTCCATGTCATCTATCATGTTGTATTTTTAGCAAAGCCACGCTTCAGTTAGAGCCATTGTGGTTGATCTGTGTCAACTAAAAGCAGTGGACTGAATCTTTCGCAGGATTCTTCAAGCCAGTTCATCAGTCCTCTGTCATTACTGTGGATGTGAGCAAAAAATGAAGAAAAAACGTCCTCCAAAAATAATTTGCTTTTATTTTCCACGTCATTTGCTGCAGCTGTTTTCCAACAGGTCTGTCCAGCCAATGGTGGGAGACTATACTGGTGGTGGAGCGTAATGATTGGTCAGAGTGCGGCGGGCTGCCTCGGTGTGGTCAGGATCTGAGTTTGGCCTGTGGTCATTTAGAGGTTAGACCGGAGGTTATTCTTAGAAAGGATTAGTTAATGCAATTTTCAGTGCTCTTTTATTACTGTAATGATACAGGATACAGCCTGCTTTTTATTGTAATTAGATGCAAAGTGTGTTATAAAACTCATTCACATTTAGCAGGCTGCATATTCTCCACAAGAAGGAGCTTTTTTGAGTCAGACCAACTCTACACAGGCTTACCTACGCCACCCACAGGAAAGGAAAATAATATCTGCAGTTTAAACCTGCAGGTGAAGACATGTCAGTGTTGCCTGTTTTTTTGCTATAAATCTTTGTTGAGGATTGATATTTAACACTTAAAGGTGCATAATACCAGATTGGGAGTACTTTTGATTGCCTCCCAACAGCTCTCAACACGGTGACGGCTCGTAGCTAATGGTGCTAACAGTGACCAAACTATGTCAAAGGTGCTCACAGAGTTAATAGTGTTTACTTGAGGGGGAATCGGAGGATGGGTGCTTGGATTCCACGATGTGTTGGAGACAGTGTTACCAACTGTGACCGCCATATGAGAGCAGTGCCGAGTGGCGGCCCTGAACTAACCGGTGGGGCAGGCTCACATGCACATAACATGCACTAAAAGCATGTGCGGCCTGGCATGGCTATGTCAACAAAGCAAGGAGAAGGTCAGACACACGTGCAGAGGGAGAGTGACTTCATTCTCTGCTCAGGTAGACATTACTGCACTGTATCTTTACATAGTAACTAGTTGTTTGCTGCTATATTAATGGTCTGAAGGCCGTATTTTTTATTATCTGTTCCTAAAAATAGAATTGCAAATCAGCTCATAGCTCTTAATCATAATATATTAGCTACAAGGGGTTTTGAACAAATGTATAATTTTTTGTATTTATCTTGGCATAACAATGCTTTTTCAGACACTTGACCATCAGACAAGAGAGCAAATGTTAACTGATTTTATTAACACTTAAGTTTAAAGCTTCCTCTGGGCTCTGCCTCTCCTTCGTTGGTTTTTCTCTTTTGGACAAATGCATTTATTCAAAACAAAAAAGACGACAGTTGTAACATTCCCTTGCCCGTGGGTGGAGCCGGCTGGACTTGTAATTCTGGTCTGGAACTGCAGGTTTGAGATCTGCTGGCACTGCAGAAGCTCTGCAGTTTGATTTCATTGGATGAGTCTGGTTTTGGGTTGCATCACATCAATGTGACACTGTGTGCTCTTTTGCATTTGTATCATACATACACGATGTAACACCTTCAATTGAACCCGAACATAGTAGTGAGATGTCCATTCAAGCACAATTAAACATGCAGAGTACAACTGTATGGGTGTGATGTACTTGCAGAAGAGGCTATTAGACTGGACAGTTGAGACCGACAGAGAAGAAGAGAGGTGTTACTCACCGACAGGGGGTGTTGGCTGAACGACTCATCATCCAGTTTGTTTTTGCTCAGGTCCAGTGTGTCCAGGTTCGGCACACCAGAGAAAACTTGTGGACTGACGATTCTGATGTTGTTCTCTTTGAAAATAAATCACATGGTATGTTATATACTGTACACATATGGACTTCGTTATTTTAGTTTTCAGTTTAATGGTTCACCATCCTAACCTATACTGTTCTTGCCAAATACTATGTACTGAGCGGTTATAATTGTTAAAATAAGAATTCATGGCTAGTGGCATCAAAGTTGGAATTTGAACTACTGGAAAACTTCATGAATAAGCTGATTTAATAATAAACCAGTTCAATTGGAAACAATATCACTGCTATATCACTTTTTATAGAGTTCACTCTATTTCGTACCATCCCCCAACATGGCTTATTTTGTGTGATGCATCCTCCACCACCACAACACACACACACACACACACACACACACACACACACACACACACACACACACACACACACACACACACACACACACACACACACACACACACACACACCTGCCATGTCCAGATTTGTGGCTAGCGGGTTGTGGATGATTGGCAGGAGAGTCATGCCGATGCCCCTGCAGCTGATTTCTCTGTCAGCAGTCTGACACTCGCTGAGAGGAGACTCTGTAGAGCTGGAGAGAGTTTCTGTTTGATTGCTGGGAGCCTCAGTTGCCTCTTCTTCTTCCTCTTCCTCTTCCACTTCTTCTTCTTCCTCCTCCTCCTCCTCCTCCTCCTCCTCCTCCTCCTCCTCTTCTTCCTCTTCCTGACACAAAAGATTAAATTATAAATTATATGACAAACTATTTATGAATGATTCAATTAACTGAAGTAAAAACAACAAGAATCAAACCTCTTCCTCTTCCTCTTCCTCCTCATCGTCATCATCATCGTCGTCGTCGTCGTCATCATCATCATCTTCTTCTTCTTCTTCCCCCTCTTCCTCTTGTGCTTTCTCTTGATCCATAAGCTGTTGCTTATCAGCATGAAGCTCCTTCAGTGCAGCAATGAGAGTGCTGTTTTCCTGCTCTCCTCTTCCACGCTTTCTCCAGCCCGTCAGAGGTTTCCCAAGTCCTGCCTGCAATAAGCAGCCGGAAGTCACTGACACGCTTCAACAAAGGAACAAATCAACGTATATGGATGCCCCATTTTTATTTATTCATAAATATGTATTTCTGTGTCCACATGGTAGAACAAGTGCCATACTATTCTATACGCAGTGGCCTCCACAGTAGCTGCGTGTTTCCTTTTCCCCCGAGCACCTCTTCTTCCTCTACCAGCCTCCAGCATTCTGAGCTCAACCCCTTGATGCTCCCGCTCCTTCTCTGCCTCCATTTGGAGAAGTTCATCCTCAGTCTCTTCTTCACCATTCATAAAGCCGAGCAGAAAAAGACAGTTAATAGACATGAAGAAATCAAAATAACAACTGAGCTTTTCACTCAGCATTGTATGCTTAGTTATGTAAAAGTATTTCAGTTATTAAAGCATTTATTAGCCAAGATCATGCAGACAGAAACAGGCAGCATTTGAAAGATTAGAACTCTCATCTTACCAGAAGGGAGGGTTACACTTGAAGCATATGTATCCAACGGGGTCACTCCTGTATCAATTCCTGGTGGGTGAACTGCTGCTGTTTCTGAGTCAGGTGTCTCAAAAGAGGTTTCCAAGTATGCATCCATGTCATGCAAAGAGTTACGGCCTTGTCCTGATAAAGCTGTGCCACAGAGACAAATGAACGTGATCCATGTCCTTGGCATTTGCATTGTTAAAGGTTTTATCAGTTAAAGCTGTTTCACTTGGAGAGAGAAGTCCAAATTGTTTAGGTCTTCGGGGCTGAAGCGACGATGAAGCAAATCCACAGAGAGTTCAGACGGTGATGCCAAAGGGAAGAAACTCAGCGAGTAACAGTTGACCTGAGAGTTTACACGAGAGGATGCATCACTGTAAAGACTTGTAGCAAAAGCTGTGGAGCACCTTCTCTGTTGTGAGTCAGCCAAAAGCAATACTAAACCTTAGTGCACATGCCCCCGACTCAGAGTGAATACTGAAATGAGAGGACGAAGGGAAGGAATATCTAGGAGGCGGAGAGGTCAAAAAATAAACTCTCACATTGTTAATAAAGGCTTGTTCATCGCACCATAAAATACACAGACCCGCCCTGCTCCTCCTTGTCTCCTCACTGTCTGCTAACATTTGGTGGAAGGCATAAGATAGAAACTTGAACACAATAAGTTTCATACAGCTGTGATAGATTCTAGTCAGACATTATGACACATGAATTAGTGATCCTCTGTCATGTCTGTGTTTTTCTCCTGACTGAATCAGACTGACCTTGGGCCTTTCCCAAACAAGAAACAGGGTTGGTAGAAAGTTCAGGTCGGAGTCAAACGCTAGCATCTATGTATGAAAATAAACACGTCCATCTTTACCTTCTGTACACACAATACTGTCTGTACGCATATACGCTGTGATGCCCACACATGTACTCTGGAGCTTGTACATCCCCACACTCACAGCTGAGCCAAGCAGGTGCCACTGGCTGAGTGTTGAGCCAAACTGGGATTTTCACTGTGGGGTGAAAGCTGCTGACAGACCCACTTTATTTGCTCAGTAACCACACATACTCAGACTAAATCTGTCAACATGTGTGTGCATGTTCTCATGTCCTAGACAACAGCCTCTGTGATTAACACGGCCTGAAATGTGAACATTTCTGATCATATCGGTTAAGTCAATTTTATGTATTAATTCTGGTCGGTTTAGTTTTTCTGCACTTGGAGCTGAGCTGAGGAGGCAGAGACGATGGAAGAATCCAGACTTCTTCCAAATGGCACATTGGACAACTAACGGTAAACTGTGAAACACTGAGGTCCTGGCGTGCTCTTCCAAGGTAAATAGTTATGAGTCCAAAAACTATTCATTTAAACCTCGACAGGAACGTGCAGTAATCCACTGACCACACATTCAACCCCTTCCTTAACCTCAGTCTGACAACACCCTGGGTTAACAATTTCCACTGCAGAGAATGGTGCAGAGGCCTATGATTCATGAAACGTAAATACTTAAGCTTCTAGTTTGGGTCCAGTGACTGGTTTGAGACACTAAAGAGTTTTACTATCTCTGCTGTGACCCGTTGTCCATTCTTCGCCAACTTTACTACCTTGTTTTCTTACTCAGAATAAAAGGTGTCTTTGACAGTCTGAACACTGCCAGCTCTACAACATGTATGACGGGTATCTGTAAAAGCCACATGTCGCAAACACTCAAGCGTAACACCAGACCAGGAGTCTGAACCCACGCTAGCAGCTTTGTGAGATTGCACTTTGGTACAATGGTGCTTACAGCTAAATGCCTAAGTCAGCATGCTAAAGTCTTGCAGGCATATTGACCATGCTGGCCATAGTAGTTTGCAGTGTTGGCATGCAAACACTTAGACATCAGTAAAAGATGAGGCTGATAGGAATGAGTTTGTTTTGAAACTAGTATTTTGGTCATATTCAATAGCATGATGGGAACATTTCTGTGAAAATTACAAAGACAGACCAAAAATGTCAATCACACGGTGGAGCTAGCAGAAAAGTATGTGGATCAAAGTTATTAGAATACCTTGTGTGGGAACCATGAATGGCTGTACAAGGAGATGTTGACACCGATGGGTGAAAACTACAACGTGCTAGTAGCGCTATATCAGAAGTCAGGGGATCGCTTACTTCATTAGGCCATCCACTAGCTACGGTATTTTAGTCTTTACCAAAGAGGCACCAACATCGCCACTCATAGAAACACTGCTAGCAAAGCAGAGTGTAAAAAAATAAATAAATAAATTTAAAAAAAGAAAAACTAAAAACACAAGACTTTGGGTTAAATCTTTTTAATTCAGCACAACACAGGTACAACGGGATGACACAAGTTCCCTGGAACATCAGTAAGTGTGTGATGCCCATGTGGCCAGAGCACAGAAAAGATGACTGGTCAAACTCATAGCAAACTGGTTTAAGCATCAAAACACTACAAAACTGATCTAGTCAATAAGATTTATGACAAACGGTAACCGTGTTTGTTGAAGAAAAAGGGAGATAAGAATGCTAGAAAAGTGACCGGACATGAGGTATGGTTGTTAAGAATGTGAAAAAGAAATTGGAATGCAAAACCGAAGTAGTGGCCCGACAGTTTACAATGGATCAGAACCGGGTCTGCTGCTTGTATGGTTTTTAAATCTGTCAACATACCACATTTACAATGTTCAGTGATGTTTTGTCTGAGCTACTTGAACACATAAGAGGATACAAGAAAGGAATGTTGCAGAGGAACCCGTCGGGAGAAGAGGTTACTAGATGCTAGGCTTTGACAATCCTATTCCCACCACTCTCAATCTGTGGTAAGTTAGCACACTGCACAGAAGTTAACAGGTCTTCACAAGAACAGGCCAGTTAGCTGCGAGTTGGGTAGAAAGTTGGTTGTGACGGAACAGAGCGGCAAGCGAGAGGTACGATGCAGCCCTTAGTTTGCAAAGGTCTGACGCACGGCGTTGGCAATGTGCTTGGCGCTGATGCCAAAGAGGTCGAGCATCTCTTGGGGCTTTCCGCTGTGGGGAACGCCGGTCACTGCGAGCCGGGTCACAACGATGCCAGGCTCTTTGCCCACTGCTGACAGCACTGCTTCACCAAGACCACCTGGACAGAGGAGACAGACCATCAGCTCAAACCACCAAGGGATGACATGATAATGCCCTCTTAATAGACCCTGGTAGATCGAGAAACATCTCTGCATAAAAAAACAACAAAAAAAACACCCCCACTAAGAATCTCTGCACATTGGTAAATGACTAGAGAAGCCTGCAACAGCACAAAAACAGAACACAACCTACCCTCCTTGTAGTGGTCCTCCACGGTGATGATCTGTCCCTTTGTGGCTCTGGCACTGGTCAGAATGGTAGAGGCATCCAAGGGCTTGATGGTGAACGGGTCAATTACGCGGATGTTCTTCCCTATGGGTATTCATTAGATTGTTACTTTGGGAAATGTTTATTAGACCATACTAGCTAACCTAGAGACTGATAACTTGTATCCCCTGAATTACCAAACATGAGATGTGGATGAAGGTTATGAATTGCCAGCTTCAATACCTACATCTATCCACTAGAGGGCAATGCAAGCTTACCTTCACTGGCCAGCATATCAGCAGCCGCAAGGGCCTCATGCAGAGTAATACCAGCTCCAATCACAGTCACACAATCACTGTCAGACTGGCGCACAACCTGGTAAAGTAGACAGTTATTCATATACATTCATTTTTTTGGTGTTTCTTTAAATCTTTTGTTGAGACTAGCTACTTGGTGCACAACTGAGTAAAAATCATTGTATTGATCATTACCTTGGCTATGCCAACTTCAAACTTCTCATCTGGAGAGTAGAGGACTGCAGTCTCTGGTCTACTGGTACGGATGAAACAGATACCCTGAGAATATAGAGCGATGAGTTACCACATGAGAACTCCCGTCACGGTGAAGACTGGATTACTGGACAAACTCTGCCACAAGGTGGCCTACTAACCTTGGTGTTGGCTGACAGCTCAACAGCTCTCTCTGTGGACACGGCATCACTGGGGTAAAACAAGGTACATGTTGGAATGGCACGGAACATGGCCAAGTCCTCGAGGGCCATCTGGGAAGGACCATCCTCACCTGAAAGCAGAATAAGATCAGTCGGGGGGGCCGGGTACACTCACCCCCATAAAAAATAAAATAATAAAGCTAGTGACGCTTTAGCAGAAGGCTTACCGATGGAGACTCCGCAGTGGGAGCCCACCAGGTTGACATTGGTCTGGGAGATGGCTCCCATACGGATCTGGTCATAGGCTCGAGAGAAAAAGGCGGCAAACGTGCTGGCGAATGCAACCGTGCGGTCTCGGGTGGCACAGCCAATGGCCACGCTTACCTGCAGCAGTAAGTAGAGATTGGTATAACGGGTTAGTCTTAATGACAGCATATGAAATAAGGCATGGAGCCGCACGTAAACTGAGTGAGTAGCAAGAGAGGATTTTCATATTAGAGCATAAAGAGTAACAGATTAGACCTATTTAGAGCAGGTTATAGTCATGAAGAGTTAAATGGGAGCTAAAAGTATCCCCCTCTCATAAGTTGGAGGTAAAGAGTGAAATATTGTGTACCATGTTCTGTTCAGCGATGAAGCACTCAATGTAGCGGTCAGGGAAGGCCTTCTTGAACGAATCTGAGAAGGTGGAGTTCTTGGTGTCTCCGTCGAGGGCCACCACTCTCTTGCTTGCTTGGCCCAGCTTGGCCAGTGCAATGCCGTATGCACGCCTTGTTGCCATCTGACAGGACAGGAAGGAATGGGTGAAGACTGATGAGTCAGTGTGAAACATCTATGCTAAAACCAGTGGTATCAGTAAACTTTAATTGACTTAAAAAAGGGCTTTGTATCCATTATTACACATGATTCAAATGTCCCTAAAAATGTAATCAATTACATTAGGCGGCATTCAATAGGAGCACAAGTAAAAAGCTACCTTGTCTCCCTTTCTGTATGCTGGGGGTGAAGGCAGGGAGATGGTGCTGAGGTCTGCGGGTGCCGTGTCGTCTTTGGGCAGCTCAGGGGACAGGGTCTTGTTGGGGACCTGGATCAGAGCCCGCAGGTCTTTCAGGACGTCATCCACCCTGTCCTTGGGGATGGGCTTTCCATGCCAGTTATCAAGATCCTCAATATCTACAGCAAAGAGATAAACAAGTCAGACTCAAATTCAGAGAATCAAATAGCTCAGTAAATAAAACGGTCACCACATGAAAGCCACACTTACTTTTGAGTCCTTTGCCCTTGAACGTCTTGGCTACAATGCAAGTGGGTTTGTCCTTCACCTGCTGAGCCTGCCAGAAAGCTTTGCACAGCTCCTCCACGTCGTGTCCATCCACAACGTAAGTGTTCCACCTGCAAAAACATGGCTCAGTTTAACAGCATGCAGACACATTACAGCAAATATTAACCCAAAACACAGTCTGTACCGACTTCTGACCCAACACGTTAAAAATATATGCCATTAAAGGTTATGTTTATGAATATTTGGCACTGACCCAAAGGCTTCACAGCGCTTGCGGTAGGTCTCCATGTCGTGCTTCAGGGGCGCAGCTTCACTTTGACCGAGGCGATTGATATCCATGATGGCCACCAAGTTGTCCAGCTTGTAGTAGGAGGCAAAGGCCATGGCCTCCCACACTGAGCCCTCTGAACACTCTCCATCTCCCATCATGCAGTACACACGGTATCTACAACACAATGAGGAAAGGAAAAACAGGAAATGATGATCTCCAAACAATGAAGCACATAATGTTACACGATTAAAGTCTGTCACTTATTTTTGCTACTTTTAATATGACTCTGCTGCAGCAGTGCAAGACCTTTTGACCTCACTGCAGGCACCATTCAGGGCGTGATTTAACACAATTACATCTCCACTACGACAGGTTCATCCATTAAAACTGATTACAGCGTTTCAGGCATCAGTTTAAAAGAAAGTTACCCGACTGCCAATCAAGGTACTGCACTGTTGTTAAGAACGGCTCTTTGTTAACCAAATCCCTTGTTGACTCAAATGATTTAACAGGAACAACCCTCAACATGTATGACATTTCAAGAATGATAGAAACAGTCTAGTTGGAGTATAGAGAGCCCATGTCCTTAAGCAATCTAATTCCAACGTGTTGTCCTATAAACAGGATTCAGACTAATGCTGAAGAAAATAAAAAGCAGGTTTAATAGTCTTTGAACCTCTTAATGCATATACATATATTTTTGTATACATGCTCACCCTGATTTGTCAAAATGTTTGCCAGTGTATGCCATCCCACAGGCAGCCCCGAGACCCTGTCCCAGAGATCCTGTAGCCACATCAACAAAGGCCAGTTTCTGATGAATAGAAGAGAGGGAAAACTAAATGTTATACAAGATATAGACTGACTGACATGAACATGATAGTGTGTTCTGGAGACATGAACACCAGAGAAGAGAACTCAGGATTTTGAACTTACTGGTGTGGGGTGCCCCTCCAGGTCACAGTCAACCTTGCGCAGGTTGAGCAGCTCGGACTCCTTCACGAAACCCGCCTCTGCCCATGCAGCATACAGGATAGGTGCAGCATGACCCTAGAGACAGCGGGGGAAACTCTTTAACGACAGCGGCGATGCCACATCACAGGTGAGCTGGCCGACTGAAGGACATTCTCCCTCGAAAGAAATGCAAGCCAACCTTTGAGAGCACAAAGCGGTCGTTGCACTGGTTGCGAGGGTCATCTGCTTTGTAGCGCATGGTGTTGAAGAAGAGCACAGACATGAGCTCCGCTGCACTGCAGCATGATGTGGGGTGACTGGGGGAGAGAAAAATGGAGACAAGTCTGGTGAGAACATGCCACAAGAAAAACACCGGTATGTCAACAAGAAAACAAAATGCACACACCATGCACATGCATGTGCTGCTACAGTCAGGGATCCTCACACCGGTTTTAGTTTGACAATAAGAACAATTTATGTACCACAATTCCTTAAAAAAAAAAAAAAAAAAAAAAAAAATGTCATTCAAAATAGATACATTTGTAAGGCAAGCAATTCATATTTTATAGAGCCTTTAATCTTTTGGGATTAGGAAAATCAATCTTGTCAATAGATTGTTAATCTGCAACATCAACAGTCATGTTTCCACACTTTATCGCACTTACAAAATAAAAAAAACACAAGTTAACTTGTGAAACTGTTAGTTGCTGCATAGTGGTCAAAGTATTGCCATATTCAATGTTAAAAAAAAAATTAAAATACCCAGGTTACTCAACAGAATCTCTGCTTCCCTATGTGGGTTAATTTCTAAACGGCATAATTTCAACCATGCTGGAACACGAAGTTATCTTATTCAAACAAACACCACGGCCACTGTTAAATTTCATAAGAAAAAAACCCAGTGCTCCGTTTACCCCTTGTCCTTTTGATGAGCGATAACCTGTTGGGAAATAAACTGAATGCAATCAGATGCTCAAGTGCAATGTCCCATGTCGGTCAAATAATGAGAAACAGGTGTTGAGTTTTAGGTGTCAAAACTCAACAACATCTTTTGTTAAGGGGAGACAACACATTAAGGACATCCAGGATATAATCCATGTAGTTCCTTGTCAGTTGGCATAAGGAAGTAACAAACCGGTTTACCAACAAACATTTCCTTTTCAAAAGGTTGCAGTTGCGCAAGTAAAAAAAAAAAAAAAAAAATTCTCGGATATCTTGCAATGTGAATACAATGAAACCGTGGACTGGAAACAAACACAATTGCATTTAATTAAGATTAAACATAACAAATGTTTGTATTTGTGGGTGTGTACACAGAGCTATGGAGAGAGTACTAGGACAACACAGGGCTGCCAGAATAATCTCTAGATTACACAAACTATAAAATCACACCCCCTGTCAACAAGGAAGCCATTCAAACTATTCCCGCTTGGACTCTGGTTCAACCTAGAGTGAATGTGAAGAGGCAGACGTCAGGCTGTCCGACATTTAGGATGAAGAATACTACAGGTGCCCTTTTGATAGCCACTTTTAGTCATAGTTGACACCAATTTCCTGCAAACAATTGCAACTGGTGTGCATCCCTGCATTTGGCAATTTAGCACGCAGCTGCAACTTTAAATTAGAGCTTCAAGCTGACCACGAGATTGCCTGTTCCGCATGATCATGTGGTTTCTTGTTAGCTAGCAGCAGCTAGATGCTAATGACAAAGTTTAAATCCAGCAACTTTGCTGATAGCATGACTGCTTTACTAGAGTGCATGGTTTTTCAGACACATTGCACCGACTGTAACGTCGACACAGGCGCACAAATTGTTATTTTATGCTAATCTTAGCATGGACTATGCACTATGGACAAATATACCTCACAAAGTAGCTTAAAACGTTTATGGAACGGTTCGCCTAATCACTTGCTAGCTGTCTGCGTTTACACCGCGTGAAGGTACTCTGCAGCACGTGCCACCGGGCCCCGCAGGTAAAAACGTTCTTCAGATAACGTCACTGTCACGTTACTATTGCAAAGTCTTATATATTTTCTTCATACGTAGCGGTGTGCTTTTTTTAAACTCCCTCCCGCGTTACTTTGAATAGCTTACCCGGAGTTAGAGGCGCATGTCGCCTTGATGGAGTTAATCCGTAGCTTATTGGCGATGTCCTTCAGTCCCTGCAGAGTTTTCTCATCGGGTTTGTGGTAGCTAGTCATGGTTTCTGGATTCTTTTTTTTTTTTTTTTTGGAAAACCGCGTCCGCTTGAGTAGTTCGGTTACTTCAATTACACCGCTGCTTCCCGGGGTCGTAGGTTCAAAGCTGCACAACGCCGCTAGTAAGCTGTCTGATGCAAAGCACAACCGAGGAGGAGATAGCGTCGAGAGGAAGGGGGACTTATGTCTGCTCCACAGCCACGCCCACCTCATCCATTCATTGGAGGAACCGTCGTGGTACCAGTTGCGCAGGACCTTGTTCCTTGTGCTACTTTCACAAATCATTTCAACACGTAAACGTTATAGATCGGTGGCGACTTCGTTCTAATCATTTCCATTGCAGCCACTGCTTTGAAGACTTTAAAAAAAAGGGGGCAATATTTTTAATGAGGTGGCTTCCTGGTCATTTGTATGACGTAAGATATGGAAATATTAATGATAACTTAAGAATAAAACTATTCATCAGAAATAATTGTTTTATTTGAGACAATGTGCATGTGCTTGAAGACCAGTATAGTTAAGAAATTCTGAACTATACTGATCAACTAATCAGGATACATATGGGGATTTTTCCATACGTGCATGTCGCTGTTCCTTTAAAGTTAAAGCTGGATGGCTGCCAACACGGAAATGGTGGATTTTGCCCTCTCATCCTTACTCAGGGAAACACAGGCCAGCAACTCGAGGTTCAAATACTCCCTCATTTCTTATTCCTTGGTTACTGACACATTATATGCATTTGTAGATGTCAATGGATGCGACGGAAAAAAATATAATTTAAATTTGTTTTATTGTTCAAAAAAATAGATAGGCTGTAATAGTGTAAGAACATGACACAAGCAAACCGTCTATATGCACATTCTACAGATACAAAGTGCATCAGATAGATGTCCTATCAAGATGTAGCCAAATCTACTTTTCACAATCAGTCACCCACCTACACACCAAGCCTGTGTTTCCAAGGAAGTCAAACACTTCCTCATTTTGGCCATCATTGCACATATTATTGCTCAAATTCCTCTTCTTTAAGTACCTGAAAGGACATGCATGCCATTAAAACAACCAGCAAAAGAGCAGTTTTTGTCTGAGCATGCCACAAAGAGAAATAAGATGTTTATCAGCTTTACCATGCTTCTTAGCTGGGCCTCAGACCTCTCCTCGGGGTTGACAATATCTTTGTCAAGTCGCTCCAGGTGTGGCAGGAGAACCAGTAGACTCAGCCTGTAGTCTACCGTTAACGCCAGAGGATTTTCGGAAAGGACCAAAGCTCGCAGAGTTTTTGACACAAGCGCAAGGCCTTGCACAGCTTTCTCATCTAAGATTGCATTGCCTCTAAAAGACGGAGACAGAAGCATGTGGGATATATAATCTGGGATACATCATTTTATTTGGGGCGTTACTGAATTGATGAAAGGCTCTGATCTGTCAACTCTGTACCTGACATTGAGGTATTGGAGACACTTCATGTTGGGGCTGAGGCCGTCCAGAGTATCTAGCTTGTTCTCTCGAAGGTGAAGGGTGGTGAGGCGCTCAAACTTCTCCAAACCCTCCAAATGCTTGATAACATTCTGGGCCTGAACAAAGAGCAAGGATACTTACAAGCAATCTGTTCCCTGGGTCATTACATGGGTATTAAGGATGGTGGTCAGTGATCAACCTCATCCCGTGTGCTAGTGCTATTAATCAAATAATAGTGCTTATATTACCAGATATAATTCCCGCAGGTTGGGAAGGTTGATGCCATCAGTGGTATCCAATTGGTTTCCCCTCAGCTCCAGAGTTACCAGGTTGGCAAAACAGCCACTCTGAAGACCATTCACTCTCTGAATACCGTTACCTGCCAGAGAGGTTGCTAAATGTCATGTCAAGGGCTTTCCAAACATATGTTTGGCACAACATATGTGATTAATTGCTGATAATAATTTGTTATATCCTATATATAGACTGAATGATAACACATGGCATTATAAACCCCCATCTGATCAAATATATAACTCCTGTGATGTTATCATTTCTCTTAATTTCAGCTTAATGCATCATCAGTCATTCACACAGTGAACTCGAACACCACTGATCCTGACATAAAACCAACAGATCAACCTGCAAGATTGAGGCTCTCCAAGGCAGGCCCGACTAGGCCGTCCAGGTCTGCTAGCCGGTTCCTTGCAATACTCAGCCATTGCAAGTAGGTCAACTGAGCGAAAGGTTGCCCTTTGAAGCACTCCACTGCATTGTTGTCAACCTACATAGGAAGAAATCAAGATTCACCATCAGTTGGAGTGACTGATACAGCCCCAGAGACGTCTTTTTTCTAAATAAAGAAAGGAGAGAGGTCCTTGCCTTCAGCCAGAGCAGCTCGGTGAGAGATGCCAGAGGAGAAAGATCAATAAGCTGGTTGTTGGATACGTCCACAAAACGTAAGTGAATATAACTGCTGATTGCAGCAATGTCATTCAGTCCGCTGAGTGGTACAATGATGTCGAAGGGAAAGTCGGTACAAAGAGATTGTTACAATTAATGGGCGATGGCAGCCAATTTGGATTTGAATGTATTTTTGCCATCTTACTTGTCTTTTAGGTCCACTTTGATAAATGCATGTCCAAGTCCATTTCCTGTTTGGCACAGCAACGACAGCCCCCGACCTATGGTTTCTTGGGTCAAATGGCAAACCTGTACCTATTAGAAGGGTAGACATGCACAGGATTATGCCGTCAAAATTGGTGGTGGTGGTGCTAACTCACAGGGGAGTAGATGTACAACAGGACCCCATCAGCTCAGACACAAGCCCCTCTACACAATGGAGCTTCAAAACCACCTGTACATTTAATGTAACATGTAACATTTTAGCCATTAATTGGGTCTCTCTTGTTGAAGTTTCTGTGAAGTATAATTATAAATACTGCAGTAACACTTTTGCATTAAAGCTACAAATAATATACTTATGTTATGCTTAACTAATAAATGACCAATGATGATTTAATGCATGCTGTATCATAAATTCCTGTTGCTCCCATCAACATATGATTAAGTCACTATGACTTTCTATGATTTGTTCACACTTAGACCACCAATTAAGGGATGTGAATTCAGTTACTTCATATTGAATTGATATGCTACCAAATGCATTTGCTCAGGGAGCAAAATGGTTTTCAATTGCCACATTTAGAACCTAGAGAGGGGAGCGTGAGTTGTTTTTTCAATATGTTTTTGTCAATTATTGTGCAACTTTGAAATAATATTTCTTAATTGATGAAATGTGAATAACTGCATAGTCATAGTGACTTGATCACTTTAATCGTGGTGAGTTAATGGTCAACGCTAAGCATCACTTCAGTAGATTATATGTTTTGTACCCACATTATAAAGCGTTCTTAAGAATGCTCACTGTAAACCCAAGCATCCATGACCGTCAGTATTTTAATGTGCGCATATTTGACACGTGCTGGGGCCTTAGGGTGGAGGAATCAAGCCTCGACCTTTAAGTTTGGAGTAGATTATGGCACGAGACCTGTGATTTTTAGGATAATTTGTTTACCTCACCTATCTAAACCACCAACCTACGGTAGTAACGTTACACAGTTCTTGCAAAAATGAGTTATCTAACATAACTGCACTAAACTGACTAGAATACAACGCTCAGGTAACAAATAGTTAATGACGTGCTTCGTTGTCTACGTTACAAGTAGACAACTAGTTCTACCTTCTCGTCCTTTTCGGCTCCTTCTTGGTGCGCTTCTTCTTCTCCCTCTACATCCGACAAGACTAAATCCTCATCCACCGCATACATCCTGCTCAATTTAGTTTGTGTTTTCACAAAAAATAGAAAAAAAGAGTAGCGGGTGCACAGCAGTAGACCTGCTAGTAACTGACAAACCGTTAACTAACGTTAGTCGAACTGCACTAAGTTTACTGTCGCTAACGTCTACTTAACGGCTAGTTTATGCGACTGTTGCAAGTCCGGCTGTTGAGTTCTTCTTTGTAACTTTAGCATCATGAAGATACCGAAATATAACAACCAATGTATACGTAAAGTGACCTGGAGACGCTAAAAACCAAATGTAGTTCATGTCTGACAACGAACAAAGAACCGCTTTGTTTGTTGTTTCCAGGGAAACTTAACAGCTGCAACACGAGCACAGGTGCTATAAACGCATTTGATGTGAAACCGCATTCAGGGGTCGACCACCTCAACACATCTTGTGCAACAACTGTACAAGATGTATGCAGGTCAAGCTGTTGCACTGTATTCCTCTTTTGTTAACCGCCGATTTGTAAAAACACAGCTTTAGAAATGTAAAATGTCGAAATATTAGCAACTGTTTTACTGGCTCGCCCATAAAAGATATTCATCATAGATAATCATGAAAATGTTATTCTGAATAATTAACAGGAGCTTGATGAACCGCAGTCACATTTAAACAAAATACAGAAATAGAAAATAACTCTCCAGAGATAATGATGTATTACATTGTGAATTCATATCTGCAACATGACAAACTTTTCATGTACACACTAGTTTTAGTGTGACGCTGTCCAGTTCATGAGACCTCTTCTAAAATGTATACAGTCCATGCCCAGATCAGTCATTCACTGAATGACAAGGCATTATAGCATTAAATTAAAAAAAAAAGAATCTATGGTGCATAGACGGTAATATTAGAAAATCCCAAATGTTTCCCCAACCACATTAAGCTTGTTTATCACACACAAGCTCTGAAGCACGTGAGAACACAAAACTGCATCATTCAGGAAGAAAGCAAAAAAAGTGCATTCTGTGCAATATCCCGACATCCACTGCTACAGGACCAGTTCATGAGTGTATTACCACTGTTGAGGTAATTGTAATTACAAACCAAAATTAAGAGGTTTATCTCTACGACGTTAATGGTGAAGTGGTGCGTGCTAAGCTTTGTCATTGTCCCGGGTCAGGAAGTTGAGATTTCAGCGGGGGGCGGGGGGGGCTCATTCCACTTGCATATTGCGCAACAGAAACCCTTTCTTCACTCCTCCCTGCAGCATCCTGGCACCAAGACTACTGCCTGTGATCCCGTCACTAAGGAGAGAAATAAAATAAAATAAAATAAAACGTGGATTACACACACAAACCTAAGGAAGCACACACTATATGGAGGAAGCAACAGGTCTTACAATTATAAAACAGGACTTTCACCATATAAAGAAATGCCTAAACCGTACAAGAGGAACAAGGCATGGTAATAGTATTTTGTAAATGACCACTTCTGCACACCTAACCTCAACTGTAAACCTCAAACTATAAGACATAAACATGGGTCTGTTTTTTCCATAAATGTTGCTTACATGGGGTTAAACTTCCTCCTCTTAGGATCAGGAGGCTCAGGTCCATCTGGAAGTCTCTGCAAGCAAACAAAAACAAAAAAAAAATGTAAAGGGGAGTGAAATTAAAAAGGACAATGAAATGAATACTACTTCTACCAACAGAATCAGTCAGATCCTGAGGCATGACTAACCTCTTTCCCTGAAGATTCCTGCTGTACTCTTCTCTGCTCCAAGTTTTGCTGAGGACAGACAGTTACAAGTTTAGACATTATGTACCAGAGGAATGTCTTTAGGCAGCACTTCTGTACTTAACAGATAGTAAAGACGACAATTTAACAACATACACTGGAAACAAGTTGGCTTTCCTGCCAGGAGTGAACAGATATTTCTAATTTATGCTATATTTGCAAAAGTGTGAAGTAAGATTCAAGCTGTCTTTGTAACCACCTTATGTAGCTCAGAGAGCTGCTGGTGCCTGATGAGGGCCTCCTTGCTGGGGAACTGTCTCCTACACAGCAGACAGGCCAGTTTAACCCAGTCTGTCATCCTTCCTTCCTTCTCTTCCTTGTCGCCTCCTTCTTCGTCGCTGTCAGTTTCTCCACTGTAGGCTGGGACCAGACCCTGCGGAGGAGGAGGGGAACGCTACAGAAAAAGGACGCAAGATCAGAGACTGAGGAACAGCTGGGACAGGAGCAGAATTTTGATAGTAGGCAATCACTTTGACCATGTCCTTACCTCTGCACTTTGTCGGATCTGGTCCAGGAATATCTGAGGCCGTTCAGACAGTGCACCCTGCAGGACAGAAAAGCCAAATCAGAGGGATTACCAAGTCAGTAAGGCCTCATCTTATCACTGGGGTGGGACGAGAGGTCGTGGGAGCCTAAGCCAGAGTCCTCTGGTTGATGTTCTCCCTCCTTCACTATGATTCCCTGCTGCCCACTAAGATACACCTGTGTTTACAGCTAAGCATAAGTCTCTGTGTAAGGGTCAGGTACCTTTTTCTCCAGGACAGCATAGCCTGCGTCAGCACTGGCAGATTCTCGGCGGTCATCTAGGCGACTGTGGCCAGGCGCCCGAGTGTAACCAGGTGGAAGCGTCGTGGAGCCGACGGCCGGGGAGGAGGAGACAGAACGCATGTTCTCCTTGTGTCTGTTGAGACTCTTAGCCCAGCGCTCCATATCTTTTGCAATCTATTAATATAAAGCCCAAGAGATGCAAGTCAGCCATTTATATGGACCAAACAGAGGAAGAATTACAGTTGAAAGGTTGACCAAACCAGGGGTGGCCCGATAACAACGGAAACAAAATGCAATCCAACTCAGTAGTCCTTCAACAAATACCACATTGGTGAAGTCTAACATTTCCAGAAAATGAACAAAGAACAGAGCAAGCACATCTGTCAGTACATGAGCGTGTATTCAGCCGGTAGAATACCTGCTGAGCGGTTTTATTCTTGGGTTTGTCTTTCTTCTCCTTGCTGCCGAGGTTAGCGAACGGGGAGTCTGAAGGGGCTGCGCCTGTCGGAGCGCCTTCAGAGTTTGACTGGCCAGCAGCAGCAGCAGGAATGTAGGTGTGCTTCTCTCCATCCCAGTACATGTACTGCTGCGTGTGAGGGTTGAAGTAGTACTGCAAAGAGGAAGGGCACACAAAACCAGACTGAAAACGCTGAGGAAGAGGACACGTACAGAAAGATATTTCAAAGAGTGCAGGCTTGACATTTTGACTGCTGTACGTTTGCCACTCTTTACCTGGGAGTTGGGGTCATAGTAGAGGCCTGTGAGAGGTTCGTAATAGTAGCCAGAGCTTTCGTCATACTGGTATGTGGACACATCTGGCACAGCTACAGTAAAAAGACACAGAACAGTCAAAAATGTAAAAACCTTGAATTGATCATAAAAAAAGGTTAGCTTGACAGCATTGTGGTTCACAGATTCAGATAAACACAATGGGAACACAGAGCCTTACGGTATTGCTGGAGCTCGTGTTCGGTGCCTGGGGTCGCAGGTTGGCTGGCAGCAGCTGGTTGTGGTTTTCCCACAATCTCAACCTGTGAAGAGACAGAGCTCAGTGCTCAGCTCGAGTAATGGCATCAAATAATGAGAGAACACAAAAACTAACATTGTACCTGTGTAGCTGCTGTGCTGATGAGACTCGTCTGTGTACGAGTATGAGGCTGCTGCACGACTGCTGATCCAGATGTTGCTCTCTCAGCTGCAACACACAACCAGGTGGCTTAAGTTGACTCAAGCTCAATTCAAATGTAAACAGCTGTAGAGATCATATTGGTAATATGCTCTATACATTTACCTTGGGCTGCTCCTCCTGTGTATGCCCCCATCTGGGCTGCTCCTGCACCAGATATAGCATCCGCATGGGCCTTATAAGTTGTGCCATCTAGCCCAGAGTATTCGTTGCCTTCCTGGCTGTACGTTACTGCTGCCCCCTGCTGATACACGGATGTATCGATACTCTGGCTTACAGCGGATCCATTCTGAGCCGTCTGAGTGTGAAAAAGAATATTTTTAAACAAAGGAAAAACACATGAATACAATCATGAATATACAACATGTAACGTTGTCTTTGCTGTAGTGACAAGTCATTTAAGTTACCTGCGTGACCGCCCACTGTGCAGCAGCTATAGCTGTGCTGGCCACCGTAGCAGCACTCACTCTGCTGCCATCCGTCAAGAACACATCACTGGCATAGAAAAGAGGCACAAAGAGGGTTTCAGTGGGTTTCTAGTGACCAACATTTAAAAGCTTGTCAGTTACTAATTTGGTGGTATATTATTATTTTGTTCAATAGCAGTAATGTGTAATTGTCTCTTGTGGTTTCTTTAAAGCAGAGTTTGGTTGTGCAAGTGTTTACCGTTTGGAGCCTTTGGCAAACTCCACCACAATTGCTTTCCCATCAATAGAGAGAGATGGCTGGAGAGCCTGCAAGATCTGGAGCAGCTGAGAAGCTTCCTGTTGACCAAACAAACACACACCTGTGAGTTAGTGTGTGTGTGTGTGTGTGTGTGTGTGTGTGTGTGTGTGTGTGTGTGTGTGTGTGTGTGTGTGTGTGTGTGTGTGTGTGTGTGTGTGTGTGTGTGTGTGTGTGTGTGTGTGTGTGTGTGTGTGTGTGTGTGTGTGTGTGTGCGTGTGTGCATCTGTTGAGGATAAAGCTTATTTCAAAATCATCAGAACACATTACAACAATGATAAAAATAATGACAATTCATCCGTCTAGCACTTCTGCATGTGTGCGTCTGCCTCGTAACGTTTCTCACCACGATGGTGGAGAGCTGTAGAAAGGCGAAGCCCCTGTTGAGATGTGTGTGCTTGTCCTTGATGAGGCGAACATTGGAGGGGGAGAGAGTGGCGAATGGAGCCAAAGCAGATAAGATGGTTTCCACTGCGGTATGAGGGCCGAGGTTTCTTAGTATCAGAGCTGGTGCAGGAGAGGATGAGAGAATGTTACATTCTTTAACACATTATTTAATAGTTTGGGTCAATCCATTAATAAAATATACAATTATTAAAAAATAAAAAAGGTAAAACAATTTGAATGAGTTAAATTTGTTTAAATTATTAAAAGTCCAAGCATTTTAGTCTTATCTTAAGTCAAAGAAAACCATACAACAGAAAAAAGGTTTATATTTTTTAAACTACATTTTAGTTGTCTTTTTTTTTTAATGGTGACATAGTCACAGTTTGTGTTGAATGACGTCGGTACTGCCTCGTCATTGTCTTCATTAATGAAAGTAACATTGAACAAAAGTAGGTCTTTCTAAATAGAAGAAGAGATTAACATGGTGGGAAAAGGTCAACAGATAGACTTACTGTCATTGGCAACATCTGCCTGTTGTGTCGACTGTCCTGGACTGACAGATGGACCAGAGGAGTGGTAGGGTGCTGGCAATGGCAACAAGCCCTGGGCTCCCTCCTTCTGAAGACCAACGGGCAAATCCCTCTGCAACTGGGGCAACTTCAGCTCAGCCTCTGGGGAAAGACACCATGACATTTATGTATTATTATTATTATGTGATGTGGGAGAGCTTGTGTTCTTTTAAGAGGAGAATAGTTGAGATATTCACAGTAGCCGTGCTCATTTCTTTACCTGATTTAGGCACACTGCATTTGAAGCACTTCTCTCTCCTTTTAAAGTTTTGCACACCGCACTGTTGAAATGTTTTTAAAAGAATGAGCAACTACATTGATTGATACACATGCATACAATTCACAAATAGAATTTAGACTTCTATATATGCATGACACACATTGCAAACACACACACACACAACCTTGTTGCAGAGCCAGTCCTCATTGGCACGGGGTTTTGGGTCACTGTAGTGCATCGACACTCTTTGTCCCAGAATCAACAGTACTGCCTGAAAGAAAAAGAGAGAGAGGGAGGGGGAACAAAGAATGATTATCAGCGATAATTAGGCCACACATGCCAGAGAAAGGCCTCATCTCACAAGAGATGAGAGAGAATGAGAGGGACGAGAGGGAGAGGGGGGACAGAGAGAAAAAGAGAGTAGAACTGAGGCTGAAAGAAAGAGGACACCAGAGAAATGCAACCTTCAGCTTTAGAAAATTGGGACGGACTGAGATGGTGTATGTGTAGTGTGTGTGTGTGGGTGTCCATTTTTTAAAAGGACACAATATGTTTTATTCAATTGTGTCATCCCTCCCCCCTTAAGGGGAAACCTTTTCACAGTTTTCCACACATCCCATCCCACTGTCACCACCTTCATCCCCCAAATAGACAATAGATCCATCCTAAAGATGTAATAATGGTGGATGACCCAGATATGGAAGACTCAAAAACAAGAAAAATGAAGTACTGTATTGGTTCTGATTCGACATACAATAGACCATGTGAGGATATATATTCACAATGTCACTCTATATCAGACACTGAAGACTTTGGAGAGAGCGAGTGATAACATGTCACTGAAGAAAGAGGAGACCCCTATAACAGAGGCGCTTGAATTGGGCAATGATGAGCAAATGTGACTGGGAGAGTTCAGTTATGAAAACTATGCAGTTAGGCCCCAGACAAACAAACGTCAGCATGATGTAACACGCATTTGTCTGTTTGTGGAATTTTGGATAAGTACAAAGACCTACCTACCTACCTCAGGGACAAAATCATGTTTCCACTCTGTCTATACCATACTGGAATGCATCACGTGCACATGACAGGGTATGATGTGACTGTACATGTGTCCTGATGTTAACCTACATGTCCCATTGTATGCATGTATATATATATATATATATGTGTATGTGTGTCTGTGTAAGGGAGAGTGACCTGGTTGGTCTCCATCCAGCGGGTGGCCTCCTGTATGACATTAAACTCGACGAAGGCGAATCCTCGGCTCTGACCTGGACACCGCCCAGCGCCATGGTAACCGAACAACAACAACAACAACATAACAACAACGCAGTGAGGGGTTAGTGCTTCATGTCCAGAGAGGAGAGAGAGAGAGAGAGAGAGAGAGAGAGACCCTGTGTCAGCACTAATCAAATAAAAGCATTGCTTCCTCTCTCCCTTGGAAATAACACACACCTGACAGCCAGTTGGAAAGCCACTGTCGAAATCTCCGCAAGGGTGGGAGGACGCAATGTCAAGCATCTCAACAGGGTCAAGGAAAGAGGGGGAGAGAGGGAGAATCCTACCCACTCATCAGGTTGAGCTTTTTGGCTTTGAATGATGAAGCACCCAGGCACCAACAAAACAGACACCCACACACACACACACACACACACACACACTTCTGCGATTTTGAGAGTCAGCGTGCAGTCTGAACTATGCAGCAAGAGGTGGAATGCTCCATATTCTGTCCATGCATTACTATAACGGACTGAGAACACATTATGCAACATATTTAGATTTATCTCATGTTTAACAACACTGTACATGGTATCAGATCATCATTTAAAAACATGTAAAACTGAGAGGGACTTATTTTAAACAGTGATGCGGGAGGGGGGTGAGAAGGACAAGAGCAGTGCAGAGGACTGTAAGTGTGCCCGAGTTAAATAGGCACACCTTACAGACAACCAGTGCGGTAGCAAAGAAGGGAGGCCAGTGAGACGATGACCGGAATGGAAAACCTTTGGCAAAAGAAGAGCTTTTTTTCTGAGTGGTATGGATGACGCTCACATAGCTTAGGAGGTAGCTGCAACATTCATATCCTCCACACTTGCACACTCAAAAATAGCTACAATGACAAACACCATCAAAATGCATTCTGCTTCCCGCTGCTCATTTCTCAGTTGACAGTGTTAGTTTGTGAGCATTCAACTACTACGTCACTTAGATTGATGAGGCAGAATCATGAAAAGGGGTAAAGACGATAAGAAAATGAATGCCATGGAGTGAAGATCTAAAAACCTATCACTGTAAGCATGCATTCTGGTCCTAAAGGCAAATATGCATAGAGCTCATCCTTTGAAGCGTGCATGGATGTTTTGTTGCACTGTGAGCACAGATAAAAAAAAAATCAAAGCAGGAATCGCAGCAAAAAGCCTGTAGGAGTATATAAATATAAAAAGGCATTCTTTGCATCAGCTATCTATCCAGAAGAAGACGGTGATAGTATGATAGAAGGAAAAGGGAGAGCACTTATTAATAACAGAGAGAAGAATGAGCAGATACGGGAAAGTCACCTGAGAGAGCAGTGGGGTGGAAACAGCTGGTAATGAGTGCAACACAAAGAGAGAATGAAAACAGAAAAAAAATAAATAAAAACAATTCGAGGCAATGAACAAGTTTTTACCTGAGGATTTGTTTCTCATGAGGCGAACCTCTCTTGGCTGGATCCCCTGCTCCTGAAGTTGTGCTCGGATCTATGAACATAGAGGCATTATTACATTCTAAGCCAACAGACTATAAAAGAACCAGGAATCATCAGACTACTCACACACATGAGCAGGAGACATATACGCTTACCTCATTGGTGGTGACATTGGGTGGCAGCATGCGAAGCATTATGATGTTGCTTGGCCTTTGGTTATGGTCTAGATCCGCACGGTAGTCCTGGTCCAACTCCTCAAGGGACAGGTCTGGAGCGGCACTTCTTTCATCTTCCTCCACTGGAAAGGCCTGGATAGAGCAGTCACAAATTTGAACAACTAAATAAAATTGTAGCAGTTTTCTTTAAAGAGGACGGACTTGTCATGGCTTACCCTCCTCTTCACCGCCGCACGGGAGAACCTGTCCTCCTCTCTCTGTCGTGCAGTGTTGTATTCCATCTGTTCTGAATGAGCACCACCACGACCCCAGTTGCCATCCCTACCCCCCGAATGAGGGGTACTGTTCTCGGGGAAGCCTCTTCCACCTTTTCCCCGACCTCTTTCCTGCCGACCAGTCAATAACTGCTCAAACTCCCGCCTGGATCCCTCCTCCTCTCTCTGAAGCAACGGAGGGGCCAAATCAGGCTGCGACTGAGAGCACGGGGGCCACAGGAGCCCTTTCACCCCACGCCCATCTCCTCTCTGGTGAAACCCCGGACGGTCCTGGAGACGACCTGGCGAGAAGTCACGGACGCCCAGCGATTGCTCTTCGTGGCCGTATAGTCGGTCCTCCTCTGCTCTGACATCATATCCTGCTCCCGCGTCCTCATCCTCCTGGCCGTAGCCTCGGTAGTCCATGTCACGAAAGTTATGATCGTTGTGGGTGTTGCCGTATCGACCTGTACGGTCACCTCGCCCACCCCTGCTGACCATAAAAGACAATGTGAGGGACTAGTCAGACACATCGTAAGATAGAAAGGCACAACAAGAAGGTTTAGCTCACCTCCGCTCATAGTCCATGCTGATTCACTGACTCTTCTCCTGGTCTGCCTTTCTTCTATTTGGTTACAGCATTGGATACCCTAGAAGTACATCAGCAATGTATGAAATGATTTATGATGAAATAATCTGGATAATCATGGGGGAGCTTTGCTGGTTGACTGATCCACCAACTCTGCCCCTGGTCTCTGTCCTATCTCTATTTGATTACAGCATGGATATATGATGGAAGTAACATGACATCAGCAATGTACTCTTTTGAACGACAAGCAATATTCACGAGAATCGCAGTAAACTTTGCTGCCTTTTAGAAGAGTCGACACAAATCTCAAAAGTAGAGGCCTCCTGGGGTGCACAGTAGTGAAGTGCATGATGTGCGTTCAATAGAGTCAAGAGGCATTCATTTAGGAGGAGGCCAAGTCAGCTGCACCTGTGATAAACTGCAGACTTCTTCAACTTTGACTGATATGAAAGCTTTACACACCAAAATCCATGAATAAAACGAGTCGAGGCATAACCCTGCATCACTAATGAACATGAGTGCGCAATGCACATGCTCAACCTAACTACTCAAAAACGAGTATTCAACAATGACGTGTGGCGGTCATCTCGGTTAGCGGACAAGCTAACTATTTTAGCCTGTGGTTGGCTAGCTAGTCCAAAGCTAGAGAAGCTGTCTCTAAAACCGTTTGTCACCAGTTGTAAACACGCCAACAGCAGTATTTGTAATAGGACGAATCCTTACCAGTGCCACATGTAACTAACAATAGCTCTCCTAATGTCACGTCGAAGCCCAGGTGAGACGGGTGTTGTATTTTTCACGGAACCCCGTGTAAAATGGCCACAGTAAGACAACAATTCGGAGAGGGAGGGTACAAATACCTGACTCTGTTATGTGATTAGTGGTTGGAGAGCGAACATATCAATGTCGACGGTGATTGGACAAGACAGACAGGCCCACCCAGAGCCGTAAAACGAGTGAGTCGCGTCAACGGAAGTTCAAATTTATCTTTAGCTTATACTATTTTTTTAATGACTAAATACATGCTTTTAAAGACACATATATAATTATAGTAACAGTCAGAAGAGAATCAGAAGTTATTATAATTTGGATATAACTAAATATTGTTTCTAGAGCAGCGACGGAAATAAATGGCTTAGTTAATAACTGCTTCCATGGAGATAAGCCATTCCTCCTCCTCTGAAGCGAATAACCACAAATGGTCCTGCGAGTAACTGTAACGTGAAGACAGAGGGGCAAAAGCTGAGTAGCAGAGCCATGATAATATACAAACTCCTTTACCTTTCAAAAGCAATGAGCCGCCATTGCTATAAAAAATAAAAATAATTGCTCCATTGCAGTGACCGGCGATGACGTGACTCTCATTAAACGGCTCTGAGCCAACCCTAAACCAGTGCCCCACGCCCCCCCGACTGATGCACTGCATGGCATTAACTGATGCGTTTGTGTAGATATATTCGTAACCGATATAAAGTCAGATATTTCGAGGGGTTATGAGTTGTTTTGCAAATTGGGAAAAAAGTAATTTAATGCCAGAAACATAAGAGATTATTGTAATTGTTATGTATAAAGAAATAGAAAGAACTCAAATGCGTTACAACAGAAAACCCTAATATCAGCTTTATTTGGGGGGAAAAAAACCATAAACAAAAACCTTAAAATGTCACAATACAAAAAGAGAAGGAAAAAAGGCCCATATCCAAACCATTTCAGCCTTGCACCCCAAGCTTTAACTTCAATTAACTAAACAAAACAACGGTTACAAGTTATCATTTAACTGAACTGACATAAGCTGATCATAACAGCAGGATTAAGTAAACTGATTAAAATATAGTAAGAAAATTAGAGACATCAACGATAAAAAGTTATAGTACAATAATGACAATATCATTAAAGAATGATGGTAAAAGTAGAGTAAAAGGCAAATTTGAAATACACATTAACATGTCCTTACAAAGCCGCGTAAGACATACAGTACATGGTAGACATTATAGTAATAAGATAAACCTATCTATCTGAAAGAATATTCAACTCGTCAACTACGCCACTCATGAGTTGACCCACTGATTAACACAATCAAATGAATCTCTGGTACACACAAAAAAGGTCCTAAAAACTCATATGTTTAACCTGATTGTGCCTCTAGATATAGTACAATGCCTTCCAGTAAAGTGAAAGTTTCTATGTCACTCTGAGTAGCTATTAATTCCATTACCCGTCTGAGCCACAAAATGTGGCCATCAGGGGTAACTTTGGCATGGAAACAAGGGGGTTAGGTCAGTAACGCAGGAGACCTTTCCATGCATACAGTACATAGACACATATGTTAATACACACCCACACAAAATATACACACATTCACCGCATGCAGACCTGCACTGGAGAAAGCAAAACCACCATACAGTTGCACACACGCACACGCGCACACACACACTCTCCCTCTCTCTCTCTCTCTAAAGTACAGGTAAGTATTTCAGTATGGGAAAGTATCTCATACAATCTAGTTTAAGCATACCCCTGCATAGCGCCTGAGTCAGAATATGGGCCTGAAGGAGCAAAGCCAATGACAGGGGGAAAGCATTCACAAATGTGATGTGTGGACACTACAAATGACAAAAGAATACCCTATCTTAGTTATGAATCCCTAACCAACAACTTACTCTTCTTGACCGCTGCTCTCAAGGCACTACATGTAGGCTAACTGTGTAAAACCCACTTCGACATGGTCTTAAATTTAAACCAATTATATATTCATGTCTTTTTTTCTGTCTGTCTCTCTGATGTCCCCGTTGTCTTAGGACCCTTTCTCTCTTCATTCCCATCATGGCACATTTCAACCCTCTTTACATCTCCTCAACTTCAAATCACCCCCGGCTTTTAGATCTGAAAGCTTTTGATAGGAGAGCGCAAAATGGCACATAATCCAATACATAGATCGAGGACCAAGGTGTAGGAACCTATCAAATAATTTAAGACCTGCTTTTTAAATTTGTTGAGGACAAATGGTTGATTAGAAATTGAGCATCAGCAAAACGTTATTTTTTTTGGCCCCTCCCCCAATTTTCTCCCTGTCAAATCTCTTTGGAAGCTGCCCTTTCTATCTGTGCTTGAAGGCAGCTCCCTTTTCTCCCAGAGCCTATAACAGAAGGCAGGTGTTCTTCTTGCCACGTTTCTTGGCCTGCAGTGCTGCCCTAGTTGCCATCTCAAAGACTTCCCTCACGCCATCTTTGGATTTGGCAGAACACTCCTGGTAGCCGTAGGCATTGATGCGGTTCGCCATCTCTTTGCCGTCTTCGTATTTAACCGGCTCCTGGAGACAGACGTCGGAGAGAAGGTTTACATTTTCACTTATACACCATTATACTATTGTGCTTTGTCCCTGTTCAAAGAAAAGAACGACAAGATGCACAATCCAGCATATTTTGAAAAAAAACAAAACAACAACTGACCTGTTTCATTTTGGCAAGCTCTCGTCTGGTGTGCTCATCATTGCGCAGATCCTTTTTATTGCCCACCAGGATAATGGGAACATTTGGACAGAAGTGTTTCACTTCGGGGGTCCACTTTTCTGGAATATTCTCTAGAGCGAGTAGAGGGAAAGCATGCAGCAATCAGAAGACATATATCACAATCACAAGGTGTTTGATACATAGTGGTGTGACTGTTGCTAAGACAATACCTAAACTGTCAGGGCTGTCTACAGAGAAGCACATGAGGATAACATCAGTGTCGGGGTAGGAGAGAGGCCTCAGTCTATCGTAGTCTTCCTGACCGGCTGTGTCCCAAAGTGCTAGCTCTACCTGAGAAAAGAGAGAGAGACACATGTAGGACAGATGCATGAATAATGGATATGAAAAGAGGGCCAATCAAGCATTTAAGGTAACCGTTGGGCTCCACAGAGGCTAGTTTGTAGCACTTCATATATCTCACCTGTTTCCCATCCACCTCAATGTCTGCCACGTAGTTCTCAAACACCGTGGGGACGTAGACCTCTGGGAACTGGTCCTTACTGAAGACGATGAGCAGACAGGTCTTCCCACACGCACCATCCCCAACGATCACCAACTTCTTCCTGATAGCAGCCATCTGTGGAAAAGAGTCCAATGCAAAGGATGAACTAATACACGAGGTTATCGCAAGTCTCTTAAGTTGCTCTCCACTAGTCTCACACCCACACATCATTGTATCATTAGCAGTTCACGTAAGTAACAGGATGAATGCGACTTTTAAACTCCACGGTGTGATTACAACACTTGCTGTCCTTTCTCAACAGTTCCCCGTGGTTGGCACATATTGTTAGACGTTAGTTAACAGCTTAAACAATGTTAGAAACGCAAGATCTTAAAGATGTATTAAAAACATCCTGCTGGCAAACAGGAAGGCTTCGTCGGAGGTAGAGGGTGTAAACAGAGAACATTTCCGTGCTGTGGCACCCCCCGCCCGCTCCTGCTCAAAGGCTGTGCAGTGTAACGTTAGACCGGGCCTGTCAAACCAGCTAACATTAAGCTAGCAAGAAAGCTAACGGTGTTTCCCGTGGTTTGTAACGCTGTCATTCAATGTATTCTGTCCCAAATTACAACTGCAGCACTCATCGCACTGCTGCGGTACTTCTGAGACTGAAACAAGAATCGGCATTAAGTGTAAAGGCTATTGCTGAGTAAGATTACCGCTTGATGTTCTGTGTCCGCCTTTCTCCTCTTCCTGACCGACTGAAAAACTCCGCCCACTACTTCTAGTACGCATGTGCGCGTCCACGTCATTCGTCAATCGGCTGCGGCAATCAATTACAAATCTAAATAAAACATGATAGTTTACAATTGTATTACTTAATAAATGTCAACACATGAGTGATATATTAAAAACTGTATAACAATAATAATTATAACTACATGAAAAGTTCAAGTCTAATCATCAGACTTTTTCATTGGTCTTTTATTCAAGGTTTCAAATAATAATGCAATAGGCTACTTTCAATGCAAGTCGTCGACACAAATGTAAAAAAAACATACATTTATACATACATATCCGAATATATACATAGGAATTTTAATTCAGGTAGAGGTAAAATATAGCCCATTTTAATGTTTTCATGTTTCATGGCTAACTCTCCATGTGGAGGGAGATTAACATAAAAGGACAGCACATAGTATTGGCTACAGATATTTACACATTGAGTTGAAGTACTGTACAATTTCAGAAAACTGTAGCTTAAAGTGAAATCCTATGTCACAATTGAGTCATCATATGTTGCCTAATTTCTTTTCCACCCAAGACTTATCTTTGTATATTTGGGTTTATGTTGCATCGCAAGCATGAATCACAATTGTCTTACATAAAGAGCTCAGCATCATGTGCAAGTACACCGCTCACTCCTGCCTGAGAAGTATGGCACAGAGACTTTTAAGGCTGCACTGCAGTCTGTCTCAGCTCTCTCACTGAGACTCTTCAAAAAGCATCTCCATGATTCAGGAGGGGAGATCGCCTCTTCAAGGCCCTGTTAAAGTGAGCATGGCTTCGCTCTCCTCCTCTTTAGAGTTTATTTGAAGGCATGCTCACTGAGATTGAGCTGTTCATAGCTGCAAGAGTTAAAGCACTGCTGCTTCTATTTGTTTCTATGGACACTGGCGGTAAAGATGCTCCGATTGGCTGCTTGACTCAGCCAGTCTTCGGTCTATTTCCTGACTGTGGTAGTGCTGTTGCTGCGCTGGTAGAACAGCACATATGCTTGATTGGTCTGAAGCTGGTTCTCCGAGACTGGAGTCACACTGTAGATGGAGAGTAATAATGAGAAACAGCTTGAGGTTTGTACATGTGTGTCAATACAGACACAGTGGGCTTTGTAAGTAGAAGCTTATTAAAACACAATGATTTGGGTGCAGGGCGAGCCTCACCTCGAGTCATTGTAGAAGCACCAACCATTTTCATCTGAACAGCAGGCTGTGTAGTGGCCCATGTTCACCGTCCCAGCGTGGTTACATATTGCATATAAATCATACAGAGCTGGGCCTGTGGGGACAAACAGATATAATGACTTACTTGTTCCATTCTTCATGACTTATGTTGTGTCAGTTTTATTTACTTATAGAACTCATGGAATAATCTACCAGTTGTAAGAAATCGTCTGCCACTGTTTTTGCATTATATTGTATTTTAATTGGTTGATTATTTAACAACTCACAAGGGTCGACTCGAGCAATTAAAAGGAGATAGTGCATGGATGGTGAATTGATTTTTTTTTACCACAGTCGACGGGCCCGTAGCGTCCAAGGTCCAGGTCAGTGAGTGGGAAGGACACGTACACTGTGCTTTTACTGATAGACCACCGTGACGTCGTAAAGCGGTTCAGATCTGAACAAGACTGTTAAGCATCATAACGTCCTCCACAAAAGCCACTCTTAGGTTAATATTCTTAGTTGTTGTCAAGGATACGGATCACAATAACCTGGGGAAACCTCTGGATGGAAAGCCGCTTGGTGCACTCTGTATGCCTGTTACACCTCTCACACATCTTAAACACACAGAAACAAATACACTTGGTCTGTTGCAGATAACTTTCCAGTACAAAGCAATTCATGAAAAAGGCTGGAACATTGAGGAAAGTGTTAATTGACTTTGTATTACAGCTTTATTGATCCATATATTAACTATTGTAATATTGTTTGGTGTGCTAATAACTCATCCTACTTCCCAACCATTTAAATTCAGATGACGTATTTAAGAATGGTAATCAATTTGTTTAGGAAATTAATTGTAGGATCAACTGATAACATCAATACTTTTACACGTGTTCATGTAGAATTTCAGATTTTCATTCACATCCTGCCAGGATTTATTTACCTTACTGTTGTACTTGTCAATATCAATATACCATAAAATACCAATAATATATAAATTGTGCATAGTTTTTGGACTAAACCATTCCTAGTTTATAGTGCCTGCGTCATTGACATTTGACCCCAAATTCAGAGACACGTGGTTGATGTGCTGTAACCCATTGGTGTTGCACACTCTGCGTTAACTTACTGGTGAGTTGTCCTTGTCCAGTTTCTCCTCCTGAGAGAAGAGGTCCAGGCACTCCCTCAGCGTGACCCTCCCAGCAGAGCTCCTCTTGGGGATGGGCAGCGACAGATCACAGAACACGTCGAACGTGTTGGAGTAGTGGGAGCACACTGAGCAATGCAGCGAGCTCCTCAGCTGGCCTGAGAACAGGTCTGTGAGAATGGTGGAAGGAATTATCAGTGGGTTGCCTTCATTGGATTTATAATGCGGATGAGTCTGATGGATCACCACGACTGGACTGCTCTTCTCACCGACTATTCTGCTGTCGTCTCTCTCCATGTGCTTCTTCCACATGGCAGCTGCCTCCTCCGAAATCCTAAGGACGGACAAGAGACGAGGTACGGAGAGATGTGGTCACATGTAGGACATGAACGTTTCAAGCGCAGAATCTTTCCCACATAACAACACACCTAAATCTGGCAAATTTCTGATCAGGCTCCTTCCCTGTTCGTCGAACATAGGGTCTGCGGTTGACTTCTGTGTGCAGCTTGTCCAAAAGGAACCTGAGGAACTCCTGCGCATCCTGTTGACTGGGTTAAACACAGAGACAAAGATATCTTTGTGTCACAGCTATTTCTATACGAGTCTCAACTTCAGAACCAATCTATACCCGTGGCAAGGTAGAAAATGGATTGAAGTAGTTACAGTTCCTCTCTTGTCCTTGAAACAGTTGTGCCGATACAGAAGTGGATATTATATTGCACTGCATTTAAGTCTCATGGAAAGATGCAGTTAACCTTGAATGAAAGAGAAACACCATCTATATCCTCACCTGTATCCACTGAAGTAAGGCACCGCTTCTTTAAAAATACTGTAAAACTGTCGTGGGTTTACAACTGTGTCCCCGTCATTTACATCCCAAAGGCCTGACAGCACCTGAGAGAAAGCTGGCACAGGGAGACCGGGAGCAATGAGAACGATGAAAACACAATAGGAGGCGGAGGGAACAGCAGGAGAGAGGAACATACCTTCCATGAGCTTAGCCTCCTCTTTGGAGAACTTATCATCCCTGTAGGACATGAGGAGGCTGTAGTCCCGTAGGCTACGTGTGTGAGACAAACATTGGACTACTGCGTTCAGGAAACACTATTTTGGAGACAAAGTAAAGGAGAAAGTGCGCATGTTTATGAAAGAAAAATGCATTCTGGTATTCATTAAAGGACTTTGCTTAAAGCACATCACTTAACACTTACTGTGTTTCCTATGTTTCTAAGGCCAACCCTTCCACTTCCTATGGAGAGATGCTCTTTCTGGAAAATAAAGACAACTCATGAAGCTATTGACCCAAATTACATCTGCAAGAATACAGCCTTTTTGTGACCTAAAATTTGACCCCTGGCAAAGTCTGTACAGCATGTTACTGTGTATCTGTGTGTACAGCATTGGGAGAACAGATTTAGCCTTCTTATCCCCTTAGCATAACAAGAGAGGGCTAAAAGGAGGTCAGCCTGACGCATTCATCCTATTAGAGACCAAGGAGTGCTGACAGGTGCTTAAACACGTGTGTGAGGGTGTGTACTCTTCATTAATTACTTTACACAATCTCTCGGTCTGTGTTTAGGTTTGTCTCATGAGCGTCCCATAAATTCCACGTTAAGAACAAACTCTTCAGACCACCAGAGTGTGAGGTTTGACCATAACTTGGAGGATTATACACGTTTTGCACACCTCGTTGTCGGTGACCAGAAGCAAGCCCATCAGTGAGGTGTAGAGAACAGACTGGGAGATGTCGGCCGTCTCTCTCTGGAGGCCGTTCTGGGAGACCAGGGTCCGACACAGGGCCTCACAAGAGCCCTCAACGTTGACGCCACTGGCTCCTGGCATCCTATATTACTGGTTCACCTCAGCAGTGTCTTCCACTTATACTGGGACAGTTAGAAGGGCTTCCCAAAGAAACGAAAGCCAGGCAGATTGCGCCTCCTCTGCTTTTTCCACATGCACGAACGAGATGGTAGTTCACAAGAGAGAAAGAGTGAGGTGTGTCAATTTGTGAATGAGCCTCCCCTTAAGGTAAATCCCTATATTAAATAGGTCGAGTTGAAAGTTTCCTCTCATAATTACAGCCCGCGGGACAGCTCGGAAAGTCAAGGTCTGTCAGAGCGCTCGATGAATCTAGATTGTAAACATATCAGCTTCAGGGTACATCTTTACAAAAAAAAGAGACTATTACTGGAGGCCCCACCTAAAGTGTTCACTGATTAAAGAGTCAAGTAAATAACTTGTAACATGAAAACTCTCACAACCGTTTTGAGTTGTTATGAAAGCCAAATCTACACTCTCACTGCCGTTTTCCGCGGGTGAAGAGTTAAATCTTGCAAACAAAGTTAGTTTGCAAGTAATTCCTGATAAATATTCCAGCATTAGCAAATAAACAGAGCGGTTTGGACTCACCTGATCACTTGGGTCACTCTATCTGTGAACAAACTGTCCCAACCAAACTGTTCCCATCCCCTGCTGAGCTGTTAAAAATGCATAAGGGGACGTCTACTGTTTCACTGTGTGTCTGTAGGCTAGCACTGAAAGTCTACCTCTCTCCCCTGCCCTATCACCAGTGTCAGAGGGGGAGAGAGGGCGAGAGGGAGAGCGAGCGAAAGGGGGAAGAGGGAGGGAGGATAATCATGACTAATCTTTTCTTTTAGATCTTGTTGGCTATACTTAGACTTTTGTGTATTTGCAATGAGTACCTAAAGAACTTCTAAATGTCAGTTTATTTAAAAAAAACAAAAACAAAAAAAGAATTACACTGTAAATTCACATTCAGTAATACTGTCCATACTGTCCAGCTGTACATCAAACGTCACCACAAGCACAGAAACCATTAGCAAATGCATGAACAGACAAAACCCATGTGGGAAATTCGGTGTCTAAGGCACAATCATCTTTCACAGTCAATATTTTATTCTCTCCGATGTCATTGTGCAGCTCACTTCCCATGCCTCCCGATCATCAGTCTGACACAGTCAGCGACAGGTATGGTCTGCCATTTCTGTGTCCGAGCTGAGGCTGAGATCAGCTATGTGATACAGGGCGGGATCAGGGTGAAGGGAGAGCTGCGACTGGCTGGCCTGAGCGGTCCTATCTCGCGACCGGACAATCGCTTGGCGCAGACAGGTGATCCACTGCTGCTTGCTGAAGGAGTCGTTGGCCTGCAGGCAGTAAGGGTGAGCTTTGGAGCGCCCTCTGCTGCTCACACGGAAACAGTTTTTCACTGGGGAAGGAATGACAAAGAGGAGGAAGGGAATTGAGTGGAAGCAAGGTAGTAGGTTTCACTTCAACTAATGGGGTGGAGGGGTATTGCTTTCTCTCAATCTGAGGACTTAGTTGTAGCCTACATTTAACCCCCTTTAACCCTTCACCTGCATGCAACAAAAGGTATAAATAAACCTGAATTAAAGCATGCATAGATGAAGTATGAATACATTACTGTGGTGCTGCAACGATTGATCATTTAATGGACAGAATATTAATTGTCAACAATTTAGCAAATTAGATAATTGTTTAAGTCATTCATCAAATACACCAACTATTTGCTGGTTAAAGCTTCCAAATGTAAAACCATTTGATGCGATCAATATCAATAGAATGATCCGTGATTGAAAATACATTATATTTGTCGTATGTATATGTTACCTTTATCATTTCCTCCAGTGAAGGCTCCCCTGAAGGTGCCCCCTCCAGCAGCCTCCCCATCTGGGATCTCCTCCAGATTTATCAAGTCGTTGGGAAGAGGCTGTCTGTACACGTGGAACACCTGACCTCCCCCTCTGTCCTCCCCAGGCCGAGTCAGCACCAAGGCCAGCTCAAACAGGAATACATGCATCCGCTGACAGAGGGGGGAGGGGGGGGGGGGAGAGCGAGAGAGAGACAGACAAACACACGCACACAGGCATTAAGAAAGTTTAAGTAAAAAATTATCTATTGTTCAAATATTACGGTACAATCTTTGGCAGGGTTACAATACAAGAAGATGATACAAAGTGCCATTTCAAAGTAGAGGGTAATACAGGGCTCATTTAAAAAAAAGGCCTAAAAATCAAAATCAGAGGAGAGGGCAGAGAGGAACAAAGGTCTGTAAGTATGGATCCATCCCTTCTTTGAGGCTTTGACCTTTTCAGTTAAGATACAAACAAATCGACAACCAAAGATCAATCTAAGGATCTTTAGAGTAGTTAAACCTAACAACAGAGAGCCGCTACCTGGCCTTTGTTGTTCTTGAGCTCTCCGTGGCAGTACAGGAAGCGGGACAGCTGGATCTCTTGTAGTCTCTGGCTCTCTTCGAGATATGCAAGGCCCCGTCTGTAGAACTGACACTCCGCCTCGCCAGTCTTCTTGTTCACCTCCGCCACGATGCTCTGGACCAGCTCCAACTGAACAGAACAAAGTAGTCTTACACAAAATGAATGTATTTCATGTGTGATTTTGATGATGAAGAACGTGAGCCATCTCCTCAGAACTGACAACCTCACACTATATATTTAAGCAAAACAATTCAAATATGTAGTACGTTTACTATGATAGCACGCCGTTTCATATGAAATGCAAAACTGCCTCCTGAACATAACTTTTATTTATTATGCCTCAAGTCTTTATTGGTAGAATACATACCAGCCACATGATCACTGGCTACTGAAGTTCATGTTTCATAAAACAATTTTCTCTTGCTACCATTTGGAGGCGCCAATGTGCAACGTTTTTTAGATTTAAAAAGGAAACAAGTGTTTGGAATTCAAACACTTGCAGTCTGATGAATTTAAGAATTATGGGAATAAACTTATAAAACCTATCAGGACGAAATGTCCAACATTTATTTGGTATTCATGGGTTTTACTGTGTATTGTACACAGTGTATATGAAACATTATATGAGCAAATTTAACAGGCAACTCGGGTCTATCTAAAGCAGCACACATCTTGTATAAACTGCCATTGTGGCGCTCATCCAGAGCCTTTTAGAATAGCATGAACGTGTAAGACACCAACTCACAGCATCAGGCAGCGTGTCCTCATCCGGGTGCTCTGGAGGCGTGCACTTCTGTATCTCTTTCAACAGCAGGGAGTATTTCACCAAACGGCTTCGAGGGAGATCCAGGAAGTTCCACAGGTCCAGTTTCCTGCTGAACGAGGACTCCTGACACAGACGCAGGAAGTGCTCCACTCTTTTCTCATGCTTTTTCAGGTCAAGCAGGGCTTTAGCCCCCACCTGGTTACAGCAGTACGTAACATAGGCCTCCAGGCAAGGGAACTGCAGCGAGAAGGACGGGAGGAGCAATGATGTGAAAAATGTGAAGTCAGTTAAAAGCAGGGATGCACACAGACTGAACTCTATGACTCTGGTTGAGAGAGGAACATAATAGAGTAAATACAGGAACAATAGAGAGTGAATGTGGTTTGTGCTCTTTTCTCCTCTTCTCTCTCTCTCTCTCTCTCTCTCTCTCTCTCTCTCTCTCTCTCTCTCTCTCTCTCTCTCTCTCTCTCTCTCTCTCTCTCTCTCTCTCTAGCCTTGGTTTCCATGGGAATACTCACCCAGTTCATCAGAGTAGGCCCGACCTGTCCGATCGTCTTCCCTGATCCCTTCAGCCGCTCAAGACGACTCAGAAGATCTGGTATGAAATAAAGACAGAACACTTAAACTGTTGAATTGTTATTGCTGTTTGCCTGATGAACACCAGTGTGACTACAGATCAGAGACAGAAGAACTGATTCAACCCATCATATATGTAGAGCAAAACCTTTGATACGACGGTATTACATTTGAATTTACAGTGTGAAACGTTGAAAGTCATCCAATGATAATACACATATTCGTTTTTTCACTCAGCCCTACCTGCCTTACCCATGATTATGACACGAGAAGGTTGATAATGGGAGTGTGCGAAGCAGAGAGGCCGTTTACCTTGATGGAGAGGAATGAGCGAGTCCAGTGTACCAAAGATCTGTCCGAGCTCACTCTCTGTCATGATGTCCAACTTCAGCATGGGCTCATAGTAGACCTGGTAGCACACAGAGAGACCAGCAGGCAAAGGTGAGGAAAGAATAAAAGCAGTACCAAAAGAGGCGTATGAATGTGTGAGAAACTTAAATCAGCAGAATTCTTTTGAGCGGACAAGTACCTTCTTGACCAGACTGAGGTCTTCAATGAGTTGTCTCTCACCCTGAGTCAGCTCATAGATCACCTGCGGAAACGAACACCAACATGTGGATGCAAACACAGGCGACGCACACATGCAAACACACGGTTGCATAGATGTGGAAAACACAGAAGGACAGCGTGCACTCTCACAGCTGATTGTTCAATAAAGGAAGTTGAGGCTTGAGTGCCAGCTCACATCCTCTTTCATAATGCCCGTGTAGTGTAGAGCAGCTTCTCAGATATAATGAGAAGGCATTAGTCACCCCGCCCACACTGCAACCACAGACCCATAGCTTGACCCACAAACCCCCTAAAAACTATTGCATTATATTACAAAAATCTGAAGGTTAAGTCTCTGCAGCTGAACTACACTTCGGCAAGCGGCCCCTCGCACCTCTTGTCGTTTGATCTCCTTCGCAGTGAGGTCATGACTCTCCACGGTGTCACTCCAGCACTGGCTGTTGCGCCGGCGTGGATACGACGAGGCCTTTGCGCGAGAGCGCAGGGGAGCCGGGGGCAAAGGTCGAGCCTCCGTGCGAAAACTGATAGACCGCTGTGTGAAGAGCAGAGCAGTTGAAAGTCACTGGCTATTCATTTAGTAAAACAACAGGTGCGTGAGTGCGTTGGTGCATCGTTACCGAAATAGACTGTCCAATGCGTTTCAGAGCAGGGGTCTTCACCGGGGTTATGACACCTGTTACGCTGTTGGACTTGACCACAGGTTTGACCCTTTTGTTACTGGGCTCCTAAAATGAAATGACAAACTTTTTGAAGAAAATGGTTCCCAAGCTTATCAGGGTGGGTCATTCATGAAACTATTACGGGCTGTACATTGAAAGATTTAAAACAACTGAACACACATCTGGCACCTGCAAAAGAGGAACAACTCACCTCCGAATCCCTCATGTGGTCGGACGTCATCTCACCCTCATCTTCCTCGTCGTCCTGATAAAACATAACAGGTCACACGACAGAAGAAGCATTAGGTGAGCTTGAGAAAGACACGAGAGAGTTCAGGAAAGAGCCATGTCGAGAGATGTTGCATGGTGCAGATCTCTCGTTTCCTGTGTGACTCTTTCAAAGAGGAAGGAGGTTTAAACTTTGCTGCTGTAGTAAAAATACAAGATGTCTGCCTGCTTTTTGCCAAACTAACCACATCAGCTGTATGTTCAGCGCAGAATCAGAGTGAGCTGTATTAAAAATACCTGCAGTAAAAATGTATCCGTTTATAGGTTTATGACACACATGATAAAGATGAATGCAAAGGAGGTAAGCTTGAAAAGTAGAAAATTAAATTAAATGTGACAAGATGTCATATATGCACATTTAAGAGATGTGTGCATTCAGGGAGCTTCTGTGGCTGCACAGCTGAACACAACGTTCACATCTCTTGTTAACGCTGCACTCAGCATTGTGGTCACAAAGGTAAGGTTGACTAACTTCCGCTAGTTCGAGAGAAAACAGACGTGAGGAGGCAGTGGAACACAAGATGGTGCATGTCAGATTTCACTCACCTCTACGATCCTCACCACAGGTTCAGGGTCTTGTTTTCTCTTCTTCTAAAAAAGTAAAAATGTAAATGAGATTGAGTTTCTTTTTTTCTTCTTTTTACAAGAGCCCTCCACGCAATAAAAAAAAAACAAGGTCAATGAAGAGACTTACCCCGGCATGGTCACAGGGGATGGAAAGTGTCTCTCCTAACACTGAGGTGCTTAAAAAAATAATAAAAGCAGCCATGAACACAGTTCTGTTATATTACTAGTTATAAATCACAAACATCCAAAGCAGCTGGATGGATCCTAGTAGCATGTTCCTACTGGTCTAATTCAGCAGATTTGTCCTAAAGTTATACAAAAGTACATTATTGATAGAAAGGTTAAGACTTTGAGTACTAAACGGTAATATCAAAGTGTTAAGCTTTGCTACTATGACACCCGATATATACCAACTTTAAGTACCACTCACATGATCCTGTAGTATGTTAATCCCTGCCCCAGTCTGATCACAGTATGAATACGCAGTTTGTAGCACAAGGTAGAAACATAACGGTGAATGTAAAAAGGTATCATACCAGGAAGTCCTTGTTTTACCAGTCTCTTGTACTTCCATCTTTCTTTTGTCTTCAATGCATCGTCACAGAAACATTACAGGTTCTCAAACTGAGAAGGGTGTAAATAATCCACATTCACAGCCGGTCTCTTCGGTTTCCGTAACATACAGCGAGTTGTTTGCAGGGAGCTCGTCAGAGTTCAGCGCACTCCTTCCTCCTCACTTTCTTCCTCATCTCACACACCCGACCACATCCTTTAGGGTTGCACATATTCATGTATCCGCTCCTCTCTCAGAGGAGGTTTAAAAAATTAACTTGTTCAAACTAATAGATTTTTACCACCACTTTGCAACTTAAAAAAAAAGGACCCTAAACTAATATTCTCAGACACAAGAAGAAAGTGAAAATAGATTTAAAACAGTAAACATAAATAAAGTGGTCTTTTGAATCAGCATAATCAAGTATAGATACATTTGCAAAATCATTTTTGGACAGATCATTGCTTACAATCTGAAGAGGCCTTTTCATTGCAAGGTCACGAGTAGGCGTTTCAGATGCAGGCTGTGCTTCCCGGATACGTTTGATAATGAAACTTCTTATGAAAGAGCCGGAAGCAAGTCACACAGGAAAAACACCACAAGTGATGCACAACAAGAGACATTAATGCATGTTGACCAAAACCACTGTACAAAAAAGTTAATAACCACACAAATCCAGCTGTGTTTTTACATGTTTATTCACTATCACACTAAGTGCTCCCATTTCAAGATTCATCTTTTTGCCTTGCTCTTACACTTTTACGTCATTTGGAGTTAACAAAGTAGAAAGAAGACCGTTTATGATCTACAAGGTGTGTGCCAAAACTTTGTCAGCCTTCCCCCCCCCCCACCAAAAAATAATAATAATAATAATAAACAAAATACATGAAATATAAAGAGAATAATGAGAAAAATGATGTCATGTGCAAGAGCCCCTCCAAAGCCAGAGTGCTAGATGAGGTGGGTGTAGGGGCGCCTCAAACCGACAAGGGTTCCTATTCTGCCGACGTGAGATACTCGGGCTATTTTCCAGTCAGGAGAGGCTGTTGACTCAGGTTTGGCCGGGTCTTGAGGTGCTTGTACAGTTTCAAATTTAGGGTCTCGGGCATAATTAGGGGCAGCGATATGGCCTGGGGTCAAAATGGAATCTCAATACATGTCACTATTTTTGGGATTCATAGCTGAACGTCTTTTATTTAAGGGAGGTGCATGTTTGAAAAAGAAAAACAGTAATGTGGGACCGGGTCTACTAGACGGGTAGGGGGAGGGAAGAGAGCAAGTAGAGTGGAGGGGAGACAGTTGGCTGGATTAAAAGATCCCTCCTTTAGAGCTGAAGGCTAGTATAGAGTTGAGGATGTTTCAGAGGGACACTAGCTGGGTTTAGGAGTACCAAGAGAACACTAAGGCTTAGAATTAAACTGAGCAGAGAGCTTCTGCTTCTGAGGAACATCAAGAGGTCCTGTATACATGCTCCCGTCCTCCAACGACACCCGTTCCCACAGCCAAGCAACTGGTTCCCTAACACACATACAAGTATCCTTAAATCCGTTTCCTGGGGCTATGTACACTCAGGCACAGGCTTAATCAAACCAGAGGCCTAAAAAAACAAAACTGATTGATCCAACAGAGCCGAACTGGATAAACCCACCCACCCCCGATCCCCACCTCAACTCCTCACTTAGAATGCCCACCCCCCCCCCCAGTCTCCCTCCTGTGGGCGGGTTCAGCGTGGAGCTCAGCGGATGGTGTATCTGACATAGGGCACCTCCACGTCTTCGTCTGTCAGGTCGTTACAGCACAGCTCAAACACCAAGGCTTTCACATGCTTGCCCAGCTTCTTTTTGGACACCTTGGTGACGATCTCAGTCATCCTGCAGCACACAGAAGAATACACTTAGGTCAATGAATGAAACATTAACATTTGATTTTTGAAAAGGGGCATCTAGAAAATGTACTCACGGCAAGTCCAGTCTCTCTTTGAGTTTGGCAGCAGGCATGAAGAAGGAATAGAGCATGGACACTCCCTGAGAAAGCATGGTGATCTCCAACTTATGCTCATTCTGAGAAAGAGCAGAAAAACAACAGAGTTTGGTTAATTGTGCGCCAGAAACCAGGCGGGGGTTTAAGTGTAGAGGAGTTGATGAGAACGTACTTTAAAGTAGTCCAGGAACTGTCGGAGTGTCATCTCCTCCCCATTGGGCTGCAACCCGGTGACCTCGAAGCGATCCCACAACGTCCAATCAATTTCATAGTACTGCAAAAACAATACAAATATTAGCATTGATGCCACCTCACAAACAGCACCCAGTTATTGCTAAAACATTAGGAGCAGGGTATAAGAACATTTATATTTCTCCTCAGCACACACTGATAACATCAGCATGAGAAGCTGAGTTACACTCACTTACACCCAGGCAGACAAACTTCATCTGCCTGGTGTATCGGTATTAGCATGGCTGGATCATCATCGGAGCTCAAGACGTCTCATGACAACATTTAGGTAGCGTTTCAGAGCTGAACATCTTGAGTATTAAAAAGGGAAAATATTTTCCTCAGTGTGGACACATGAAACATCATCCTCACATAGACATCTAAGCAGCTCAGACAGTGACACACAAGCAGCTGCCCACCTTGTGTGTGGGAGCAGCGATGGGCTCAGAGAAGGCAAAGAAAGGCAGGGCCAGGTTCATGAAGCCATTCTTGAAGGATTCCAGCTTCTTGTGTCCTTGGACAATCTTGATGAGCTCCAGGCACACCAGACCCACCACTGCGGACGTGGTAGTGGCGATGGCAGGAATGATCTTGCCAGCAATCAGCTTGCTCTGTGATGAGAACAAGCATAAAAAAAGAAGGACAACAGAGTTCATTATTGTTTGAGTTAAGAAAGGTGCTAAATTCCAAATTCACTGGCTAGCTAATCGTCACACTGCACCGCCCTCAAGGCGGCGGTCACCACTGATAACAGCCGTAGCCTTGTTGGGGCAACTGAGGGTTGCCAGTTATTGCTGCTCTTTGCTCAAAGACATTAGGAGCAGGGTATAAGAACATTTATATCTCTCCTCAGCACACACTGATAACATCAGCATGAGAAGCTGAGTTACACTCACTTACACCCAGGCAGACAAACTTCATCTGCCTGGTGTATCGGTATTAGCATGGCTGGATCATCATCGGAGCTCAAGACATCTAATAACAATATTTAGTCATTAGATGAGCAGCTGAGGGCTGCCTCAACAAGGGAACGATAGAGGCGCCATCGATAACATTCAGCCACTAGATGTCGCACTCTCCCTCCCCCGATCTGTTGCATTCACTTCACAACAACCATTTGCCAGTTCTGTCAAGGATGCATGTATGAGTATCTTTACTTATAGTACAGCTATGTTGTGATTCTGGGAACTAGTAAAAATGTCACCTCATGTTCTGTTGAATTACTTAATGAGATAAACAGAATGACGGCTCATTACTGGACAAGTTTGTTACACAACCTGTATATTTTATACAGCCAGACACTCGACAGACATGTCGAGTGTCGTATCTTTAATAAGAGTAATAAGTCATTTTGTAACATGTAACTATATATTTGTTACAGATTTTGGTCACTGTGCGGCGATGTTTAAAGATTCATGTCACCGAATGTGTGGTATTCTTGGGATATGGCTATATTCACGTATTGTGCAGTCTGATAGAGAGCAGTGTCAGTGAGGCCAGGAGTCACAGAGGCAGCCTCCTGTTAACGCTACCATAAAACTATCGTTTTTCACACTAACTGGCAGCTTGATCACCGAAAACACAGAGATGCCACATGATACCAAAGTCAATATTACTATTGGCTCACAAGCCTTATTAGAAACAGCAACTATCTTCTGCAAAAAATGACATAATCACACTTATCTACATAAAAATGTTATTAAAAATAACATCAGTAAAATGTTACGGCCATAAAAATGTGTGCACCCACCTTGTGCCTGTCTGTGGGGGGAATGTCGTAGTTCTCTGCTCTCAGGTTGGATGACGCTACAATGAAGTCCATGTGGAAGTTGGCGTCATCATCCTGTTAACAAAAACAGGACTACAATTAGCGCAGGTTGAGGTTGCACTGAGGACTAACGCCACAGTTGCGGTGATTACAGAGAAATGTAGATATAGGAAGAAAGACCGTACCTTCTCAAAGTCAATGGCGCACAGTTTGAAGTTGGAAGACTCAGGGGAAGGTATCTGGACCTTCAGCTCCTCCAGTCTGCAGTCATCTATATAAAAAGAGATCAGTTCAGTACATGTGTCTCACAGCATCTGTAGTGAACCCCGACTTCAATTTGTAAGCCATTACCAACAATAAAAAATGTTTTAGCAGAATATGTATGGCTGTAAATGCTTTGTTGTGCATACACAGATTTACGCATCTTACCAACAGAGGAATTGCTATTCTGCAGCTCCTGGTCAGAGACGTGGATTTTAACCCCTGAACGAGGGCTGAAGGGGGGCACTTTCACCTCCTGCAAGATCTTCACCACACCTGCACGGTCAGTGCTGCCTTTCAGGCCGTAGGTCTGGGCAAACAGGTTTGCTCCGGCCACTACATAGTCCATGTGCAGCTCCTACAAAAGAGAGCACCTCGGTTCGTATTTTGTGATTGGATAGACAAAGCTTCGAGCAGACAATGGTCGAGTAAGAGTACGGAAGAAACACAATTGACCCATACTTACATTGCTAGTGCTGAAATCTAAACCGTGAGGACACCTTTTTGGGCCAGACCAGAAGGGGGCACCAGAGCTGGTTAGCTTAAAAAGACATAATAAATTCATCATCAAAAGAATCATTAAAATTGCAAAACCTTAAAATAAAGCTGGGGTTGGGAATGAATATTTCATGATTGCTCCATAGAAATACTCATTACTTATAAGAATGTAATTGTATGCCTTTATTAGATTGCCATAAATAGAGGCAAGCATCCCAAGTCAACTGATTTTCATCATGCAGTGAGCTCATATGTACCTGCTCTGGGGGGAAGTTGTGCAGTAGCTGGCGGATGTTGTTGCTGTATTGGCACTGCCAGTGGTTGCGTGCCCAGGCTACACAGTCAGCCCAGCTGTGGGGGCAGTCTGTGACAAGACTCTTGTAAACAGCCTCCAGCACCTCCACAGGCTGAGCTCCGGGGAGCTTCAGAGTACGCTCCATGAATTTAGGATCTCTGTAAGGATAGTGAACATAAACATCATAAGCTGCTTACAAACACTTGAAGAGACGTCGCTTTTTGTTTGCCGTTCACCCAGCAGGGTCAGTTTAGGAAACATTTTAAGCATGGGATTTAGGTTTTTTTAAAATCGAGGTTTAAATATAGTCTGTAGTACAAAAAAAGCAACAGCTTCTTTGATTGAGAGCAGACATGAAGCAAGCTTTTACAAGTACTGAAGAGATCACCATGAAATTCCACTAACGCATGACATCATCACCAGCTCCAACTAGTAATGCAAAGAGAAGTCATTTTGCCAATCTGAACAACTTTCATGATGTCATACAAGTAACTACAACGATATCACATAATCACTTTGGTATGACAAGGAAGGCAACTCACGACAAGTACTGCATGGCGTTCTCTGGTGGCTGTTTGAATAGTCCCTCAAACTCATCGCGGGCCCACTGAACAAAAGATCAATCACACACTCAATGCACTGAATCAGAAGTACAGTACGTGTTAAACTAAAAACAGTTTCAGATTGAGTTGACATTATCTAGGGCTGGGCAATAAAATGAATTACTCCATTTAATCATATTGTGTCACTACGGACAGTTTGCTCGGTCTCTGCCCCCCCGAACGCAGACTGGACAATCATAGCGTAGCATCACTTCTACGCCACGCTAGTGACAGACGTTAAAACATGCTGCTTTTGCTTTTTAACTTTAACAGTGAATAAGGTCTATACATGTGTATAAATCTATACACATTACATTATTTTATGCTCCACATATTGTCTGTACACCTACTGACCTGCAGTGTGTGTTCAATGGCATTCGGGAAGTTCTTGAGGGTACAGATGGGGATGGACTTCTCAGGTGGGTCTTGGCTGGAGCTGTACGACTCTGTGAGGAAGGGGATCACAACCTGGACGTTGCCTTTGGTACCCAGAGTACCAGACTCCAGTAAGGGCTTACGGTAGTACACACACCTCCGATCCATGTACATACCTGTACAACGGGCACAGACAATAAAAGAGTGGGACGTATGCTTTAAAGAGTCAAGATCATAAATTAGATTTTCTAAAAGAATGTTTAAAAGATTTGACATAGTTTAAACTTCTGTGTCTCTTACGTGCGTCGACGTTGTCCAGTGCATTAGTCACGCCATCAAGGCTTTCAAAGAAGTCGTCGTCATAGACCCTCTCTGTGTCGGGGCCCACCCTGTTCTGATGACCCGTGATCCTGATGGAGGGGTTCATCTGCTTCACTGCAGCAGCTGCTGTGTCACTCTTCATTTTCTGTTACCGCATACATACAAATGATAGAAATAGTCAACAATTACACTTTCTGATGACATACAAACATCAGTATCGCCACTGACCAGCGTAAAACCAGTACAGTGGACACTTGGTTTACTGATTTGTGGCACACAAAAATACTCTTAAACTGTCATTTCTGTGCATGAGTTGAAGTCCTTTATGAAGGTACCATCAATAAGGACGTTAAAACAAGAACTGCGGCCTACGGCACGCGTCTAGCGGTTATGGGTTCCTCAAATCACAATTTCCTTGTAACATAATGTCATCGTTGAATAAACAGAACAATGTGGAAGGTCACTGCATTTCATTTAGCACCACTTGAAATAACCAAGACGCTAATACAACGATAATGAGCTATTACGACCGCAGGCTTTCCGTTTCCTGGAATTAATGTTGTATCATGACATCGTCCATCAACAGCAGTTGTAGCAAGTGAACTCAGCACTGCTCGGAAATATGAAATTAAAATCGATAAAAGGCCAACTAATGTGAGCTATATACTCTATATCTACCATCAGACAGGGTCCAGTAAAGAGGATACTGACCGTAACGTCGGAGGGTCTGAAGAGGAACTGTCTGTTGAGGTTGGACTTCTCTATGGTGTCCATGTCGGTCACAATGACCTCGCCATCCCCGGCTGCCAGTCCAATCATGGCAAAGTTTTTCATCAGCTCACAGCCGATGGCCCCAGCTCCAACCTGGAATGAAGAAACGCCTCTCAGTGAGTAAAGCTAAGTGGCACTGTATGCGACATTGGAAGACACCATTTATCAAACGACATCCATTTAAATTGCTCAGTAGAGAAATACAAGTCTTAAACTATAAAGACAGAGCATGCTTGCGGAACACCAGGTCAAAAATATTTAAATATGGCAAAGTAAGAGAAGTGCGCCCGTTAAACAATACGGCTTGTCATTACAAAAGTTTGTCAAAACCCCCAAAATGACAAAATCAATAGTGTATTATTACATCTCTGAATACTTTAGGACTTTTGTTGTGTCGGAACGTAGCCCATGACGGCCCGGGCCTAAAGGTCTGAACTGAAGCCTCCGAAGGCTGCGGGCTAGCAACCGGGAAACTACCAAAGAGGCGTAATGTCTAGAGATGGCAGCCTCAAGACTCTGCTGTCAAGGGGGAAGAGTGTGCTTAAAAACAATGGTGCAACGGATCATAAAACTCAGCACAAAACAAAAAGGGGAGAAATTATAACTTTCAGAGATCCCTGTTCATGTTACTTTGCTGCTGATACTAATTGCCAGTCATTGATGATCCATATTGGCAGATCCAAATCAATTTGTTGTTTGATTATAGCAGCTGGTCTACAAAGCTCCAGGACATATTTTTGCCACTGTCCCAAGAATTATTTCATCAACTCTGAAGTCAGTGTAAACCACCAAAAATTCTAAATATTAGCCTTTTACTTCTATAGTGTTTTCTTTCTTCATAAAAAACCCAATTCAAATGACAAGGAAATAAACTAGACTATATTTCTTGCTGCTTAGAGCTAGTGTCATAATTCCCTCTCTAATATCTAAATGTTGTTCTTCAAACTACTGATTTTTTTTCACCCAGAACTACATTATACGAGATCACATGTGAACACATCATGATAACGTTATAATTTACCTTTGCCAAATACTCATTTTCACTGACCAGAGCCTGAACGCATCATAATATTACTGAGCGGAACCTACTTACATTGGCCATTAGCGGTGCTGCCATAGTTACTAACACGGATTGGTTGTTTACAAATCATCATCAGAGATCGGCGACTAGAAAAGCATGAATGCTGATGTCCTGATTGCATATTTTACTTAACATTGGCGGTAAGCGATCACCAGTAAAACTTTATTTCACATTGGGATGTTACCGTTAAATTGTGTAATTGAATCTGCAGTTCAACTGTGTGGCGAACTGCGAGGGGGGGATCCGTACAGATCAACAATGGTTCGTTACACCACTACTTGAAAATGTGTCTTTGAGGTACGGCTACACTCGCAAATACAGAAGGACGAGGAAAAGAGACACTCAGCGCAGACACGGGTGTGCACTGTCCACACAAAGAGTAAAAACAGCACTCGTGGACTAATGACACATTTTGTCTAAGTGAGTTGAAAGATGAGTCTCTGCTGTCTAGGGCTGTTACCGAGAGGTTACAGCCACTGTGGTCCAGCGAGCGATGCAGATTTAGATGCACGAGATATTAGATTATCATCAGATTTATCATTTTAAAGCTCCCTTAGCAACAGGACAACAGAGGAGTTGTGTTGGAAAGTTTTCCATTGGCTGACTCACCAGGAAGTAGCGCTGTTTGGCCAGCAATTCCTGCAGCTTGGTGCCAAACACGGCAACCTGCCCATCGTATCGACAGTTCCTCTGGGAGAAAAAGAGACAGAAAAATGGGTTTAACGCCACGTTCCACCATCATGTGCCTCTGTCCTCGGTAAAGGTGTGTGATGTGCTGTGAACACCTACTGGGGCGCACTCTTCCTCTGTGAGCTCGACTCCTTCCTCTTCAGCCAGGCACTCCAGGGCATCAAAGTACAGCCACTGCATTATTGGCAAAAACTTTCCAGTGCATGCCTAAGAGAACAATTAGCACATGAGAAAAATGTAAAGAAGCATTTATGACAAAAAAAAAAACATGCCTTAGCACAGGTCCTGCCAAACCCATGAAGAGGGGATGAATGAAAGTGTAAAGAGGGTCGAGCATCAGAACCTAATAGGGTAGTGTTTATTCATGCTTTGTAAAATACGTGTAGTAAAAATATTATAAATGATCAAAAATATGATTGTAATTTGAAGCCTATATTGTACAACTATAGAATTGAAGAAAATAAAGTATATTCTGCACAAACATGTCATGATGTGCTGTTCAGTGCGTGTACATCCTGGTCTTCAGAACATTGAATCGTTTTAAACAAGTTAGTGCAGTACATGTCCAAACATGTCTAATCAGAAACAGCAATCTACAATGACAACCCATTTACTTACCTTACATGGCAGTATACCAAAAAAGGACTGAAAACATGATTTGAAAACAAAAACAGGACTACAGCAGATACTGTAGGACTGCAACTACCTCAATTTGCACACGGTGCAACACTGACCTTCAACACTTCCTGTGCAGCCAGACCGCCAATGAAGGCATTGATAGGGGCCAAGTCACCAGCAGCAACAAACGACAGCTTTTTGATAAGAGCATCATCCAACTGCTCCACTTTAGCTGACCCCGTCTGGGCAGAGTTCACCTCTTTGGCCAGCGCCAACAGCTCATCACCGTCGGCCTGGAACACACACACAGCTCAGCATGTTACAAAATACTTAAGAAAACTCAATAAATACTGATTTGAGTGTAAATGTTTTGCACAATTATTCATAAGTAATCCTACAATGATTTTAGTTTCTCTATCGAGTTTGACCATTATCAAAACATTGATCAAATAGCACTGGTGGTATTTAGAATATGAAAATGATTATGATTTACCCGGCTCCAAGGTGCAGGAAGGTGGTTGTGTTTCTTCTGGAAGGCATGGATAGCCTGGAAGCCCACATGCAGCTGTCCTGGACGCTCGAACTTGGCAAAGTCTGTGAGCAAGAACTCTGGCTCAGCGATGGAGGAAGAGATGGATTTCTGCACGTGAAAGACAAGCAAGATAGTGAGGTTGGACTCATTCAAATATTCCACTGGTGACAGCATAATGTTGTATCATCAGTATTGTGATGAGATTAGATGCTGTTTTGCTGACCAGTGGCAATAATGGGGGGGGACATGTCACACTTCAAAGGTCTATAATGTTACCTTCTTAAACATTTTACATGGCAACGTGACATAACGTGTGGAAATGGCAGCCACTTACAAAAGAGATCTTCTTGGGCATCTTGACCTGGGAGACAATTCCTCCTCTGATATAATCTGTAAAACCAGCTGTTTCACAGATGGCGAAGGTGTAGGGACCTGGACAGAGAAGATATCATGTCTATTTTAAACCGTTATAAAACACACTAGCCAAAACTTGTCTTTTTCTTAAATAGAAACAGGTCTTACCCAGAACTTTAATTTCCACTGGCTGGCAGCCATTGAGCTCGGTCATACCCTGAACCTCGGTGAAGGTGACATAGTCTCCGCTCTCAAAGCCATGACGAGTCTCATCAAGACATGTCACAACCCCTGGATTGTCCTGGAGAAACCAAAAGTGAACAACGGATGATTTCAAAATAAAATCTGTCTTGAAGCTTGTCCTCATTCCTAACGGCAGCAAGTGGTTGGAAGAAGAAGAATGTTTCTTAGTCAGACGTAAGGACTAACCTTGGTTATCATGGAAATCATGGCAGTCAATGGCTGTTCTCCATTGGTGTCATACACTACCATGTCCACACCAAAGTCACAGAATAGCTGGCTACAAAATACAACAAGTGAAGGTAAAAATTAGACACTGACAGACGGGTATACATTCTATGTGAAAGGTAAACCTAACAAGAGGGGTCAGACTCTTACCCAAACAGACCACGCGTGTCTGCGACAATCAGCTTGACTCCTTTGTTGTGGCAGATTTCTCCCAATTGGTGCTGCTCTTCCAGAGTGGAGTTGGTCAGCACTACCACCTAGGTCACAACAAGAGACACATATAAACACCAACTTTTCTTTCCTTTCAGACTGCTGAACTGAGTGGGGCACTAGTTTCTACCTAAATTATACCTGGAACTTGGTCATGAAGTCTTCAGTGAGTGTTTCGGTGTAGGCGGTCACAGGAACGTAGTTGTTGAGCTCAGCCAGACGGTGCTGACTCACCTCGGCTCTGTTCTTTCCCAGGTCCTCCTCCCGAAGGTAAAACTGACCACAAAATATATGAAATGTCAGGGAACAACCGATACTGCGTCAATCAAGCTTATGTGCCAGATGTGGTAATAAAGGAAAACAGACATGTTTACACAAAGAAGGGTTCTCGATTCACACTTGAAATATCAAAATACAAAAAAAATATGCTAAATCTTTTCCATCTGATCTTTCTCTTTCAGTTAAGATGAGAAATTGGAAAAAAAAAAAAAATCACAGATGTCATTTAGTCACTCCACTTGGTCTCAGTAGTTTAAACTGCGTTTCTGTCACGTCTTAATCTACACAATGATTTATTTTGTGTTTTAATATAGTCTGTGCAGGAATTTAAAAATAGTTAGGAAAATGTGATGCAGCTACAAAAAAAAAAATGTCCCCAGCTTTCCTATTAAATATGAATGGCACGTCAAATAAGCGACATATATAGAAATATACATAGATTACTCAATTTAGCTTAAATAAGAAAGGAAACTAGGGCAAATGCAAGTGGCTGGAATAAAAATATTTAAGAGCACAAGGTTAGACTAAGACTGGGTGATCATAGATGCAATCATACACTTCTGTAAGGTCACAAATCTTGGCTGAGCCTCCTGATTGAACACCTGAGCAGTCTATTCACACATGTATCTGTCTGGCCCTAAATAGACACATCAGAATTCAGAGTCACAGGCTGGCAGACCTAAACAATCTGTCTGCTGTAATGATGCCCTAAAACAGGCTTTAGCTCTTCTATGATTATGACCCAGAGAGAGAGAGGCCACCCACTGATAAATCTGGGTCAGCCCATGGTTAGCAAGGGTGGGGGTGGCTGCCTTTTTGGATGGCAACAATACTATACAACAACTGACTCATAACAGATGAAGAGTCACACTGCACTTTGGAATCAGGCTCAAACACAATAGCACACCAGATGCATTTACAATAAAGAGGAAATGGCTGAGTGAACCATTGTCTGCCTGACTGAGTAGAAGAAAAAAAACATTGCACAATGGAAAAAAATTGGAATACATGTGCATGCCTCCACACACCTGAGAGGAGAGGTCTCTCCATTCTGCCACTCCTTGGTCGTGCACAGTGACACTTTTAACTCCTCCCAGGATGACGTTCTTTGCAATCTCCACTCCAAGACCTCTCATACCAGAGATAAGGACATTGGAGTTCTGCATTCGCTTCATAGCTTCATGGCCCAACACATAACTACAGAAAGAGAGAACGTACCATTAGAACAACTATGCATTGTTTAACATTCAGCCCAAAAATAAATAATCAAAATGTGTCCGTTTTCCTTCATCAGGAGAAAAATTCACAAGACTTACAGTTGTCTGGAGTACAGGCCTTCATCGATCTCAGCATCATTGCCATTCTTAGCCATGCCCTGGGGAAACCACAATGAGGGGTTGCAATTAGTTCATGTAACAGGTTTGACCAAAGTTGTGCAGTGTATGCTTTAGTGCTTACGTTGGCAGGTGTGTGGGACAGATCAGTTCTGACAGAGTTAGAGGAGGAGCAGTGGGATCCCGTCTTCGTCTCTGTTCCTGACAAGCGACGCTTCTTGGACAGCGGCGAGCTGGACATCTGTGCAGTAACACACCCTGTTAAGACTGGCTCATCGGGCACAACAAGCTGCCCCATATCTTCACTAAACGTTCACCCTTTACAAGTTTATACCAATTCATGGATAACGGATAATATGGCTACCCCGATGACGATGATTAAATAATTTAAGCAGTCAGGGGCAACCAGTGCCCATGTGTTTATGTCATGAAAAATAATTTCAAATTAATTTGTAAATAAGTGAAAAACATGACTTAGTGCCACGTTTCCATTATTAACAGTATCCTAGCTAAATGCTACATTTCGATTAATACGAATATCCTAGCTAAATGCTATCTAATCCCCATAATGTTGAAGAGAGGATTTCTAGTCCAGGGAGCAGCTGGGCTGGCTGCAGGCCAAACACAAATCTGCTAGAAAACGAACAGAGCCTGGGAAGAGCAATGAATAGCAGCATTATCACGTGTCATGCTCAGAGACGGGCTTGGCTGTTTAGTGCTATTGTTCATTGTACCGGTATTTAAGGGCCGCAAACATCGTTTCAAACAAAAACAGCTGAATCATTAAAACTTCACTGCGGTAAAGAGAACAACACCTCATGGTGGCCTGCAGGTGTGGACACAAGGACCGCAGAAAGACGTTGAAACTATCTTCGGCTGGCAGATATAACGGGACGTTAGCAAATATGATCTTTTAAAAAAATCAGATCACGGTAACGTAACATTGTGATCAGCGAAATAATCCGGTCAAATCCAGTCACTTCGGGAAGTGAAACAGGCCGCAGCGTCTCGTACACATTCCCACTGCACGGAGAACACGATCACCTACAATTTCCGCATCCAATGCAGCTCAACTTGCGTCCTAAAAAGTCAAAGTTAACCGTTTATAAACCTTCCTACAACTGATAGAGGGAGTTGGAATAAGTCTTAAACAATAACGTTGCAACCGGCTAGAATTATGTAAAGTCACATTTTACTGAAACGGGAGCTGTTCGCCGTTTGTCAGAAACGAAAATGAAGGTACAGACAATGATACAGCAACGCGTTGACGTTAGTGCGGTTGCTCTAGTCATTTACACAAAATAAAAAAAAATATTACAACGCCGTTTACGAACCATTTCCATCGTCTAACGTTTAGGATAAGATTGCGTCAAATATTAGTGAACGAGACCAAGCGGAAACTGATTAAGTACGTTAGGTTGCGTGCCCACTAATCGGTTAATGTTAAGTGATTGGCTAAGTGGAAAGAGTCGGGACATTAATAACTTAAGAAGCGAAAAAACACCACCCTGCTAGTCTGCCCATTAACATTACCAGCTCGGCCTAGGCCTGCATCTCCCCCAGTGCGGAACACAACTTTACAAGCTAGCAAACCTAACGTTAGCTGTGTTCAACCTGCTCGCAAAAGACAGCAACGGGGTTATTTTGACAGCTAGCTAGCAAAGCTCCTTTTTTAAATGGTTTAATGTTTCAATGCCTAAACAAAATACAACATCAAACTTTATCACTCAATGTGGAAAAAAAAAAAATTGCGATTGAAAGACTAACGTTAGCCATTACACTCGTGCACCACTGATTTCTCCTTTCTTACCAATAATCCTTCTCGGTTCCTACCCGATGCGAACCCGCTCCTCTCCCGCAGTATCTAGATGTCAGTAGTATCGATGAATGTAAATTCGACGATTGGTACAAAGAAAAGAAACGCGATGCGGTATTAGGCTGGTCTGCGCTATAATGTCGAGTCACTATGTCGTTGTGCTGAGAGTCTCTTCTATGTATATGCGTTGCTGGCTTTGCGACTGCAGACGGGAACAAAACCAAAATGGCAGATGGGGAGAAAGGGGCGGAGAAGCTGTGACGCATGGGCTGAAATATTCAGCAGGAAAGGGGTGATGTGAGCACGCTGCTCGGCCAGAAGCTCCGCTCATTGGCTGCTAAACATAAGCCAACGCGCTTTACACCCGCCCTCGCAACCAGAAGATGCATGCCATGTATATTACTGTACAATGAACTGCAGGACCACAAGAATTACCGTGTAAGAAACATCGTGCTATTATTTGTGTTATAATTATTCTAAAAAACGCACAGAGCATGTCTGACGCAAGTGCACGAGCGCAGAGATCCAAACACATTTTCCAACGTAAAGATCCATCTTATCGGTGCTGAATGAAATCTCGTTGTAGAACCAGACTGCAACACAAAACTTACAGACGTGACACAATGCATCACCCCTAGACTAACATCTTAGGGTTTACCCAAGTTGGACGTATTCTCACTGCAACGCCAATTCGTGTATTGTGTTTTCAAGACATTTTACTTTCCCTGGGTCCAGCAAAAACACATCACCAGTTAAGTCTGATGGTGCCCCAATGATAACAGACAGGTACAACACTAGGCTACTTGCTAGTTAGAGTGATGCTGAGCGTCTAGGCCCTCAGTCACACTGAGGTTAGGGGTGAGCATTCCTTGCAAAGGAGGAGTATTGGGGGAGGGGGTGCCTGGCATATGACAAAGGCCCAGGGAAAGAGTGGGCCGCATATTCTCGGGTACACATGTCGAGGGGATCCCCATTCTCATCGCTTTGCTGCGAAATGAAAAAACAAAACACTGATTACCAGTATTCTATCGGAGCCGACACGTATTGATATTATTAATGACACGTTAACAGACTTCTCAACTTGGCAAGCCAATAGGAGATACAAGCCAATATTACGTTACTGTGGTAACGTTATCATCGATAGTTGACACGTTCACCAAAAACACATCTATCGGGATGAAATGCTAGGTTCAAGCAAACGTTCCGTGATGCAAGTTAGCGAGTGTCTTCCTTTGACCATCGCGTCCATCCAAGTTAATGTTTGTAGCCAACTAGCTTCCCAACCACCGTTACCGTTAACGGTATTCATCACAGAGCATTACTTAAAACAGCACTCTCCTACACGTGAAATGTGCAAATTCCAATTTAGAGTTAACGGTTACGTGCCAGTGGCTTCTTAGCTTCGGTTAGCCGAAAAGGTTCAGATAGCCGACAGCAACTAACATTAATGACTACCAATAACGCAGATGAAACGACTGCGTAGTTGTTAGCTTGTGTGCAGCTAGCTTTCGAGCTATCTAGCCACCCAACGACTTTTTCCTACTTGTGCCGCTATGTTAGCTAACTAGCTAATGTTAGCCAACTAGCTGAGGCTAACACTACCAAGACGAGAGCTTATACAAGTGTGCAGAACTTACCACATCCGATATTACTCGGCCTGATCTGTAGTATTAAAATCGCCTTGTGTTTAAGCAAGAAACCTAAAAAAACAATGTGACAATTCAACACTGCTGCTGATTGCAAACTGAAAAGTGTGTCAGGGTGGCGGGCTCTGTGTGAGTTTTTCCGCTGGACGGTTGCCTGACCGGCTGTTCCAGAACCGTTTCCCCTCACCCTATTTCAGTTGAAAGCAAAGCAAAGCAGCAACATGTGCACGTTACAGTCACAACCATCATCCCCGTCCAGAGGGTTCAACGAAAAGTGATTATAATTGATTTATCGGAAGTATTTGTTAGTATTCTTCTTGAATGTTTAACCACTTCACACAGAAGGCAAAGTGTATTGAATTATACACTACTAAATTGTGTGATCGCATGATAACTGTGAAACCAATATTTTGTTCACCCCCGTGCTTCTGCGAGTATAGACTAATCCGAAATCCACGCAGAGCCAGATGGGACTTGTAGTCGTGGCGTAAAAATGTAATGCCGCTGTGTGAAATCATTAGATAACGGTTCTTTCAGCGCTAGCACATACAAAATGTAGTTGTATTTACCCTTATATTATACATTATTAGGAGAAACCCGCTTTAAAGTGTTAACATCTCAGGTCCAACAGCTTTTAACCAATGAAAAAAGACAAGATCCAGTTGTTTTTTTTTACTTTTATTGAAAGACTTGCAAACAGAGCACAGTTTACATAGGGACAGAATAGTGGAAGTCTAGACTTGTTCAGGAGAAAAGCACATAACTTGGTATTACATTGATCCAAAAGCAGAATGAACGTCGAAAATATTTTTTTACATGATAAAAAGGAGCAAAGATAGACAGTACCAGTCCAATTGACAGTAGGCCTACCAAATGAATGTGTCGACAAAACTGGATAAAAATGAAAACAAAACTTTTTGGGCAAAACATTTGGAGAACTTTGAAATGTTCATGTGTGTGTGTTTGTGTTATTGCAAAGCCTTTACACAATATCTTGTGTCTTAAAATCTTTCTCAACTCTTCAACAGGTGTGGAGCAACTCACAAGACTTTGAGCGACAGTTCAAGTTTAAAATACAGTATACAGTTAAACAAATCCCTATGTCCAGCAGCCAATGGGAGGGCTTAATTGCTCCCGTAGCTGTGCCTACGGTATGATAGCATCTGAATTGGAAGTCGCTTTGGATAAAAGCGTCAGCTAAATGACTGTAATGTAATGTAATGTAATGTTAATGAGTTCAGTTTCACTAATGTCTGTACAACTCTGTGACTGCAAGCTTACGATTTAGCAGCCTCACTATAGAATGAATAGCTACATAAAAAAAGGAACAGTAAAATAACGAAATGGAATGAGCCGATTTGAAAAAAGTAAATGTCAATTTGGATATAAGGAAGTTTACAACACGGGAGAGCAAGAGTTAGGAACCCCCTTCTTTGTATGTATTTACAGTTTGTAGGGAATAATGCAAATCACTTCCTTGCTGTAACTCTCACAATTAGTTGATAATTTTACCAAGCTATTCCTACTTGTGTAGTTCCATAATTTGTTTATGGATTTGAGTGCTTGGATTCCAGCATGAGGACGTTGTGTGGTAAGCATTAATGCGCACAATCTGGATTTGAGACGCAAACTCTCTTTCTCTTTGCAGCTGTCCTACAGAGCGATACAGTGCCCTATGATACTCCCCATACACTCCAGTCATGAGAGTATTTGAATGCCTTTGGGAGTTTTCTCGCTACCAGTATTCTCAATATGCCACAGCCAAACCAAACAACATTGCATGATTTCTTTTCTTCTGGGGAGTAAGTGGATGATACCTCTGGGAGAACATTTTTAAAACCTCAAAATGGTGTCGTGTATTGCTTCATGGACACCTGCTTCATAGCCCCCTACCCATCCCAGCTCTGGGGGACTGGCTGGAATGAGCAGCATCCATCTGTCCATCTGTATCTTCTTGCTCTCCTGTAGCCTGGGGTGAGGATTGTGTGGGTGGGAAGGGTGGGGGATAGGAGGGTGGAGGGATAGTAAGGCGAGGGATAGATGGCAGCGCAGGCCTGGGAGAGGTTGGAAGAGGTGGAGGAGTGGCTGAGGTTGCAGTCGTGGAGTGCTGTGAGGAGCGTGCGCGGGAGGTGGCAGGCGAGGGGTGTGTGCTCCTGGCCCGTGGTGGTTCAGTGGGGCAGTCACTGATTTGCTCAAGCAGCGAGGGCATGTCTCCCTCAATCTTCTCCAGCACTGCAGCCATTTGCTTTTCTATCTGCTCGATCACACTGTCCATTTGCCAGTCGCTTGTAGTGCTGCTCCCGCCTCCTCCATGTGGTAGCCCAGTCCCATACATCCCTACTCCTCCTGCGCTCGTATACAAGGAACTGTATGGACTCCCATAGCTCCCTGCCATCCCCATCCCTACAGTAGCAATTTCTGGATTGTATGGTGTGGCATGACGGCCCAAACTAGCAGAGCTGCCTACGTTATAACAACCCTGTCCTGTCGCAGGACCTGGCCTCGCTATGCTAAACTCAGCGCTGTATCTGTCTGTTGTCCTGGCATCCCTGTCCCTCCTACCCACTGGGCTAGCATCACCCCTTAACCTAACTCCTGGTCCTACATCCACCCCAGTTCCAAGCCCCATTGCTGAAGTGACTGCCACTGCCTCAGGTATTTGTGTCTGACACCAGCTTCCATCAGGCTCATCCTTCTGCTCCCTCTGTGTGGCTGGCCTCTTCTCTGTTGAGCCGGTTCCAGCTGCAGGGGCTGTGGGTGGAAGGCCATGGAGCGTTGCAGCCATCTTACGTTTGCTGCTGGGATCAGGGGAGGCGGATGTGTGTTTTTTGTCAAGTGTAATGCCTGAAGAACCGTCCGACAGCTTGGAGGGGTCAGGTGTCATCACGGGAGTCGGTTTGGATTCTGGAACAACTTTATTTTGACCCAAATTGGCAGCCATTTTCCTGGTTCCATCACCTGCTGCTTTCTTTGCACTGGCCTGATCAGGCTCCTCCTGTCCGAGTTTGGGGGTGGCATTTGTTTGGCTTTGTTGACTGGAAGGCTCAGGAATATCTGATGGGGAAGTTCCTACCGATGGGCCTATACTCGTCTTTACCTCATCCTGTTTTTCTCTGACCTTACTCCTCCCCTCATCCTGGTCTATACCCACCGGTGTATTTTCAACAGTAACTTCTAAAGACACACTACTTGAAGTAACCCCTCCATCACTTGTCCCTTTGTCTCCCTCATCACTTGTCCCCTGGGACACACCGCCTTCACCATCTCCGGCCTCCTCACTGCCCTGAGCCTCGGCTGAACTGTCATTCAGTGCTTCTGAATTCTTTAATCGTTGCATGAAGGTGGTGACACGGATCGCTTTCTGCAAAACAGACAAAGGCAAAGAAAAAAGGAGAGAAGGATAGCGATGTAAAGAGAATTAGATTTACATCATGTCACTTTTTTAATAAACACCCATATTGACTTGTTTCCCTAAAAAAAGAAAAAACTTTGATACTATAGTTGGTTATGGCAAAGCATAGAAAATAAGCTTTGAAGACAACCACGGCACCATGATTTAGCATCATCATACTAAGCGCTGAGATGTGATTAGTGTGAAGTGACATTGCAGTAAGATTGGTGCCAGTTGTTTACTTCCAGGAGGCTATGACACTTTGTACCCTGGTTTAAATCAATCTCAAGACTCACTCTCTCCAAGCCACTCCTTGACTGCTTGTTGTCTAGAAAAGGTAAATGAACACATCTGACTCCTTTCGATCTACAAACACTTAAGGAGTTAGAGAAAATGTGTGAGCTTAGAAGTTGTTTCTAAACCAGGGAATTGATTCTCTGGAAGTGAAAAGCCATTGGGACACAGACATATCACTGAATACAACATAGCTTAACTGAGAAGCTTCTGTACAGCTTCAAGTATGACTTGAATGTAACACTGAGGTACAGTATGGGGCAATGAGCCAGGATTCACGGAAGAGGAATGACAGAGGGCCTTATAGTTTAAATTACTGCTGTTCAACAGTCCACAGTGGCCTATATCCGTTATATCCTTTCCATTTCTCCCTCTCCTTATCTACACAGATACAAAAACTACACAAGCAATGAGCAAACCCTTTTCCCCGTTGCTGGTCATAATGTTGTTTTTACCAATCTGGTTTCATAGACTAGTGCAGATGAGGAGTAAGAAAGGAGCAGAGCGGGCCACTTTGAACATCTGGGCCTTAATCCAATGAAGAAAAGTGGGGCAGAGTGGATGGATATCTTCTGGGACAGGACAGGAGTGACAGTGGGCAGGAACAGAGCCTCTGAGGAGAGTTTCACCGGTCCAAACATGGTCAACACATCTTAAGGCTGACTGAGGTTTAACTGAAGTGTTTGGCGATTGGTCGATTACTTTAGACAATTTTTCCAATAGAAACCTTAATTCAAGAGGTTGATCAGCCATTAGAAAGATGTTTTGTTATTGATTCATGCCGGACTGAAGGTAAGTTTCTGCCCATGCTCTGTCCTTCCACTCTCCCTCTTAATGAACTACAATACCTTCAACTCCTGCGAACCATATGGGGAAAGAGAGAAGAAGGTTATAACTATTACTTATGCTGTCAGGTCAGCAGTGCCATCTCGACTTACTACTTCTTGGTCTTCAGCATTCATTCCCCTACGACATCCCTTTGACCACCACCAAATCATTTCTTAAATTTAAAACATACCTCTCCATGCTTGTATGCTGAGCTACAGTAAAAGCACCTCATGTGCAATCATCATTACATATAGTGCCATTCTATGCTGCTTATTAGGCTATAGTATCACCAACTCTATTTACTACTACAGGAAGAGAGTGAGAGTGAATTCATACCCGCCATTTGGCCTTTGCAAAGTTCTTCTCAAACTGGGCACACACACCATCCTTTAGGTTCTTCTCTGATGCGCCATTCCCTGCAATCCTGGCACAGGTGACAGACAGCATACAAGTGAGTACAAACCCTGTGGATATGAGCCAAAACATTTTTGCTCTTGTGATCATGTGCACACATTTACCATTCATGCCAGAGTGCATCCTGCGCTGTGATTCTCAGCATCTGGTCCACTTCCATGAGTCGACAGACAAGCTCCTTAGCTGAGAAAGAAACAATGAAGACAAAAGGTCAATTTAAGTGTCATGATAAGACGAAAAATATGTACATTTTTATAAATCATGAAGGATGATTTGGTTTGGTTGTGAAGAGTGGGATATAAGATAGTAATTTTGAGCGATGTGACATTAAATATCTAATTTTCTCACTGCCACTGCCAATGCCTCATGTAATTGAAAATGTAACTTTGTATGTATTGCCATCGTGTGGTAGAGCTACGTACCTGCAGGTGAAATGTCATCCCAGTATGGAGAATCAAACTCAAATTCACCGCCAACAATGCGACAGAAGATGATGCGATTATGTAGATCTGTGTTCTCCTCCTCTGTTTCATCATAAAAAGGAGGGTTACCTGACAACCTGCAAACAAGGGAAACATACATAAAAAGACAGAGCAAAAGAAGTTATATTGAAACCATGCAAATAACTACTGGATATATCCTTCATAAACAACAAAGCAATTATTCAGTTGAAATTGCAGCTCAGTTTGTATTGGCCGGCTTGCTTTGGTAACTTTTATGATGGAGACTCACAGTATGAACATAATGACACCCACAGCCCAGCAGTCCACAGGACGACCATAACGATGACGAGCCACCACTTCAGGAGCTGAAAGACAGCAACGAAAAGAGCAGACATATAAAAGAAAAAGAGAGATTTGAATGGCTGGGGTTTTATGGCTGGGAAATAACATTTATTTTTACAATCAACACTTAAAATGGTGAAGGCACTTGCAAGCGACAAGGTAGTACACGATGTAAACCATACTTTGGTATCAGGGCATCTGTTCCCTTTCTTTCTTTCTTTGTCTAAGTACTCAGCTCAATAACTATGAATAACTATCCTGACCTTTCACTGGAGAGAACCAGGCCAAAGCAAAGTTCTGTACTCCAAGTTGCATTTGTATTAACCTCAGAGAGAGAATGAGGGGAGTGAGATCAGAAGACATGAAAAGAGAGGAAGAGTTGGATGTCTTCAATTCTGTTTCACTGAGTTTCGTGACTGTTTTTCACTATAACTGTTTATCTCTGACAGATTTTGATCTTCAAAAGCACATGGAAGTAAATACATCAAATAGGTAAAGTATGCCCTCAGGGCTTTATTCACAAACAGCCCTGCAGGCAGGAGGCAAAGCTAATAGAAGGACGTGTGAGTGGATGAGAGATGGAGAAACCTAAAGAAGTAAAGTTATACTGTACATAAAAACAGATCTACAAATAGTGGAGAGTATCATACCCAGGTATTCTGGTGTTCCACAAGGCTCTGTGATGGGTCCGTTCTCAAACCGGGACAGGTAGAAATCTCGCAGAACTACTTTGTTGTGGTTGTTTTCTGTGTAGTACATCAGGTTTTCCAGCTAAATAAATGAGGGACAGAATTAAGTATTCTCATCAAAATACACGCAGACTGAAACCCTACACACTACTGAATAGGTTCAGTGCTGCAAATATATGGGAATTGATAATCAGCAGACAACAAATAATAATACCATTGCAACCTGTAGAAAATCAACAATGGCACACCCTTCTTAAGCTCAAGGGGCGATGAGTCAACAATTACCTTTTCTATTATTACTTTGCAATTTCATAACAGTTGACAAGAACAGATCAATCATTGCCACAAAACTGTTAATGCTTTATTTCACACTTTTAGGTTTTGGAAAGTTGTCTTATACAAATAGATGTTATTTTGTGTAAAGGGATTGAAAAAAAGTTATGTTTTGTACATTTAAACCCTGTACAATGGTTCAACCAGACTCACAGGACAGATGGCAAAAAGAGACAAAGATCCCTCTGACCAACAGTTGAATAAGAATAGAAGAAATCACCATGTCATTGGTAATAGAAACTGGAAGCTGAGCATCTAAATTTGTTCAGATCAAAATAGGAACAAGTTCATATTTCAGTGCCTATAACAACCTGGAATTCGAACAGGTGTGTTGCTTAAAGCTATTCTTAAATCATATTGAAATTGAATCACAGAATATCAGCTGAATATAATACAGACTGACAAATCACAGTTTGAACCTATTCAATCTAATCACTGAGTAGACATGGTTCCAACAGTATATATATATTTGGTTTTACATGTCAAGCTTGTTAAAATTAAGATGACACGAGTACAAACTGCTAGCAAGAAGAAATGGATCTTGACAAGGCAGATGAGGCAAAAGAATAACCAGAAACATATCTTCTTGATTAAGGGAGGGAGCTTGTCTTTCTATTTCTGATCTGAAAATGTAATCTTCAGTTAATTGTATGAGTTCACAGGATATTTGAGTCCAGACCATATAATGTATATACAATATAGACGGAAAAAGATCCAGCTTCTACCAGTAGGGGGAGTCTGGAGCCTAAAACATGAAGTAATCCCATCCTAATGGGTTAATAATGGGGGCTAAAGATATGAATCTGTCTCCGTGTGCCTGTATCACGTGAGATTGCATTAAGCAATGAAAACCGTGTTTAGTCCCTTGCTAAAAAGGTTATCAAATGTTGAGTCATTAACTGAGATGGCAGTGCAATGCTTTTATGTGTCTCCAAAGAGATTCATCTGACTATACACTGAAATAACTTTCGGGGTATGATGTGTGATGAAAAGTTGAATCATTTAGTACATTTCTTCCTGTATTTTTAGAGGCAAGTCACCAGTCTTTTTACAGGTTTGGTAATGAAAGTCACTACACCTGCACATGCCATAATGTGGGAAAAGGGAGAAAGGGAGTGAGCATTTACCTTCAGGTTCCTGTGAACTATGTTGAGGGAGTGTAAGTATGCCACAGCCTCGAGGACCTGCCTGATGACATTGGAAGCGTCTCTCTCTGTGTAATTCCCTTGGTCTAGAATCCAGTCAAATACATCTCCTCCGGTGGCACTGCATGCAGTCAAACACACGAAAACATCAGCACACACATTGCAATATATAAACAAATCAAAAGCTGGTGGGACTGTTAACCACATGTTGCAACTAAATAATTTGACTTTAATCTTTCCGTAACACAGTTATCAAAAGCCTTGTGCTCTTGTTTTTTTTTTTTCCATTAGAAAGACAATCTGCTTCTACTAGCCTAAAGCTTGCACTGTTGAGCAATTAAAAATCAGCGAGTTGGTCATTACTCTAAAAGACTTGGTTAACTCTAGAGAGTGTATAAGATGAGTGTGATCATCACGTATTGCCCTCAGCAGGAGGACTATTGGCTGGGCAAACGTGTGAGCTATGAACAGACACCAACTCATAAACAAACTGATCCACACAAAGAAGACTGCATCACTTATCTCAGTAACAGAAGGGAAATGATTTTGCCACTCAGCTCCAATCAATGTTATTGCTTTCCAATAAGGTTGCAAATGTGAAAAATGCACTCGTCACAAGTGACGCGGATTGGTCCCACTGTGACGTATTGATCCCGAGGTCTCTTCAGAGACCATATTATAGCAAAGCAGTGCTTCAGGAGCACTGAGTAATGTTGAGCGTTACTAGAGCAAATACCTCATAAAATCTAACAACTTCCCCTGTTGCTGAGGGGAGAAACAGAGCACACAGTAATAAGAGGGTAGACTCAACCCCTACCCTCTAGATCAGGGGTGTCAAACTCATTGTTGCTCTGGGGCCGCATCGGCATCATGGTTGCCCCCAAAGGGCCGGTTGTCGGCGGGGGGGGGGGGTGCTGCTGCCACATACGCTGGTGGAGGTGTGTGCGCGCGGATCGGGGAGGAGCTCCGCCGTGCGCGATTTCCATTTTTTTTTTTTTTGCTGGTAGATTCGCGGGCCACATAAAATGACGTGGCGGGCCGGATCCGGCCCGCGGGCCGTATGTTTGACACCCCTGCTCTAGATGATTGATTTGTGTGTGTTAAGGCACATGAGGGCACATACACAATTAAGACGTACACACTTAAGTACATATGGTACAAGAAAGGACAGTAAAGGAAACCCTTACAGTTCCTGGATGATTAAGTATTCTTTCCGGGTCTCGAATGTGTCTATCAGCTGCAGGATGTTTGGATGGTTGACCCTGGAGCAGCAAAAGAGAGTCACAGACTGTAACCTTACAACAGTGAAGAGTCACACATGCAATTGAAGGATGAAAACCATTCTCTGGCCTTTTAATAGCTTTATATACAAAAAAGACTGTGTGGGCGTAAATCTCTTTTATCAAAAACAGTGCAAAGCAGAAGGTTCAAACATCTGAGCTTACATTATTAAAGGTTATTGCATGGATTGTGTGATTGTAAATGTTCATATCATATATGTTGAAATAACAAATCATTCTCTCATTCTCCCTCTCTCCACCTCTCTCCATCCCTAAATCATACATCCATCTGTCCACAGACCGACTGCGTACAATTTCAGGATCATGATTTCGTTCTTGGCAGCCTTGCGGACTTTCCTGCCGTCTTTCTTGAGGAATTTCTTGCAGACAAACACCTTGTCTGTCTGTCTGTCCTTAGCCAGGCACAGCTCGCAGAACTCCTTCCTACGCAAGAAGAAAAAAATAGAAAGACAGACAGACAGAGAAAGGCAGAGAAGGTAAATATAATGTTACAGCACAAAATAAGTGTAGATGTTTTTGATCACATCTAAAAGAATAAGGCCCAAGAGAGACACAGCATACGGAGACAAAGTACACTGGATATTTTAATGAAATACAGTGAAAGACTTTAATTGGGCGGGTAGTCATTGAGTAGGTTAAATAGTCATGAATAACAAATCCGAAATGGGTCCGTCGCTGCCATGAGTCGGGCATCGTTTGGTTTTGAGCCTTTGGGGCATGTGCTTCAGCCAAATGGATTTTGAGAAGCGGTGCGATGCAAAATTAAACTAGATATGTCATATCAAATGTTACATGCTCAATAAATACCATCAGAGCAATTCAATGGCTCTCTTTCTTTATAATGTTGACTATTAATGAACAGTCATAATCTTTCAAATATGTAAAAATGCACACTTTCTTTCTTACCTTAAGTCATTCTAACACATTCATGTGGCTAGAGCTGATATTCTAATCTTAACCACAGCCTAATCACCTTCATCTTCTTGTTTTCATCAAATTAAGAGCATATGTACAGCAAATGTGTGCACTTAATACTGAGTTAATGTGTGTGTGTGTTTGTTTATGTGTGTGAGTGTGGTTGTGTGTGTGTGTGTGTGTTATATAAAAGATGAACAGAAATCTCTGAGGCCAGATGCTGATCTGGATGCTGATGCCATATGGCCTCTTACGCTGATTGGTATGAGTGAATGTGTGTGTGTGTGTGTGTGTGTGTGTGTGTGTGTGTGTGTGCCTTCAATGTGTCAAAGAGAGGTGTTTATGTGAAGACAACTTTCAGTATTCAGCCATTCAAGCAGCAGTGATTAAACTCGTTGAGAATATGTCCAAAAGATTATTTTAGGCGTGACACAGAATATTTAAACTGAATAAATGATAGACTTCCAACAGTGGGTTTCATGAGCTGTCATGATCAAAAATGTACAGACAATTGGTAGGCTAAAATTTGAAAAATGTGTCTCTTAAGTCTGTTATACACTAGCCTCATGCTATTACCTTCTGTCATTTCTTCAGTGAAAGCGTTTGATATGCCAAACCAAATCTGCAGGGAAAACGGTCCAATTTGAAATAATTCTTGAAATGAATAAAGACAATTTGGGAATACTGGAACGTGTCCATGAATTCTACATGGGAGAGGAGGGCAAAAAAAGGCAACAGAGATCGATGCTTTAAGCGCTATGGTACTTACGCTCGGAGGACCTGTCCAATCTCATATTTGTCCGTGACATCAGACATGCTACTGTAATTCCGCCCATCTCGCAGGGCAAGGCACCCAAATGGCATGGCGGCATTCACCTAAGAAATAAAGACAAATGCATTTCAATCACATCATCAAAGGGGGAAAGTAAAGCATGAATTATTTTGATGACACCTTAAGGTAACAGTCAGATAAAGGGAATACAGAGCAGCATGTACAAGCATGTTAAAGAGGAAAAGAGGTACTGATGAAACATTATGAAAGCCTGCAGTGGTTGAAGTCAGAGACACCAAGGGAGATGCTATTAGCCTTGAAAATATACAGTATATTGGAGAACCACAGATACAGCCAAGTCCATTTCTGAACAAATCTGGATACTAACGCTTCTGGCAGCCTGGTTGCGTGCCAGCCTTGTCAACAGATACGAAGCTACCCACTGAGCTTCTCTCTACTCTGCTAAAGTCTACAGATTCTGTGCAACGTCTGTCAAGCTCAAGTTAAACTTTATTTATAAAGGGCAGTGTCCCTCTGTCCCTAAAGCAGCTGGCTTCCTCAGCAATCACTGGAGGCCTGAGTAACACTGACACTGGGTATCAATGACAGGGGAAATCATTTTTTTGTTTGTAGTCTGTGTGTGTGTGTGTGTCTGTGTGTGTCTGTGTGTGTTTGGAGTGGTTTTTGATGTAGATCAGAAGTCATGACCTTTTAAACGTGCTAAACTTGCTGTGAATGTGAATGAATTTTAATTCATCCATAAATGCACTTAAATATATGTCTGGAGGAAAGAAAATCTCTCTCTCTCTCTCTCTCTCTCTCTCTCTATATATATATATATATATATATATATATATTCACTTTATTTGTATCATGTCCACCCTTAAATAGCTTGTGACCCCACAGGAGGGCCCAAACGCCCAGGTAGAAAATAAAGGATCTAGATAGTGAATCAGCAATCGATATACCATCTCACCACAGTCCTCAGGCAATCCTCACCCACATCCTTTAACACTTCATCTACTGTAGGACACAGATTCCCTGGAAGCTTCAGCCATCTATCCTCAATGTCCTTCTAAACAGCTGACAAACCCCATTCCTGTTGGATAATTCATTTCTATTGGTTCTCTTGACTTTCCCTCAGTGGGGATCTCTTCCTCCAGTCTATCTGATATCTATCTAATTTATATCGAGGCAAATCCATGGAATTGACCAAGTCAGGCAATATGTGATAAGAGGGAATAGTATCTGTGGTTAGTGTGAGTGATGCTAGAGGCAGCTATAAAGAAGAGGACTTTCAGGATTATGCCATGTGTGTAATGGAGAGAGACGGAGAAAGAAAGGATTTGAGAAAAATAGAAAATATGAAGCGATGACTAAGAACAGAGAGACAAAAGAAATCCTCAGAGGTAATGTCATTTTGCAGGTGCTAATTTAGGATTAAGGAATTAGAATCAGTGATGTCAAATCCTCACTCTCTTTGAATCTCTCTCTCTCTCGCTCCCTCTCTCTCTCTCTCTCTCTCTCTCTCTCTCTCTCTCTCGCTCTCTCTGTGTGTGTAGCATCACCATCGTAGATGATAGGGGCAGAGTTGCTTCTGATCTGTGGTAGAGGCGGGGCTGGAGAGTACTGCATAATCCCAGTGCTGGCCCTAATCTCTAATCTGTACCCCTAATCCAGAGCGCTGTGATACACTATTTGTGTGTATTTGAGTGCATGCATGAGGGCATGTGTCTGAGCAAAGTGCAAAGGTTGATGCTGATATGTCACGTGCAGATATGAGTTTGAGCAGAAGGCTCTGTGTATGTGTGTGCATGTGTGTACATGTGTGTCCATATGTGCGCCCTTGTGTGCATGAGCGTAATGCCCCAGTGAGACCGAGGGGAATTTAGCAGTGGATTGAAAAGGCCTTGTTGCGCCAGAAGATTATGTAAGCACAACAACATTCCAATGACAAGGTCCAGGACGGCGAAGGTGATGCTGGCTTGATGTGAATGGAGCGCACCATCCCTGTGGGAACAGAGAGTCCCCATTGAAATATTATAACTGCCAAGCAATAAATGTCAGCAGATAAACTCGCCAACACCTTTTGAGATGCTTACTTTAACACTATGGTTATACACAGTTTTGAGTCTTTTGCCGTCTCTAAAAATCGGTCCCACTGTGCACTATTGCAACATTTGTGAGTGTATCTCTAAGTCTGTACACAGGGATCAACTTTTTTCCAAACCTTTCCTCTAGTCAGGATGGATTTAACTTCACCTAAAACCTAACGGTGCAATGTGTAAAATCTGCCAGAGGGTCCATGCAATCTAAATTTAGAGTAAAAAAAACAATATGCTAATTTCATAAGATATCTCTGCAACATAATACATAGACATCTTTGATATAATGTCAACACGTAAGCTCTTCACATTCTGTTGATAATGTTAGTAGGCTTGAAGTCTAGCTGTCTTCATAATGAATTTCTGCAAACTGTATGTCTTTTAGGTGTGAAGATATGAATTTATCACTGGTGATTGTTTCTCGCCCTTAAAACTCAGATGATTTAAAACAACCATATACCTGCAGAATACTGAGTAAGTACAACTCTTGAAGCTAACAGAGAGTAGAAGGGGATAAGGGGGGATATGAGAAAAAATGAGATAATAAAGGGAGAGAGGAAAAGATGATGAGGGAAGAGGTGAGAAACGATGGGAACAGAAAGGAAAAAAGAATAGAGAAAAAATAGTGTACCTGAGAACTACGTGGAAAACAGGTGTGCAGAGGCAGACTGAGAGTACCTCTCAACCTCACAGCTTCACAACTATATGCCTGTGTGTGTGTGTGTGTGTGTGTGTGTGTGTGTGTATTTGGGTGCATGTATGTATGTGCCAACAGGCTATGTGTGATAATGTGTTGTGTGACTCATTTTTAAGGGCTGTCCCAGAAGTCAGATAGCATTTGAAGGCATGCTGACAGGGCAACCTCTCTGCAAAACAAATTCATAGCACGCATTCTGAATATCTGCTAGGTAGGTGGAGGTAGCACAATATCAGAGATGAAATGAAAGCATTGAAGTACAATGCAACGTTTCAGCCAGACTCAGCGACACCCCCACTGATCTCTCAGCACAAGGTGCTACTTTGAATCACTAAAACTTGGCGCTGTGTTCTGGTTACTTTGACATTTCAGTGGCAGTAATTATTAATATTTTCAAATACTATTCCATCATTTCTGCAGTCATACATTTCATCCCTCCATGTTTTTCATCTGTTTAAAGCTGCAATCCAAAACTATCTGTACTTTCATGTTCTGCAAAGATGATGGAACATCCAGTGTCATGTTTGTTGAGTTGTTTCATTCATCCTCAGTGTTTGTAGTGAAACTGTCACTAGTCGATCAGTCGATGTAACTGTGATTATATTATTTTCTAACACAGGACTTTCATCCAGGAGGCCGCTGTTTGTGTCCCCTTCCAAAATAAAAGTAATTGTTGACATTTTGTCATTATTTTTTGATGAGGTTTATGTGAATCGCTAGTCACATGACTCTTTTCCTAAGCCTAAGTGGTTTTCTTGCTTAAACTTCTTAACGGCTTCTCATATTGCTATTGAGTGTCAAAAGTGGTCCAGACGACTGGCCGCTCGGACATGATGAATCAAAACTGAAGTGATGAATATTTAACGAATTAGAATCTTTGATCTAAAAACTCCCTTTGAAGAATGGTGTAGGAATGCTATTATGCAACAAAAAAATACAAAAATTGTTGACAATTGCATGATTTGTTGTACATTTGAATGCACACCCATTAACACATACAGGTACGCACAGACTCAGGTGTGATGGCACACCGAGACATCACACTTTGTCTTCAGCACCTTAAATCAAAGAGCTTGTGCCTGTCTGTGTGTGAGTGTGCCTGTGTGCTTCTCCACAAGTGTTGTGTTTAGGCTCAAAAATGAATCAAATGGAATAGAGTCTCTTTTTATCAGCTCAGAGGGGAAGTGTTTCAGAGGTTCTCCGCGTCAAGGTTATTCTAAGAAAATCTGTTTTTTACTGACACTCATCTCTTTAGCCACCCTCTCCTATTAAAAGCCTGTGCTCAGTCCAAATACAGGGAAGAAAGAAAAGGGTAAAGAAAAGCCGTCTATAGCAAGGTTATGTTCTGTGTGACAAGCTGCCATGACTAGTTTGGCTTTTGATGCGCCTCCATTACAGAAAGCCGAGAATACTTGTAAATGTATGTTCTGTAAATATTTCACAGACTGCTTTTGCAGAGTGTTTGTTCTGTTGTCAGTCGAGTGGTTAGGTGTGTCGGTGTGTCCTTGTCCCTGTTATGCAGATGCAGCGCAGCGACACTTGTAAATCAACAACATTGTCTTTATCAGCATCACCCCGATACAAAAGTCCTGATATCTGCTCAAAGCGATCAAGTGATGATGAATCGACATTGACTTTGATAGGTGATAAGATAAACAACTAGATGTGTGTGTGTGTGTGTGTGTTCAAAAGATATATAACAAGCATGTCAATGTTTGCCTCGAGAGAAGAGTCAGAGCAGCAGAGGGTATGTGGTATGACAGGCCTCGCATGTCAGACTCCATGTGAGCACAAACCACACACTTACAAACAACTGTGCAACCTCCACATGCGTGTACATCCACACGTAAGCACGCACATTGCACAGCTCGGTGCACGTCACTATACGCCTGTCCTTACTGGACAAAAAAGCTTATATGTCCCTCATTAGTGTTTGACATGTCACGGCAGCATGGACACAGGTGTGTGATTCTACAAGGATATCTTGTTTTTGCTTTCAACCAGACAGCGGGATCATGTCCTTTAAAGGCCTGTTTGTCTTACCCTGCTTTCTCCCTTCCTTTTCTTTTATGCATCTTTGGCTGCCTCTGTTTGGCTTTCATCTTATCTTTTTTGTCCTCACCCTTCCCTTTTTTTAGTAGAGTGCCAGTCTAAAAGGTTTCATCTTGACAATTCCTCACCAAGATCGAGGAGAAGAACATCAGGGGTTGATGTGGCAACCCCTGATGTTCTAAATGTTACACTAATGGTAATAACACGGAGGAAGTGTGTGCACATGTCTGCCATTCCTGCACTTTACAACCACTAACCCTGTTACACTAGCCCCGGTATGTGTGTGGATGGGTGAGCAGTTATATTAAATTAATACATTTTAGATGACACTCACACATGTACACACACTTACTGTATAATGGAGGAACACATTCTGTGTCAAAAAAAGCACTCATATGGGTAATCAAGCCCACCATTACAACCAGGTTTTAATAAAATGTCCAATAATTATTACCAGAAATGTGCTCTGCACTTTGCCATTAATCATTTGTGTGTTGCTTGTGTGTGTCTTCATCAGTGTATAACAAGACATGGCAGTTGCAGCCTGTTCCGTATTGATTAATCAAGACCACCCATGATTTACTTGACTTAACACAAAACAAAAACATGGCCAGAATTGACTTTTTCCCCAGCGTCTGTCGTGCTCAGGCTTTAGAATTCCTCAGAGGGCATTTCATTAGATTTACAGCCGTATGCAAGAATTGCACCGGGTGTAATTAGGAAAGAATAACACAATAAATATTCAAGACGCGGCTGAAAGCACTTTCATACTGTTAACATTACCATTCGGTCTTCCTGGTAAAAAGATAATGTTGTTAAACAGAGATCAGTCCATTTGTTCCTGCTGAGCTGATTGCCTGAGCTGAATTTGAGTGTGTTCAATATTGAGCAGAGCACACAGCAGCACGAGGTTGGTCCCAGGCCTTATTAGTGTGGTGGCGAATGATACCCAAGTAGTGAATGCAGCCCTCCGGCTGGCCCCTCCCACAACCAAGTCCCTAATCAGGGCCATCTTATAAAACGCACCTGTTGGCATAGTTTATTGTTTTTTAGTCCCTGTCCTCTGTCTCAACTCCATTGTTGTCCTGCCTTCGATGAGTGACTGCATATGTTAATACCCCATAAATGAGGTGGTTCACCTGCTGCTGCTTTGCTTTGACTCTTTGTTTAATTTACATTGTTAAACCAACTGGGTTTGTTTATTTGCCTTGATTCTTTTTGGTATTAGTTCCCTTTTTCTTTAGCTGAAGTAGAGTGCTATTGTTGGGAGGCTAAGCACCCGTGGTGAGGTCCCTACATATTATCCATGCATATACAAACTCTGGGATACGAGTGTGGACTGCACCATTTCTGTTCAAGACTGCTGTGTTGCACCTGAGGTGAGTTACCGGTAGCACCCCTGGGCACTCCTCAGTGTCGTTTACCTCTACCTTTATTTTTAATCCCTTATTGGTTTCAGTAATTTTCATTTGGCCCTTAATATTCTCTTCTCCCCCGCAGCTCCTGTCCCTGCAAATTTGATTATTTTTAATTTCCTTAAATAAAACCTTTTGGTTCATTTCACAAAAAAACGTCAAGACGAGAAGCAGATGAAGGCACAATTCTGTACTAAAATCAAGTGTACTACAGGACACAAGAGTGAAAAAGAGGATGAATGAATTTCTAAATACACGCACTCTTACACAAAACTTACAGTATTACGAGTTAGACATGTGTGGATACCACATAATGGTAATTATTTGTGTATGTGTTACCCATTACATTTGCTTCTTCCACCGAGTTCCCAGTACGGGGTCTTCTCACTATGCTTGTTAAAAACACTAATTCCCTCATTTCTCACAGAGCAGTTCACATCTCAGGTCGGTCTGTCTCTCTGTCTGTCGGACACAAGGACAGAAACAGGCTTAATAAGGAAACGCTCTAATGAAAATTCATCACATCTGCCCAGGGAGAGAGAGACGCCCATTTTGACTCCTCACACACGAACACACAGCACATGAAAATTGCCTTATTATTCTAAATTATGGGATTCGTGTGTTTCTAAACCTTCTACCAGTCTGTCAGAAATACTTCCTTCCTTACCGCTCTCCTTCCCCCCCCCCGTGTGTCCTCTGTTTCCTGTCCCCTCATTAGGAGAGTGGATCTGTGCAGGTCTTGCACAGTAAGTGCGTCCTCAGGGAGAAGGGCTACAGTACCTCTGTTTTATTGTGTTGACAAAAATGTGTATATGTGTGTGTGTGTGTGTCTGTAGCTAACTTGGAATGATGCAATATGTGGCTGACAGACTTGCTCTTTCTGACACCAGAATAGCCTGAGGCAAAAAACAGCAGGCACACACATACACACAGCATACATATAATACACAGACTGATGGATAGTGTGTGCTTTTTGTGAGTGTGTGTGTGTGTGTGTGTGTGTGGGTGTGAGTAACCTTTTGTGCGGATAAGTTGAATAGACACTCATACGTACAAAATCTCACAAAAAGTTGCAGGAACAAGCACTTCCTCTCCAAGTCGGACGTGAAATCAAATAGAAAAGCAGATCTCCACACAGCTATAGCTAGAGAGTGATGGGGGGCAGTAGGGGATCACAAACGGAAAGAAAAGGAAGACATTCATAGATATATTACATAAATCTATTGCATAAAGCACAAATGTGCATTTGCATGTTTAGAGCATTTCTTTCTCTCTCTCGCTCTCTCTCTCTCTGTTTCCATTTTGCGCTGCTTTGTCTGTATTATACAGTAAAAAATGTGTACTGATGTAAAAAAATGTGTACTGATGATGGCAGTCGATGAAAAGTCAAGGAACAAGACAATTCAGACTGTGGAGAACATGAATGTCCATCCAATAGCTGGTGAGACATTTCGCTTAAAAGCACAAATGTAAACCAGCTGGTGGCGCTGTAGGAAAAGTCAGGGGATCACACAAGTCTGTACGATTCATCTTCTGGATACCGTGAATGTCTGTGCAACTCCAAAGCTACTGAGATATTGTAGTCTTAGCAGACTGCTGGTGTGCCATTACACTTGAGAGTTAGAGCAGGTCTGATTTTTGATGGTTGATATTTGATTACACTTGGTTCATGTCATCACAAACTATTGATCAGCTATTTGCTTTGACCAGGGTTAGAATAGCATGCATCTGATTGACTTACAACCAAAACACATTTACTGCACACTAACAAGGTGTGAATGGAATAAATCCCATCCAACGCCAACGTCTTGAGATTGTGTCAGAAAGGTGTTGATTTAACTCTGGTAACTTTTGAGGCCATAGTTTTATTGAAGGGGCTAATGTTTTGTCTCACCTGCTGTATAATGTTTACAGGATATAATGTATTATATAAGATGTACCTACTATTTTGTTCTCAAATTGAACATTAAGGGAGAGGGAGTATCCAATAAAATGGCAGGGCTATTTGTTACAAAATTGTACAGGTGCTACATTAATTGCGTCCACATCGCGTATATGAACTACATCAATACTTGTTGAGCTGTAAGCACATGTGCCTTCAGAGAATTGTGTGCTTTACCGTGGAGCAAGGACATAGAGTAAATACTGCCAATGTACAAATTTCATTAAAATAAGAATCAATACGCCCCTTTCTTTGTGTAACCCCAAGTGTGTAATAGCATGACTCTCTGTGTGCTTAAATGATCTCACAGTGCTGGTCTACTGGCTGAAGCAGCATTGCACCTGTCCCCTGCACAAGCCAGCTTTTTGTTTGAAGATTTTTATTTCCTTGGTAGTTTTTGACTATGTTCACAATAACGTGGATTTAATTGAAAACACAAACCTTTTTCTTGATTTTGGTCTTCTATCCCTATAAAGCTGGCATTTTCTCCCATGTGGTATTTGTTGACCTGAAATTGCTTGTCTTGCTCTTTGAATGGGATGGGGAAAAAGGTTTTTGAAAAAGCTGATGTATACTTGTCAGCTCATCGACACACATCTGCTTACAAACCAACTAGCTGTTGTATCCCGTTATCTAGTTGGCCATCAATCACAAATCAAAGTATTCCACTTGTGCAATTGTTTGACAACAGAAAGAAATAGAATGGAGCTTCACTCCGCTGAGACTAAGTGGAGCTTTGGACAACAAACATTTTCTTGTACTCTCGAAGTTATGGTATGGATAATAAAGAAAAGTGTGTGACACACTCTTTAAATATGTTGTTTGTTGTTGTTATATTCAGTTTGCAGTTATAGCTCATTTTAAAAAGGAAGACAATCCCAACTCTGCAGCTACAGATATTTTCTGACTGTGATCTACTTATTCTACTGCGAATGTTTCCTCTTTATCCTGATGTATAACAATGCAAAATGTCTTTTAATGTGAATATATATTGTATTTATAAATCATTCACAAGTGAAAAACAAAAATCCAAACTACATTTTGTGCTTCACTCGTGCATGCAGGTTGTGAAAAAAAAGACTTCATGCGAAAAGTTTGTGGTGCAGAAAAAATTGCCCTGCCAGGCAGATACATGACTCACGTGTCATACGTAAAACCACTGAGTTAAACGACTCCTGTCAGCTCCGACTCAAGTGCATCTCACAGAATGCTACATATACGCCTCCCACAGACAAAAGCACAGAATGAAGGAGGCAATGTTGCTAATGTTTCAGAAGTTTGAGATCACTATAAAACATTCAGAGGATATGTAATACTCAGGGGAAGGAATATGGAAAGCTGATGGCAGTGTCTACCTATTAGTGTGTGAGTGTGCATTATGCATGTGTGTTTGTGACTGGGGTCAGTGGAGAGACACAACCTTCTCTGCCAAGTTGTTTCCTCCCCTAGCACAGGGTTGAAGAGCTGAGTCTGTGTGCACGAACACGCTCAGAGGCACATGTTTCAATGACTTAAAATGAAACTCCCTTCAGGTCCATGAGTGATGCTACTTTTATCAAACAACTTCATTTGTGTGCGTGTGTGTGTTTGATCGAAGGGCTCTTCTGGTTACACTTAATCCACTTTTGGGTGCTTGAGATATACTCGTGTGGAAAGAGAATATACTCTCTCTCTCTCTCTCCCTCTCTATCACACACACCTTTGTTCACTCTCTCTGTCAAACACATAGAGACACTACCCACGATCCACCTACAGTGTAGGTCCTACACACACACACACACACACACACACACACACACACACACACACAGACACACACACATTCAAATGCACAGGTACATGTGTTCAGCCATTGGTCTCATTGTTAGGTTTGCCCTCTCTGGGGAATAAATTAAACTGCAAAACCTTCTTTCCCAGCATCCATTTGTGTGTGTGTGTGTGTACCAGTGATCCCAACTGCATTAATTCATTCTTTTTGTGGCCTTTAGACGCAGAGTGCCTCTCCAAAAACCCCAGACCTCAGTTGAGAGGCTCAATCCACACCTCAGTTTGCATGCGCACACACACGCACACACACATCAACAAGAGTGAAATGGGGAGAGACACATAGAGATGCACACACGATGTAACACTCAGACACAAGCTATCACATTTCTCTCATACAACCCTCACTGTCTCTCCCCAGCCGGGATGTTAAGCTAATCGGCAGTAAAGAAAACTCCCCATCTCTCCACTTTTACTCCATTCCTACTATCTCCTCATAATAAACCTCTTTCTTCCTTTATCTTGTCCATTATACATCTCTACTGATTCCTATTGACTGCACTGGGGCAAACGTCCATCGACAAGGAACTTCAGCAAAGAATGTGGAAGACAACATGTCGTGAGCCTGAACTGCTCCATTGACTGCAAAATTAAAATAAAAAAATTAAAACAAGACACGATCAGAGCAGCATCCTGGTGACTGTCTTTTCTCTGTTTTATGAAACAGCAAGCACAGATCGTCAAGTGTTTTGGTGCCTTGTGCTTTTCACCACTATCTGTTACACAGCAAATGCTTGTGAATGTGGATGTGAACTGACTTTCATTACAGTAACCATATTGTCACAGTTTCTCATACGGTAGACGTTGAACTTTGAATTAAATTATTTTTTCAATTGATCTGGCTTAATAAACGGTCAAATAGAATAGCACACAGTACTGTGCATGATAACAATAGTCACTAATTCATCTTTTGGAAACATCAAAAAATGCATTCTCTCCAGATTGAGTTTGAACCCGAGGCTTACAGATAATGGAATTTTCAAGGTTCAGCTGTTTTTATTTTTTAATTTCAGCATAATTTGGCTGCTCATTATAATCTTCCGAGCTGCCTTTGAGTTTCAGGGGTATAAGGGACAGCTCTGCTCTGTGAGGTTCTAGTCAGTTTGTGGGAGGTGGTCATTTCTGTTTTAGTCACATCTGCAGTAATCTGAGTCCTGAAGGCTTTGCCTCACACACGCGTATATGAAGCATAGGAACTATGGACACAGCTGTTACAAATACACACATGTGTTGTTGTTACATATAGAAATGCTGACGTCATATCAGATTACTGTAAATGATGGAATGTCTGCTGTTTGTACCGACTACAAGGTGCGGAGCAGACAGAGTCCGAGCAAATGCCAAACTTTTGTTATGTTGGGGCATTCAGAGAAATAATCATCATATGCAATTTATGATACTAAATTGTGCTACTTCTGCACTAGCGCCTCTGTATGTGTGCATGTTTGCATGTGTGATGAGAACAAGCCTGCTCAAGCACGAGTCTTAAGAGGAAAATGAGGTCATTTGGTCTCATGGGAAAGTTAGAGTGAGACAGAGAGAGAAGGAAGGGCAAGAGAATGGACATCTATGATGAATACGGAAAAGAGAGAGAAGGAGCAGTAAGGAAAAGAAGGATGATGAAATAATGACTGCATGGTCCAGTTTGGGCATGTCAGCAGCACGTAATCACACACACAGATGGAGCCTCCCCACACACATACACACACAGGTCAGGGAATTACTTTCGAACCATCGTTTTGCACTAGTGGTCCACTCATGACAGCTGCCTATCAAGAATTCCAATTTCCAAGAGCTTCATCTGGAAAGCAATGTCCAAATTCCATCAGCGCAGAAAGTAACGCAAGATGAATGAGTGGAAGATAAACATCAATCTGTGGTGATAAGAACCTCACAAGGTGACATTTGAACATTGTGGCAAACCGATATGCTGAGGTTTTTTGATTATTTGTAAACCCTGTATATCCTGTTCACTCTTATGTTCATCATATTACTGTTGGTTAGTTTCAACTTGTGGCCACTGGTCCTCTTTGTCTATTCTTTTTCTTTTCCTGAGTTTGACCCATATAACAAAATGGAGAATTTTTTCCATCCTCCAAGTCTTGATTATTAATTCAGCTCATCCTGTCAAAATGTGGAGGTATAGCTATTAGACTTTGATATCCCGTCAGAGAAATACAAAAGTACTGGTGCTGCAATGTGGGTGTACTCCAGATGTTGTCTGCAGCTCTGATTACGCTTAAATAGACAAACGAACTGTGGCTGACTCTAGTGTAACTAGCCTGAGGATACTGCAGGCGCCTCTACACTCTAGGCTGTTGTGTAGTTTAACAGTATGCTGTTGTGAAGCACCGAGCTAAATATGAAATATCAACCAGGTCCTCCAATAGGACTTATTTTCAAATGTCTCCAAATGCATTGTTTTCCAAAGATCGAATGTCTGACTTGTACGAATGTCATTGCAGTCAGAGTAAGAAGATGAATGGGAAGCAGAAGAGGGGCAAATTGTGGTCATTATGGGCAGATCGGCACCTGTTTGCTATATGAGATGGCACAAAAGCCTTTAGGAGAATTCTGAGAGGTGATTGTTGTTCTGTGGCTGGATTAGAGCCTCAGAGGCACTTCAAAACACACGCAGACATACAAAGCAAGCTTTGACTCACACTGATGATGAAATGAAGAATATCATTTTCAAGATGAAAAGCACAATATTAAAACTCTAGGGGCTGAACTGAATGAACACGACACACACAAACACTAAGGCTATTAAATAGACTTATCCGGCATACAACATGAATTATTGATAGATGAGGAAAAAAAACAACGTAATCTTCATTGATGCACTGCCTCTTTTACTGTAACATTAGATACGTACCTATGAAAAGTGAACTTAGAAAATTACTCATGAGAACATGTCTGATTACCCTTTTGTGGGCTGCAGCTCTATAGTGGCGATCTGTGCAGAGATTCCTGTATGAAAGCTTCAATAGTGTGTAGAACAGCTGCTGGAACTTTAGGTCAACGGTATTAGGGAGGTTAACTGTATCGCAACTAATTAACAGCAATATTGCTGAACTGACCTGAGAACTAATTAGTCATTGGTTAAAACCAATCTGCCACTATCTGCATTATAGATGAACAAAGCAGGAAGCATAAAGGCCAAGCAGAGAGTGTATTGATTACAAGGAGTGCAATGCTTTTAAGACTTATATTCCAAATGCATTCCTGGAAAATTCATCAAAGGGGGACGTAAGAAAGTAACTTGGGTTAAAAATAAGAGAGGAAGGAGCAAAGAGTTTTGGTTGTGGGTGAGAGCCAAGCGAAGAGGAATGAAGAGGGAGCTCTGGTGCCAGACAATGAGGAATATTCAGAGGAGAAAATAAAATTGAGATGAAGATGACAAGAAAAGGGGAAGAATGAAAGACAGAGACAAAGCATGGAAGATGACAGATGTGAAGAGCGTGAGGGAATGAAAGTGAGAACGCTTCCGTGAGAAAGTCAGCAGTGTGTGTGTGTGTGTGTGTGTGTGTGTGTGTGTGTGTGTATGAGAAAAAAGTGCTTTTGTGAAATATTCAGTGTGATGGAAGACTTATAGAAGCAAAATCCCTTCCCTGGAGAGAGAGAGAAGAGAGGAAGAAGAGGGAGGAGGAACAGAGAAGAGGAGGAGAAAGGAGCAGTGATTGAAGTTTTGGATAAGAGTCATAAGGCTGGAGACCATTTCAACAGAGAGGTCTCTGCTGGGAGGGTTTGTGTAGGACTGTCAGGGCCTTCTCTATTTTTAAACAGTGTGTGGGTATACTGCTCACACCTTATAGCATCCAGCATACCTGTGAAGCTTGCTGAAGGTGATCTTATGTAGAATCATCTTCTGAGTTACTATTTTAGTAGGAGAGCACCAGTCTCTGGTTTTTGGTCCTGAAATGGAGATCGTCTATTCCCTGGAATATGCCCCATTCGAGTCAAAGGTGCATGTGCAACTAGAGTTCAGTATCCATGGAGCTGCTGTCTTCACTGCCTCAAAGCCTTGATTTAGTTTACTTGGACATTTGGAAACTGGGAAACCGGGTTTATATACGACTCAGTTGCTTTGCTAAATACAAGTAACAGCTTTTTTAGCATTATCATTTATTGGCAATACTTTAACAGTGTCGTCTTTATACTACACAGAAATCCGAGGAAGGTGGCTGAGGAATTAACAGTGAAGCGCAGGTCTTTGACATGAAAGACCTTTTAGGCTTATGCAAGGCAAACTTAGTTAAGGTTAGGTTACAAATGTGCTTTTGGGAAAAATTCTCACAACAGTCAACATGTCTTGTGATTCAAGTAGGTATTGGCTGGCGGCATTAGTCTGTATGACAATGTCGATCTGTCAGCCACTTTGTTTCAGACTGAAACTATCTCAGCAACTATTCAATAGATTGGCACAACATTACAGACACTGATGGTTCTCCTGCTACTGATTTTGGTGATCTCCTGACTTTTCCTCTAACATCATTATGAGGTTGACAGTTTTGAGTGAAATGTCTCGATTGGATTGCCATAAAATTTGGCGCACACAATAATGTCAGACCCACAATGAACTGTATCAACTTTCTCTGTGATTCTTTATTTCTGCTATACTTTGGTTTATGACCAAATACCTCTAAAAATAATTATTTCTAATACTAAAGTATGTGTTGCAAATTAGCAACTGTCAACATGCTGACATAAGCACTAGCTCAAAGCACCACATCAGTCATGCTTCAGTTGACGTGGAAAGGACATTGTGGAGAAAAAAAAACGGTTTATGATAACAAACAGTAGAAATACTATTTGATTGGACTGTGTAACACTTTTCTGTATGATGTCACATTGCATTGCTGCAAAAGTTTGGCCCTCTGCACTGGCACCCCCGCTACATTGCCGGACAGGCCTCATTTAAACGAATGCGACGGTTGAGTTTTTCCATGCAGAAGGCAAAGTCGGTCTGATTGTGGCTTAAGGCACCTGTCAGTCAAGCCAGCATGTCCCAAAGCATTCCCTTTCTTTAAAGATGAATATGTTTCAATGATTTGAATAATAATTAATTTCCTTTTGGAGCTTTCTTGGAAAAAGCATGTCAGGCTGTCAGAGGAACTGTAACACATGGTGCTTCAACAATGGTTCCAAAAATCAGGCTTAAGGATTGCTGCTTGTTGCATTAAGGGGTTTAAGATGGGTCTTTTTCCCCCTCAAACGGTGCTATCAGACCCCCTGTCCCTATATGACATGGACGAATGCATTTACTCTACAATTGTGGTCACACATTAAAAACAGTCACATTCATATAGGTCTACACATCAGCTTACACACAAAAACACACAGCAAAAGGCTCTATAAATACAGTGTGGAGGTAATGTTCATCGTGCAAAGTAGGCGGATTAACTGGAACCAGGTCAGAGCAAAGGCAGAGCATGCTCTAGCTTTTTTCTATTTAGCTGCTTTTTCTCTATTTTTTTTTCTTTCTATTGCTTTTCAAGCTCTTTTTTGATGAGGTAGACTGAAATGTTTATCTCCTCCAACCTCACATAATCCTGCTCGCCCATCGACACTTGTTTGCTGCCCATGACAAAAATGTGTAAGTTGGATGTTGCCAATTTGTCAGCAATAAAACTGTGAACTTACGAGTTTGTGCTTCATGAATGAGTAAAACCAACAATACAATCTGGTGCTTTTCTTAAAAGACAGGATTTTCAGATAAGACCATGTTTTCTGCACTGGACACGTTTTAGATCCTGCCTGCGGTGCCTCGGCTGGGCTGTGAGCATCTCGTATAAAGTGATATAATAAATTAAGGAATAAGTGAAGGACATTAAGACTGAGCATATCTATTAGCGCCCATACATTAAAAAAGGTATCTCTTATAAATGGCTAGATCCATTGAAGCAATCAAGGGGATGCTCCTGTAATGGTAGAGAGAAAGAGACAGCAGGGAGAAGAAAGGGGAAGTAAAGAGAAGGCAAAGGCCAGAAGGTAAGGAATTGGGGGAGGTGTGGCAGGATCGGAGGAGGACAAGGAGGGGAGGCTGGTTTTTATTCCAGGAGTCAGACCTAGTAAAAAATGCACTTCAGTGAAGAAATTTGCCTTTGTTTCTAACCACCTCAATATTAAACTCATCCATCCTGAGAGAGAAAGAAATATACAGAGAGGAGGAAGGCAGGAGGAAGATGAGAGAGAGACTGAGAGAATTTGTGTCTGCAGAGCAGTCATCCTTCACCTGTAGCTAGCAGAGATCTTGGCTTGCATAATGCAATGTGAGGATAAAGCCTCCTTTATGACCAGCTGAGCCAATAAATCCGGCTCAGTTCTGACCTCTTTTTCTTTCCCCCATTCATCTCCTCCTCCCTGTGGTTGTCTTTGCAATAGAGCGGACAGATAGTTTCAGCTGTTGAACTCTCTACAGCCCGGAAACTCTTACTGATTCCTATTTCTGTCTTTGATTCTTGAAGCAACATCGCAACAGTAAAGACTTTATTCATCTCTTGAATCCATCCATGCATTCAACCAGGGAGGAAAAAGTGAAGAACCTTGACACTTAGCGCTTCCCCGCTGGTCCAATGGAAAAAAAGGTATTTCAAATGTACCTTATTATCCCAGTATGTTTCTTTGCCTGTGTCTCTTTCAACACTATCAATTCCCTCTTGTGCAAAGTCCCAACCATAATTGTTTTCAATTAAAAAAAATGCTGTGCCACAGATGTCCTTAGCTTGCCTTAGCTACATTATATTGCTGTTCAGGGGAACGGCTTCCAGAAGTTGAGGGGTTGTAGTTTTGGCAGCCATCGTTATGATGCGATGGGGAGCCACAGTTGAAGGCCTGATAAAGCAGTGGCTTGTTGGATCCATCTTTACAACAGCTTGGGGTGTTACGTAAGGGGTGATGTAGCCGGGGCTGGTGGAGGAAGAGCAAATGATAAATCCCGATGACGAATATAACGGGCAAGCAATAAGTGGCTGCTATACTCTGTTCTGCACTTAAAACTCATCAATTTAAATCAGCTTTTAAACTGCGATGCTAGTTATGTATGTTTTTGTTTTGTTTCATACTGTTATAATGTCATCTATTTGCTGTCTTCATCATGTAAAATGCCTTTGAGTACCCTTTAAAGCGCTATACAAAATCAATGTATTATTATTATGACTTGTATTATTATTACTAATAAAGATAGCGTTGATGCTTAAGTTATAATTACTTCTGCCCTTCTATTTATTTTTTTACTTCATCATTCTGACTTCACCCATTTATGTGTATAGTATTTATGGGTTTCATTTCTAACTCTTATGTCATTTTGTCTGATCTGTGTCCTAGCTACTGTTTGCTGGCCCAGAATCTAGCCCAGTTTTAGCCACACTTTTTAGCTGAACTCAAAGAAACAGTGAGCCAGGACAGCCAAGAGCTCCAAATTTAGCTCTGTTCAGTCTGGACCAGCATGACGAAAAACCCCAATTAACAGGTGAGTGGACTCAGATAACGGGGAATTGGGCCATGTGGAGTATGTTAGAGGAGCTTCGGCTCCAGAGGTCTATTTGCGGAAAGGAAAACTATGCCAGGACAGTTTCACTGTCTCCTCTTTCTGTTCACAATTCCTCCCCTACAAAAGGCAACTGCAGTCACTCGCAGAACAGACTAATGCCAGAGATAAATAAGGAGAGGTGGAAAAAAGATGTCAAAACAGAAGCACAAGAAAGCAAGAGATGGCCTGAGAGGAAGGAAAACGGTGACAGATGCTAAGCAATAAAGCATTAAGAAAGTGGAAATTGGAAAATGGGATGGGAACATGGAGAAATGACAGATGAGGAGGTAGAGACAGAGAGGACAGTACATACAGGCTCTGGTAGTAAATGCCACTTTAATGAAGTATACTCTCGATCTCCATTGGTCTTTTTTGTCTCTAATCTATCTTGTATTTCTATTCCCTCTCTGTTTCTCTGTCACTTCCAGTCTCTCTCTCTCTTTCCTCTAACACTAGAGAACCGTGGGGATAGGATAACTCATTATTAATTCATTGTTTCTCCCCACATGTATTTGCAAGGCCTTGAATACTGGTTGATTCAGTATCCTACAACAAAGTGTAGTAAAAAACTGCTCATCTTTTTTATCTGTGTGATTAAGCTGCCTCCAAACTCCAAGCTATGGAAGAGTCTCTCGTCTGCCTTTCGTATCCTACTATTGTACTCGGTAGGTTTTAAAAGTCTGCCAACATTGAGCAAAGGTCAGCAATCAATAGCTATATTTCCTATCCGAAATTCGAGGCAAACTTTTAAAAAGCTCCAAATGCAAATGACATGCAGGGGGAAATAAATAGATACCATGAATGTCAAATAAAGCTACACATTCAGTCTTTACTTTGTGTTATTTATTTCATGTGCTACAACCTTTCAAGTGGACAGAAAGCAATATTGTGGGGATGTCATTGACATTTGCTTTCTCCATTCACCCTCTCCATTAGTTTGCACAAAAATGATTGGAAACATATTTTTTATTGAACATAGAGCTGGGAGTCTCTACCACAACACAGCGCACTTACATTACAGTAAATTGTGGTTGCGTTTATGTGAGTGCATACCCGTGTGTATGCAATGCTTTGTGAAGAAACATCTTAAACCTGCCTCAGCTGAGAAGATGAAGATTTCCCGGGTTTCATTCCTCCCTTGCCGTGTTGTGTTGGTACACGTTGCTGGAGGTACCAGATTCTATTTAATTAATTGCTTTAATCAGAGTTTGCAGTTTTGCGGTTCCTCTACAGTTTGGCTCTGGTTTTTATCGTCCCAATACAAGTTAAAAAAACACATTTACCGTGTCTTTTAGTGTGTGTGTGCGTGTGTTTGTGAAAGAGAGCCGCTGATGTCCCTGTGTTAGTGTAGTAACACATGCTGAAGTTCTTTCATTGCCTCTGCCAATGAAGTTGGTTGGTGCATGTGTTCTCCCGTCTCTGTCTGCAAAATATTTCAAAAAGTTACAAATGAATTTGGCTGTAATTTGGTGAACAGATCCCTGGCCCAAGGAACAGTTGATACATTTTGGCGGTGACCTGGATCTGGGATTCCTGCCATTGTAAATGTGTTGTAGCTTTAACTGTGATATTGTTTTATGTAATAATGGGAAAGTGCAACAACTGGAAAGAGTTTGGCTTACAAATGTAGAACAAAATATTGCAGTCTCCAATTGCATTACAGCTATACAATGGCTGCTTTTTTGAGCAGCTGGGGTAGGTCAAGCAAAACATTGGACGTATAAGCTACTGTTAGCCGGTTAGCAGCTTCCCACTTAGACTTACAATCAACTAACTGTTAAACTGTTTAAAAGAAAGAGTTACAATACTAACCGCTACTAGCTCGCTTCTGCTTGGCTAAATAGTGGGTGTAAGCAAAGATGATCTATAGCAAAGATACCGCATTACAAGCACCACCAATGATTGAAATGGGATACACTTACTGTACCCTGGGAACGCTGGGGCGTTTGCAAACATCACTTGCCAGATCTGGCCAGAGAGTGTGTTACTGAGACAGCTAAAGGTCTCGAACAAAGTACATTTTCTTATGAGTGACTCTTGAAAATGGGTCCAATATTTACTTTGGTGACTATACATCAAAAGAATGGTCATAATCTGTGTTCAGGTTCCCTGCCGCTAGTCTCCTAAAGAGGCGGGGCAGTGGTGAAACCCACGTGACACAGATTCAGGAAATCAACTCTCAGTGGGGTGTCTCCTTTCTGAACTTGATCTGGTATAAGCCCCTGGCAGCCCCTGGTATAGCCCCAACATCTCCTTGCTATTGGTGTTGGTGAACTCAAGGTCAGGCAAGCAGTGGTGCTGCATCAGAGATAAACAGATGAGTGAGTCTGACTGACTGATGAAGCTAGCAATGATAGCTAGTATTTCTTTTACAACTTGGTATCTTCCAGAAATGTCTCCATGTGTGCACTGTATACCTTCTATAGTCTAACTACAGCTACCTATAGTGTTTTCAGTTGCTTATTGGTTTGGATACCATTTTTATAAATCACACTTCCACACAACTGTAGTGGAATTTCTGGTCTCTATTACTAGAGAATGATTCTACTATTTAACAATTCTAGAGCCTGTCACATTCATTATGATTATGCAAGTCATTCAGCACATTATTCTGAAATAATAATCTGGTAAATTATGCCATGAACATGTTTCATGCAAAGTATGAAAAAGTAATGTTTTTTGGCTTTTTACATAATGCACTACAATGATAGCCTAAATCAGTGGGGGAAATAAACATTTGTATAGAAGCCTTTGTGGCATCTGTCTGTAAATCTATTGATAACTAGACAATTGTCATTTTTTTACTACCTTCTTTTTACTGCCATCAAGCATTTTTCAGGTTCAATTATATTAACCTTGTATTCCATATAGCTTATACTTTTTTCCTGGTATTCCACATGTTTCTATTTTCTGGAGTACTTGTGGTGTTTTGTTTTTCCCTGCTGTTTGCTTATTGATTAGAGTCGATCTATTTCAAACTTGCCTGAGGAAGATCTTACAGATCAAAATGTTGCCTTGAAAAGAGAAAAAGAGAAATAAACTATTTATTTGAAGCTTAACAGTGTGCAGACCCCCTTTTGTGCTCTGTGACATGCTAACTTAAGCTTTTTCCTCACACCTCAACTGAGTCAGTTGTAGGGCCTACCATGCCTCCATAAGCAGGTCTTACCTCCAAACTACATACTTACATGTAATGTACATTATGCTAGGAAACAAGTTTGTCAATGTTGCTGTTGTAAAGCCGCCACTAGATTATTAGACCACTAGATTAAAGAGTAATATTTCCCTGAGAGCAGCTTTTTGATGAAAATATAATAATGTTTTTGCATTATGCTCATAAACCTCTACTGTAAACCTCTACTGAAGATAGATAGATAGATAGATAGATAGATAGATAGATAGATAGATAGATAGATAGATAGATAGATAGATAGATAGATAGATAGATAGACAAACAGACAGAAAGCATGTCGGGGGTTCACCAGGGAACTGAGGGCTCAGCTGGCACAGACGGAGCAGATGAGATGTGTAGTGTGTGAGAGCAGGAAGGCAGAAGATGAGCAAGGAGGACAGCACATGAGATACCTCCGGCACCAAACTCATTTAAGGGAAAAAAAACAAACATATGCTGTGTGTGCAGAGTGTACTGAAGCTCATGTTTATGTAACATAGGTGAAAATGTGTGAAACTAAGCAAGGAGTGGTGTTGATTGGATTTTTTTTTTTTTTTTTTACTCGTGGCCCTGCTGGCTCCACTGGCCCAACTACTACTTTTGTGTGAATCTTCATCCTCTCCACCTTAATTGTTTCAGCTTGGGCCATATTTGCCGAGTCCTTGTCAATAACAGCATTACCTCCGAGCCCCTGGGGCACATAAGGATCATTACTTGCCACCAAATATGGCGACAGGGAGGGAACACTGTGTCACATTGCACAGAGGGTTGAAAAGTCCTGTTGATGGATCAATGCACATCTTAATCTCCTACAGCCACCATCTGTAACCTATCCTGGGCTGCTGTGATGCAAAAGCTCTGTGGTGGTGGACATGGTGATTGCAGACTGCAGCAAAGCCCGGGACCCCGTTCCCCGTGCCTCAGCAGCAGAATCTCAGTGGGAAACAGTCACATTCAACCACAGAAGAATCAGAGGGCGTTGACTGCATCCACTGTTAACAGCTATTATGGCGTTGCATTACATTATAATGGGATATCGATGCCCGCATTGCACCAGCATCTACAGAGACCTGGTATTAGGCTTCCTATTGATGAAATTATAAATCTGTGAAAGTGGCCCTTCCTCTGGGCCCGGGCCGTATATGCTGACCTCTTTCTCTCTGACATAAAACAATCTTATCAATCAGCAATATTCAAGTTATTCCAGTCCATGCTCCTTTGTTTTTTTTGTTGGTGTTCTAAATAGTACATTTCCTTCAACCTCTCTGTTCAGACTGCAGTGAGTCAACTCAGAGAAATATGTGGGCTGATCGATATCTTACTGTAAACATCAGCATCACTCGTCTCCTCCATCCTCATTCCTTCTTCTGCTTTTCCATCATAAAGTCATTATTTGAAACCTACTTGCATTAGATATGTGTTGTAATAACCATACTCCACCCTTGATGGTTTGGTAATCAATAGAAGTGATGTTGAGAGGCTGGAGTAAGCAGTCAAAACTAACTCCTCTATTTAAACCTCCATTCAAACTGGAAATGTGAAATGTGAAAAGGAGCCCTAAGATCTTGACTGACCTTGTCAGCGTTTTTCTGCCATTGATGTTCAACTTGTTTAACAGCATAACCGATCAGTATACCTTCACCAAAGCTGCATCTCCTCGAAATATGTTATTCCAACAGCAGTATAACCATTCGTGATACATTTTTCTAATTCAGGAAAGTGCAGCAGTTCAAAATAGCAAAAATGCAAAAACATAAAGTGCCTAAAATGAAAGGAAATAATAATTCATTGTTGTTTCACACCCGGAGAGGACCAAAAAAATAAATCCTTGGCCCATGGCGTACAGTGACTTGCCCCCCAAATGTAATTGAAATCTGTGATGTTTTTTTTAGATATCTAAAAATGAAACAAGCACAAGTGACCAAATCATAGAAGAAAATCAAGGACAAGCAGATTTCACTTGTGGCTTAAATGTTTGCTCAACAACAATAAATATGTTGCGTACAATTTACTACATTATTATATCTAGGTTATTATTCTACTGCAAGATGATTTACGACTCCATTTAATATCCTGCTGTTGTACTTCATCCTCCAAATGTTTCTGACTGATTGCACATCAGTCAGTCAGCTGGAAATCTCCAAACATAATTCCCAGACTTTTAAAAGAGAGCAGGCTTAACTGTGGCTATGAAAGTTACTGTATAACCTGAGTTGCATCTTCGATTCGCACAAATAGAGCACATTGGTGACTACAAAACAATGTGCATCACACACACCTGAACACACATTATATCCCCGAAACCAACTGTGTTTAATTATGCATGTTGTGTTGGCTTGTGGTTTTCTGGCTTGTTCAGAGAAATCCAAGTATAGTTGAGTTTTTGTATCTTTTTTGTTCGCCATGAACGGTACGCAATGAAAAAGCATACAAATAATTTGAAAGCCTTTTGTCCTTTAGGCTGCAGCCTTTTCACAAGCTCTCTAAATGAGGTCTCGAGAGACGAGTTCAAACATAAAATACTGCAGCTTACAGGTTGGCTTGAAGGACAGTGGCTATACGAAGAAGACGGGGAGAGAGACTTATAAAATAGATAGACAGCCAGACAGACAGACAGGCAGGTAGGTGGGGAGGTGGATGGATGGATGGATAGATAGATAGGTAGATAGATAGATAGATAGATAGACAGACATGGAGGTTAATGAGTGGTAGAATGGAGAATTGGGAGGCAGATTACTGAACAGGTAACACACAATGGACTAATCCGGGTGAAACCACTATGTGACAGTGTATATTGCGAGACTGACAGCTCAGCAGACAGGTGTGAACTATGAGAGAAATGTGATCTGATAGAAGGTTCTTTCGCATCCTGTTGTGTCTGACGGGAAATCGGAGCGAGCTCTTCTTCCCCATCTAAAGTGTATTTTCTTCACTCTGCTTTTTCCTCGCCTGTCCCCCTTTTTGTCATCCCTAGCCTCTTTTCCTCAGACACTTTGTTCGCTTTCTTAGTTCAGCAACCTCCTTTAGTCTCTCTCCGGGGTGCAGTGGTAGCCTACACTAGACTTTCTGTGATGTTTTCTTTTCTCTCTGCTGCTCTCCTCGTTTATCAAATTGCGCACGATCATATAAAGCAAGTTAATGAGGCCAGTAGGGGGTGGACTCTGCAAAAAAAGAAAAATCAATATGATACTCTCTGTTGTGGCTTTGATAAACACTTAATCACTTTTGATGCGTTCATATAAAATTATTCAAACTGTAGATTTACAGCTGCTGCCACTCTACCATTAAAGATACATGAACAACAGCCTCTCTTTCAACACTTGGGCTCACTGTGCTGTCAGTTGTTTCAAATGTCCACTTTAAACCTAAAAGCCTTCAACATAAGGCTGCAGTCAATATTCTGACCTAGTATGGAGAAAGTAACGTGGCTGGTGCTTCTTGACTGTTTGATGCATAATTAACAAGTGAATAACTGGAAAAGCTGATGCTAAATGCAGCTTCACGGAATCAGGAAGCATAAGGAGAAGGTGTGAGGAAGAACCTGTGAAAGCCTGTCTTTGCTTTTGCTTCAGAGAGGACTCATTTTTCTTCAAAACTATTACAGACAGTAACTCTGTTGGGAAAACTTCTCAATGGGACAAAAACACTGCACTACGTGTAATTTTAAAATGACTATTTGATGAGGAACTGTAGTGAGGTTCCAAATTAAAAAAAAATTGCCACTTGAGTGAGAGGCTATCTTCACCTTATTTGCTTCTTGCTGTAATGCTACACAGAAAGCCTGGATATTTAAGGGATATTAGAAAATTACCGTTTCGGCTGCAATTAAAATAAAAACAACAAAGTCTACAGTAACTCGCTCCATTGAAGACTACGGGCTGTTTTTACCAGGCAAACACTCAAGCACTCAAAAATTCAACAAGTCAGTTTTATACATGGCTTATTACAGACTGTATCGCATGGAACTTTGTGTTGGCACGATGATCACATAGACACTTTTTTAGCTTTCTCTGTGCCAGTTATGATATTTTCACTGCAGCTGTTTTACGCGCGTTGGTCGCACCGCGCGCATCAGCAGCAGCAGCAGGAGCATCACGGCTCAAAACATCTCTTATATCTCTTTTTTGTCGACTGCTGTCTACCGCCAGCGGGGATTAAATCCAGTTGTGAGGCGAAATTAATGCACCACGCTTTGAGTTTATACAACGTGCCTTACCTTGAGTTGTCGCGGCTTGGAGAAGTGTGGGTGCGTGTATTTGCAGCCCCCTATCCAAAATGGAAACTCCGGTCCCACTTGGTAGCCTATACCTGGACTCGAAGAAGGAGAAGCAACGGACACCTATAACGATCCTTTGTTTATGTGCAAAGAGTGTCAGAGAGGGGATTTAACCGCAGCTCCTGCTCTGGCACGACTGTCTGTTCTTCGGTGAGAATTAGTTTGCTTGTTTCTGACTGACTGCCGCCCTCCCTCCCACTCACTCACTCACTGTGTCCCACCCATGAGAAATACATAATCTTTCATCTCTCTCTCTCTCTCCCTCCCTCCCTCCCTCCCTCCCTCCATCTCTCTCCCTCCCTCCCTCCACCTCTCTCTCTCTCTCTCTCTCTCTCTCTCTCTCTCACACTCACTCACACAATCTCTCTCTCCTGCTCTCTCTCTCTCTCTCTCACACACACACACACACTCTCTCTCTCCTGCTGTCTCTCTCTCTTTCTGTCTGTCTGTCTCTCTCTCTTTCTCTCTCTATGTCTCTCTCTGTCTCTCTCTGTCTCTCTCTCTTTCTCTCTCCCTCTCTCTCTCTATGTCTCTCTCTGTGCCTAGCAGGTGGGCATATTTGAATAATGTAAGATCATTATTAAAGGCTGCTGGAGGCCCAAATGTGTGTGGTTCAACAAAACTGTCTGTCTGTGTGTCTGTCAGAAGAGTTCCTCCGGCTGGCAGGCAGCGGATTGGGAGTGGTCGGGATTAAACCATGGGATTATACCTCAACATTCATCATTTCATCTCACACACTTGATGCACACTGATGGACAATGACATCAGTCTTTGGCAGATGCAGCACAAAAACAGACAGATTCATGTGGGTAGGGGTGAAGCGAAATAGGAGAAAAAGAGTAGAAGAAATGAGAGCAATAAAGAGAGGAAACCTTTCACCTCTTAGACTGATCCATGTGAATCTAATGCTTCATGTAAAATGCACCAGGCTACCAGCAGGGTGTGCAGGGCAGAGAGGGTCACCGGGATGAAATATGTCCTTGGTGAATGTGTGTGCTGGTGGATATGCAATGTGTGTGTGTTTATGTAGTTGATGCATACACACAGCCAAGTCGGTGTACTTGTGCCTGCATACCGACAGATGGCTACTGTAATGACGCAGGAACTAACTACTGGGTTTCTATGTGTCTGTGAGGTTGCATGCCTGTGCACATGCTTGTTAGTGGACTGTGTGTGTGTGTGTGTGTGTGTGTGTGTGTGTGTGTGTGTGTGTGTGTCTGAGAGAGAAAGATAGTTTGATGCAGAGGCAACAGATATATTTCCTGTTCTAGCAGCCGTATACCAACAACACACACACACAACCCCCCCCCCCCCCCCACACACACACACACAAGCACACACAAGCACACACACACACACACACACACACACACACACACACACACACACACACACACACACACACACACACACACAAACACCACAGACATTCACAAGAGACCTTGAGTCTGCTGCAGCTTTCATTTGCTGAAAAACCCTTTGTTAGTGAGTGTATGTGTGTGTGTGTGTGTGTGTGTGTGTGTGTGTGTGTGTGTGTGTGTGTGTGTGTGTGTGTGTGTGTGTGTGTTAGAAAACTAGAAATCATAAAAATATGAGCAAGTCTTATCAGTCATTTCTTGTGGTTCTGCACTGGTTACACCCACCATTACAGTGCATGTTTAGGCAAATTGTAATCAAAATACTTTGACTGATAAACATCAGGTAATATCATGTATGGGTGGGTGTGGGGCAAAGATAAGCCATAAAGTTGGATAAACATTAACAGTCCACAAATACACACTTTATTTAAGATGTACATCTATATGCAGGATTGGATTGCATTATACTATCAGCTGTGCCTGTTCATCTAATATAGTGTATCAATGCATAAAGTAGCACAAAATGTAAATACTCAACTACCCTAGAGTACCCTAAACTATACTTAAGACAGTGCTTGAATATGCTAGTTACTTTTGACCACTGGTATTTGAATGATCAAACAGCATGCGTGGCCATCAAGTAGTGGCCATTTGTCTTCTCAACAACCTGGTAGGATCAGATATGGCCAAGACAGCATCCGTGCAGAATTCCTAACTGGCAGGCACAGAGGTGTGAGATGACCATTATGTTTCATTATGAATCATCATCATGAATCATCATCATGAGTCACTGATTTTGGAATGACAAGCACTGACCTTCACCTCCACGAGTGCATCAAAAGCTGGAAAACACACTCACTTGTCAAAGACCCTCCGCTGCTGCACAGAGACAGTTTTACAGCGAGACACAGAGGAGAGGTCAGCTGAGCAGAAAGCACAGCTGTTGGGATAAAAGTAAAAACGCACTGTAGCTTTGAGGACTCAGAGCAAACATCCCTGTGCCAAATGTGCCATTCGGAGTCGACAGGCTTCAAGGCCGGTAGCCATCTAGAAGGAGGGCTCAGAGCCTTGGCTCTCCTTCACTCACTTTGTCACATTCTGCTTCCCCCTTCTCTCTCTCCCTCCCTCTCCCTCTCTCCCTTTCTCTCTCTCTCTCTCTCCCCCCTCACACAGCTCTATCTCCATTCCTTTGCTGTCTCTGCTCTCCCTTTTTGTCACACTTGGCGTCAACTCAGCGAACGTGTGTGTGTGCACATGTCTCAGTTTAGAAGCCTATCAGCTATTATAATTCTCACGGGCTTGAATAGAGGTTGACAAACAATTGATGTGTTTTAATAATTATCATCCTGACTCAAGCACACTTAGTTACGTGTGTATGTGCATCTGGACTCATCTTTACGAGTTATCATGGCACCCACTCGGTTGTCTTGACTCTCTGATTTAAAGGCTTCTAATTGTTGTGCATACATACAGTAATGGTTTGGTACATTGATTTACATGCAAATTTTCTATTTAGAGGCTTAATTTAGAATTAAATCCCTAACAGCCTGCAATCTAGCCTTCTAGTGTATATTTCAAATTTGGCATCAAGTAATATAATGCAATTAATGCTGTGACCATCGACTGCTTGCACTCCCTTACCACGTTGCTCCAACATGTTCAGGGATGCATGCACTCACACACACACACACACACACACACACACACACACACACACACACACACACACACACACACACACACACACACACACACACACACACACACACACACACAAATGTACTCACTCACCATGGGTTTTACTGGATTGTCTCCCACTTCCTTTTGTCGGAAGCTTAGCCTCCCTTTCTCCCTCTGCCATCCTGCTCGCCCCCCATCCTTTCATCTCGCCTGCCCTCTTCTACCTCCTTCTGTCACTCATCAGCATCCCACACTCAGTCCCTCTCTTCTCTATTTTTTCTTCCCCTCTGCTATCTCTCCTTCGCTCTTTTTCTCCCATTTTTCGTTATCAGCCTGTCTCATAATTTTCTGCTTCTTCCTCTCTTTTGGTGGCCCTCCACAGGTCCTCCTCGTTGGGCTGCAGGCCAGTGCGGGTCAGAGGCAGGTTGTAATTACTTCACTCCTCCTCTGACAGCAAAAGTGAAGGAAGGAAGAGAGAGTAAGCAAGAGATAAAGAGAGAAATGGAATCAAGAAAAAGACTGGTTATTTATTCCCACTATAAGGGCTAAACCCTCTGATCCATTTTACCGCTAAAGTACAAAAATGAATGTGAATCAGATGCATTTCTGTTATCCCAACAATGTTCTTCACATTCATGCATGATCACATTAAGGATGTGCCTCACCGAAGTTCCAGCTGATTTCATCCACTGACAAGGTGCGTGTCTGTATAGTCCAACATTACGAGATAAATAATACAGTAATGTAGAATGATTTCTCCCACATGCTCAATGTAGCATATAAGTTGGCCTTAATTGGTGCAGCTATATTTGAATTGTGATTTAAAGCGACCAATGCCTCCTTGACTTCAACACTGGGTTGGCAAACATTTGCATATCTTTAAAAATAAATAGCAGTCTGGAAAGACTTTCACCAGATGAAATGGACTTAGCATGAAAAGGAAAAAGAACACAGAGGAAAGAACCATGCCTTCAGTGGATTGTTTTTCATTCAATGTGTCTTTTAAATCAGACCTGGGTCACGCTACAGTTTTCCAATTTTTCTCTCATAGTGACAGTTTAACTGGCAGGATAACTCATTAGTTAAAGGTTGTAACAGACGGAGATAGCGATTGTTTGAAGTTTCAGCCGGATGCGTCACTGTGAACGCTGTCGTTAATTACCCAAATTAGATGTTTTCAGCGTTGACCATAGGCCAGCTTCCAGATGCTATTCTTATCCTGGATGATCAATGATATTTCTCCAGCTGTCTGGGGGTCGCCACTTACTGAGGCAGGGGTCACCAATTACGGAGCACCGATAACCTTTAATTCCACCCTTTTTCAGTAAATAGGCAGTTTTTCACACACACACACACACACACACACACACACACACACACACACACACACACACACACACACACGTGAAAAAAGTAATCCTGTGCTCAAATACACGCTTATTACCGTGTAGTTGTTTAGTGTATGCTGGGTATCAATATAATGCTTATTGAGCACCGATATGTGAGTGCAAGGAAAGGAGACAAAATAAGGATGAAGGGGGTAACAGCTGCTTTAGAGTAGTATTTTTTAAATTACGGAGAACTTATTTATTAATTACTGTACAGGGTGCTGTAGTATTACTGCAAAGCAAGGCCGGTACAATGGCTTCACAGTGTTGATGTGAAAGAGCTACTGTACACGGTAGGCTACTGGTAAGCCCTCTTCTCACAACTAGGTTGATTATTTTAAGCTCTGTCAGATTGATTTTGAGGCCCTGTGGGGGCTTTGCACGTCTGTGCGAGTAAAAGCAAAGGTATAGACGCAGACAAAAAAAGGAGGCGGAATAAAAGTTAGGACAGGGAAGATCACAGCTGAGAGGAAGGGGAGGAGCAGAGGTGGTCTCCAGATTCCTGAGGTTATTAATAATAAGAGCGTTTTCAAGGACACCAATGATGATTTGGGTCAAACTATTTCCTTCTCCTCCTGAGGTGTACCAAGGTCACTCAAAAAAGAAAAATGCCCCCAGAAAGCTCTCTCTCTCTCTCTCTCTCTCTCTCTCTCTCTCTCTGAAATACGTGAAATAGGCTGCCTTTGTTTTCAGGGAGGAATAACCCTGGATGACAGAACATTTTCATTCTCATAAAACACAAGAGCTGTCACCTTTCTCAGGTAATTGGCAGGTAAAACAAATGTGTCTGCAACTGTTGTGAGAAGAATCCTATAAGACACAAACAGAAAACTGACAATACGGTCCTTGAAGATGCTACACTTTATGATTTAATTCATTTCAATATTTAGCTCCTTTGTCAAGAACATACATGCACTCTTGCTTTGCTGTTGTCCTTCTATGTGAAGAGGACCGTTTCAACTTATTATATGACCAAGGAAGCAAGATGTTCACTGCCGCCCACAGAGCTGTCGTGTGCATGTGTTCACAAAGCTGTGCGGTTTGATTGTGGTTAAGAAAATGAATATATTCCCTCAAATGAAAGGACAATACATATCTTACGTGTGGGCTGAGGACCAAATATCTTTTCTCGCCACCTGTGACATCTGACTGTGTTTATTTTACACCTGTCACGCAGAGGTTTAATTTTTGAGTTGAGGACATCTCCTTGGGGTTTAGGGAGTGTTATTAAACATTGCTGTTCGGGTGAGTTTCACTGTTCAGTTTACAGCCGCCTGTGGAGAATAAATTGATGAAATCAAAAGATGCATGCACACAGCATCCCGCTCATGATTGGGCACTAAATGTGAGACAGTGTTTGTCTACCATCTAGTGGTAAAATGAAGTCATAGCAGGACGCATGGTGGTATATCTGTGGTATCAGTACCTCATTTTAATGTGAAGTAGCCTTCTGTTTTTAAGCAAATTCAGAGTAGAGTAAACATTACAAAATGCTGTGATGGAGGTAGGTCTTGTGAAAGCACATTTTGTGTAATCTATTTTATTTTACTGCTTCTTTGTTGTCTTTTTTTATTTGTTTTTAATTGTTCTATTACCTTTACTGACACAATAACACATTAATTTACTTAATGTCCAAGAGATTGAGCAAACATACAGGATTTTCATATTAGGCCTACTTCGAGTAAAAATACCAGGAAACAATCTGTCTAGTTTTCGATGGAAAATATATGATTGCATTGTTTATGAAACAAAGATCGACTATAGCTCACATAAAGCATCTTCTTTATTGTGCTCCTGTATGATTTACGTAAGTAATGTAGAAAGATAGTAGAAGAAGTTACGTGCAAAATGCAGCCCGATATACGTGAAAGAAAGAAAGAGGCCAATGAAAACGGTTTCCCAGCATGCAACGGGAGTCCATTTCACTGTTAACCGAGCAAGATGTTAACTTCAAAGAGCCACCAAAACAAAACTAGCAATCGTACGATACCAATGTATGTTTATTACGTTACCAATGTTTGTTTATTGCAGTCAGCCTCTTTACCACGTTTCATTTAAGCTCAGTATTATTTGCACCATAATCGAGAGCACTTTTTGATGACGGGGTATATATTTACGATTCGTCTTTCCTTCTCTCTTCCGTGGGTGGAAGCTCATTGTAGAGGTCACATGCTGAGTGCCTGGTCACTCCACCAATCACCTCGGGGAAGGTCTGAGACAAGAGCCAATAGTTACCCTCGCAGGGTATCACCTGATACGGGTGAGCGAGTGAACAGAAAACATGGGCCATGTGAGCAGCTGTCGCAGGAGAAGCTAAGTGACGCATTTCAGCGTCATGCAGCGGATGTGGCGCTCACTGCCTTGGAATCGCTCGCGGCTGGCGTATGAGTGCGATGTATGAGGTGGGGCACAGCTCCAGAACCCAATTCAGACTACTCTCCTCCCACATTTTTTTTGTTTAATTTAATAAAATATTTTACTACTTTTGCCACTTTTTAGCCTTGCACTTCCATATTACTTCTATTTATTTATATTTATATGAATTAGACAATGGTAATTATTGGTAATTGTGTTATTCACATTGTTTAAATGTTCCTTTATTTGGGATGCAGGATGGCCCTAAGATGAATATATTTTTACTTCATTGTGTTGTGCACTATTGGTGCTTTCTACTGGCTGAAAGTTGACCTACATAAGAAATGACCCACATAAGAAGTGACTGGCTTGCCTGTCCTCCTGCTAAAAAATTGCTGAACTATCTGCTGCATGGTGTCCTATTATTTTTTTCAACAGTCCTTCGACAGTCACACTGTCGCAGTTCTCTGGAAAAAGTCCATAATCCTTTCTGTGTCTAAAATGACATGCCCAACAATAATTTTGGACCGGCAACTTTAACATGCTTAAAACAGATTAGTCTTATATCACAAGGAGATGGAGATTTCCACCGTTAGTGTCTGGTGTTACAGCCACAACCTAATTTTTAGTGTTGATAAAACCAAAGAATTCGTATTCGACCCCAGGTGAGAGTCCATGACCCTGGACATCTTATCTCAAGAATGAAGTCAAATACAACTGTCAATGAAAGCAAACTGTCTGAAAAAGGACTTGGTGGTGGTGTAGCGTGACCTGTTGACCCGGGGGGCATGGCCAGGGCAGACCCCTGAGCAAAAGGGGTTCATGTTTCTGTCTGACCTAGTTCCAGGGCCTTATCAGAGCGTGTAGAGTTACCCGTACTGTACAATCTGAAACAGAGAGCCACTAAATTAAAACCTCAAACAACATCTGGAGATGTCATGATGATAAGGAAGACAAGGGAAGGGTTGAACAGAATTCCTATTGCTAAATTAATTTGGGACCTTTCTAGCTATGTGGTTGGGGATTAGAGTTGACCACGGCACAACAAACTGATAACTGATCATGTTCTTTTAAAAAAAAAATGTCATACCCTGTGTCATCTCTTACCTGAACTCTGCAAGGAAACGGTACGTACTTGAACCTACACAGGACATAAATGTTGAATATTTTATGTGATTATAAAGTTTAACACATCATTTATCTAAAAAACTGTTTTAACCTGTGTATGCTATGTCATTCACACATTTTGTATTTGTATTCGTATGATGTGTCTGTGTGATTTGTGTTATATGCTGTGTCTCTGTCTCTGTCTCTGCACAACCAGTTGACTTTTGGGGACAAGTCAAGTGATTTGATTGTTTTGTTTGTCTTTAATAAATCCAGGTATGACCCACGAAGTACGGTACCATGATTTGTAACACAATAGCTGTCTTGCTTCATGAAGCTCACACAAATAATAATCCACCTGTCCGAGGAAAAAGCTGGATCTGTGTCAGGGCAGATAGTTGATGAACTGACCACGACCCACTTTTTTTGTAATTATCTGATGGATTTGTTACATGTGACCCAACATGACAAAGTCAGCAAGATAAAAGAAACAAGGGCCAGGTCAGAAGCAGAAAATAGTGGCAAAACATCAAAACTAATCAGGTTACATGGTGTGTGTATATGTATACTAGTTAAACTGTCACTGTATTTTAAATCAGTTTTCTAAAAAAAAAGCCTGATCTGTATTTTTGTTGACCCTGTAAATTGTAGATATATTGACCTCTAGATATTTAAAATAATATACCAGTATTTCCAAACAATACTGATATGAACAAGCCTGCATCCAGCATCAGCACATCTGAGGGCACGGCCACTCACATTAGGAACAGATTGGAATAATAGGAGCATTAATGGCTTAAAAAAGGAGGGCGTAACCTTTTCCCTCAGGTAGAGACAGAAACATGTGCGTGCTGACCCAGCATCAGTCAAATGTGTAAATTTAATTTAGCTTTCGTGCCATTTCTTAAATCACTTTTAATGGTTTGGATCACATCTTTTGTCACAGAGGGTAAACAAAAAATAAAAGAAATATTATCATTTACTACTTTAAATTCTGTTTAAATGTGATTACTTTCTTTTTTTTAATCAATTTCCTCATGTGTTTGATTTGTATTGTTAGTATTTTTTTGAATATGGAGATATTTACAGATGTATCTGTTGTTTGATTTTCACATTTTATAACTGATTCATATTTGTATTATTAATCTTTCAATTGATTCTTCATAGCACTACCGATAGGTATTGTACATTGACCAAATTTGCCAACACTCATTATACTTCAAGATGTCTCTTTTAAAAAGACTCACTTCCAACATTTTCGGTGATCAACCACACGGATCAGGTCGGACCAGCCGCACACGTTTTTTCCACATCTTGTTGTTGTATCTGTTTTTACAGATCACCCCCACCCCCACCCCCAGCTGCATGCCAAATGGTTGATCCCATATTCTTCAATATGACCTGTGAAAATGAACACTGCCCATTCATGCGCACACACACATACTCGCTCTACCCCTGTGTTTTGAGACTACTCTTAACTCTAAACATTGTAGCTGACATGTGCTTTCTGGAATGATGTTGTAGACTGAAGTTGACTGGGGCAGTCGGGGTGGATAAAAGAGGACGGACACCCTTGGTCTTTTCATATATTCTCCAAGGAGAGGAACAGGGCAGAGTTGGGGAACTGAGTGGACACAGCGGGAGGAAGAATCCAGACACAGAAAGATCATCTCACTTTGAAAAGGGAATATCGATTTTTGGATAACTGAAACAATTTCCTGTGCAATCAAATCCTTCACACTTAAATGCACACTGTTGTCATTGGACATCTCTGTAATTTCATGAACAACCATGGGGTCACATGTCAAGGGGTGATTTTTCTCTTTTTTCTCTTCAATTTAGGATTTCATGAACTTTAACAAATCAGTATTGTTGCAAGGATATTCTCCTGAGTGCATCTTTGGCATTTTTATTTTAATTATAATCTTCAGAGTGACTGTCTCACCGTCTGCACTATCAGCATGCCTTTGTTAGTGTTGAAATGCATGCTGCTGTGTGCACTGATGCATGGAGCGGTGTGTGCCTGTATGCTGAAAAATCACACCTTATGGATTGAGAGGCGCGACTGTGGCCAGTGTGTGGCCATCAACACCACCATCTGCAACGGCTACTGTTACACACAGGTGACTACACACTCTCACACTGTTGATGGAAAGTCTTCATCCGAGCATTTTGTAGATAGTTCAACAAAGTGTATGATTAGGTGATGTTGATGTGGCGATGCTCATGATAAGAATACGCGATGCAACATACTGCAACAGCATTTGACTCCGCATTCTAAATCCTCTAAAACATCATTTTGCTGAGTTGTAAATTTGACCGTGCTGGAAGGGGTACACAGATCTTTTACTAAAATGAAAATAGTAATACTACTGTGTAGAAAAGTCTTGCATTTATTACTCAAGTGAAAGTACAAAAGTATTAGCATAAAATGTAGTTATAGTAACCAAAGTAAAAGTACCCATTGTGCAGAATGGCCCATTTAAGAAAAATGTAAATTATATTTCTGGATCACAATACGTAGTTATATATTACTTTAATGTTGCAGCTGGTAAAGGTGGAGATCATTTTAATTGCTTTGTATACTGCTGGGCTGCATAACCTTTACTGAAATATTATAATATATTATTTGACATTATAGTTTGTATTTATAATCTAAATCTGCAAAGTAACCAGAAACTAAAGCTTAAAATAAATGTAGTGGGGGAAAAGTGCAATATTTCCCCCCGAAATATAGTAAAGTAAATGTATAAAGAAAATACTCAAGTAAAGCACAAGTAGGCCTGCCTCAGTATACCTTTGTAAGGTCTATACATTGAGAAGGTGATATGGGGAGACGTTTGGCCAACTTCAACTCTATGTTTACAGGACACCAACTTGAGGGGACGTTTTGGGAGGAACTTCCTCATCCAGCGCAGCTGTGTACCTCTCTCCCTGGTGTACCGAGTCGCACATGTGCCGGGCTGCACCCAGGACGTCAACCCACAGCTGTATTATGCTGCTGCCCAACGTTGCAGCTGCCAGCGCTGCGACACGCGCACACACCACTGCGTCCGCTCGAGCCGTATCTCCAATGAACGATGCACCGTGACCCTTGGCGGTGCGACGAGCCAGACCCAGCCCTCCGTGGGAACCTGACGCTAACACAGTCAAAGCACATGCATGGCAATTGATACAGCTGATGGACCAGCAGTGCTTGTTGATGTTATTGTTATGCATCTAAGCTCCAGCTGCTCATGTTGTTGTTTTTTCTAGTATCTAAATAAAACACTGTGTTGAACATGCATTGTAACTTCATTGTGAACATTGTGTAAATTGAATGCAGAAATGAGAATAATTGTTGGCTATGGAAATAAATAAGCGCATAACAGGTGTATTTTCATATTAAATATTGCCTAATCTGATGTGAGGAGACTGATTTTGTTCATTTGCGTGGCTTTAATAATAGGAGTTTACACATCGTTTGCACAAAGTAGCCTTATGCACGTGTCTCACAAACAGCCACAGGAGTAACTGCTAACACTGTTGGGCATACTGTTGTATGCCAGAGCCCCGGCAGAAACACCGAAATTTGAGGTCAAGTCATTATTTAACGTGGCCTAATTACCCAAGGCTAAATTAAATTAAAGTTTCTGTCAAACCTGTGAGAAAGCTTTCGGAAAAGTTGCATCATGCACACCTGTGTGACGTATGTTCCTGAGCAGAGTTGGCCCTCCCACTTTACAAATACACTCTTTTCATTGGCCAAGATGTCAGGTCCGAAACGTCCCTGGCTGTTTGTGCTTCCTTGCCTCCTTCCTAACGTTCATTCATCCATTCGGCTCCTGCAGCGATGCGAAGACAGCGGTTAAACTTAATTTCTAATTTTAAGGTGGGTCATGCATGCTCTTACCGACACATAGCTTATGGTCTACCTTCATCATGTTTCGTTCGAATAGCCTGCTTCATTGACATATTTTAGCTCGCAATTGTCCTTGTCAGTTTAGCCTACTGCAGCCCAGAAGTAGCTTGTTAAAGTAGCAGGACAGGTGTGCAAAATGTGCAACTTTTGGTTTAGTGCAGTGCAGAGCAGATCTATTCATGTGAAAGGTCGGAACATAGTCAAAGCAGACACGGTACCTTATCAGAGTTAGCGGTACATCTGATCAGAAGTCCTGATTAAATGTGTCGGCTACAATACCAAAAGGCTTTACCAGCTGAGAATTAAAATAATAATCATAATATTAGATCCACCAATTTTCAATTAACATGTGATTGCATAAATTGGTGCTAGCACTTAACATATTGTCCAAACATACGCCCTTTATTCAATTTATTTATTTGACTGTTTTACCAAAGTACCATAGGCCCTCAAATTACAGGTTATAAGCAAAAGGTTAAAAGTTTGAAAGAAAAGTTGCAAGATTCTCACTTCAGTTTTCAAGCATTCGAGTTTCTTCTTGAAGATCCTTATTATTTCTAGAGTTCATGTGTTTCTGATAATCATGTTTCTGTCAATGACAATGAATGTGTCTCTATAATTGCAATGAACAAGATGTCGTGTCATCTAACTTGTCTGACTCCCTTAACCCAAGTCATTTGACTGCTTCAAGTTTAATAAGGTGGTAGATATTACTACATTGTTTTCATTGACAGACTTGTCAAGACAAGATAAGGAGATGAATCACTGGGAGCTAGTTGGCTTGTGGTTTGATTTCGGTTGGGTGATGACTAAGCCTGGCTCCAGTTATTGGCTGGCGGTGCAGTGGGTGGAGAGTAATGTCAAACGTATCCCTGGATCTTCGGGGCTGGACTTGCCTCTCTCTATATAAGACTGACTTTCTTTCTCCTCTCGCCTTGCTTAGTGTCTCCCAGGGACTCTCAGCCTGCTTTCCCTCTGCTGCCTCCTGTTGTGCGGACCATCTTTTGCACTCTCAACAACCAAGAGCCATGGCCCAGCAACAGCAGATTAGGTATGAACCTGCTCTGTCCATTAGGACAATACACCAAACCCCTCTAGCATGATACAGTGTGTAGGCTGCTCAAAGAGCAAAATAGGAATAAAGCATGCTTTGATTATTTTAACTGCATTAATGTCACATAAAACAGTTGTAGTTTGCCCTCTGTTTCTCTAGAGCTAACATGGTAAATCATAGAAGCCTTAGGGTGTGTAACGCCTTCTGCACATATGTGTATGTTGTGTGATTTACTCTGTCGACAAGTTATTTTTGGATGAGCGGATTTCCAGAGGCAGTCACTCTGTACCCAGTTCTGTTGCAATGCTAATGCCTCACAAACAGAATACACGCTTAAAAAGCCTAATTAATTACTTTCCTATGGAGATGGTGTCCTTAATTCTGTGCTTTAGACGACCACATCCTAGTACTTGTACACCTGTACTCCATTTCTAGGAATGTCGTGAGAAAGGGAATGATTGTTATGCACATGTCTGTTCTGACTTGTCGTTAAACAGCCTCCCAGCTAAACTGATAAATGGAGGGATTGCAGGCATGGTAGGAGTCACCTGTGTGTTCCCAATCGACCTGGCCAAGACCCGCCTACAGAACCAGCGCAGCGGGCAGCAACTCTACAAGAACATGTAAGAGCCACACAAGCCAAAAGAAAAGATCACAGATGGCCCCCTTCCCCCTTCTCACTGTTCAGTATTTACCTTTTTAATAATTACCTACCACACATATTTTGAAAACTATCTCCTTGTATGAAGACTCTTCCCAAGTTTTCCTTTTCCAAGCCCTGACTCTATTTTATTAATACTCACTTAATTATAATATGCATACACATGAGGGCATCCGTTAAATGATTTGCATAATTATCAATGTCTGTGTTTTTTCTCCTTCAGGATGGATTGCCTAATAAAGACAGTTAAATCGGAGGGCTACTTTGGCATGTACAGAGGTAACACTACTCGCATTGTTTGTGAAATACTGACGTTTTTAAGATGTGCCTGAATAGTCTCCTTGAATAGAATATCAAGACCTGTGATACACTTTGATTGGCCGGAACCAAACCTACCAATTTCATCTCCCAAAGAAGGATGCTTTTCTTATGCCAAGTTTCTTCAAATTATTTTTTTCATCCTCCATGCTGTGTCATGGCTAAGTGCTTTGATCAAATTCCATGAAAATAGATTAATCAGTGGTTCGTCTTGTAAGACAGTGATCACATAACCACAACTCACTGCACTGAAGCAATGGACGTTTTATGCCTCATATGAATCATTGTTGCTTTATCTGATTGACAACCTCTGTGATGTGGAATTAATTTATTTAACAAACATCTTGCTGCATCAATGGTTCATTAGTATGAAGTTTGTCAATGCTTGTTACTGCAGGCGCAGCAGTAACTCTCACCCTGGTAACCCCCGAAAAGGCCATCAAACTGGCTGCTAATGACTTCTTCCGCCACCGATTGAGCAAAGATGGGTGAGTAGTACCACAGATTAAGACAGACTCCTGTAGGGCAACGTCATTCCATTTTATTTATTTTTTTAAACCTGTCCCGTGTGTCTTCAGTGGCAGGTTGACGGTGGTTAAGGAGATGTTGGCAGGATGCTGTGCAGGAATGTGCCAGGTCATAATCACCACACCCATGGAGATGCTCAAGATCCAGTTGCAGGATGCTGGCAGGCTAGGTAATTACAAGGAAATAATGCTTACAGTTACCCTAAAACAGTTACAATATGTTTCCTCTCTCTGACAGCGGCCCAGCAGAGGGTGGTGCCTAGTGTAGTGACGACTCTAAAGATGGGGGGGACCAGCACTGTTCTTAGCCGTTCCTACATCACCAGCCCTGCGCCTCAAGTCATGCGAGTGTCCGCCACACAGATCACCAGAGAGCTGCTGAGGACGAAAGGAGTGACAGGCCTGTACAGGGGACTCGGAGCCACGTTGATGAGGTGAGATGGGATGACATGCTTGCTCTTGCTTAAACCACAGTTGATAACTATTATGAAAATAACGTTTTGTCAAATTTGCTCAAACTGTCAGTATATCCTGACGGATAATCTGTGAAAAAAAATCAGGTTCCTCTGCCTGAAGGAGCGGCCATTCACTGCTCATGAACTCCTGTCAATCGAAGCAGTGCAGATCAAATATGAATCAAGATTCTGTTACTGTATTGCGTGTTTCTTACCTGAAATGTTTTCAGAAACGTGTTAACTTGTACTGTTGAGCTGTAAAATGAGTTTTGCGACCCGGCCGCCATGTTTAAAAACAATCAAACCAAAACCAAGCACCGCCGACAGAGCGGTTCTAATCTTGCAGCTAAACCGTAGACTAAAATCTGTTTCTGAAAACATTTGAGAAGAGAAATAGGCAATGCAGTAACAGAATCTTGATTCTTCTTGATCAGCGCTGGCTAGTTTGACAGTTTGATTGGTTCTTGAGCAATGAATGACAGTTGCGTTAGAGACTCCTCAGGTCTGATCGGTTGTTTTTCTTCGGGCGCTTGATTCTTGCAAATGCCATTGGGAGCACTAAATGGTGGCAAAGGAACAGGTTTTCTCTTTCATGGACTACTGTCAGGATATAGTGACAGTTTGAGTAAATGTGACACATTTATTTTTATTACGTTAAGTTACCAACCAAAGCTTCAACTGGTTTTCCATCGTTTGTCAACTTTTATTGTGGCTAACATGCAATTTTTTTGTTGCCTTTTTAGGGACATCCCGTTCTCCGTTGTGTATTTCCCTCTTTTCGCACATCTGCACCAGCTCGGCCAGCGCTCATCTGAAGACCCATCTGTGCCCTTTTATTGGTCCTTCATGTCTGGCTGCCTGGCTGGATCCATCGCTGCTGTGACTGTCAGCCCCTGTGACGGTCAGTGACTCAATCTATGGAGATATAACTCACCAAACATACGCATTATTAACTGAAAGTTTAAAGTTGTTTCAAAGATTGTTATAAATTCTCAACTAATATGCTTGGTATGTCTGGTGCAGTGGTCAAGACAAGGCTACAATCACTCAAAAAAGGAGCTAACGAGGAAACCTACAATGGAGTGGTGGACTGCATCAGGTAAATAAGTCATACAGTCATCAAACAGAATGCCTTTCCTTCCACAGGGTTTGCATGAATGGCACAGGTTACATGCTAACCCTGCACACTCTCCTCAATTGCAGAAAGATCCTGAGAAAGGAGGGTCCTGGAGCGTTCCTCAAGGGGGCCAGTTGCCGGGCCCTAGTTATTGCCCCACTCTTTGGCATTGCACAGGTTGTGTACTTTGTAGGAGTTGGAGAGTTCCTGCTTGGGTACACGCCGTCCAACATCTACTCTACATAAAAAAGCTGTTTCCTAGTCTGTCTACCGCTTTAGTAAATTACAGGCAGCTATGCACTGGGCATAGCCATGGACCTAGTTCTCTACCACTGTGCACCTTCTTTATTTTTGGAGGCTTTCAGATAAAAACGCTAAAGCGACCAGAGAGATGCCATTTTAATAACAAATGGTTCAAATTATGCCTTTAGCATGACTTGGTCTAATTTAAGAGATTGAAACTTGTATTTCTATCTGGGCCTCAGTGGAGCATATTGTGAGAGCAGAATTGCTTTCCTCACTAAGAGACTAGATAGTCCTACATTAATCACCACTGCACTCAGATCAGACTCTAGACCTGTCACACCAAACCCCTCCCATGTTTTCCTAGATTTAGCCCCCATCCCTCATTATGCCCCATATCAGTTGCCCTGCACTGTAACCCTAACCTGTATATCCCCTCCAAAAAAAAACATCTTGGAGACCACTAGGTCTAACCACGGTTACATGATGTTGCAAAAGAGACCTTACAGTGCAAGGGAGCGTCTACTATGCAATAACAAAGGCTGAATGTTTAAACATTACTTGAATAACTTCAATCCTGTTTTAAAGGGTTACATGTGAAACTGGGCCATGGATGTTGATCCCTGTCTATGTATGTAGCATAAAGCAGATATAATTTGATCAATAACTAATAATTGTCAGGTGTTTTCCTCTGAACAACCTGGTTTGGAAAAGATCTGTAAAACTGATTGTTTAAAAGGTCATAGCTTTAGACCGAATGAACATTTGGACTTCCTGTTCACCTGTCTGATACAGGAATCCTGTGTTGAATTACTTTCTGTTGCAAGGAGTAAATTCCCTGTGTTATTGAACTGTTTGCCCATTCTCTTTATCTACACTGCTTTACAGTTAACCACTAAACTGAAACTATTCGTAGGTGCTTTACGGTGTTTATTTCTCAGGACAATGTTGAGGTGTTTGGGTTTTTTAATGGACACTGTGGGCAATCTCTCTGTGGCAGCCATCAAACTCTTTATGTAACACGCAGGCTTGAAGTCCACAACTCAATAAGACCGTCTGCAGTTAACTTTGGAGACCTGCTTTTTGCAGAGAAGGAAATGGCGTTTGATGATGGCTAGTCTCGCCAGACCTTTCGCTGTGGTCTGGCTCCACACATTCATATCCTGCTAGAGGGGAAAATGCCCTGTCTTGTATTTCTTTAAACACCTCACAATTGTCTTGGGCAGCACTAAGCACAGGATGCAGCGATGGATAGATCGTAGATGGAGAAGAGAATGCTGGCTGAAATAGGCGGCCAATGGTTGGCTTATACCCACGATCTACATCGGAGTTAGACGCGATGGTGGTAAACTAGTCTAATGAAGGACATGACTTTATTTATGTGATTTGATATGCTTTTGGGACCAAATCTTCTGGAAAAGGTGTATCGTGACCTATAAACAGGCATTCTGTTTTAATAAATACTTATGAATGCAGTGTTCACTTGTGTTATTTATGTGTGCAGCCTGAAGAGTTGCATATTCAGTCATGTATCCTCAGGTAGGGCTGTAGGGAATAGTGGCAGGTTTGACTGTAGACAGTGTAATACTTTTTCTGATGCAATCTTAAGGGGGGTTACCCTACTTACATGCATCACTGGCATGGATACGTTTGAGGCTGTAAAAATGCTCATGCTGCAGCATTGGGGTAACTCTACCCTGGGGAGTCCTGGAGCCTCTGCCGCATCACAGGCGTAACTAAATATTCAGCTGTCCTTTCAGCTCAAGCGCAGAGAGGTGAAACTCTGACATGAAACACATGCCACCAAACCTATTTAATCAGAGGGGATTTAAAATCCTATCGCGCTGGGAAGGAAAAATAAATATCACGTTATGATGGAATAAGTCGATCTGTTTGAATGCGTTTCTGCAACCGTCATTTTCAAGCCGTTTTAAAGCCATGTTTAAATACAACCCATTCTTGGATCTATAGCACACGATTCCTCGTAATGTATATGTATGTGCTACAGTGAATTAGTACTGGCTTACCTGGGGATTACGTGATTCCTTCAAAAACCTATAAAGTAAGCCTACTACATTAGGAAATCTACTACTTAATGTGGATTCATTTTTATTTTCCGTAACCAATAATTGAAAGAATAAACTAGGCCTTTCTTCATTAATTTTGAGTGTAAATAAAACACTGCACCATTTTCAGATAAGCTCTGATGAAAGTATCGGCCTGTTTAAATTACATTTGGTAAGGTGGGGAGGTTATATTTCTGTATTGGAAAGGACTGAGTGCAGATTTAGCCAGTGGAGTACGTGACTAAGGCGGTGTCTGTAATGGAGTTTGATATCACGACTTAGAAATGTCTTTGGTAACGAGATCTAACAAGTTATTCAACATGTCAGAATAAGAAAGACAAATGCAAAATACTCAAACCCCACCTTCCAACCTTGTCCAAAAAGCAGGTTTCCTGAGTTATCTTTTTTTTTTTTGCTGAGAAAAACACACAAACCCCTTAAATCTGGAACAACTGATGCAAAGAGCTGTTATGTCTTTTTATTAGCAAAGTCATGCACACAACTGCATCACTATAGTCTCATCGCTTTACTAATAACTGATCTGCTCTTGTGTCAAGGATTACTAGATTTCAATATAACAGGAAATAAATAGAAATTGTAAACCCCTGTGATGAAATAAGACACGGCAAACAATGTAAACTTTAAAAGCTTTATTAAACTTCAAACAACTATCTTCCTGAGAAGCCTGGAATGGTATCAAAATAAATTAACACACAATCAACTACGAAAGGCTCGACTGTGTACACAGTGTCTTTTTATGTGCACAGTACATTACATCTCCAGATTTGTTCAAACAAATACAACTGAGAAACAGCAACAGCTTTGTGGATTGAGTCACACTTAACTGTTCCTAGATCATCCTATTTTAACCTCACAGAGCCTGTGAAGTAACAGTCTAGTGACTCGGTTGTGTCACTCAGAGTAAACGCCGCCTTCTGGAGTGGGGAAAAAAAAAAGCCTTTTTTGTATCCTCAGTTGTGTCACGTTACACTGAAATGTTCTAAAATGACCAAGAGGCTTGTGTCACACTTCTTCTCTTGGCAGAGATGAAGTGTGACACACCAAAAGAATAATGGCAAGTCGAATGTGTGTGACAATTCCTTGCAGTCCAACTCTACAAACATATGTACACTTTTGCTACAATCTTTTGCCACGTTCTTCCGACAGCCCGTTGTTCAAATAGCTTGTTATGAAAGAAAGGCACATTAAGAAGCTGTTAGTTGTGTGGATTTGCTTTGACTATCGCAAACACTGTCGTGACTACATGAACATCATACGACGACTACAAGCTCATATCTACACACGGCTTGTTAAATAGTGACTATCAAATCATCCACAAATAACGTACAACTACAAGAAAAGTCACATATATTTACATACCAGAGTCCTGTAATAAACCCTACAGAATTAACAGTGGCCTGAGTGAACCTGGGTAAATAGAAGCTGTTGGAAGTCGGGGATTTCTGTCCAAACCTTTTTGTCTGCTGAGGTTGAAGAGATGAGAGGAATACAGGGGTTATTTCTCAGTTTTTGTTTTGTTGTGGGTGGTGTACTTTTAAGGCACAGAGGGGAAAAAAGATGGAGGTGGGGAGAGATCCTACTGGTTTGAATAACCCAATTTCCCAGCCCCACTGCCTATTCTCAGTTGACTGGCTAGCCTATATTTAGCCTGTAAACATCCACATGCATCCACATGATCTTGACACACAGTCAACATAGACTCAAGGATACTCTCTTCTGTAAGAGAGCATTTATAGAAGAGGAATTTGGTTTTTAGTTCAGCTGGTGTGCGCTTTCGATTTTTGAATTTACATTTCCTCTCCAGGCAGCTTTTGACTCTTGGCTTGAGTTGTGTAATCCACCACGTACCTGCATTGTTTGAAAAATATAGAATGCATGGTTTGTTGTAAATGGACTAAAACGTAAGGAAGAGTTGGGAAAAACGTATTCACGTTCGTGCCGAGAGTGAGATGAGAAGATCAATACCACTCTCGTGTCTGTAAAGTAAATATGAACCACAGCTAAACTAAGCTAATCCTCGACAACACAGTGGATATGTGTATTCTCCAAGATGCTGAACTATTCCTTTAAGATAACTGACGATTTTTCTTGTAGAGAAAAATCTATTCTAGTCTAGTTCACACAGAGAGTGTATACTGTATGTGTGTGAGTGAGGGCACAGGGGCTGCATGATGGATGCATTCCCGAAACATTCACTGGCCATTCCCTCTTGACACCCCACTCTGATTCCACCAATCAGGATTCCCTACGAGATTCCAGCCAACCTCTTTTTTTTTTTTTTAAGGCCGTGATCTCATGTAACACAACATTGCTTTCACCTCTCGGGTTTGCTCTCTCGGGGCCAAAGTTTCCCACAGTCGAGGGGTCAGTGTCAAGGCTGTGTGAAAAAGAATTGACACTACTGCGACAGTATGTGGGTTAAAATTTATAATGGCGACCAAATGGCCACGAGGAGGAAAACAATTTGACAGATTGTCAGGTCAACATCAGAAATCACACTGATCCTGCTGTTTCGGTCTTATCAGAATGTTATGGAAGGTAGAGGGTGCTACTTTGCTTGCGAGTACAAATAATAAAAAAAAAAGAGAAAATAGTGGAAAATCAGGCCTGGAGAGCTGGTTTTTAGCATCATGGTGGAAAGGATATTTTTGAACATGATCTATTTCCAGGGTCCCTGGATGGATGATGGACTAAGGTTGACATTTGATCTGAAGGCTGTACAGTCTTTTGGGGCTGATTGCAGAAGAGGTAGAGGTCAAGGGTCCAGCTTAGATGACCTCCCTGCTGTTGCGAACGGCACAGCAGAGCACCATACTGAAGATCATCCCAATGATCTGTTGGGACGAAACACATTTTGAACAAAATCGTTCTCGCTCGCAATGTGTGCGTATTTGCGTGTGTGTTTTCAAGTCTTCTCGGACGCCGACTCACCATGACTCCAGCGATGCCGATGCCCACGTATCCAATGATGTAGAGTTTACTGTTGAAGAACTCCTTGATGCCTGTCTCACAGTCCTGCAGACCAAAGATAAGAGGAATCAAGCAGTGTCAAGTTGTCGTGAACCAGGATGATTTGTATGACGCCGTGACTCATTAGAGGGGCAGAATTTGAGTCTGGAGCTGGTGTCAGATCTTACCTTAGTATCTGTTGCGAGTTCAAGACAGGGGCTTTCTATGGTCCCACAACAGTTCAGCTGAAAGGGGAAAGAAAAACACAATATGAAGCATGAGCAAACAGTTTTTATAATGCATTTTCTATGCATTAAGAAAAAAGTGTTGCTCCAAATATTTGATTTGATACTTACTACTTTCTGGTATGAGATGATCAATGTGCTGTTATTGTTTTCATTGTAGGTCGTTGTGTAGAAGGTCTGAACGTCTTTGATAATCTGTGTGATAGTGGATAGTGAATGATGTGGTGCCATTAGGATTCATTAAACTCAATTTACTACTTAAGCTATCAAATATTTAATGTACCTTGTCCTTGTTTAAGAATCCAAACACCCCTGCTGCCACCTCCGCACCAAAGATGATCAACAGACAGGCAAAGAACTGAAGAAATCCACAGAAACAATAAAGAGGGACAATACATAGGAAGGTGAAATATATGTCAACTTAAAGATAATTAAAAGGTATCTAACTAAGACAAAAGCATGTCAGTTCAGATTTTGCTCTTGTGGTACGTATGCGTTTGTACTCACTGAACCCAGCAGGCATTGAGATTCCCGAACAGCTCCACAACAGCCAAAGAAACCAACCAACATCACCAGACTGCCAGCAGCTATCAGGATATAGACACCTGGAGGAAAAGAAGACACTGATGCAATTATAAACGAAAAAGCAGGACATAAAGATGTTTAAAGTCATGAGGTAAACAACCTCAAATCAGAATACCTTTTAATTTGATACACTCTATTCATCAACATCATTAAGAAATCCCAGCTTAAAACGTGCTGGTAAAAAACGATTCCCTACAACATCTCTGTTAACATGCTCAGCTTTCCCCGTCTAGTTCATCTGGCCATTATGATCCATAGCAGCGCCAGCAGAGGGAAGCATAGAGCTACAAATGTAAGTCACTATATTCTAGATTGCCGAGCAGACTAGCTGGGACGATGGTATTCACATTTAAGAATGTGCTATTTCTGTGGTTAGTGCTTAGATCATTTTTTTTTTTTTTTTTTTAGGAGTGGACCCGCTTATTATGCCTTTTAATTGTGTCCTCATTTGAGATGCCTCGTTGCCAACAGCCTTATTTAAGAGAAGCTCCAAGTGGGACCTCCTTAGATGCCCTGATCTCCCATCAACCCACTCATTGGGAAACAGCACTCATACAGGTGGGGTCTGTTGCCAGGCGACAGCTCTGCAGAGGATGGGGTGAGTGAGGACGCGTCAGCCCCTAAGGTGATACGTGCTTAGATGGAAACAGGAGAGGAAGACCGTTTATAGGATCCCTGATGTGCCAACAAAAAAGACTTGGATGTGACACAATAATTGAGTTGGGCGCGTCATTTGTTTTGTTTGTTAGGAAGGAGAGTTTAGCTGCCGCCTTAAACTTGCTCTCCCTGCGGTCCGCGAGCTGTCTGTTCTGTGTGTGCGCACTGAAAAAAAAAAAAAAATCCGGAGTTCATACACAGCCAATCGGCGACAGGGTCGTTTGTAGTCGTGCACAAGACGGGGTCGTGGTCCATGGATGTGTAAAGAGAAAGGCAGTGGGAGCGAGAGGAACAGTACATAATGGTTGGAGGACTTTGTCTGGCTCCATCTTTAAGGCGTCTAACGATCAATTAGCCTGCTGATCAGCTTTTAACTTATCGCAGCTGGTGACAAGTAATGCCGCTGCATTCACAAACTGAAAGGGACGCTGTTTCTCTACTTGGTTTTCCCTTCAGCGCTCCGTCTGAAGTTGTTTGTCATGTTCTTATAGCAACTGTTGAGCGCTCTCAGCTGTGTCTGTGGGGACAGCGCACTCAATGTCAAAGCCATGTGCAGCACTATACTCTGAGAGGACCTGACGTCAAGAAGCCCCCCCCCCCACATCCTCAGTCAAACCGCATAGACACCTGAGTCTTAGTTCACATACAAACGCACAGAAACATGGAAATACCTTGAAGGTATTAAAGGCTTTTGTAAGAGAAAAAACTCTCACCAACATCACACAACCGTATCAGTTCTAAACTGGCTTCAGATAGAAGAGAATACAGTAAACATCAGGAGGAGGATGGTTTAGTCTGGAGATTGTTAGAATAACTGACATTATATCACACTGATTGCTGTGATCAGAGAGAGGATGTGGAAGAATAGTCCTACACAAGAAAACCAAGCACCTCTTTCTTTTCCCTTTTTGTTTGTCATTTCAATTGACGTCCCACGTTGTTTTTCCTTCAAACCTTTGCCACGGATCCCCATCTGTTTCTATGAGTGACCTCTTCCAAATGCTCTTTTAACTGTCCCAACGCTCAGTGTCTCCTCCTCCGTCTCTTTCCATGTGGGCAGGGTGTCTGATTGAAAGGTGGTTCGCAGCCCTGTGGTTTCTCTCATGCATTTAAGCTCCATGTACAGCAGTCATTTCCTGTTATTCACACTCATCTCCACCGCGAAAGAAGCAGACGCTAATAATACAAAAAAAGCATGAGAGCATGTTGCATTCTGACATTTCACCGTGCATGGCAAACTTGGTGAGACACCCATCAAACTATGACACTCACAACACTTTCGCATTCACGCACAACAAGCCTGACTTGCGTAGAAGCACTCAGTACTTCCCCCTTAAAACACAATTTCTGTGTGTGTGTGTGTGCGTGTGGGCTTTTATATGTGCTTGTGGAGTGTGTATTTGTGTGTATGTGATGTGCATGGAGGCCCGTGGAAGGAATATCCAAAGAAACAGACCTTCATTCACAGGCAAAGGGAGTTGCACTGAAACTTGTGATCAAACATATTTAAAGCCAAAAACATGACATTTTGATATGTTTATGGTACTAATGTGTGTCTAGCATACTATTTAAAAATTGTATTACGTTACTTATTTGCAAAGTTCATGGATTGATTTGAAAAGACACAATAGTGTCATGATGTGATACGTTTTCAATGCTGCAAAAATAAGGAGATTTTAATTTTTCCATTCCTAATATCAGTCAACATAAAGGTCTAACGGCTGATACTACTTTCCGTGACCCACTTAGAGTGGTTTCTGAGCAACATAAAATAGACACAAAACAATATACAATTACTAGCAACAACAACACTTACAGCATGTTCCTACACACCTACACTGTGTGTACATTGAGGTGTGTGATGGTACTCACCAATGAAGAAAGTGTCTGGAGCCTTGTCAACATTGAGAAGAGACACAGTTTCTGGATCGAAGCGCAGCCACAGTCCCACTGCCAGAACAAACGATCCCATCAACTGCAGAGAGAGAAGCGAGACGGACTTGTAATAAGCTACATAATGACCACTTATTTCAGACAAAATGCATTGAACAACAAATACAGGACCTCTGTAGACAAGTAGTCCACAGTCATGCGCTGTCGAGACTCATGCAGGCTTTAATTGTAACTGAACCCTAATAAATACCAACTATAGATATAAGGATTGCTGAAATGTCACATGGTTGCAGACGGTCCTCAATACGGTCAGTAAAGTAGAGAATCAATGTTCTTGGTTTCGGCATTCATCACAGGTGAGAGACTCTTTTCACCCAAATCACAAGAGCGTAAGTGCATGATTTTCAGGCCTTCAGAGGGCTTGTTCTTTTGCTCTCCCTAAATGGAGTTTTCCACATAAAGCAAATGGTGCTGTGGAGTTTCCACTCCGACCCTCCACCCTTTGCACGTCGGCAACAGGAGCATAATCTCTGTAAGAGTTGTTGGGCTGAAATGGAATGATTTTTTTTTTTTGTCAAACCAAATGGTATGAATACTTGTCAGTATCATGGGTGAATCATTTATGTGTTCTAGATTCCCAGCGAAATGTTAACTTTGAAAGAACCCTTAGTGATTTTTGGCGTCCCAGTAGGGAGAAAATGACCCGCTTGGCTGCGGGCAGCAGTGTGGCATCTTGAGCTTAAACAGGCTCTCCTGTTTGTTTGGAAATGTGGCTACATGTTGCTCATAGTTTCCTTCATCTAAACCACCATCAGCATACATTGAACTACTCCCTGCAATGGTCTTGCAAACTCACTGCAACAAAAAAAACTTTAATTCTCTTAAGTGGTTCAAAAGTTGAAGACCTTGAAGCAAACGCTTTTGTTTTCAAGAGATCTGAGATGCTCTCAAGGACAGAGACTGTGGTGGGCGCACCACTGATAGATCAATACTGAGAGGTTTTAATGATCACTGAGCCCATGGCCCCCTGAGGATTATGGAGTCTAAAAACCTTTTCCGAGCTGAGCTTCAAAACAACACAGTGTGTGTGTGTGTCTGTGTGCAGAGAAATAAAATGATTTGTCTAAATGGAGAGTATTAAGGAGTGCTTGTCACATGGTCTCTCTGTGTCCTAGATATCAGATTTTATGTAGTGTGACTATTTGTTTCTGTGTCCTCTGGCTCTGTTACGTGAATTTATTTAGAGAAACAAACCCCGTTCCAAAGTTCAGACAAAAACAAACCGCTCCACGTTCGTCCACTGAAATCCACTTAAAAACTCTGCACAATTTCTCTAACTTCACTTCTTTTATTCTTTATCTTCTAGCCCTCACTTTCTACACTCCTCTCCTCCTCCACTCCAGGTCCTCAAGTTATATTTTATAGTGTTGGTCTGAAGCAAAGCCAGTAGCTGAGCTGTAAAGCATCGGAATAAGACAGGTGTTGGGATGCAGGCTTCCTCCAAAACTAAGGATTTAGCGTCATGCGGGGTGATGTATGGGACAGCTGAGCTCTTGGAGTTTCAGGATTAGCAGGTCCAAAGTGATAAAGCACATTAAAGTGAAGGCTGCAGATATGTAGACTTACTGAACCAGGCTGGATTAGTGCGTAGAGGGGCTCTGGATCTATTTAACCCTGGTATTTGTCGGAGCACCCGGTGGTGCGACGGTGTTGTTGGAGGTGTGAGGCGAGGACTGCTGCCCGCTGAATCGTGTGGAAATGCACACGGCGCTAAGAGTTGCTGTTGTCCCAAGCTAGGTCGTGTTAGTGGTGTAGGAGGAGCAGATGGTTGTTTCACAATTGCAAATGAGCTCAGAGCTCAGCCCGAACCTCATTACTATCACGGCTCCATTTAAAAGCCTTTTCATGCATTGAATGGCTACCACACTGAAAGTTCTCATTTTAGAAAAAAGGCATCCAACACTGCAGGCAGTAGCTGACATATTAAGCACGCTCTCAGCTCTGGCACTCACACAGTCATCCCAAAGGTCCCATTAACCCCCTCACTGCTTACACCCCCCCCCCCCACCCCCACCACTTCGTCTGCCATCATTACCCCGTCTGACACCAGACACACCCCTCCCCTCCCTTCTCTCGGCCCCTCTGCCTCTCAAATCTACCAGCCCGCCCCCTGACTTATCTCCATGTATACCCCTCCTCTACCCTCTCGCCCCCCCCCCCTCCCTCCAAACCTCACCCAAAGGACAAAGACCCACTGTCTCCCTGGGACTATACGTTTTGGCGCACAATAGGAGGGCAACAGACGGACACAATGAAAGAGAGAATGAAAGAGGGGAAGGGAGAAAGGGAAAGAGAGTGTAAGTCGTTAGACGACCCGTCATCTTTTCTCTTTGCCTGCGGACATGGAAGACAGAAGCATCTTATTCAGAGACAACGTTGAAACTCCAACCTGTGGCCTGTGTAGGCCCTGTATGGCGTATGTGTCTCTAAAACGCAGATGGAAGTTAGAATGGCAGAGTTACCTTACAGCCGCTCTCTATCCTATAACACCTTGGAAGATAGTTTATACGACTGGATATTTCTAGACGGGGGCGGAAAGCTCACTGTCGTAGCTTTATTGAGGTTCTTTTACACTAACAAGGCCTACTTTTTTAACAGGGCAGTTAAATAGTGTTTTTGTTTCCATGAAACGGGGGCTGATCTGACACAGGACTGTGGTCTTGGTCAGAGACAGTCTGAGCCATTAACCACTTTCTAGGTTAGACCTTATTTTCAGGAATAAACTAAAAAGCAGTACACAAAAGCAAAACATCGGTGGACTACTTTAAACCGAGCAGTAATTGTTGAGTGATTTAGTCTGACATATGTTTGGGAAAACATATGCAAGCGCACATTAAAAAAGATAGGCAGAGGGAAAGTGTAAATAGGAGGGGGATCATTATGGAGTAAATCCTATTGTACTCTATTGCCACAGGGCGAGGGGAGTGTGGTGGCACACATCAACCTCCGCAACACAGACTAGTGCGTTTGTGTCGTGGTTTTAGGGTTGTTGTTTTAGTTTGTTTCCTGTTTTCGTCCGCCCCGCCCTTATGACTTTCACCTGTTCCTCGTCATTCTTGCTGTGACCCGACCCTTGTTATCTGCCTCCTTTCCTGCCTGACGCTCGCACTCTTAGTCTGTGAGCTATTTTTGTTGTGTTAAAATGTCATCGCTGAATCTGCAAGTCTCTGCGTCTGCATTCGGGTTCCTTCCCGCCTGTTCTGCTCTAGCAGCCGTGACAGTTTGTAGGGCTGAATATTGGGATAATATATACTGCCAATACTGATTTGTGAATTCGGTGCATTTTACCAGAAATCTTCAAAATGTTGGGACGCCTCTTCACAATAAGCATCCACTCTGTGTGTCAATTTTGATCGTGAAATTCTTTCTTACAATAGATAAATCCATCTTTTTATCCTGTCTTACCTCATTGTTTAAAACAATATCTTAATTTTCTTGAAAATAAACATCTCAGCTGTTTGATTTGGGGAAAGTCCAAGACATGAACTTGGACTTGCCCCAAAACTGTTTCAAACTGCGACCGTATTACGGGAGAAAACGTTTTCTTCGAAAGATAATTTAAAATGCTGTTCAGTTGGGAGTGTAATTTTGGAGACGAGGTTGCTCATTTCAGCCCTCTGAACTCTCACTCGAGAGGTAAGATGTTGGCTCTACAGCTGCCGTATGAGAAAACACAATTACCTTTTTTACTTGGACAAAAGAATTGAATGGTATACAGACAATAGGGGTCGGTCCCAAAGTGTGTCATATCGGTTGTTGTTGACTAGTAGAAGGAACACTGGGATATTTCACACACATCACGAGTAAGCAACGCTTGCCCCTCACTGCTAACCTCCCAGGCTTTTTGACTAAATAGGGCAGTCAGTGAACTACAGCACACAAACACAGGCCAGACAAGCCGGCAAGGTATTGATGTTCCGTTGTAAGCTGTTGTATTTGGAGCTATCAGCGTAACATATACAACAGTGTGGCCTGCATTACATTGACGGTTCGGTATTGGAGCCCCGCAGGAATCTCACTACATCATGCTGTGACAGGGAGTCATCGAGACTCATAAACACATAGCCACTTTGTACGCATTGAGCGATGAGCATGTTTTGTGTGTGCTAAATGAGGATGGTTGGATGACGCTCTTAATTATTCTGGAAAAAAACACAACTTCATTTTGTGTTTTAAGTGTGCGAGTGTCAGCATGTCTCACAGCATGTCCCACTACAGTAAGTGTTGAAGAGCCACCGGCCTGTCTCTGCTCTTCTGTCCACTCATGGAGGGGGGGGGGGGGGGGGGGGGGATTTGAAGGGAAACATATCTGCCCCTCCTCCACACACACTCTTCTCTCATCATCTCTCACTCCACCATCAACAGAGGGGGGGGGGGGGGGGGTGACAGAGAGTGTTCACTGTTCATTGGCAGCTGAAAAAGTGCAGGGAATGTGCAGAACTCGCATGCAGTCAGCACCAAAAAGTGGAGGAGCACCCATATTGGTGTTTCTGTGCGACATGGAACACACACACACGCACATCCACAGAATATCCCGCTATCCTCATACCGATCTGACTTTCTCTCTTTATCTGGGTCAGCTGTCCCTCTTTTGCCATGTGAGCGCGCACACACGCACATTAATATCCCTCTCAATCTCCCAATGACCCTTTTCCCTCCTCTCACATTTGCTGTCTTCCTTTCTCTGTTTTTCATGAACAGGTCTGTTTCCACCTGTCTGTCACCTCTCATAATTCACCTCTCATTCAGTCAGATGTACTGAGAAAAAAAAAAAAGGAGATTTCAGCAACAGCCACACCCATCCTGGAAGTGTAAATAGCCGGTAAGAGGAGATAGGATAACTTAATGATTGGACCGGTGGGGTCGCTGCATTAAGGGCTCCGGCAGCCCTGATGCTTAGCCAGGCAGGAGCAGCGCACTGAAGTTATGCTGCTATTGTCCCGCTGTCACAATGGATCCATTCACGCTGCACTCAGCGCCTGATCCACTCCACAGATGCTTGTTGGAAAATCTTTCTCTCTCTCTCTCTCACACACACACACACACACACACACACACACACGCACACACACACACACACACGCACACAGGAGCGTCCCCTCTGTGGAGTGAGAACAGTGGAACAAAACATATCCCAAAGTGCACTGTTACACACACACACACACACACACACACAAACACACAAGGTTATCCAGTAACTACTTGTAGATCTTAAATTAGAATGTTCATTTATAGTATGCAGTGAATGGACTTAACAGGGATGGCAGGGTTTAAGGAGGGACATGTGCAAAGCATGTGTGCAGGACACACAAACAGACACGCAGCTTTCACATCCACCACAGTTGTCTTGAGCAAAGTGGCTCTTTTGTGCCTCCATCTGAGTGCTGCTTTCTAAAAAAGAAGAGCAGTTGAGCTGAGCTTGTGCTCCGAGGTGGTCGTAACTTTTATCAATCACCTCTGCAGCTCTGTTTGTTAATGTGGCGCAGGGAGCCGACTGCTGAGTTTTGTTTTCCATGCTTTCTCTCAATCTCTCCCCCTTCTCTCTGTCTTTTCATTCAGCCTTCCTTTCAAAAACACGCTTCCCCGGGAAAATGAGGGCGGGTTTTTTCCTCTGTGGAAAATCTGATTTGAACCCGGTGGAGACAAAACTAGGAACCTCAAGCTGTCACCGTTTCCGCACCACGCAGGGTAAACCCACGCCGGATGGTCAGCAACTAAATAAAGCACACAAGGAAAGCGAAAACGGGAAAACAATCGAAGCATCGGTACTGAAATAACACGTGGGGGTGTGCACGTCAGCTTTGCAGCACTGTGAGTAGTCTGCACTGCTGCACTTGCTCCGTGTTCGTTTACGCACGCCTCGCATAACATCGCCACACACGCACTCACACGCACTTACCCAGAAGATGAAGTTGAACACGAACAAAAGGTATTTGACACATTTCATTCCTCCTTCCACCTTCGACATCTTGGCTGGATGGTTGTTGCCTTTATTCCCGCAAAATGCTCTGACGGTTGTGTTGGCTCCGCGCAGTGTGACAATAACGGTCTCAACACTTGTGTGTTCTCTCTCTCTCTCTCTCTCTCTCTCTCTCTCTCGCTCGCTCTCTCTCTCTCTCTCTCTCTCTCTCTCTCTCTCTCTCTCTCTCTCTCTCTCTCTCTCTCTCTCTCTCTTTCCAGACCGCCCCTTCCAACAAAGCAGAGAGGGGCTGAAGGGGGTACCGAGACTACAAGATGAAGAATTAGCAACAAAAAGCCACCATTTACCTATTAGCTGATATTCACTTTGTGTTCATTATGTCCTTTTTGTATTTCAATTGTATTTAAGTGGTAAAATCTTACCGAAAAAAGAGATTAACACAAGAAGAAAACAGATCACCATATTGTTGTTACTGTCAGGGCTGATTGTTGTTATTAGTACAAACCACAATTTCTGTTCATGTTATGCATACTAAATATACAACTTGTAATGCTACATAATATGGCATTGTGGTTGAACTATGCTTTGCCAAAGGATATCTTTATCCCTTTGGCTCACAGTAGGATTAAATGTATCCCATAATAAGTGTAAATTAAATAAGTGTTTCATAATCAGTATATTCCCATCAAAATGTGTTTGTAGAACCACACCCTCCCATTATCCTCACACACCTTCAATATGGCAACGATAAAGAAGTAGTCAGGTACCATTCCTATACACTTACAGCATCTCTTTTACTGTGATATATAGTGGCATATTTTTCACATGCATGTCAGATTAAGACATATCAGGCTAATAATAATAAATGTCATCCTGCACATATAAAGTATGGAAACCAGCCTATTTTTATGACAGAATTACTGCAGAATTACAGCATCTCGGGAAAGCCCAGCCTCTATGAAGAAACTAGTCGGTTTGTGTTGTAATCACATCATTTTATAACAGGATTTACTCAATTTCCTTTTAAGATGGTGAGGCATTTCATAACTGAAACAGCACAATAACCTTACGCAAGCCTTTCCTGTTCATACAAACCAAGTGTCGGTGTAGCATTGTAAAGGTGTCAAAGACGTTAAAAACGCAAGCTGCCGCAAGAGAGTTGACTAAATATTTTTTTTCACAGCAGAAATCAAAGTTTACTAAAGTTCACTAAAAATCACTTGACCCGCTCATTTTAATTATTTACATTTCACTTAATTTGAAGCACAATTCACCTCTTATTCCTAAATACATTGCCCAACCTTGTGCAAAGCATCAGCTAAGTACAACCTAATTCTACCATTAGTGGAATGGAAAGAGTCGCCCCTGATGTCTTCCCTCAGTGTCATCAGTGACTGGGAGCATGAAACTCAGCAGCAACGTCATGTTCAATATAAATATTTTCCCCACAACCATGGAGAGCAGGGGGAACGTCCAAAGAGTAGTTCATTTTATCACCGGGTAATTAGGCACTGGTTAGAAAATGTCCATATAGAGGAACAAAATGGTCTGCCAAGCTTAATGCTAGAGGGAAGAAAGAGTCAGACAGGAATGACACGACAGAGAGAGAGAGAGAAGGAGAGAAGGAGAGAAGGACTAGTGTAAACGCTTAGATGATGAATTTACGTGAATAATGATCAACATTTGGCTCTTTTCACACACATGAACAGAGCCGTCTTAGACTCTCAGAACAGCAAAGTTATTGATGGAATTGTGCGGGGACAGAGGGAAAACAGACGAGGTTTAGTTTGGATGTAGTAGTTAAAAAGAGCAGTGCCATAAAAGGAAAGGCAGATAAGACTGGGACAAGAGCACTGCGTCCCCGCTTGTTGGTTGTTGTTGGCCGCCGGTGGCTCAGTTGCTATGTGGTTCCAAACATGTGAACAAGAAAAATGCGTGCAGGTCATAACCCCCATGAAGAAAGACAGCAAACGTCTGCCTGGATTGAATTGCAGCTCCAACTTGATGTTTAAACAGGTTCATCTTGGGGCTGGCGTGGTAGCTCTGTTCTTACTTGTGACCCGGACAAATTTACTACTGTAAGCGTGTTAAGAATTTGAATAAAGTCCTGGTTTTACTCCTCTCTGGAATGGGTGGCATCAGTAACAGCTCTTGTTATTGTGTTGTCTGTTACACCCATGCTTGGGGCAGGGCCCGGACCCTTTTCCCCCGGCTCTGTGGTCATTACTGATGACAGACTGTGATATCCTTTGGCTGCGAGGGTCGGTGAATTTAGTAGAATTGTTACGCTATATTAGTTGTTGAAACGCCTTGATCGTTGATTAGTTAATACAACAACAAAGTGGCAGGAGCCTTTAGCAGTGGAAGAGATTTCTATCTGTGGCAGCATACCACCATCTACTGGTCATACTGCAATCATTGACTCTGTGGCAATTTATTTTCAGTGAAAGTCATCTGAGCAGTTGTACTCTTGGTTCGTTTAGAGCTGAGTGGTACAAATGCAGGGTTTTCCAAATGAGAAGCTGTGACTTGTTTGAAGGCTCTTTGACAGTGAGTGCTATGTATTCACTGCTTTTATATCCACGCCCGTGTTTGCCTACTTGACCTGGATAACAATTTAGAAAGTATAAGAGATGGGAAGCAGATTTTGCGTCATCTTTCTCTCTTACATGCAGGTTACTGCCTTGTATGAGTTCACAGCTACTGCAGCAAAACGCAGAGAGCTGTTAACAAACCACACCGCCCTATCACAGCTCCTGCCAGAGTGAGAGGTTATTCGGGGTCACCTTCTGAAAAATCTTTGATCGTACAGTCTTTCTGCAGCGAGGTTCCCTGGCAACGCGACCAGATCTGAATAGCATCGTGTATGATCTTTGAAGCTGCAGCATTAGTGAAGGTGAGAGCACAGCCAGGAACCTGGGGAAGGTGGTGATGTGAGGAGGTGCTGCTGAATCCAACTTTCAGTGAGAGGAGAGAAAAGTGTGTGAGAGAGAGAGAGAGAAAGAGAGAAACAGAGAGAGACAGAGAGAGAGAGAGAGAGAGAGAGACAGAGAGATAGAAACAGAGAGAGACAGAGAGATAGAGACAGAGAGAGAGAGAGACAGAGAGAGAGAGAGATAGAAACAGAGAGAGACAGAGAGATAGAGACAGAGAGAGAGACAGACAGAGAGAGAGAGAGATAGAGAGGGTGTGCTCTGTCAGTCTTAGCAGTCCTAATTTTCCTCTTCTGTTCATTTCAACATGTATAAGGTATAGTTTTCAACTTCACCACAAGAGGGTAGCATATTCTTGCGAAACCTGTCACAGACATCCAAAATATATATATATATATGATATATGACTGAGATGAATTATGTGTTGGTAAAGATGAGACCCTGAGAGCCTCATATTCACTGTGTCAGTTGGTTTGTGAGAGTTGAATTCATTATTATTATTATCGCTTTTGCTGTCATACAGAGGAGCCTTGTGTTAGAATTGGCATATTTTGTGCATGTTCCTAAATGTACTTTTGATTATTAAATTACCACTAAAAGGGAGCCAATAGCGGCCCACAGCTAATTGTTGTCAATGGGACGCTCTAGTGGAGTATATATATATATATATATATATATATATATATATATATATATATATAAATATGTGAATCATATGCTCACAGCCCTTACGGTCACCAGTTTTCAACCCAATTCAACACCTATGTGAGATTTGACAACCTTTCGTGTTTGTTAAATGTTGCGAAGCAAACTTGCAACCCTTGAGAGATAGCTAGCTATTATTCTGGTGCAATTCTTTTAAATCCTTTTCATTTTGGTTTCTTGGGGTCGTGAAACACAATCACATATTATCACCTCATCAGGTTGATATGGAGAGCTTGTAAACAAGCAGTTGCCCATTTACACATTGAGCAGACACAGTGCAGCCTTGGCATTAACTTGATTTGTGTCTCTGATGAATGCAAGTCCAATAATCACTCTCCTCTCTACTTTGGGGAAATATGTGTAGTAGCTAACTTTGTTTATGCTGTTTGGTGCTCAGGTATTGTACAGTGGCTCTATCAGACCTGCTCACTGTCACTGCGACCAACCCTTTTTCATATTTCAAATGGTCATTTAATTCATTATTAACATGAAAATATTAATAAGACCAAAATATGAACATCAACACTGTCTTAAACTGACACAAGAAACCAGGCAAGTACTGAGGTGTTTAATAAATAACAGCATGAACAACACAACAATAACAACAACATTAAAAGCTTGAATTCATTTTGTATATATACACATACTGTATATATTTTCATATTTGACTGTATAAACTATAAATATGACATGCAGTCCTCATAACTTAAAACAACCAGGACTTCTCAGACTGAGGTAGGGTCAGGGGCCAAAGGGTTGGATAAATGAAGCTGTTTCTGTGTGTGTGTGTGTGTGTGTGTGTGTAGGTGTGTGTGTGTAAGTGTGTGTGTATGTTTGGAGGTGGGGAAGAGGATTACAGTATTGGCAATAAAGCTGCAGTGGCTGTTTAGTAGAAATGTGTGTGCTTGGTTCATAGTTCAGTGGTCAGGAGTCGTCGTCCCCAGTCAGTGCCCCAGTCGTCCCCCCCAAGACTTCCTGCTGAGAACACACACACATGCAGCGTTGATGCGGATGAAACGCCAGGCTGTCCGTTCCTTGAAGATGGTCAGGGCGCTCACGAATATGTGTGTGTTGGTGCAGTAGGAGTTCCAGTGGCGATTGTCGATGCCGAGACAGCCCGAGGTGCCTGATCTGGTGCCCGAGTTGCCTGATCTGGTGCCCTGTTTGCCACCCCGTCCCGCTGGCCTTCCCCCGTTTGCAGTCCCGGAACCTCTATGCGTTGGGGACCGGCACGTAGTCTCGTAGAAGAACTGTTTCTTCACCACGTTGTTGATTGTGACGTTGGGCAGCACTGTCACCTCATACCCAGCTATGTCTGTGGCTCGTGTCAGGTTGCCCACCCAGGTATTCATGCTGTCACATACTGAGTACTCCCCTCGGTGCATGGTATGCGATCCTGCTCTGCGCCTCACCCTCACCCCACTCACCCCTTCAATGTCATAGCCCTCACCTTCCAGGGCATCATGTGATGGGGCCACCTCGCTGAAGACAACACGGGGCGAGGAGCGGTAACGTCTCTTGGAGAAGAGCTTGGGGTCCACTACTGGGTTGAAGGGGTCTGAGGGGGAGTCTGACGTAGATTGCCTGACGACAGTGCTCTTATCCTGGCTGTATGAAGCTGACCGATGGGGCCTCTTGGTCCTGTGGTGGCTGGTCCTATGATGCTCTTGTGAAGAATGGTGTTCAGAGAGGTGGTCCCCCGCTGTGGTCTGCTGCTGTCCTGCTCTGTGATTGGCTGCCGTCTGCTGTTCGACTTTGTGGTTGGCTGCCCCGGCGCACCGGGCCAATCCACCTCCCATGTTCTGTACAGCCTGGACGCCGATCAGGAGGAGCAGGACCAGTGGTGACGACCTCATGGGCACACGTCCTGAGCCAAGCACAAGGGGGGACAAGAAGTTCAGATATTGCGCCTATATGTCTTGCTTACATTGAAGGGAGAAAAATAAATACATTTCATTTTTCACTTGTCTCTAAATCTTAATGGTTGTTTTTTTTGTTTATGTTTTTACGTATTGAATGAAGTAGTGAATAAAAAGTGAGTATATCAAACATTTTTGGAAGCTCAAATGTGAGGATTTGCTATATACATGTTTGACACTTTGTCAGGTACAATAAGCAATTTGATGGCATTTCTTATGGCTCTGAAAAGATGAGATGTGCTGTCATTTATCTTTATCCAGTTGCGCTTGTACTGGCTGATTAGCATCGGGTGTTTTCAATATGCGTCTCAATGATTGGCTCATTCACACATCGACTAAGACACTAGTGACATCCAATCATGTTCATGCAGGTGCACGGCGCGGGCATCACAGCCTGTTACTATCAATGTCAGTTGGGTTGAGCCTACATTCATGGCCTGACACAGTCCTGCTTCTCGTATTGGATTACTTGATGCCAGGATAAAAACCCTGGGAAGTTTCCTGGATTTGCTGTCGGGCCGAGGCAGTTTCCGTCAGGGGACTCTTCGTCGGATTTCCTGCTCACCATTATGCCGGGGCCCAACCTAAGTACCTGCTGCTGCGCTTCTTGTGCTTTCACTCACAGCCGGTCAGTGGCACTGCATGTGTTGCCAGGTTGTGTTTGCTTGGCGATGCCAATAAGTTGCAGCTGCATCGTTGTTGGCTTATTTCCCGGTTGAGCCCGGCTGGCTGTGCTGGTGCTGGTTAAGAGTCAATTCGTAATGAGTGAATGACTTATTAGCATGTATGGCTACTGCTTGCAGCTGATGATGTGTGTTTACTTTGCTATGCTGCTGTATTAATTTGAAATCTCTATTGCAGTGTTGGTTTGATTTGCAATGTGTATTTATTTACATTTGGTTTTGTGTTTTGCCGTGTTGTGAATGTCCTAATATATACATTTGTTGACTCCTGCATGGACTCAACTTGTTTTGGGCACATTTTTCCCTGGCGGTTTGTAATTGTTTATTACTGTTGTTGTCTTTTACTTAAAGCACGTGTTTTTGATGATCACTGGAGTGTTCGTTACAACTGAATTAGCTGCTGAATCCGTTAGTCCATTTTCTGCTTCGCAGGGATGTCTTTGGTCCTCGTAATAGAACATGACTTATTTCGTGCTTTGCTGTGCTGAGTGTTTATGTGTAGCCTACCTGTGGAATGTGTCCAGTTGAAGTGGGAGCCCCTGTGGACTCTAGAGCCAGACTCCAGTGCAGGCCGGGCCCCTCATGCCTGCCATCTGGACCCCCTGAACTACAGCTCTGTAACACACAAATACAGACAAAAGACTTAACTTAAACACATTGCTTGATGATTTAGCCTTTTATGTGCAGCAGTGAATTCTATGTTGTGGGATCCATATTTTACTGAAACTGGTAACCGACACAAGAAAACTAAAATGGAACTCATTTTCTATCCTTGAGATGGCCCATTGGACATATAGTATATGTAAAGTTTTCTTTTTAGACTGTTTGAACAAGTAGTAAAATAGTGAGTAAAGTACTCACTCATAGACAACCACTGCTCTCACAGGCATACAGAATGTACCATTGTCTGACCTTATCTCATACAAAGTACACACACACTCACCATGTTTAACTCTAAGAGTTTAGACTTGCCATACATTGGAATGTGTGGCATTTCACACCTCCGTTTATATATATATATATATATATATATATATATATATATATATATATATATATATATATATATATAAGCACACACTTTTTTGACCGTAAAGCCCTTCAACACATGCAAACAGTTTCTTCCTCAGACACACGTGCCATGCATGTAAGGATGTTTATATGAATAGTTTGCATTGATGTGTATGAATACACACACCTGCTCTCTCACAAACACTCAGAAGGTTACTGAGGTGTTGAAACTGGAACGTCAGTGACTTATCTCCAATGTTCTGTAAACGTTGTTGTGAGAAAAGAACGTCCTGGCTGGATATATATATATATATATATATATATTTATTTGTGGCACTTGGGTCTTCCAGATTTACTTGTATTGAAATCCTCAGAGTGTGGCATATAACAACCAGAAGAGGTCAGTGTTGTCTGCATAGACCACAAATCAAAGACAACGGACAGGCAGATGAGAAATATCCGGATGTCACTGACCCTGTTCCCATCCGAAATAGAAACTCTGATGCATGAGAGAAATGTATCTTGTCTCACTTTTCAGCTATTTTCCAACAAACCAAGAGTACTTGTTAGTCTATATGGCAGTGGTAGAGAGAAACTATAGTAATGTGTACATATACTCTAGTATTGTATTTTAAGAAACTTGTACTTGAGTATTTTATGTTTGTTTATGCTTCTTACTTCTTACTTTTACCCCACCCCATCTAAATATAACTATAGTTACTGAAAACGATTTTGAAGACAGCCTTCAGCTTTTCACATACATCCTATTGTGATTGTACTGTATGTGATATATGTGCACGGGTGTTTTAAAAATAGTTTTGGGAGGTGGAGAAAGCCATCGTTTTAGACTTTCGAGTGATATCTTTTGGTTTCAATAAACACAATCGTACACATGCACGCCTACACACTCGCACACATATGGAGCTGGTCCAAACAGGCAGTGAGTTGATTGATCCCGGCTGACGGGCAGCTCACTATTTACATGGCCCAGGGTGCGCCTGGAGGATCCTAATGTTAAAAATATGTGGCTTGTGTTTAATGCCAGTGGAGCCAGCGTAAACACTGCAGCGTAGGCGCACAGGGGTCAGAGCGGTTTAGAAAGCACCTTTTGACTTATGGGATTACTTCAGCACTGGATCACAATCTGTCTGGCTATCCCTCCGACCCCCTCACACAAATACTGTATGCAAAATAACAAACGAGCACAAACACACACACACACACAAACCGCCATACGAGCTCGTGAGATGCTCCTGTGGCTTTCAGTGAACAGTGCTTAGACATCCTCCGAATGTTGTTTGTTTGTCGTATGGTTTTGCGGTTTCTGCTCCTTGAATTGTGTAAAAGTTCTGACACATTTTTTGGGTGAAGACCGGGCCTGGAATAGGAAATGTTAGATGAAATAGTGCAATGGATTTTACATGCAAGCGTACATCCTACATCAAACGAGGGGGGGGGGGGGATCCATATGGTACTGATAAAACAGGAAGTCTGAGTTCTGTGTGAGGCTCCCCGCACTTTGACGTGCACAGGACAGTAAGCTGTTTTCCTCTTTAGTGTCCAGGGCAGAAAAAGAAAAAAAAATCTCACAAATGCACATGGGAGATGCCCTGATGAGTTGGAGACAGTTCTGCTCACATGTAATAGCCAAATAATGACAAAGGTATTCCAAACCATTGAAGCAAATACCACAGAAGTGACAGACACAATATGGTTCATATTTCCAGACACTGAACATACTGTATTAATACACACTGGCATAAACAAAGCAGTTGTTGGATATCCTTTTATGATTCATGCCCTGTACAGTTTGCACCAAAGAGGATGTTTATGAGAACAGACTTTGTAAAACGGCCTCATGTGGCTTGCTGCAGCGTCCCCCTGCTCTAAGAAGGTTCCCTTTCTCACAACACGCTGATTCCCCAGCTTTGCCAAACTGTAAATCAAGACCATCTCCGTTGAGTCATGCATCACTTTCAAATGCTACAAAGGCATGAGCGTTCAAGGCACCACATGGCACTACCTGGTTAAACAAGATTGCCAAAGTTGATAAAAGTATGTGGAATGAAAAGATGCGTCACACAGCTGCAAGGTCGTGACCTGGAAAACCAATCATTGGGCAGCATGAGAGGGAAACACTTCAGCCGGAGACTAATTACTTAGCCCAAGGCAGTGGAGCTGAGCCACACGTTTACTGGTACTGACAAAGCAGTGTTTGCCAGTCACACATTTTCATTTAGTGTGCCAGTCCACAAGATGCTCCATTGATCAGACTCTGGTTCCTACAAGCTGCCAAATTACAGCATGTGGTTACAGTACGGTGTGTTGAGTGTGATACAATGACAACAAGGCAGGTGGGCCAAATCATGAGCAGTTCAGGAGAGTGTTGCCTGCCATCAATCCGAGATTAGTTTACATTTAGCGGGGGTTTCTTCCTATCTGTGTGGTACATGAGTCGTTAGATACAAGTCCTTGTTAAAAGATGTGCAGGAGCGGCACGTCAACAGTTCTCTCGAACAAACTCACATCTCTCTATCGGAGCGATGACAACAGCATCAGATTATGAGGGGGTGAGAAAGAGAGACTGACAGCTGCAGAGATGGAGAGAAAGGTGATGCAGGGGAAAACAGAGCAGGGTAAACAGTGTCTCTCATCATGTCAGTGTAGTGCAGTTCCTCCTGCTGTCATCCACGGGAAATGATTATCAAAGAGGGAGCACTGCCAGGTCAACTTGCTCTCTTTTCCTTTTGAACCGCAACCAAATGTTTGAAGATATTTATTTCCTCTGATGAAATGGTGTGTAAACTCGTTAATCAATGCTTGATCATTGCAACGACTTAAAAGAATCGGTCTTTGAGTAACTCCTACTTTTGGAGAGTGTTTCACTTGAATTGAAACTCTTATGTTTATCAGATTCCGTTTTATATTAGAGCCATATTCATAATTGTAATTTCCTCCATTTGTCATCTAGTCACTGTTCCATTCACTGTTGTAATTGAAGCTTGTCATCTACTGCCATGGATCAAGTTTTTTTGTCACGTGAAATGATGTCATGCAGCGTCTGTTAAAAGTGCAATGAAGTTACACTCTTGAGAAGCTGTCAGTGAGGCTGGCTATTCTTGGAAACACTTTAAAAGTCTTGTATGTTTGATACACAGCACCGGTTGGACAGTCAGAAAATTCTACCTTTTACATTTTTTTTTTAAGAAAATCTGTAAATATCAACATTTAAATGTTGCTTATAATTCTGCTTGATTTTATGTTAAGCAACCATTACATAACCATTTGAAGAAAAAAGTAGTTCTAAAAGTATTTCTTTGCCACCATGAGCAGTAAAAACAGTCATCCTTAAACAGTCATTCTGTGGTTAAAAAAACAATTCAATATAATTGCATTTTTTAATACAAAGGCCTGATGCCCGCTGCCACTACCAGAGCCGTATACATTATCTCTACGTCATTTCTCCGCAGTCCAAATATGGTAAATTCTATTCACTGGTTGCAAAAAGCCAAGATGGCGACGGCTGTAATCCAAGATGGGGTGGAACAAATCGACAAACTCAAGGCTTCAAAACGCCAGTCCACAAACCGATGGGTGACATCACAATGACTATGTCCACTTCTTATATACAGTCTATGGGTTATTCTTATATTTCCTTAAGTCCAACTTCACTTTGGCAAGGTGCAACTGATTGTGGCTTTAAGTGAGGATGGTAACGACGTATTGTTCCATATCACATCAGAACATGGCAGATAAAGTGCTACTATAAAGTGGTACGATTCAAAACCAGCCCGTAGTTTTAATTCCAGGCTGGCGGAAAAAATACAAAAAGTGAACGCTATCAGACTTTAGAAATGTGATAGTTTACATGTTAGTAGCAGAGATGGAGATCAGCCTTTGCCCTGTCCCTTCCCCTCGTCTTCATGTTTAAAAGACATTTGCTGTGAGAACCAATGCAACTGTTTATCCATCAGGGATACTTCAAACAGTAAAACTCTGCTGCTCTGGCCTCAGGACACAGGAAGAGAGTGACGGGCACACACAACCTGTTAAAGCTCTTGACTCCACAGTGCAATGACAAATGATGCAAGATATGCAGAATAAAAGAACATTTACTGTACAAACTGTTATGGCATGAACTAACCAACTCCTACAATGTGGGGGAAAAAAAATGCACGTGCAGTTTTTGACATCAGCTTGTATTAGCTTCAGCTTGATGTTTTTACTGGGTGCTGCAATAAAATATGCCTGGCCTGTTCAACACAAAGCTAAAATGTGTTTCCAATACATACACGTGTGTGTGTGTGTGTATGTATGTACTGTATGTATATGAATATATATTTACACACACACATTCTGCCTTCTCTCCCAGGCCTGGCAAATAAAATGTCCTACAAAAAAGGTTCCTTTCCTGAAGCACAACTCAAAGTTTTCATAGTCATCCAGCCAGAAGAAATCAACATAAATGGAGGTAATTTTACTAGAATCTACTACATCTCTTATGTCCTTGTAGATAGATTATTCTCAATTTCCCCGAGCTCGCACAACAAACGGATTCTGTCCTCCTCTGGCGTGGAATTAAACATACCGCTCTCTAGAGTTTATGGTCATGTTCCTGAGCATAACTGTGCACATCGGGATCTTTGTCTTTTGTTTAAGTTAAAGTTCTGCACGATAGTTATTCTTTGTGAGACAAAAAGTTCGTAACTTTCGTTTACACCATATATCAACAGACCGTTTTTCTCTATTCATGACAAACAGCTTGGCCCTAATCTCCTGAATATCACAAAGTAATATGGTCTGCAAAATGAATGACGACGTGTTTATATTAAACAGAGATTTCAAACCTTTATCCCAGGGATGGCAATGCATTATGTATCCCAATGAAATATATTGTTTCAGTTAGTCTCTGATCAAACATCTTCACAAGTCTATTCCGAAAACGAAGCATTTGAGATTTAGGTCTGATGTTTGGAGGTTCCCAACCTATGTCTCCCCAATAATTTCCAAAACCGAAGTAGATTTGTGAACTCCCAAGAAGGATCTAATAGCTCTGTGACGCACAGTGTTACAACTCGTGTGTTCGCAGAAACCCCAAACACCAGAAACCTAGACACAGGACATACACATGAATTCTAGAGTAGTGTGGAGTCCTAGATTAACCCCAATGTTTAGCTGTGTTCAGTACAGATCCCAGTGCTCTTCCCACTGACTGAGCGAGGACAGTGACAGCTTTTTTAAATGTCATGTGCTCGTCAAGATATCTATACTGGTCAGTGTATGATAGCACTGTTGAACCAAAGTTAAAAACAACTTCACTTCTCTCTAATGATTTTCGTCTAAAATGTACTATTCGTGTTTTCTCTTGATTTACCGCTAGCCTCCATTTCCAGCACTACTCCACAACAACGTTCAGCAAAATCTGCAGATCATTTTCCTGTTCAGCAAGTAAAACTACATCGTTTGCATTTAATAATATGCCCACCGTCTGATCATCAACTTTAACACCCAAATTAGAAGCTTTCATTTGAAGAGCTAAATCATTAATATAAATGGGAAAACAATGTTGGAGAAAAAACATGTCCTTGCTTCACACCAAATTTTTGGGGAAACCAACCAGTTGTGTATTCATTAACGTGAACATGGGCAACAGGTTCTAATAACCTATATTGAAGAAGTTCCTTATTAATCCAGTCAAATGCTTTCTGGAAATCAGTAAAACAAACAAATGTGGACCGATTCTCCTTAATATTTGCACGTAAAATGGAAGTGACCACAGCTATATGATCAATACACGCTCTGGCTTTTCTAAATCCATTTTTCTCGGCCACAAGAAAACCTGTCCTGTGAAGGTGGTTTACAAGTTTGTCATGTAAAAGTGAAGAATACAATTTACACACTCGGCTAATAAGACTTATACCCATATAACTGAGAAGCTTTAAGAATAGGTTTAATAGCAGACTTCTGCCACTGAGTCGGAATAATGCCGCGGTCAAAACAATACTGAAACAACTCGTACAACACTTTCAACAGCCTCGGTGACTTCAACACTTGATTTGAAATATTTACGTTTCACAGTATATAACATCTTTTCAAATGAGTTTTTCTTTTCCTTGAATTCTTTCTTCAGCCCTTCGTTCAGGGATTCGTTCTTACATCTAAGACATTATTTTTCAGCTGTTCTTAGATTGTCTCATAACATCTGCAAATCTTGGTTCCAGTAAGGTTTGAATGATTTTTCTAAAGCCTTTATGGCTATTACATATTCTCTTAAGACATTTATTCAATGCTCTATTGACACCACCACTCAATGTATCATACCAAGCGTCCAAATCCTTTTGGCTGTTTTTAATGTATCCCAACTGCTCAATAAGGTCCAGCAATATGTTACATTGGTTAGAGGACAACAATGATCAGGGAGTTGCCTTTATAATGCAGTTTTTCTGGTGTATGGTACTTTAACAAACATTATATATATATATATATTTGTCTATATCTATATATCTATAGATATATTTAGATATATATATCTGTGTTCAGGGCATCTTGACAATATCAGGGAAGCAGGGAGCCAAGGTGTGGAAAGTATAAGGAACAGACTTTGGCAATGAGCCAGCGTCTTCATCCTGCTGTTTTGTGACTTTCTATGGCTCTTTCTGTCTGACAGTCTGTCTCTCATTTATGCCGGCTCTCCCTTTCTGCTCCTGGAATCTGACCTAATGTTCTTCTTTTCTCTCCCGCTTAAAAGCCAGAGGTAACCTCCTGGATACATGGCCATTTCTGTGTATAGCAAATGTGTGCAGGTGCAAAGCACTGCTCTTGTGGATTATCTATCATTTCCTTGTGTTTTGGGAAAATTACACAACAGAACCGGTATTCGACCTTTGCCATATCAATCCAAGACTGTGTGGGTTTGTTTTTTTGTTTTGTGGGCTACAAATAATTGGCTACTGCTGTAGGAGCTGTAAATTCATTTCTCTAAAGACATGCCAAAAACCGAAACAATGGGATTTCGAGTAGCATAGAAGGAATTTGTCTTGGCATAATTCAAACTGTTGGACTTGGATGTGTGCATATGGCTCCACTTTTCACTAATGCACAAAGTCAAGGTATTAAGTCAAGAGGGTAAAACTGTGCTTAGCTTGGTATTATATGCCTTCTAAATTTGTCCCACATACCTGTCAGACAATAGTTGCAATAATATGCATTATGTACGTATGTGAACTTTAAGTCAACATACACTCCTAATGTCTTGCTTTCTCTTAGATGTAGCAAGGCTCAGAGGAACTTCAACATTGACGAGGCTCCTATTCCTTTCCAAGATACTGAACCACAGTTCCAGGAACCACAGGCTTTAAGTTTGGCATATACTGTATCTCTCTGGGCTTTATCTTCTTTTCAGTTGAGACTTTGCACGTCTTCAGATATGCATTAGTGCTACATGTGGTAAAACTTTGAAGTCGGCTCTTGGCACAGTATTTGTCCCAGAGTTTTTTCTTATTTGCAAGGGCAACCCTGAGACAAAGCAGAGACATGACTACAATGTAACCCCAGTATTTTCCCAGTTGTCACACATTGTCCGACAGTAAGTCAAACACTGATTCATCATAATAGAAAGATTGAATCTTGTGGTGTTTGTGAATGGAATCCAAAATAAACAACGTTTTTGCTGAGGGCGAAATTCAGCAATAATTGCATTTGGAAGAAAGATGAGAAACAAATAGAACATTTAAACAATGCAGGACAAGACAATGCAACGCTTTGTACACAGAGAAATATCACTGTTTTATTTTGTTTTTTTTATAATGTTGATTCTAGCTTGTTCCCAGAAAAAAAACCTGCCTGTTATGTAATATAGATATTTTTGTAGATGTTCATGAACAGGTGGGCAATATGTTGTGGATTGCATAGCAAATAATTAAGATATATTTAGTAAAAAGGGTCAATGGCAATATGAATGAGCCCTTTCCGCTATGTAATGTGGATATATATTCACATTGCAGTGGAACATTAAGGATATTGTGCTTCGTGTTCCAAGTTGGTCGGCACTCCCAGCTGTGCTAATTGATGCTTTAATGTTACAATGCTTATGTTGCTAGCAGTAGATCAGTCTGTTTCAGAGACTCAGTATATTCAACTCAAATAGCTAAAACCTTCTTTTTGTCTAGTCTTGGTATGAGGTATTTTTACTTTTTTTCAATGCAGTTCTGACAATTCAGAAACCAGTAATACATTTTTCGGGCCATCTTTCAGTCCAAGCAGTGGTCAACAACGATTGGCTTTGCCCACACAAAGGTCAGCACAACTCGGGTCAATGTCTAACATATTTTAACTTTTGGTGCATCGCGGAGCCTTCGCAAAACACCACATACACAGTATTGGAGGAGGCGTTTTTCTGCAATAATGTGAACTTTGAGCTTTGTGTCTTGATTTTACTTTCAAAAGTTTGTCACAAACAGTGCATTTTAGTGGTATGATGCTGTATCATTTTCTTTTATAATTAACTCTGTCTGAGGTTTCTTATTTTGGCAATAAGGCAAAACCGCAGCCAGAAACCCCCCTTCCAAACAATCCTACAACCGGGCCCATCCCCAGTCAACCCACCCTCTCCCTGTCCTGGACCAACAGACGTGGGAGGCCAGTCCTCCAGGCCTTGAAGGCAGGCCGAACACAATGATTAACATGTTTTCCAGACCCCTACTTTTTATGACCTTGACATTCAACAATCTTCTCATGACAAGTGTTTAATCTTTTGGCATGGCCGTGGTAATAACTCCCCTTTCCTTGTGAGAATCTAACATCCCACAGTGGAGCACTGAGACGAGGAGGACCAGAGGCAGGAATGCCTGTCTGGCCACGGATGGAGATGTAGACAGAGGGGAGAGGGGATGGAGAGGAAGGAATCAGAGACATCAAGGGATGGGGAGAGGCAACAAGTTATGGAGGGCGGGGCACATATGGGCAATGAGATGCCTTGGGAATTTGGCAAATAAAGAAGGATGTGATACAAAGAAGCAGAGCATGGAAATACAAGGTTGTAGGGGAGCAGAAATTGAGACAAAGAGGAGTTCAAGGACTGGGAAGGAGGGAGGGAGGAATTAAGGCTCTGGGGAGTTGCAAAGAGTAGAGGAGTAAGAGACACATGGAGTTTCATTGCTGTGTCTTTACTCTCAATAACTTTAACAGAATACAACATTTCTCCCCTTTCTGCTCCAGCAGGAAGAAAACCACCTGTCTCAGAGGTCTTTTAGCTCATGTTGCTTATTTTCTCCCAGGGCATCCACCGAAGCAGAACTTCAAAAGATTCTATGTTGTCCAAGCAGAGGTTCACTCATGTTCATACTAATCCACCCGGAGAGTATATCCGCATGCAAGTGATTGAAACACTGATCAGGTGAAATAAATCTCAGTTCTGTGTCTGATAAAGATCACTAATGTTGGAGTGAGTCATTAAATTCATTATCTTGAGGTTTATTTGACTCATTTTACGATCTGATATATGCTCTGAATGCGTCTTTCACAGCTCGTAACCTCGACAAAATCGAGAGTATAGATTTGCATTTTACGCTTTGACTGCACGCTGTCACAACAGCAAAACAAAGCGATTGTGAGTGAGTCACCCAGGTAAATTTGCTGGAGTACCTGAAGTAAAACGTGGGCGTAAATAGACAGATGCACTCACTCAGACACCCGAGTTTTTCCATTACGTCCCACTTGCGTGATGCCATGAGCATGGGTGTTGGCCCATAGACGCAAATTGGGTATATGTTGCGTCAGACATTATAAGATACGCATGTACAGTATTGCTATTGTCTTGCGCTACACAATAAGCATTTACATATTCTCCACATCTGAAGGGTAGCTAGGGTGGAGAGCTAATTAATGAGAGAAGTTCTGTGATGACAATGGCCTAAATATAAGATGAAAGTATCGACTGTATTTGAGAGGAATAGTGAAAGTGCTTGGCTGCAGGCTAATGTTGAGCTTTGCCTTTCAATTTAAATTGATGTAACATGGATTTGATTTATTAAACTTAATTCAATTTTCTTTTGGCCCGGTTGTTTGGGGGCAAAGAGTCAGTCAGCCAGCCAGCGCGGCACCTCTGAAACATGTAGAGATTAAGTATCTCACTCCGGGATACCGAAGTAAAATAGGTAAAGACCTCACCTGCATGACTACATCCTGCTGCCATGTGGCCTTAAAGAGCGATCATGCGTAACTGTCAGCCTCTTTGCAGTAACCTCAAATCCTGATGTTGCCGTTATATTTAAGCCATGCGTGGCTCAGTGAATAGCAGTGTTGGTTGTTTGAGACTACAATATCTCAACATCTATTGGTTAGATTGCCTTACCATTTTGTGCAGACATCTATGGTCTTCAGAGGAAGCATGATCTTTTATGTGAAATATCTCTATGCTTAAGTAAATGCCAGTAAAATAAATGCCATTTCCTTTGGCCTCTGCTGTATGTTGAGATTACTGCTGATTAGTGACTCTTAGCATGCTCATATCTTGGTGCTAACATGGTAAGCATATCTGCTTAACATCAGCATGTTACCATTGACATGGTGAGCATGCTAGCATTACTGAAACCACTTGGCGTCTGAAGTTGTGTCCTCCATTTAATCAAACTACTGCAATCCACTTCTTGCTATAGAGGGCCTTGTCAGGACTGCTCTTAAGAGTGGACAAAATATGATCTTGTCGTCACTTCTAGCATTTGTTTGATTACAGTCTCACCCCTCTCACTGAAGACTTGACCCCTTGGCCTTTTTTATATTCTGTGTGGTCTGAAAAATCTTTCCGTCATTTCTCTCTCTCTCTCTCTCGGCTTCTGTGTCTCTCTGCCTCCCTATCTCCTTCAGTCCATATCTCCCTCCCCTCCCTCTTTTACCCCTCTAGCTGATGTCAACCACCTGTCTGCTTGGGACCTCCCAGGCCCATCCTCTGTCTGTTAGCAGCATGCCATGTTCAGCGTGTGAGCAGAGTTATGGTGAAAGAGATGTAGAGGCTACTTTCCAGCAAGACTGCATGTGTGTTTGTGTGTATGTGACCTGCAGCGGGGCTTTAGATGAGTTAATATTTGCCGTGGAGTTGGATGCACAGGCTTAATCCAGCAAAGAGAAATGGCTTCCTACAGCGTCATCCTCCCCAAAACAACTCATGACACACCATTAATCCTCGAGTTTTAACTAAAAAATAACACGATGACACGATAAATCAGATTGTTTGAAAGCAGAGGTGGAGAAAACTGCTTAGTTTTTTGGATCCTGTCTGGCTAAAACAACCATAAGAAGAATGGCTCCTTATTAATTTCTGCTCATTGTGTGGGAGACCAGTCTGTTATGACTAGCCAGTGGTTCCTTCTCCTGCACACTGTGCATTCCCAAAGCAGCAGAATATGAATAAGTGATTTTGCTTGTATCCTTGGGGCTTGTGGGTGTTTGAGTATCCAACATAAACACATGTATACATATACACATAATTTCTTTGTTGGAGTAAACTTGATCACTCTGGGAAATTGTAAGTACAGATTATTATATGGCTGAAACACATATTGTTTTATTTGCAGCTGCTAATTGTGAGGCTTTGGAGTGAATTCAAACGTTTGAAAGGATCAAGTATTCTTGTTCTGTTGATGGCAACGAGGGAGAGTTTCATGTTCGGACAAGCTATAGACAAACCTACCAATGGGGATAAAGGGGAAGGAAAGTGAGAGTGAGACGTGTCATCATCGAAAAGTACACACACGCGCACACAAAAAGTGGTTGCAGTGAAACAGTTCAAAACACCAGACGTGCACTAAATCAACAGATTAAGACCACAACACTGTTATTCTTACTGTAAGAACAGCCCTGGTAATTTGGTGACTTACCGGCTACTGTGTGTTTGGGCTGCGTGCACATGCATGAGAGGAAAGCGAGCCATAACTGAAAGTCATAGAGGCATTTAATGTGGAATGAGCAGGCATGTCTGCACATTTAGTTGTAATTTTTTGTATCTATACACAGTGTACACACACACACACACACACACACACACACTCACACACACATGAGTGGAGACATAGAAACAGGCAGACACAGGCAAACATAACCCTTTGATGGAGCACCTGTGGAAATCAGATCTGCAACACAAAGACTGACTTGCATTAACAGTCCTGGATTCAGTTTTCAATGTATAGAGAAGTCCAAACACAGGAGTGTATTATCTTGATTTTGTATAGTGCTGAAAACTAGGTCCATATGGGGGGGAAAGGTGCTGGGACAAAAGAATCTGCTCATGTCTGACAACAATTCTGTTCAAACCCCCGTAAATTGCAAATGTCAAACAATGTTAGTTGTGATTTCTGTTGAATATATTTTCCCCCAAACATTGTGAGACGATGTTTGTAAAGGAAACGTCAACAAGAATTACTGCAGCTCTGGGGGTGACGTCAGGTTTCTATGTTTTCCACATTGCTCCAGTGCCACACGGTTCAGGATCCTGACCTGCAGCGACCTGCAGATCCCCGTTTTCCTCCACAAACACAGACGTAACCCCCGAGTCCAAACTCTGACCTCTTACCTCTCCCACTGGTTTCAGACAGAACACTTCAGCTGGTTCACTTTACACCAGATGTTCTCAGCCAAGTCTGTGCACTGACCTGTGCCAGACCACAGCTCTAGTGACCCAAAAGATAACCGAAGCAGGGTCTGGGTTTACAATTTGAACTATGAATCATCATCTCCTTATTTTTCCCAAAAAGGGAAGTTTTGTTCGGGATGTTTAATTAAACATCACCTCTTTGTCACGAAGACGGAGAGAGACATTTTTTTTCCCTGATAATATGCGTTGCTCTTAAGCTAAACGCATGCATTTAACATGTATAACACAAGATAATGGCAAATACAAAGTGGCTGTTGAATTTGAAAAGATATATTTTGAAAAATATGTGACTTAAAATGCTTGATTGACATATGACTGTGGCACAGAAAGCCTTACGAGGCGAAGATGCAAAATTACACAAAAATAATGTAATCAATAATAAAAAAAAAGTCAGTTCAACAAGTCAATTTCCTTGGATTTGGGATAAAAAACAAATAGGATTATATTTTTCTACCTGGGTAAGACTTAGTGCATGTCAGGGAGGTAAGAAGGGATACATACAAACTTCGTTACTTTTGTAGAAAAGTTTACATTTTAACTGAGAAAAAGTGTTAATCTTCCTCAAGGGATCTTTGCGACCTGATAGGACACAATACATCCTGTGTGAAGTAAACAAACCCTTGTAACCTTTTTTTGTTGCCAGCTAGCACTGTCCCAGATATTTTAGTAACAATAGTCGAGTCAAACAAAGTCTGGTGGTATGTTGGTAAGTAAGGATTGGAATTATATGATGTGATTAAAAAGGTCATGTTAAATTATATTATTAATGTTGTTGAGGAGAAAATGTCCGATAGTGGCACACATTTGTTCCAGGCCAAAAAAAAAAAATCCTTATTTTATTTAGGGACATTTTTGTGCTTTAACGCTCAAAATCCAGCACAGTGCATTCGGGCTTCACAACAGGAGTTACGAGAACAACAATGTTGGATATTGGCTTGTGTTTGCTTGTGTTTAGGTGACATAATTTCAATGATATTTATGTTTGTAGTCTAACTTTATAGGTTAGTGTGGTTGGTTTTTACCCCTCAGGTTAAATGGAGCCAATTAAATTGACCGTCCAGGTGTGCTGTCGCAGCCTCTCCCCTGCCCAGGTGTCCTATACAACACTCTGCAGTTAGATAGCTCACATCATTCCATCCTTTATGTGTTCAGGGGGTTGAGATTCTTCCTTCTGTCATAATCTGAGTATAATTTGCATGCCTGTTGAGCTGCATTGTATTACGTCCCCACACTAGAGAGCACTGAACAAAGCCACAGTTAAATCAAAACGCATCTTGAAATCTGACTCTAATGCGCTGACCTTTGAGACATTTTTGAACAAACGCAACTGCTATTTATCAAATATTTGCAATTGTATGACATGTATGATAATTTATTAGACACAAATAATCTATTTATTAATGCACCCACGTAGCTAACGTAACTTAATAACTTAACAACACTTTGGGACACAAACACCACACGTCTCCTGATTGAAAGTAAGATTGTTAATAATAAGATGTATAGATACGAATATTAATGTCAATTTGCTCTTAACATGATACATATTTTTCAAAGGTATGCCATCTCCGGCTTATATGAATGAATGGAGAATTTCCAGTTAAAACTCAGTAGCTACATCCCACTTCAGTTGGATGATGATTTACTTTACTTCACACTCAAAATCACAGGGTCAAACTGATGCAATACTGGCTTAACTTTACCCAATACTAATGGGTTGTTTGGACCCAGTATTACTGTTATTTAGTATATTACCATTGGGTCATTTACTGGTTATTATAATTCACTGAGCAAACTGAAGTTTTACCTTATAACCGTCACAGATGCATTGTTGCTTGTACAAAACAATGTGCGTCTGACAAATGGGGACATGCAAGATTATAACAACCATTCCATATTTTTCTTTGGGAAAATAACCCAAATGTTACATAGAAAACAACCCATGGTCTTAGTTCAAATATTTAAATAATTGTAAAGTATCACCTTATATCTCTTGCGCACTCGCACACTATACCTACGTATATGCACACACACAGGCACACAGGTGCTAACATAGGGAAAGCTGTAATTCAGCTTCAAAGGGAAACCTGAGAGGGTCATGAATAATCAGACATCTTTGTCTGCAGGGGAAAACAGCAGTGTCCATCTGCCCTCCATACACATACACACACTACTTTGTAGAGCTTGAGCTGTTTTTGCCATTGGGAGTTCTTCTGGATTTAATGAATACATTGAGAGGAAATTTAGAGGACAGCCATCTCTATTTTAAACTCCAGCCAAAGTTACAGATATCATCCCTTATTGCAATTTAATATCCTGTAACATTAATATGGAACAAAGGGGGGAAAAACTGCCATTAAAGCGCTATCACAAGTGCCCTTTTAGTCGGCAAGCTTCTGGATCATTCTGCATGATTGACGTGAGTCACACATGAGCCAGCAGTGGAGCCAACATACATTGCAAACAACAATGCTGTACTGTAGATTACAATTCTGGGCAGAGGCAATTTAATTGTTGGTTTATAAACAGTTGATTTTTGAAAAAACTTGTAAAAAGTACAATTTATCTAGCCTGCAAAATGATGTTAGAAAGTGCAATTTTTCAATGATATTGTCTCTGCTATAGCTCAAGCATTGTGGTAGATCTACTGTATTAACTGGTAGACATACTGTATATTTGGTGGGGTTTACCATTGATGGCTTTGTTGTTGGTCGTGTTTCAGGTTACTGTCATCAAATTCACTGTGACAGAACCATGACAATGAACCCGTTTACACATGATTTCATGCGAAAAACCAGTGGGTGCCTTCATGAGACCATCAAATATAAAATGTAATTTTCCTATTTTTTTCCTTTAAAAGAGGTGACATGAAATAATTATAAATTATAAAGAGAATCTATAGGAGGCCTCAAACACCTATGCATTTTCATTTTAGTTGAGCTTTAAGAGAATGCACTCTGAATTATCCCGCGTTAACCACATGCACACCATCTCTTGAATGTCATGTAAGATATATAGCCAGACTGCTGAAGCTTTTTCTTTCCACTTCCTCTGTGAACCAACAGAGAGGTGATGAACCCCCCCCCCCCCACACACACACACACACACTGGCAGCAAAATTGAAGCTCGTAAACAGTTTAGAACAATTATTTTGTACAGGACGTAGCACCTTTCTCTCAAAAGAGATCTTTACTCCTTTGCCTACGCTGAAAGTTTTAAAAAGTTTTCTTATCCGACACAGATGTACACACACACACACACACACACACACACACACACACACACACACACACACACACACACACACACACACCACAATGCTATTGAAGCAGACAGTGTAAAGATACAGTATGTGTGTAACAAAAATATGGGCTTTTTGCTTTTTTTAAAACCCCAATCCAACAACATCTATATTTTTACTTCTTCTTCATATTCAAATTAAATCAAAACAACACAAGAGCTTTAACGTGGCTGGCCAAACTATTGTGCCTACAGGTCACGGTTGAAGCCTTTGGTGTGTGTGTGATGTTTGTTTGTGTGCGTAAACGTTTGACATTCCTCCCCTGTCAAAGCCCGACAGGAATTCCCTGGTAGGAGTGGCGGGCACGAGGTCTGTGTTTAGCGCACACGCTTGTATACACACAATTATATATCGAAGTGTAAAACATTGATCAGCTGCACACCCATGCAAGCACCAGGCCCCACCCAGACATACGGATAACCTCAGCAACACTACTTCATGTCGGGCATTTGGAGCTCATCAGAATCTACAAGTCCTTTAAGGGTTGTGTAACATGAGCGGAGAGAGACAGATAGAAAAAGAGGGGGAGAGAAAGAGAGAGAGAGAGACAGACAGGAAAAATGGGGAGAGAAAGAATGAAGGTAACCTGATGTCCCATGAGTTTTCTGAACAGTGAACTGGTTCCCATTGAAGTTTGGAGAACCCCTTTTTTTTAAATCTTTACCTCTATTTTCTCTTTCACTCTACATCCTCTCCTCTTCTATTACCTCTCTCCATCTGTGTATACCTGGAAAACTACTGTGTGTAACTGGACATTTTATAACCCATCTAAACTTTTCTTAGTACCTCCTGTGTGTGTGTGTGTGTGTGTGTGTGTGTGTGCGTGTGTGTGTGTGTCTGGTAGTCAGCTGAAATGTTCTCCCCCCAACAGAGAACTTAACTGGCTGCTGCTGAGCTCAACCTCAATTCAGAGGCTCCACTTTCACTTAATGACAGGTATGGAGAAAACTTCTCTTCTGTTTCTCTGTCCTATATGCACACATACCACACACATTAACATTTAACATTCATGTTTAATTCAAGTTTTAAAAGAATAAGGTAGGACTCACCACCCTGGTAATGCCTCTCTGCTCTCCCAGTGAGGGAAAACTTCCAGATGAACTCTGCTATATTCCACCTCACTCTCTCCAGGCCAAGGACAGAATTATCCCAATCTCCAAATCCCGCTCCTGCTTTTAAAGCTGTGAATCCAGGTCTTGGGCCATTCACTTCTGTCTGTCTCCCTCCCACACTCTTTGGGAAATGGATTGTTCTGAAAGTTTAGTAAAAGGAGTCCCAAAGCTGCTCCCTCCCTCCCGTGTGGCTCACTTCAGGTCCTAGTGCCTACCCTTTCCACATGCTCTGTGACGAAACATTTTTTTTTTTTTTTTTTTTACAGCTGCTCATAATTTGCGACTAGCTGCTGTTATTCATCCTCTCCATTCATGTTGGTCTCTTTTGCGCTAATCTGTGGAAATAAACTTTCACTCGGGGATGATTCAGCTACTTTTAATTTGAGACTTGACGTCACCTAATCGCACGGTCTGGGTATATCCTGTGCTGTGAAAGTTTCCCAAGATTGTCATTGTTGTTCCAGACCTGAGTCATTTCCATCTTGGCATAAGTATATGCTTGAATATGGATTTGGGGGTCCAACTTGCGTGCATTCGCCATGAATGTGCATTAACGTCATTGTTCCACCATTTCGGAAATGTAGTACACTACCATTTTATAATGGCTGATGTCGTTAATATGCTCAGTCTTTTGCTATTCAGACAATGAACATGTCTACAGTTCAATTCATGGAGTTACAAGAATAGAACTTTGATGATCTGTTGCAGCCAGGGATTCATCCCCTGCTACTTGTCAATGTCAAATGAGAGAAATTGGTAGATAGAGCAACAAGCAAAGTCAAACCATGCAACTACGATTATCCCCTCACCCTGGGCAGAGATCAGCCACACCCTGCATTCAGCAAGGCCTCCAGGCTCCAGTATCACAACAGTCCCTCTCTGACATTTCTCTCCCTCTCTTGTTTATGCATCTTTATTTTCATGTCTTGCCTTCTCACCCTCTTTCTGGTTCTATGCGTTCCTCTCTTTCACAGCCTCTCTCTGACCTGAACCGTATCGTTGTCAGAGCCCCTGGCGCTGAGCAGACAGCCATCCCACCCCTCTGCTCCGACAGACAGATAGTTGAGAAAAAAAGAGAGAGAAAGGAAGGATTGCGTGTCAGTGTCATCCCTTTCTCCTCCTCTTGGGAAAATAGAAATGCTCTTACTTTGAGTTGAGCTGGTGTTAATGAGAAAACGTGATTGCGTGCAAATGGGCCCTGGAAGAAATAACACAGGGGAAAACTTGAGAGGGTTCTCTCTTTGCTCAAGAATATCGACCCCCACTGAGACGTTCAAACCCAAGTGGGCATTTCCCTAAATCTGGTGGGGCTGTTTTTGTGGGCGACATTTTCTCTCTGTGTGTGTGTGTGTGTGTGTGTGTGTGTACAAGCTTGTGCCACTGTCAAACTGCTTTGGCCCTTGTTATCGCGGCTGAGCCTGAAAGGGGAACCCCCCCAGACAGTGAACCCTGACCCTGCACCCCACACGGGTTAGTTAAGGGTGAGAAATGCAGTGGAGGGGTGAGTGTTTTGGGCTGGGAGGGTAGAGAGGAGGTCAAGAGTGCACCAATATCCTCATATTTCAGGCACTTGCGTGCCGCGGATGCTTCGGAGGGTCCGTGTGCATGAGTTTGACCTTCATTTCTGGCCGACACGTAAATGCAGGTGACTTTAAAAACTGCTTTGGAGAACAGTTTTGGGTAAGTTCTTGTATAAGTAGAATATTTTTTAACCTTTTGATTTTGTCATTTAACAGTTTAGTCACTTAATTATGTAATTTATAATATGTATGTCAGTGAGATACAACTGTACAATAATGACGTTGAATTTGTTGTGTGTTTATAAAAAAAAGACTTTAAAAAAACACACCCTTGATCATGAAAACAAGGCTGTTTGTGGTTGTGTCAGGGTTTGGTGCTGTAAAGTATGCTGTAACAGGGATGAGTCACAATCCAGCCCGAATGTGTGGTCTTCAATTTATAGCTCTATAAATTCCAGTGAATGCCTGCAAAGACCTGACGTCTTGTGCTTATACTACCACCCAGTGCATAATTATATGTATAATAATTTGTATTCTGCACATACATAATCTTCATCATTTACATATTTTGAAACCCAATTGTTAAATATGCAAATATTTTGGCTGAGGAGCCAATGGTGCGACGCTACCATCTGTGGGACTATGACTGAACGCCTCTAAGTCAGAATCCCGCCTAGACGTAACGATACCATAGCGCCGCAGATCTTCGGTTGTCGGTCACCAGTACAGCGTGCCAGCATAAAGTCAGCATCCAAACCCAAACACTGGTTTCTTCGAAACTCTTAACAACAGTCTGATCCTTAGCCACGCTCGATATGTATCTCAGTGATATCTGAAGGAAGCGGTCGGACAGGTTTCTCCCTGGCACAAAGGTGCTGCACAGGGAGGCACATGCCTGCTGAAACGAACACATGCTCGTCTTGAAGCACGCATCCCCATTCATCTCAAACATTTAAGGAATGACGTCATACTTCAATGAATTTGACCGTCGCTCTCTTTAATAAGATTCACAGTAATCCAGGTGATAGGTTATCAAGCCAAATGAGACTTAAAGGGTAAGTTCACCCAAATAACAAACAACATTTTCTCATGGATCTATTCAGGCAGTTTGGGTTTTATGTATTATATTTCAATAGTGACACTGTTTCTGGACAAGATGTTTCTGTTTAATTTCTTTAAAAGGAAATGTGAATTGCTTTTAGAACCACCATTTCATTCAACAAACAAGGTATTTCAAGACCTGGCTAAAAAAACTGTATGAAGATACAACTAAGGGTAAGATAGAAATTGTTTTTTTGTTTTTTATAATTTCAGTAAACCATAAGTCATTCTTATGCCTAGTGTGAATGAAGGGAGGCAGATGTGTTTGATAGTGTATCACTTCCAGTGAAACTTATCATATAAACCATAGTCCTAGCTTCTAATGACACTAATAATCACTTTCGTGTGTGTGTGTGTGTGTGTTTGCGTGCACGTGTGTGTGCATTGTAATCCGAGCTTTCGGGGCTTTTTAAAAAAAAAAAAAAAAAGCGGTGGCACTCATGGCCACCGCTCTGCACTGCGCTCATACACAAGTAATAGTTAATAACGCCATCCAGACTAAGACATTGTCGCAGAAGCGTACCTTCTGGTTCGCCCTCAGGTAAACACGGGTAGCTCTGTCAGCACTGTTGCACCCTAAAATAATTAAAAAGAAGAAATATTCATTGGTTTCCAGCATGGTCACATAAGCTACCTTTTAATTTCCTTTAACTACATGACACTTTTGTGAAGAATACGATTTGAGCAAAATGTTCCTGCTGAATAAATGTACAAGCACACATTATGAAACTCCTTAATTACCCTCTTACATCTGATACCTGGCATGACTTTTTATTGCTGTTAATGGCCATGATAAGATCATGCACAAAGCACTCTGCGTGACGTATCTTTTCTTTTTTGCACAAGCTTTGGTCAGACTCGACTCAATGATTCATGACTCATCTCTCCTCTAACATTTTCCCTATCGCTCATTCTTTCTTTTCCTTAATGACCAGCGAAAACCTACGCCAAAGAATCAGTCATTGATTAAGGCTTTCTGGCCCAGCTATCCATATACCACGAGGAAGGTGGATGAATGGCCCAATTTCACCTGCACCTTTTGTTGACTGTGTGTGCCTATGGCTCTATGCGTGTGCGTGTCTTCCTGCGAGGCGACTGAATGGCTGTTCCTCCGCGCATTGTTGAGTTAGAGGGCTCGTCCTCCTACACCCTCATCATGGCCTTGCGCTGACGCATCCCAGAAGCCTCTTCACTCATTGACTCTTCTGTCCTCTTCCACCCACGGCCTCGCTGGGCAGAATCCCGCTATTGTCCCACCATGCGGTGTACACAGGCTAGCAAACAGCCGGCCTCACACTCATACACACTGTGTGCACCATGCACGGGATGTATAGATGGATTCAGAGCAACAGCAAAACATACCTGAAACTTCATGGAAATACACTTAATTATGTACATTAGTACGTTTGTCACAAGCTGGTTAGTTTTCCGGTTGTTCCCACAGTTTTCCTTCCAATCCTAATCTCCTCTCAGAGGAAACCGAGCACTTCATTAAACCAAATGTCCCTGAGTGTGTTTATACGTGCCTGTTTCTGTTACTGTGGTTCTCTGTGCTGGATAAGTAACTGTATTACCCTTTAGCCTCTCTCACTATTGTTCCTGTGACATGCCCCACTGCTACCGCATCCCGTTCCCAGAGATTTTGGCAAAATGTTGAATCCAGCATCTTGTGTTCATTTTGTGTCTGGGTCTGTGCCAAAGTTATTGGTATGAGAGCTTAAGTCTTAAGAACATATGCTGTTGTGAATCCCACAGCTGGACGCACTATAGACTCCATGTTATTGTTGAATGACCATAATAATTACATATTTTTCAAGTTCAAGTTAATCCATACATTGTGTCTTCTAAACTCCAACCTGTTAAACTGTTCAGGACTTTGCTTGTAAAACATAAATTGAGAATAGAAATAGATTTGAGATTTGACTGTTGTAGTGTCTGAAAAGGCTAATCGGAATCATTTGTCTGCCTTATAGTCATTCTGAGACAATACATTCATAGTTACCATGTCAGAATACCCCAACTCTATAGCAAAGTTGTTTAGTGCCTGGCTGTTTCTCACACACAGAGGGCATTGTGTCCTGTAATGGAGCCCTGGCCTCAGGGTCTGTTGCTTCACAGCTCACAACTCATAGACATGTAGGCTTAGATCTCTGCCTCAAAACACATTGTTGCGGGGAAAAAGCCCTCTAAAGTACATACAGTATATCACCCATACAGTCTGATTAACAACAATAATAAACAGGAGCCAGTAATGGTTTTCATAAACACAGGGTGCATTGAGTTGCATACAGTACATCTCCCATGTGGAAAAATTTAACAAAATAGAACCAGCTACGAGCAGGAAATCACTTGGCTTGCGTCATCAGCCACGTATCTAAATCTAGTTTGTGGTCAACTCTCCGGCAGCAATCAAACGGTCATGCCAAAGATAGCGGTAATATGTTGAAAATGATCCATCATTTTTGACTAAATCCAATTTCCATCAATCCTCCCCTCATTTCTTTACTTTATTCTAGAATTTATTTGACCCCTTTTACGCAAATTCCATTGATATGAGCCAAAAGGTATAAACAAACATCACTTTTTCTCAACTTCTGTGACTCCCATACTACCTCGGCACTTGTCAGAACATGTCCTCTAATGGCTACACATCACGCTAAACTGATCATTATTTCCCCTCAATTTGTCAAAGAATTTTCCACTCCAATTGAATTTTTGTGGTCATTAATGGCTCATAACTTATGACTGCAAGCACAAGCAGGTACCTGTTTCTTTTCTGCTGTTGCCAACAAACACAAAATATAAACATGTGACAACCATTGAAACTATTTTTTAAATTAGACACTGCAATATCCTTATTTCGTATCACAACGTACAGTATCTCTTTGTATTTTTCAGTTGGCGACTAGCTGGTGAACATACCAGAGTATTTAACAGTTGAGGAGTCAGATATTTTGTTCAGGCGTTGGAGACCAGACCAGAACTAAAAGAAGAGTGAATATTGGACAGGTGGACACAAACGCAACGTCACGAGCTGCACTCTTGCACTTTTTTATAGTTAGGATCAAGATCCCTGAGATACATTTCTCGTACAAGTATGATTTCCGATGATCAAAGAAAATAAAATCAGTTTAAAATACTATACCACACTGAATGAGCCAGATCAGGTTGTTAGAGAGATTCCTCTCACGTTTTTTCCCTTGACATGCGACTGGGGAAAGAACGAATCCTCGTACAACCACATTCATAATCTAACTGCATGGATGAATAAATGAAAACCTATTTTATACAGCATTTGAGCAAATAGGAATTTAATGCCTCCCAACTTAATGTCTTGTCATTTTATGCTTGTGTACAGTCAGATTTTCTAAAATAAGCAGCAGAATTTTCTTTCAAAAATGTAAATGTTTAGGAGAGTCAACTGAGAGAAATGTCGATGAGCGTCCCTCTCTCTCACTATGGTCATTACATAAACGCTGGCAGCCTGTGAAAAAGCAGTCAACACTCCTCTACCTTCATGTCATTAGACTTTTCAACACACCAGTGTTGCAGCTTCCTCATGTGCACCAGGTGCTAAATCTAGTGTAAATATCCTGTCACGTCTGATAAATTATAAATTAAATTACGTCTTAATGACAAAAAGCCAACAACTAGATGAAGAACGCAATATTACTCATTTTGTGTAATGAAGTACTTTGCGTTGTTGTCAAGTTTCTTCACATAGTAGGTGATGTCTCTTACATACCAATCAGTTTCTGTTGCCAGATGACTGCGCAGGTGTAAAATTGTGATTTAATTGAGGGTCATGAATGGTTTATGTTAAACTGACTCGGTGGAAACTTGGAACTGATGGAACGGTTTTGTCTGATCTGTAATGAAAACTTCAATTTATCAAGGGGACATCCTGTCATTAAGGTGGCATGGCACACTTTAAATAATACTAAGTACACTGAAATCCAATCATAACAATGTTGTAAATGCTTTCTTTGTTCTCAAGTTGTAAAAATATATTTATAATGTTGAATATAATAACATTGTCAAATTGTTCAGGATTTTGGTAACAATGCCACATTGCAGCCTGGTCTGTTAAAAACGATGTTCCCATAAAACGAAAGTACTTTGTCAATTGCCTTTCTTGGGAAATTTATGTTCTCCCAGATTACGTAACAAATTCCGAGTTCTGCGTGGGGAAGAGGTCAGAGTGGATGGATGGGTCATCCAAACACATGACGATCACCCAGGAGACTGCTGTTTCGGGTCCCATATATAACAAAAAGTAAATGTTTATTTTGACGTTTCGATTAATGCTTAACCTTACATATGTAAATGAGGTTACGCAACAAACATACTTATTTAAAGCCACGCCATGATCTTTAACTCAAGTAAGTACTTTTGTTGTGTTTTTAGAATTTAGTGTCAAATCACAATGTTTAAAATGTGTTGAAAGCTGCAATTCTAATGCGGGAGAAAAGTTTCCCTCAAAACACAATAGAGAATGTATTCGTAAATGTAGTTGTATTTTAGTTTTTAGGACGCAGGGTTGACATTTGACAGCTATATCTGACACATTTTATGACTGACAGTGTTGTGCCAGCCATATGCACACCCATTCACAATGTTAACAGCTTTCATGTTAGCACCGTTGAACCAATCACCATCTTATCTTCATGTAGTTGTAATATGACCACACCTATTGTGTGATTAGGGATACTGATGCAGTGACTTGTTGGAAGCAATACAAAATTGGCTACTAATCATCGATGAAAACTGGATGCAAGTATGTCGGCCAAGTTTGTGAAAGGTTTATCATATGGAATCACACATCAGTGGTTTCAATAAAGCGAATAAGGTGTTTGTAGGGAAGACAGAAACTAATTTGGAGTTAGACAAGAGGGTTGAGTCAGGGGGTTAAGGTGAATTGTAAAGGGGAGGTGGAGGAAGGAAGGACGGCAGGAAGTTATGAGGGGTAAGTTTAGAGAGACACCTGGGAGAGAAACAAAGAAGCAGCTGGCTTGGCTTTACTCCTTGAAAACCTCACATTAACTTTTTAAAAGGCTACATCGAGTCAACATGTACACTCTTGCATACATATACACTCACGTACACATTCACAGGTGAAAAAGACAACCTGTATAGTGTGAAGTTGTGTTTTCTTACAGTATGTAAGCATGAAATCGGTTTAATGTTGCATGTTAACACTGAGATGCTCTATTGCCAGTGTGACGTGTTTGTAGTAAGGGTCTACAGTATCTGGCATGGCAACTAGAGACACTAATTAACAATAATTAGCATCTTTATTGCACCCGAATGTGTTTACATATAATAAATAACCTCCCTTAAAGGGCAGGAAACAGCCATAATTGGGAAACTACCTGTTTATACTCGTCAGATTTAAAGTTGTTGTATGACAACCATGGCAGCCATGGAGATCCCTGGGTGTTTCCAGCTCTGACTAATCGGAATAGTTTTGCAAACAGGTAAAAGCTGATGAGCACCGCTGATCACTGTACATAGTTGGCATGCAACAGAGAGAAAATAAGATTGGTATGCTTATTAGTGATCACACACTTTAGGAAAACCTCCAGGCATGACCTCACACCTCTAACAGTCGAAACACTCCCAGTCTGTGGTTTGTTTGGTCTCTTGCAGCTTCTGTTGATTCCTAGCACCATCCTGTAAACACCAGATACAGGAAATGAGAGTAAATGCCGGAATGACGCTAAGTTTAACCTGAAAATCTAAGCAGCAGATGTTTTTGTTCCAAAGCAGTCTAGAAAGCCACCGGTATTTACCTTGTAAACCTTGTAAACTCGACACAGATACCTGACTTAGTATAGAATGCTGCAGGGATGACGTATTTCTGTAGGCCAACCCTGAAGTTGGCATTGCACTGGTTTCCTTGGCAAAAAAGCCAATGGGACTCTTCCATTGGCTTTTGCATTATTGCCGAAAATAAGCTCTGTGGCAAACAAACATTTGTGATACTTGCATGTTTTGTTCAGTAAAATATTCTTCACAAATGAACAAATGCAATCACCAGAAGTAAACAGCAATGACGAATTGGTCGTAAAATGTGAGAACCACCAAACGTTGTTTAATAAACCGAGTGATAAGCCTAGGAAGAATGGCATTGCAAAAGAGTTGAGTGGCTTTCGTCGCTCACACCAACATATTGAAACTAAACGGTGCATTTGATGTGAAGGTTTTATAAGCTTTTAGGCTCGTTCCTTTGTCCTGTGCTATCCTTTGGTATGCTTAGATAAAAAGACATCAGTGTCAGACAGAGTCTGCAAGGGGATTAGATTGGAAATACCAGCATAACAAACAACATGTAATGGAAATGAGCTCACCAGCTTGCTGTGGAGAGCCACCAACAGACTGGGATGATTTGCGAGAAGGAACAAATAATTCACATACACACCAGCTCACACTTCCACATTAATGAGGGACACACACCAGATCTACCATGACCAAGCTTGTATAAGTCTTCAAGACCATTTTTGTCATTTGTTTAGATCTCACCAAAGCACAGAGTTTACTGGAAAGGCCCTGGACATAGTGAATTACTGATATAAACAGTTGGATCAGTAATGGCACAAATTCCTCCGAACTCTTTGGTTTGATGCATTTGTTTCTTCTGCTTTCGAAAAATCCACTTCAGATAACTCTTGATGGTTTTCTAACAAACTGAAGAATAAACTTCCCCGATATTGCATAAGTCTTCTCCTGAATTCAGTAAAAATCCTTTCTCTTCTAGTCTTCTTTTAGATTCATGCAAAAATTATAATTCAGGATGTCTGTATTAAATTAAATCAGGACCAGTGTGTCAAAAAAAGTGCTTCCGCAGAACTTAAAGTAGCATACCAGTGTTTTTTTTTTACTATTTCAGACAAATATCTAACATCTGCATACACTTTCAGTTTGTTCCATTCACTTCCCAAAGCACGCAGATATATTTCAGTTTTTGTAATATTTGTCCTTTTATATCGCACATAGAGGTTTGACATAAAGTAATGGTGTGTTTATGTGCTGATGTGTAGCTAGTTCGACTTAAAATCTGAACTCTGTATAATACCTTTCGTTAACCATACCACCAATTGTCAATTGTATGACAAGTTTTAATTAAAAGGCATGTTTTTTTCAGAATTGTTTGTTTTTACTGTTGAGTTTCAACATATCATACCATTTGAATGCAATGTATATGTGGCATTTGTATGACTGAGCTCTGTTGTCAGACCTTAATTCCAGCACCCAAATGCACCACCAACAAAAATTCCCAGTTCACTGCACACTTTTACAACTCTTAATTGTATGGTCTGTGTGTGGCGGTTTGCAGCAGACATCTGACGGACAGCAGGGCTGGTGCTGGCCTACAGGGCTTAGTTACAGCCATAAACAAAAACCCAGAACACATCTACTGCCACACAGTAGCTACTATCTGCTGCTTCAAAACAGCATCTGCTAAAGCCATTACAGCTCCACGGTGAAGGTTGGACAGAATGAGAAGAGGTGAAAAGAGAACAAAAAAAAAAGTAAGGAGTGTGAGAGCAATGAACAATATGTCCAGGAAAAAACAGTTACATAACACTATGGACTGGCCGTGACCGAAGGTGGAGCATGGAGAACTTCTTCCAGCATATAGCAGCATTGAGCACAGATCATGAAGAACAAGGCTGAGGCTTATACTGCTAAATTATTGGATAAATAAAAGACTATAAATCTCTAATAAAAGTGTAAAATATAGTCTTGAATATTTCAGCCAGCACAGAATTTAGGTGCACCCAAAAAGTCTTGTTTAATTTATGAATGAATTGATTTAATTGTTAATACAATGACGATCAACCAAGCGGCTTTATAACAAATAGAGTTTTGGAATTTTTTGGAGAAACTTACAAAAGCTCAAAGGGATTTACCCTTTATGTTACCTGTATAGATCAGAGCCTGCTCTTCCCAGAGGAAGTTATAGAAGGTTAATGTTTTGCCATCGAGCTGATGACACACAGGCCTACACACACAGAGACAGACCTGCTAAATGTCGAGCACAGGGTGACTAATGTAACTGTTTAGTCACACTTTACAGATTATTGGTGTGGTTTCCCTGATCAGCGTGTTATCATTGGCTTTGTGAGCATTTTCGCTTTCAGCTCCAAGCATCGCCGTGCCGAAATACAACATAAAAGAGCTGCCAGAGTGGCTGCATTATGTCCAATTTACTGACCAAACTATTCTCAAAAGGGTAGGATCATTGGAGAAAGACATTACCTCAGTAATGACTCATTAGTTTGATATTTCCTGATTAGTTTTTGAATGACTCTTAGTAACCCCAATGTTTAATCCTTATGTATAGGTGTGTTCCAACTTAGAGCATAAATTCATGGTTTTGGTTTTAATTTCTATTGTTATAGTAACTCATTGCTGGAATTGGGAATGCAAAAGAAATTAGGCAGACATGGCAACAAACATGACGAGTCTAAGTTTTAAATAAACCCAAGTTAGCCTTTTTTTTTACAAGTTATAAGTATTAGAAGTTCCCCTGAACTGTCAGTTGTAAACATGAATCACAGTTTAAAGTGTTCCTTCCCAGTTCAACTTTGACCTACCGTTCTTGCATCGAGGTACACAAACAGAGTTTTCCTGTGTAATGATGGACTTTAGCCAACATTTTTGTTGGGCTCCCTTTTAGTTTGGCTTATTTACTAAACTACTGCAGTGCATGTTTGGGCCGTGCTCGTTTAGATGGGCCTATTTGTTTGTCTCCGGGTTTTGCTGCTTGCAAAGCATCCAGCAGCAAAAGTGAGCAGCCCGCTGCAGGCGATATGCCTGACTCTGAGTCTGCAGAACCCTGAAGCGCCACCCTTGCTAACGCACAGAGCACTGTTCACTTGTTTATTCAAACTTCATTCATATTGAATGTGTCGCTTGTCCAAATTGCACCAAAGTCGACACGGCACTTCCTTGGGTCCCCAGCAGTACACCCGCCAAGTGTGCCAAGATAGACACACACAGACAGACAGATTATTTGCTTTATAGTAAGCTGTCTGATCATCTGACCACTCTTATTTGTTTGCCCTGTCAGACTTATTTGTAGTGATGCTACCGCGTTCCTAGATCTCATCAGTTACTTTGGTGTGCACCATGTTATCCAAACCAATAGAAATGACTTAAATAAGAGTCGAGATATAATCATTCTGAATCTTCCTTTAGAAGCCAGCTGTATTCAAGTGGATGGCAGCAATGGGATGTTCTCTGTCAGAGCATAGCAATTTCTAAATAACAACCTTTGAATAAAATGTTGTCCCTTGAGCCAACATTCAGCTCTTAGTCCAAAGCGCCGTTCAAAGTAATATTGAATACAAAATGTCTTTATATTCCAAAACTCTCTCACTTTCTGGCCCTGACATGGCTGAGGATCATCTCTGCCAAAATACTCACACAACATCCAAGCTACTCTTACTGCAGTTATCTCGGGTCAATGTGCAGGAAACTGAGCCTTATGAGAGGAAATTGGTGTCTAATCGTCTACTAAAAGAACATCCTTGGGGAATTTTTCTTTTTCTTTTTCATCCTCTGAGAAACACTTTCTTTGAGTTTCATTGTACTTGGCGCCTCATTTGACATGGGGATAGATCTGGACAGATGTTCCTTTCAAACACATCTGTCTGATTTTTTTTTTTTTTTCTTTTCCTTGAGATATTTGGTGGGCTTCTCTTCGGGTGGGAGAGGCAGAGTCAAACAGTCATGAGGATTAAATACTCGGAGGTGCTGGATGGCAGAAAATTATGAAATGGTAGAACAAAGAAAGAAAAGAGTCCATACAAAGATACTGGATGATGAGTGAGATATCCCCCTGCAATTATCCCGGCTTTGTGGTTTGGGCTAATTTAAATATATTTTAGAAACTATTGTCATCCCAGCAGGAGCTCAGTTGTAGTAATTTCTGGGATAAGTTAAATACAATAATCTGCTTTGTGCTGCAGAAAATACTGATAAACTCTCATGACCTTATCACTAAAAAACGTTCTCAAGATGCTGCACACCCCATGAAATCCCACGTAGATTGAAGGAAACGTCAGCAGAATGGAATGACGTTGCTAATTGTTCCTGAATAACTGGAAATGATGTGGAACCCAGACTCACTGCGATCTGTGGTTTACATTTTCATACAGTCAGCTTTTAAGCATATTAAAAAAAGGGTTATTTTTCATTTGATTCCTGTGTGTGTGTGTGTGTGTGTGTGTGTGTGTGTGTGTGTTTAACACTTTTCTTGGGTAGTTGAAGCTTGGCAGACACACCCTGCCTCCATGCCAGACATTTCTTTAATCCACGCAGGTCACTGGCGTTAGATGGCTGCTCTCTAAGCCTCTTTAACTGGGAAAAGATGGACCGGCTTCACCCACTGTTCGGCACAGAGCTCAGTCACTTCACTCTAAGATGGGGACTGTTTCAGAATCCTTTCATTATGGAACCCAAAGAGATTTCAATATCCTTTGTCTGCGCAATGAAGGTGCTTACTGTGTTACACTGCTGAATGTTGCAGTAAGCATTTCCAGCCCATGTTTATGGCCAAGCTTGACTTTCACAGTAATTGCTGTTGCGTTTTTCCACTCGCTCTTTGCCATTAAAAACATTCTTATTAGATGAAGACCACGTCTTGCTTGATTTTCTGTGATATGAGGCATTCACTTTATCACTTTACCCCTTAGAGTTCACAGAAAGGGACGAGAAGCTCAGCTAACGTTTTAGCAATGGATGCCCTTTCAAAGTTCATGCGTGCACACACACACACAGTGACACACACAAACACACCTTCAAATCCATACACATCACGTTCTGCTCCAAGCGGTCTGCTGAACCGAGACCTTCTGGAGTTTAGTGTTGTCTAGTGGCGAGAGAGGGTCTCGGAGCCATAATGATGTCTCTTCCACTCCATTCATAAACCTCGTCATCCTGTGACCACACTATGCCCAAACGTTGCTACCCTTTACCAATCCTCCAGCAACTGCAAAGTTGTATTTCCCAACCGTCAAGGAAAAAGACCGAAATGGTAAGAAGCACCGTAGTGCTTAGCCGTCAATCTTAGCTTCATATGAATTTGTATATGTAAATGGGGCATTTTTGCAACGCTTCAGATGTCTGTAACTCGACTCTGAAGTCAGCTAGAGTTCACCATGAGTTGAAGTGTCATGGCTGTAGATAGCTTCTGTTTTAGGGCTGTGCTGGAGAGCACAGAATATGAAGAGCAATCTGGGTAAGAATGTATCGTCGTGCATGTAAATCCAGAGTCGAGCCTTTCTGCCTGTGGACAAGATTTAAAGTGCCTTACGGAATTCCTGTGCTTTTATCTCCTCAATCTTGACAAGCATGCAGCGCTGAATGTTTGTAAAATGACATCACCATGAACCAAGCCACATACAACACATGCCTCTAGTACACGCCCTCGTGTACATGTGTCTGCATGTGAAAGAGAGCGATGGAAATGGGAAGTGCAATGATCAATAACGATGTTATGGTATGAGTCATGTATTTATATGACATCATCAGCGCCAGTAGCCTGGTGTACAATAGAGACGTGAACAAACCAGAAGTCTTTCTTGACCTACTTTATCAGATGACACGCAAACTCAATATCAGCACAACATCACATTCAAAAAGCTTGTGGTTTTAATTGTGAAAACAATATCCCATATGTGGATCTTTATTCTTTTTATTTCATTGTTGGGGAGATCAGAGCACAGGCTCAGCTCTTCAGCAGCACCAGGAGCTAGTTAATCATTCGATCTTGCTCAAGCCAGTTTTTGGCCAAAACTGGAAGTCAAATCCAGATTCCCCTTCGGAGGGATGGGATGAGATGAGATGAGATGAGCTTCAAAACATGAACAAGATATTAGATTTCTGGTTGCAGACAGTGTGACAACAAAGAAGCTTGCAAGTATAACAGCAGAAAGAAAAAAATTAAAAGCAAGATAAACGTGTGTCAGTCCGGTCAAATTCACATCTGGCCTCTCAATTAATGGGGGTGAACGGTGTCATACTGTTGTATGGACGTATTTAAACATCTTAATTCTATGAAAAACTAGGGGCTATATTTCAAGGAAGCAAATTTGTAGCCACAAAAGACAGAAAATAGTCAATGAAGTTCAGCCCATATCAACCTGACAAAACAGTGTCTGAATGACAAATTTTGCAATATGTCCTGCGAGTCCTTGATGATCTCATGTGTTCCTGCTGCCACGTCGAGGTTCTGCAGAGTGTCGGCCACATGTCGGGCGGAGGGCTGGGGTACAGTGAACAGCCTTGGCTTTCACACACATTTCTTTGTTTGTTAAGAGATGCTTATTGTAGCAACAACCTCATCTTGTGTGTTGCCATCGGGGCCAGCTCTGGTTTACATCTTGACTGGAAAACGTAGCAAGGAGAGAAAGGACGAAATAAAGATATAGATCGAGAAGGAAAAAAGGCGAGTAAGAGACACAAGACAGACAAAATGGAACTTTTTTGGAAAGAATGACATGGCACAGAGACAAGGCGACTATTAAAGCCAGCCGACGATTCCACTGATTGATTTCACCACATCAGAGATGGCACTGAATCTGCGTCTGGCAGAGCGGAGTATAAGTATGAGTATAAGAGCAGGATATAACACCGCCACTGACAGCTATTTTAAGCCAACGACCTCCAGCTCCTTCTGAAACCACACTGAGTGCTGAAGTTGAAGTGGGCAAGCAAAACAGAGTGATGGGTCTACGCTGTCAAACTGTTTAAAAAGCACAATTACAGTTAAGTGTCTACAGATACACACACACACCCGTGCACTCTCAGACAATCAGGGTCCAAACTACACAACTAATCAGCATTGCTTCAGTGTGTCGATGGAGATAAATGGTGAGAGGCAGGTGCTGTCAAAAATATGTCATGCTCTGCAGGAAACCGTATGGACTCCATCGGCTCTTGTCCTACTTTACAAGTGCTTACAGTATCACAGAGCTGCAAAGAGAAAACATCTTACTCAAGATAGTCTGTTTTTTTTCTCCTTGACAAGCTCCAGCTTTTACCTAGAGATTGACATGTTGCGCCGTAAAGGGGCGCTGAGCCTCGGTACGGGCCAGAGGTGGCAGGAAATTGCTGCCGTTGTTTGGATAAACCCAATGGTTGCCATCTTTTGTTCCACTGTCTGCTCTTGTCAGTGTCAATCCGCTGGCTTACTCCGGTTCGACAAAACTAAAATCCTCCAGAATCCCAAATGTTTCTGTTTCGGTGGGTTCGTAGACAGCTGCGAATGATTACCTGGGCTCAATAGTATGCCATGGTAGCAGATACCATACGCTGTGACATTAGCGTTACTTCCTGAGTTAAAGGTCTGATGTAATATGTCAAAAGTTTGAAAAGTAAGTACCAGACAGCCTGGGTGCCTGTTAACTTTTGCTCATGGCCCGATTTCTCTTACAGGAAACACTTTGAAATGTGTGATCTGTCCCGTTTTGAGCCACATGATTCCTTCCTGCTCACAGCTATTTCTTTTGTAATACATCAGAGCAGTGCAAGTGGAGCTATGACTTTGAAAAGACTTGAAAGTGTGGTTTTACAGTATTTCCGTATTTAAGCTAGCATGACACGATAACCACATCTGTCACGGTTGAACGCCTGTCAGAGGTAGATTCGACAAACGCAGATGAATGAATGCATTTTTAAAAGTGTGGTTTCATCACACTTTGTAAAGTCCAACTCAATCCTCCTTCCTGCCCTGCCAATCCCTCCATGAGCCTTTTCCACCACACTAAAGACACAATGATTTTAACCCCTGGCCCTGACTGATTGTGACCAGGTGGTCTCCATCGCTAGTCTGCAGGAGGGATTGTGTGTGTGTGTGTGGGAGAGAGAGAGAAAGAGAGCTTGCACACATATGGAGATGACTCACAAAGAATAATCAAATGGAAAACCACCAACTTTCACTACGTACACCCACTCTGACAGACGCAGATGTGAGTTTAGCAGCTTACTGGACAGATATGTGTGTGTATGTGGTGTGAGAAAGAGGCCCTACAGTGAAGTATTCACAGGTGTCCATAGCCATTAACATGTGTTTATGGCTCTGCCTCACACTCGCACAAGTATGGAAGCGTATTCCTGATGTCTGCGGTCGGGTAGACAGCCATGGAAAATCACTGGCACAATGTTCTCAGAGGCAATCAATTTAACACAGCCTAATAAGTGCTGTCTACATATTGAGTGGGTAACTCACTGTTACCAGACACTGGCAATTACATTACAGGTCAATGCCTATAGATTACCGATTTGGCAACTATCTTCCCTTGTTGACCAAAATAAAAGAGGCAAAGCTGTTTATCCAGGACATTGAAGTGGATGTGAGAGGGTTGTGTGCCTTGTTTCCTTCTCATGATTTACATTTTGGCTATACACCAAAGGTGAAATCGGGGTCCTTGGTTACGATTTAGCTATACGGCACTGGTCATATCAATGTCAGAAACGCAGGCAAGCTGGAGTCTTGAGAAGTAACTCAGACAGCATGTTAAGTATTCCCTACTCTGGTAAAAGCACTCCAGCCTTATCGTAAATGTGGAATTCATGCTCTGAGTGGACTGAAACGCCGTCACTGGACCACTATTGCTTTTGCTTACAAACCATCTTTACAAATCTTTTCAGTGGAACTGCGCTGCTAGAAATACCCCTTGGGTCCAGTATACTTCCTGTCACATAGCACCAAACACTGCAGTACACTAGGAATCGTTAAAGTGTTTACATTCGAGGAAGTTGGAAAGGTGTATACAGAACTCTTAGAGAGCCTTTCCAGGGTAAATTTTATAATCTGGCTGCACGAACCTTGAGTTTGCCCGAAGATGAAGAGTGAAGACATACATTAAAGCATAATAAGTTATCAATAGCAGAAATTAAGTTAGGAAAATAGTGCAAGAGTGAAAAGCAAAATGGTGATAAAAGTGAGTGGAATTGAAAATAACAGACACCTAACACATCAAAAGAGGTATATATATATATATATATATATTTATATATATATATATATATATATATATATAGAGACAAGCATCCATCACAGTCAATTTTGAAGTAGACGATGAGATAAACAGAGATCAGAGCTAATGTAACCCAGAGATTCGTCTCTGAGTAGGGTTTTGGCCAGAGAGCACAGCTTTCAGACCGAATGACTTCCTCCCTCCTATGAAGTCAGCTCATTGGAGGATTCCTGCTTTGAGTACGCTGGTCAACATGTTGATGAAAAACGTGCTTGTAAAAAACATTTATGGCCAGGATACATCTTGAATTCATTTTATTTATGTCTTCACGATGAGGAAGATTCAAATGTAAAAGCTTTCAGGTTATCTCCATATTTACACAGTTGTCCTGTCTAGAGACACTATAGTCCAGACATACCTTGATAGCTTATTTTCCAATATTACTTTCATAAAATAAACAATTGAAATTGAAATAAAATCCGTCTATACAGAAGATCGTCTAACCACCAGCCATGGCCGTGTACTCAATGCAGACTGAGTGCGCTTGAGCAAGACTGACTCTAATAGGAGGTAATTGTCGTGTTCCCCCCTTTATTTTTAATGATGTCAGGGTTATTACAAGAGAGCATCCAAGCCCGTGGTTTTGGGTTGCATCTGTGTGTCTTCATGTTCAGATGAGTGTGACCAGGGGCAGTGACATCTGCTGAATAAAATATCATCCACATATGGATACACAGACCTGTGCTTGCACACGGTGACACACACACACACACACACACACACACACACACACAAGCAATGTGGTCCATGTTTCGGCTGCAGTAATCCGCCAGAGTTCATCAATCACATTTGTAATACTGTTGATTAGTGTTCCTTCATGTTCCTTTAAACACACGGGTGCATGCCCTCATGACACACACACACACACACACACACACACACACACACACACACACACACACACACACACACACAGTTCACTAACAACTGACGCATGCTAAATAAAACATCGGACTCTAGTAAAATAATCCTGCCCACATATGCTGAGCACAGCATGGCTAGCACACTGCATTGTATTGCCGTATGACATTCTGCGGGCTTAAGTTTCAATTTGGAAACCATAACACGGGTCGGAGCTGGGGGGGGGGGACTATGTCCAGAAAGCCCATTTGACTCTGAAAGCGTGAAGAAAATCATGTCTTTTGATATGCCAGGTGATAAGCTGAAGTTTCACAAGAACTTGGAGTGCAGACTCAAACACACCCAGTCCCATCTGGAGGAATGTGGCTGAAGATGAGGGGAGACGATGAGGGCTCGGAAGGCTAAAGTGAATATAAACATGGTCCATACTGACAAATTATGAGATTTATTTTGGAAAAACTAACCCCACCTCACTCTTTGTTCAGTGTGGCTCATTACCTTTTCATTGCATGAATAAACTCTTTACAAGGCATGATTATGCAGCACCATAAAACCCCAAAAAGAGAGACAGATCTGTTTGTCCTTATTGCTGATCACGCATTTATTAACCCACACCGTGTCGACATTTTTTTTGCACTGCTGTAATGAATGTGCAGGATATCATGCTTTACCATAAGGCTTTCAGGCGTGACTAGTGGTGATAAACTATACTTCAATGCTAATGACGGAGGAGATCTTGTAAGGAGCTGCAAGGCGTGCCTGCTTAGCCACAGTAAAGGCATTACTGCCTAATTTAGCTAAATAAGCAGAACTGCGTAAACCCCCACTGCGTTCTGGGTAGATATGGAAATTGAGTGGCGATTTGCTGCCAAAACCAGAAAGCCTGAGCACAATGTAAATGACGTTGATGATGATGTAATAACTTGAAATGGATAGATTTTAATTGCTCGGTGGGTTCAGGTTAATTGATGTGACATTATGGTTCTACTGTGTGAACTTCCTCACGGCTTAATCACAGAATTACTTAGCCTTTCAGGAAATGCTGTGTGTGTTTCTGCATGCGTGCAACAGCGCATGCATACTGTACAAATGGAAGGTTTTAGCTGCTGATGACTAAACCCATGCTGTAAAGGTCTCACATAATGAGCTGCTGTGTGTTTCATTAATTCACCTCATAAAGAAAAGCATATAGACCGCCGCGGATCCCAACATGCTGCTCTGTGAGAAAGCCACTTTCTTAACCATTTAGTTAGCATGGCTGCTTGTAGCAAAATCAAATATGTAAAGCCAGCGTTACACATCCTCTTTTTTTCCTGACTTTACAGCTGTGTGCAACAGCTCCAGACACAGGTGCATGTTTAGCGTCTTTGACTCTGTGACAAAGTGGTGCAACCTGCCTCAGAGACACCTCTGGGTCTGACCGTGCATGATTTATCTTTTACACACACACATGTGCACAAAGCATCTTGCATCGGAGGTTTTCCACTTGATTGCTGTCCAGACTTTTTATGGACGCATGGGGGATTTAAGAGTCGAAAGGAGTCATAATTCTGCAGATTCTCAGGATCGTTCTACAGATTAAAATTCAAATTTACAGCTCTTAACATTGGCTAAAATATGTCTCTGTATATAGAAATGTATTATGTCCTCTGATGTCTCAATTGAATATATTATTGGAGGACTTTCTTTGGTGTATACTGCTGATTGCTGGAAACCAAAAGCACAAATCAAGGACTTTTTTCGGGATTTCTTTCGGATTCTGTTTCTTTCAAAACACTCGTCGGTCCTTAAAATATAATTTAGTTAAGTTTATTAAAACAGTAAGCTATGCATCAGTGGACTTGCCTTCATCATTGCACCAAGGGACAATGTTCCTCCATTGCTTCATAAGGCGGGGAAAGACTTTGAGATAAACAATTTGTGTCAAACATTTTCTTACAAATTTCAACTATTGTGGCGTTTCACTCTGACTCAAACTTCTGAATGTCAAAACAAAGTAATAAACATTCTCTTCTACCTCTGATGGGTAGAGTAGAGGATATGCTGTATGATTGCACTTTGTGTTTGTGTCTGAACACACAAGTGTTAATCATCTGTATACATGTCAGACAAATGAAGCCAGAACATCAGATTACTGCCTTGTGTCAACAATCAGGGCCAAGGTAGTCCTTTCACATTCATAAAGCCTGAGTGCCAAACAGCCGCATCCGCTGGCAGAAATTCCACCTGCTTGGAAGGGGATTGGGCCTTTTGTTTGAACTGTAAGAATTCCTACCATTGCTCCTGAACACATTCGGCCCCCAGGGTCCACGTTTACAACAGGTCCAACCTGACCTTGCTCTGACTCAAGAATTTCATTAAAAACACTTTTCACACGCAATGAGAAATTGCTGAGAAAGAAAAAATGCACAATATAAAAAGAAAAGCCGCAGCAACAGACACAGAAGTAGAGGGAGAAAGAGAATGCAAAAAAATGCAACTCTGTCAATAGACTTGTTGTCTAAAACATGCAGCAACTGAGAAAGATAAGAAGACAGATGTCAAAGATGAGATCAGCGGAGGCAAACTATTTTACTTGGCATTCACACAGACATAAATCTCATGTGAAAACCCAAATTGTTCCAAATTTTGCAGGAAATTGTGTGCTCATGTAGTATCACATCATTTATATTATGAAGCCATTTGAGAAAATATGTTTTAGTGCTTTAACGTGATGGAAAAAAGCAGTTCACAAAAGAGATATTTGGCACCATATCAAAAACAACAATTTCACCGTAGAATAATTTGTTCTTGTTTTCATATTAAACTGAAGTCCCTGTGAGCTTGTGAAAGTCTAATTTCAGAAAATTACTGTTATTACAGTTTAATGTCACGCAAGAGTGAGATCTTATTGTTGATGTTATTGTTTTGTACCAGCAATAAAAATGTAAATTCACTGTTAAGAAAAAATGAAGCACCACAGGAGGACTTTAAATAATTTATTGAACCTTAATAAAAACCCACAGAATAAAAAAAAGTCCAAAAGGAAAATAAAAAAATTATAAAACTCAATAAATAAAACAAAGGTTTTAAAAAAAAGTGTATTAAAATGGCAGAAACCACTAAAATGTACCCAGGTAGATAAGGGTTAATGCAGCAAAACACAGGTGACTCTAGAGTCCAAATGACTCTACTGGGTCATACTTATGTTGCAGGGAGTAGTAACAGCGAGGGGTTCCCATTGACCGTTCCCGTTTGGGTTCTCTAATTTTGGATCCTCTGCGTCTCGTCCTCACCACGGTGCTGCTACTTCTCCTCACTCGAACTGCTGCAGACGCTGCAGAAGAGAAGAAAGCACCCTCAGTCACAGGTCCACACAAATAGCTGTCCGTCCGGTACCTCGTCTCCGGCCTTATTTCCGCTCTGCCGCCCCGTCTATACCATCAGCACACTTTTGTTTTGCATCACCTTGATTCACAATCCAAATGAACATGAAATGTAAAACAAACTTGTTTGCAATAATAACTCCAAATATAGAACTACTAAAACCATGCAACACACACCCACACACCTAATGTACACACTTCCTCAAGCGTAAGAAGTAATTGAAAAATCTTAAGCGTGGAACTGAGGCAGGTAGGCTACCGTTTACACACAAAAATCTGCAGTTCATAGATGAGGCCCCTCATGCAGAGGATTTGACATATGAGTAGACCACAAGCTCAACCCCAGCCCACCTGACCGCCTGTCCAGCTTTACCTTTCCATTGAAACACGATCCATGGGAGAGAGAAACAGGCAGAGAGAGGGGACCAGGATTCTGCCGATACCCATCTATAACAAACATTGTACTCCCTGCCCACTGTCCTTCCCCAATGCACACCTACCGCACCCACCTCACCCAGGGTGGGGATCAGGTGTTTCCCTTTGAAATCTAGGATGGGATCAAACAGAACGCAGGCATTCGATAGGGCAGCCCCACTGCCACAAGGACCCCTAATGGAGGAGTAGCATGACTGGGACCTGGGCCAAACAGCGTGTGTGAAGAGAAGAATGAGAGAGAGAGAGAAGGAAATTTACAACTAGGAGCTGTGCAGGGGCTGCTGGTGTGTGCTTCGAGTGTCGAGGGTATATTTAAGAGCTAATAGGCTGACAGGGAGGCTGCCATCTTCTCTTTAGCTAAAATTTTGCGGCGAAGCGCAACTTGCAGACACATCTGGAGCGTATTGGCTAATCATGGATTTCACAGTGTAGAGTCATTCTAGGAATTCATTCAAAGAGCAAAAAACAAGGTAATCTGCAAACTGGGAAGAGGCTCAAATCCCTGCTCAATGAAAGAATTTTGAGTTATTTCCCAGAGAACATTGATAATAAATTCATTCCTTTGGATCAAGCTGTACCGTCACAAACCCCTAAAGTATTTGTCCAGCCAGTCAGCATCATAGCTCAAAGCCAGTCAGTTGGGCTTTGCTGGGAGTTACATAAATGAAAGCCATCAGGGGAATATACTGTAGGTGGTATGGACAGTGGCCAAAAAGCTACATACCCATTTATTGAAATGTGTGTTCTCTCTCTGCTGCCCCCGGTAATTGTTTTCAGATTGGTGTTCTGGGACTTTTCAAATATTTCTGCTATATGGTTCTGCTAGTCTACACTGCAATTTAGTTTTTGTTTTGTGGTCAATTACAGTGGCATGTTTCATTTTAAATTATAGCTGTGGTAAATGAATGAAAAGATACAGACGGATCATATTTTGTTTGTTTTTGTGGAGGAACATTGTTCTACGCAGTAGTTCTCTGTGGAAAAATGTATACGTGTGCGGTCGTTGTTATGCAGTGGGTAGATCAACAGCGCACTTTATTAGGTCAGGGATGTGTACTTTATTGCTGCTTTCAGCACAGCAATGCATGCCCAAAGTATGATTGATAAAGCCTTATTTCTGTCCTCCTATTAAAGGCAAGTTTTGCTTGTAGCCTACTTCTTATTACTTAATACAGCCTTAACCATCAGAGCTGAATGCATAACCCCAACCCTAACCTTAACCCAAATCTAATTCTCACCTTAACACCAAGTCTTAACTTGTAAACAGCCCTTTGAAGGAGTCAAGACTGGCAAGAATGTGCTCACTGTCCAAGATGACAAAGTGTCTACAGCCAAGCTAGCGGCTCCGCGAGGCTGTACTAACATGCTCACAATGATGATTTCGACAGAGAGAGAAGGTAATGTTTACCACGTTCGCCATGTTTTGTTTTAGTTTTAGCATGCTAACATTTACTAGTCAGGACTAAACACAAAGTACAGCTGAGGCTGATAGGAATGTTATTAGTTGTGCATGTATTTGGTCATAAACCAAAGTATTTGACAAACCTTGATTTTGTCCTGATAGCACTAGATAAATCAACAAAGGTATCACAATTCATTCTTTGAAAGCCATGGATGTCTGTGTCAAATGTCATGTCCATCCAATAGTTTTTGAGCCATTTCACAGAAAACTACAAAGTGATTGAGCCAAAGTCATTAGGATTCATCCTCTGGGGACCAAGAATGCTTTTAAAAGATTGTATGACTCTTCGTGTCATAGTTGTTGAAATGTTTTAGTCTGTACCAAAGTAGTGGACCAACCAACTGACACTGCCATTGTTACTGTTGCTAAAAATGTCCTCTCTGTTGAGGTCTAAAACTCAAATTAGTCCACACAAAGATAGAAGCACACACAATATATAAAACCAGGACACTAAAATAAATAGTTACTGGACTGGATTCTTGTCCCCATAAGGAGGACGAGTCTCCACATGTGATGACGTGCTCATATTATATCCCTATATAATGAATTGCACACAGTCTTCTTAGAAGTGCAATGGAAAATGTCATGGCAAGATGCCAGATAACCCAAAGGTGTTACCTTGTTTTGTACCACCTCTTTCTAACCCAGGCCGCATTCCAGGCCTTTTTCATCTTGAACATATGAATGCAAATGTAGCAAGAGAGGGAGCTGGGGTTTACTGTAAAATGATTACTGTAAAAATAACTGTGCAGATGGTCACCAGGAGCAACTAGAATCTCTGTAAAGCAATTCAGGTAAACGTTAAGGTTTCCGACTGCTCGCACCCACACAAGCACAGGCACAGACCACAATAGTGCTGCAGACTGCACACAGAGTGCAAGTCGCAGACAAGTTCTCACATTTCCCAAATGCTTACATTCCACTTGCTAGCTCGTTCTGCCCCAGTCTCAGTGTCAGTCTCCTGAGTTTAAACAGTCAGAGAACCAAGCCGGGGGATGACAAGGTGACATCCAAGGCTTTGCAGCTCTGATGGATACACACGCAGAGATGAATCGGCTGGTATTTGTGTCTCTGGACAAACGCTTGTAAAGCTGGGTTAGTAAAGCTCTCTGAGACATACACCTTTATAGGGAACAGAGAAGAGAGAGACTTTAAAGCCATAGAGTCACTACAGAATTCAGAATTCAAGCGCAGATTAACCTCTGTATAAAGCCAGTGCTGCTGTTAAATCTTCCATTATTTCCCAGCCAGTGCTGCTAACTGGCTACAGACTTGTTCCTGCAGATGACAGCTTTATAGTTTACTGTGTTTACAGACAGAAAGTACACATGTAGTACACAGTGAATCTATCCTCACCTAATAATGTCTGTTTTTTTCCACCGTGGATTTCAGCATGTCAGATTAGGCAAAATATACTGTTTGCATTATAGTGGTTGTTTAGCTATTAACGTGGAAGAGGAAGTTCCAGCGCTGTCTTAAAGTAAAAATGCACACGTGTAAAGTGATAAAGTGTTTGCACATGCGTGTGTACATTTGTTCAATTCAACCCTGGCATGTTTGCATTCCTTGTGTCATCTCCTGTACAATGAGGATAAAGATGGCTGGTTTCTGTCTGCCTATCTTTATGAGGACAAACTGACATTTTTGAACAATTTGGCCAGTTCTCACTTCTTCAAAATACTTTTTAAGGTTACAATTCAAATCAGGTAATGGTTATGTTTTGGCAGTGGTGGGAGGAGTACATTTACTTAAACACTTAACTTAAGTACATTTCTTGGGTACTTTTACCTATACTTTAGTGTTTCCATTCTTTGAGAGAGTGTACTTTTAACTCCACTACATTCATTTGACAGCTATAGTTACAAGTTACTTGGCGGATTGTAGTTTTCCCACACAACAAATGAGCTTATGTGTGGTGCATTGCTATAGGTTTAGTAAAAGACTGCTCACACATTAATGCATGACTAATACAAATCTGATTTTGCTCCATAGTTGGTACTTTTACTTGTTGTGATGCTTTTGGTACATTGTTGAGTGCATAACTTTTACTATGATATGATAATGATAATCTTATTTTCAGAGTTTGGGAAGAAACATTGTGGCATCAGTGTTGTTTGCTGCCCTCAGGTGGTCATATATAATACTACAGTGAGGCGCTATGAAAACAAATATGCCAATCAAACCCAAAATAGCAACATCATTTGCAGGAAATATTCATTTTCAAATTTTACGGAAACATGCAATTAGCAATATTTAACATGTGCATGCTTCAACATGTCAAATCATAATCATCCATTACCTTTCATTATCAAAATCCACAGTGTCACTTCTACTCCCTGTGTGGTAGTTTGAGACAGACGGCAGTCGACTGCTATCTAGATCGAGCTCCCCTATCTTCATTGATACCCACCACCCCTCGTCTGCTCTCTCGATCCCCTGGCTCTCTCAGGAGCAGCCTGGTGCACTGTAATGGGCAGCTCTGGAAACCCAAACCCTCATTACCTCCCTCATTACCCCATACTGCACAATGGGGACCTGTTTCTTGGCTTTCACCCCTTCCCCAGATAAAACACACACACACACACACACACACTTGCACAGACACACATATACTCAAATGCACCCCATGCCCTCGTCCGTCTCTCTCTTTATTCCTGCGGGCTCTCTCTCTCTCTCTGGTCCAAGGCCTTGGTGATCAGGTGTCCATGGTTCTTTGTCTGCTCTTTTGTACTAGAGTACAAAGGCGGGCTGTCTCCCGCTATGTCTCTTTTCTTTCATTCTTTAAAAAGAAAAATACTCCTTTTCCTCTACTTACCTTTCCTCCCTCCTTTTTTATTTCTTAATTTAGTTTTACGTTAGTGTTCCACATTTTCTCTTGTGTTTTCATGATGTGAAGCATGTGCAGCACTTTCCACTTATTGTCTTTACTGTTGGTTGCCCTGTTCAGTTTCATTCAGACCACGAGGGGGCAGCAGTGGTCGTTGTGTCGATCTCAGTGGAAAATGGTAGCTGAAAACAAAAAAGGGCAACAATTAATCTAAGTGTCAGTCCGAGTCTTTGAGGTTTGTGAAGCCCTGGATCCTCTTCTTGAGCCACAAGGATTAAACTCTGTAGACTGAGCATGTCTGTTTTCGTGTCATGCTGAGTGTGAGTTGCCAGTTTGTTGTTTAGGGCAGCAGTAACTACAGATGCTGATCTCCCAGGAGTCTCTTTAAGGTGTTGTGCTAATAGTTCAGTGAGAGGGTTACTGGCTCAGCCGCACAGACGCCACACATTGTGTCGGTGACATTCAGCCTCCCCCCCCCAATGTTAAACCGGGGCTTGTACACATTGATGCACATCATGCTCAGCTGTTTCGGCCTGTTGCCATAACCTTCACTAATGGAGCCTCTTATCACTTTATTAATGGCCCAATTCTAAAAGGAGAGTTCTATGAAGCAGAACAAACAGATATATGTGCTACCCTAACATGAGGCTCTCCTGTAAATGTGCTCTCTAGGAGTGCAGGTACTTGAGTAATGAGCACGCTGCTGTGGCTTCGCAGACTATCTCATCTAATTAAGGGTCTTTTATCTTAAGCACTGGCTCCTTGGCATAGAGGGAAATGACTAAAGGTGCATTATACGTATAACGAGATGATGGAACATGCTGCTTCCAGACTGCAGCAAGGCAAAGTGCATGTTTATCAATATCAAATACTGCAACAAAAGCCAAACCCATCCAAGTAAGACGATCTGCTAAATATGTCTGTTGGAAGACATGGGAGGTAAGCTAGGTAGTTGTTGATCATATTGATCTTGCGTTAACTTGAAGGAGGTTGAAAGGATACAACTTCAGTTTTAGTCAACTGTCATGTGTTCGATGTGCATTTTTCATCATTGGTTCATCATTGTGTTTGTCTTTATCTGGATTCAGGTTCGGTACACGGTGAATATGTCCATTATGAAGATTATGCTCCATGTGAAATTACACGTACACAGTATAATCTTTCTGAATAAAACTTCTCAAACCTGTAAAAGCCATTTCAGGTTTCATCAAAGCCACCTCAGCAACAGTTTGTGAAACTGTGAATTTAAGTTTCATGTACTTTTACACATGCAAATAAACACTTCACCACAGGCAATCATTCTTTCCACAGAAGACAAGTTTCCAATTTCAACTTCCCCCATCCAACATAAATGAAAGGATAATACTTAACAGCTATACACCAAATAAAGAAAAGCAAATATTAAGCTCCCACAGATGTTGAGGTTTGTAACCTTTTCCTGTAGAAAGAAGACAAGAGAAATGTGACAAATGTGACAAATGTTACCCTTAATAATATGTGACTGGAACAAGTTGTTGGGAATTTCTTCACATCTTATGCATCCAATTGTTTTAGTGATATTTTTTGTCTAAACTTTTCAAATAAAGGCTTCTTGAGAGCCAGTTTCACTGCTGTACAGTATGTCCATTCTTAAAGTGAATAAATGGTACTTCAAAGATGAACTTGATTGTGTATGCTCTTTTACAGAGAGACTCCATCTGGTTGCCTGAGGTGTTATTCCACCATGTGTAATCATGACAAAAACAAAGCTCAGCAGTGCCTTACCACCCTCAACACGCACACACACACACACATGCAAACACAAGCAGACTCGGTTTCTATCTCTCACACACACTCACCCCCACACAACCGGCATGTGGAAACACGATGTTTCATCCAACAGTCCTCCATCACGGAGGGTCGCCCACAATCCTGGAAAAACACTAAACTGGGTCATGAAGGAAAAGCTGGCTGGTTGGTTGGTTTCCCACTACTGCACATTTGGACTGGTGTGTTTTCACTCACATGCTGTGTTAGATGTACAGTACAGAGCTAACCAGAAAGGTAAAAGCTGATGAACCTGGTTGGATCATTCATAACTTAATTTTTCCTGATAGAAATATACTCATCTCCATTGTTTTCAACTCATACTGTTGTGGAGCAATCCTGAAGATCTGGGAACTTTGAGGTGAATTCACCTCTGCAAAACGTGTGTGTGTTCCTGCATGTCTGTCTTGTGTGCACGCACATGTAAATGATTATGTAGCACATTTCCTTTTGTGCCACGGGCTTCTAATTATCAGCTTCTTTCCATCCCTGCCTTGCCCTTTGCTATATCTGAAGTGATGAAGGCTGTATTTATATATGAGCTCAATGTATTAAAGTTGCTAATTGCATCCTAATGACTAAAGGTTTGCCGGGAAGCGTCGTGTTTCAAGCATTGCTAACTGAAAAGGCAGGAAGTGGTGTGTGCGTGTGTGCGTGTGATTGAGGGAGACAGAGTCAAATAGAGAGGGGAAAATAAAAATCATTTGTGACTGAATCGGATGAAAAGTGATCAACCATATTTTGTCATTGTCCTTTGTCATTGTCGAGTGTTTGCAGCTGGTTGTCAAATCTGCATTCCTGTCAGTGACAAGAAGATGACATGTTTGTATATGCTTCCTGTGTGTGTGTGTGTGTGTGTGTGTGTGTGTGTGTAAGTGTGCATTTTCACCTTTTGAATTATTAGCAGTTACTCACAGCTGTCAGAGCAACGGAGAAGAAACGGGGGAGCTGTCAAGAAAAGGTTCAGACATAAATCAGCATGTAAAACAAGGCGTTATATTTTACTACAGTTTACTACATAAGGAGACATAAAAGGGGCAGCACACTACGTTGCAGCAGAGCCCTTCAACACAAATGCTATTTTGTCTTTAGCTGTTTGAAATAAGCCACAAGCTATTTTCAACCCCTGAGTTACATAACAGGAGAATACCTTTCTTTCTTCCTCTCTGTCTGTCTCTCTTCCTCTCCTCCCGAGTGACATCACTCTCCTTTGTCACACTCTCCACACCTTTGTCAGCCTCTTTTTCTCGCTTTCTCCCCCTGTTCTAATCAGTGCCTGTGGTGAATAATTCACTCAGTGCAGTGGAGACTGAATCTCTTTGATTGGCAGCTTAATTCTCCCATCTGTTACATTATTAAGATACCTCCATCAGGCATTGTTGCTATGGTAAAGGCCATCACAGGCCAGAGTGGAGTCAGCAGTTTAATGGAATGACCGCCTCCCCTAAAACACACACCCTTCTAATCTACTTCTCCCCTCCCTCCTGGATTCCATGTACTTTGTCTTTCCCTCTTTGCTCTGTCCTCCTGAAGGTCACTGTTTTGTAGGTTCACACAGGGCTGAGCAGAAGAGATTCAGGTAGCCTTTTGATGTGTCTTTAGTTAGCCTGATGGCTGTATTAATAGACATAGATATCAAGTGTATCCGTCGTACCTTTGTTTGTGGACACGTACATTGTGTATGATATTGGAAAAACAAGGGATTATTTACTTGCTGTCAATATTTTGACAATGACAAACATTGAGAGAGAGTTATTACCCGACTCTGCAGTTCTCCTCAGCTCTAAGGGGCTTTATAATGTATTTTAGCTCATTGTTTTGGTTTTATGGCTTGAAACATTTCATTTTTGACACATTTTTGGCTGCGGCAGGTAGCTGTTTTGTGTGAAAAATAAAAAAACACCTTCTGTACCCTATCAGACCTGGACCATATAACATATTTAGCAAATAGCTGGCTGCAGCGTTCAGCAGCTAAGAAGCTAGATATTTCCGTCAGTGAACATCGCTCTTACAATGTTCAAGTAAAGACGGCCTTCTGATTTCTTTCTCCAAAAACGGAGCTTAAAGGGAATATTTTGCTCTTACCAAATGGCGTATGAATTGACAAAACAATTTGTACAGTATTTTGCATGCAATAAGAACGCATTTCTTGCTTATTGCAAGAAAGGCCATGTAGCCATGTGTATGCCATGCAGTCTGTACCGACTGCAATGTAAACGCGTCCATGTTCGATGTAGGGGGGAAAGAGCGATTAATCTTAGTTTAAACTCGCCGTAGCGAAGCTGTTGAGTTTAAACTAAGTAAACATAAATCGGGTGACAACATCCATCTGTTCAAGAAAATCTTTTGCTATATTTCTGTCTCCAATAGGCTTTGAATTTCCCTTCCTTCTACATATCATTCTAGGTTTTTCCATTTTGCTTTATAATCATTGGTACACCAATAAATGACTGGTCTAATTTGAGCTGCATGGAAATATGCCCTAAGGGTTGGTAATGGCATGCCCCCTTTATGTTTTCCAATCTGTAATGTTTCATATTTGAACCTCAAAATAACTTTATCCCAGGCTCTGAATTGTTTCTCAGGGGTCTCGATTGGTAGTGACTGAAAGAAATAGAGGAGTCTGGAAGTATGCTCATTTTTATAGTGTCTATCCGTGAACTGAGATCTAGTGGGAGAACAGCCTTTTGTTGTGTTGTTTACGTACATATTTTACTTAGTTCATGTTATTTAAAGCCCAACTTGGATGTTTCTCCTAAAACTAAGTGGCTGTGTTGCATGAACATAACCGCAACCACTGATGTGGCGTTAAAGTGACACGTAAAAAGACATTTCACAAAATTAACCCCGTTGAGTAAAGTGACACCCAAAAAAAACTAAGTTGTGTTCTAATGACACGAGGAAGGGTTGGTGAAATGCTAATTATATGCTTACCATGAGATCGGTTTCGAGTATATATTTACAGTCAACCAAAATATAAAAGAAAAGCATATGAATAAAAAACACTGGGTGTAAAAATTAGTAGACTTTGACTTGCAGCTCCATGTGCAACAAGAACTTGTTACAGGAGGAGGATGGGGAACTTGCATGAGAAAGGAAGTCTCCGATCCCCTGTACATCCAGCTTGCCTTACATGAATTTTCTTTCTCCCAGGTGTATTCCCCCATCTAACCTACATGCTCAGTGATGGAGCCCTTTAGCCAAAGTGTGATTATGTAAATGACCTCAGAATTTTTACTCTGAGGCCTCCTTGGCCACATGAGTCTAAAATTACTTCCCCAAGAACAATCATGGTTTCTGCAGCTTCAGTTCTCCTGTGTCACAGATTTCTCTTTTCATATTTCAAAACAAGTGTCTTCCCTCAGGATATACACCCATATGAACATTTATGGATGCACCATAAAAATAACACCCATTCGAAAGACAACACAAAATACATCCAGGATGAGTCCCAAATAGGAGGAGAATGGATGAGTGGTGAGTGAATTTAAAGATGGAGGAGACAAAGGGTGTAAAATGGAAGGAGGATGGAGAGGCATAATGGGGGACAAAATGACCCTCGGCCTTATAGAGATTGAGGGAACCTACAATGTAATTTAGACTTAACTGTGCCAATGTCATGGGCCATGTGTGTGAGTGTGCACTTCTGTGCATTAGTGTGTGCGTTCCCCTTTTTTTCTCCCTGAAATTCAATTCACACTGTCTCGCATCCCCTAGACGCCCGAGGAAGTCATCTGTCAAAGTGGATAGCTGGGGAGGTCTGTGGTGAGTGAGTATGTGTCTCCACATTATGTATGTCTATGCCTGTCTCCGTGGGTCTTTGTGCAGTTTCTATTTGCTCTAATTTCTCCAGTTGCTCAGGCCTTCTGCAGCCTCAGTGCTATTAACCCTTTGCCCTCTTCTGTAGGGGAAGACAGAACAAAAATACCCTCTGTACTTACTTTAATATACCTCTTCTCTTCCTCTGAATATAATTAGCACTGTGTAATCTCAGTTTGATGCCACTCACTAAAATAGTATACAGGAGTCATTATCTTACTAAGTTCTTCGACTGTTTTGAAAGTTTTTCTATTTTAATGGAAGTGCCTGTCTCTCCAATGATTCCAAGTTACTGGGTTCGTAAAGTCTTTACATTAGTGGATCCATCTGACGAGATGTTCTCTATCTCCCCTGACAGAGGGATAAATCATTGAACTGCAAGAGCTGACACTAATCATATATGTGCTCATGTATATGTTCATGTGAAAATGTGTGTATCACTGTACATGTGTGCGTGTGTGTGTGTGTGCATGCTTGGTATAATCATATCTGTACCCTTTTACTGGGAGCTGCAAGGAATTGGGTTCGTTTTTTCATCACAGTGTCCTCTCTCACAACAATTGTGTGTCTAATTAACGAGCACCGGCTCACAGGCACACAATGTACTAAATGACAACGAGAGTTTTAAAAAAGAGCAGTGACAAGATAATAAAAAAGTCTCTCAAAGAAACAGGTTGGCAACCTGTTGATATATGTGTATATATGTGTTGCAAAACTAACAAAGCAGTGACAGCAAATTATTTTACAGTTATTAGTTGAAGAAGCTGGAGCAGGAGAGACATCCCCGGAATTGTTTAGAAGAGTTTATTCTCCAGTAAAACTCAAGTTGCATGACAACTATGTGAGTCGGGAATTAACTGTCAAAATGTTCCCCTTTAATTAAACAATCCAGTTGGAAATACGATTTCCTCCAATATTCCTGTTTTACTGTAATTAGTGCCAGGCCTTCCTGTCCTTTTATTTCCACTGCCTACAGATGTGCCTCTCATGTTAATGTGTTTCAACCTTTGAACATTGTATTAAAATGTGCACTGAATGCCTCAGCCTCACATCCTTTCATGCCACTAACATCTAGAAATTCCCTGTTATTGTTCATCCGGTATCGATTTGATTTCACTTATACATGTGTAGTCTCTCAGTTTGTAAATCACTAATTCAAATTATGTTTTGAAAAAAAACAACATTCCTTTAATTTAGAAACCACAACGTCTATGGATTTAGGAAAAAAACATAATATGTCATGTACTGGTGGGGAGAGGATACAACACATGTTGAGGTTAGAGTTTATATGACACACACATTTAAATGTGTGCTCGCTGTTCACAAGGGCAGAGATTTCTAAATGCCAAAACTGAATAATTTATCAAGGCAACACCTTTCAGAGAGGCCGGTGATAGGGGGATGAAGACAGATGGAAAGAAGATGAGTCTGATGAATGAGTGAATGGTGGGCAAGAGGAGAGAAAGAAAGATGGAGGAAAACATAATAGTGGACACACAAACACGAACTGTGTGTGTGTGTGTGTGTGTGAGTGAGAGACTGCACATTCATAGTGTGTGTGTGTGTGTGTATTGACTGGAGAAGAGCTGGTGTTTGGAGTGGCTCCTGTGTCAGTCCTGACATGCATGTTAATCTGCAGCCATTGAAAGGCACTCAGTGGTGAAAGTTGTATAGCATTAGCACTTTTCACTCCTACCAACAATCTTCTTTTTATGAATGAAAACTATTCACTGCGATATGACAGTATTGTAATCTAATAGTGAACCAGAATTTCAGTACTAAACAAAAGGAGTAACGATCACTTTGGTAACTGTATGAGTGATGCTTGAGTTAACACCATATATTCTTCTAGTTGGCCTATTCCACACATTTGGTGTTATTGAAAATACTCAGTCATGTTTTGATATTCAAACAATCTGGATATTACTAGTAGATTGCTCCAACATATTCCAATGTCAAACTTCTACGAACCCATCAGCCGTGAGAACAAATGTGTACGTTTTTTGTGTGAGGGCAGATGTTTCTGCAGGGAAGCAGTGGGGCAGATATGTCTGTCAAACAATGAGCGCACTGGACTAGCTGGAAAAATCCTGAATCCTGTAAAGTTATTCTCTTTTAGTGGACAGGAAACTTTCCTCCCAGCAAGTCTCTGGCAGCAGGAGGGAAACCATGCTGCTTGCTATTGCAAGGCCCAGCAGATATAATCCTCAAAGGGTGTGTAGGGCAACAGCAGCAAAATACAGAGAGCTGAGGTTCAAAACATCCAAGCAAACACGATGATTATGCAGCAAGACACATGCAAAAACATAAACAAATATGGAAAAAGTGTAGACTAAGCAGACCACTGGTCTTAAAACAAATTGTAAATTATAGAAGATTTAATTAACTTTGTTACAGTGTATTTGAATGGTAAACGGACTGTACTTGTATCGCGCTTTTCTCGTCTTCCGATCACTCAAAGCGCTTTAACACTACACGTCATCATTCACTCATTTACACCCATTCATACACCGATGGCAGGGGCTACCATGCAAGGTGCCACCTGCCCATCAGGACTAACTAATCATTCACACCCATTCATAGGCCGCATACACAGGAACAGCCTGCAGGAGCAATTTGGGGTTAAGTGTCTTGCCCAAGGACACATCGACATGGACTAGTGGATCGAACCGCCTAATTACATATAGGTTGAAATTAAGTATGCATAACACATTAACACATTTGTTCTTGCCCTATCTAGACACCCAATGTTTCTTGAAATGTACCAATGTATCATGATGCCAGATACTGTGAATATTGTAGAAGCTTATAGTGAATTTCACCAATAATCATGTTTTTTCATAGTCAGCGAAAGTGCATGCAAATGTGGTGACTCGTCGTTCTCCTGTGTCGATACTTTCCTTTTATAAACCCTCATCATTCAAACTTAACCTTGACTGTATCAATCGTTAAAGGGAATAAACTTTTTAACCATGATTTGCATAAACATGATCATTCTGCTGGGTTTTACAAAGGGGAGGAAGCTAACTTGTCACGCGTGTTGTAATATGTTAATGACAGTAAACTAATTAGATAAGGCTGCTGAATCTGCACGACTAGAGTTTCCTGTATGCGCCTCGTGCTCAAGGCCACTACCAATTATTTAATGGATTCCTTAAATGTCCTCTACATACACACTCGCATGCATTCACGAGATGTACTGCAGAGCTCTGATAATTAAGAGATTGGTAGCTATGCTGCAAGAATAGACGCCACAAGTTTCATATACATGTGATGTTGAGAGGTAAAGAGTGAGATGGCAGGAAGCAAAGAAAACTAAGGAGAAAAGTGCACGTTCACACAGTTGCTGTTGGCAAAGACAGGTTGGCCCACTTAACAAGGATGTATGGCCAGAGAGGCCCCCAAGGAGCTCCAGCCACATTGTGTGTGTGTGTGTGTGTGTTCTATTAATGACTTATTGCCTCGGCCTCTGTGGAGTCCAGGCAGGCTTTGAAAAGATATCAGACCTCCCATGGTATCACTCAAGCACACACCACACACTCACTCACACACATATGCGCACATCCTGGGGACCAAACACCTTCCTTTTCCCTTTTCATCTAATTGTAAAATGCACAGCGGGAGAAAGCCACCAACGAGGAATATGGAAATGGTGCTGAAGGGTGGCCTACAGTGAATGTTATCCCTCCTTGAAGTCCTCTATCATGCATTTACACTTCAGCTTCTATTCATATTGTGTTAAGTGACCCTTCCACCTATTGATGCCATTACAAGGTGGGAAAGAGGTCTCACGCGGTTGTTGCATTGAAAGTAGCAGAATGTGTGTTTTTGTAACTAGCATCGCTCTCTGGATGGCAATGTCTGTTTGCCAGTTGCATGTCTGCCGGTACACCACTTTAGTCCAGACTGAAATATCTCAACAGCTGTTGAATGGATTGCCATGAAATATTTGTATCCTTATGGTCCCCTGAGAATGAATCAAGCAGATCATAACCTTCAGTTATCCCGGGAAATATCTTAACATTTGTTCAACGGATTGGCAGAAAATTGTGTACAAACATTTAGAGTCCCCAGAGAATGAAGCCTACTGACTTTGGAGCGCACAGACAGGGGAAGCAACTCGTTTTTTACCGGTAAAAGAGCAGGATTTCCTGGCGATTGTACAGCAAAGGGTCAAAATCGAACTTTGTGGATTATATATTGGGAAACTTCAGTGGACCACTGTAAGAAAAGACCCAACAGCTAAATGGACTTTGGTGAGATAGCTTTGGTTCTACAGATTACTGAACAGCGTTGGCTCGCCACCTGTTAAAAATATTATTTATTTTAATTTTATTTATCATCGGACTATTTAACTTGAATAAAGGAACTTCAGGAAAGCAAGGAAAAGAAAATGCAGCAGGGAGTAAAAAAGGAGATGCCTCTAAGGAGAGGATCAGAACGTTAAAAAGTTAGGCAGATAAGAAAAAGATTATAAGGTGTGGAAAGGAATGAGTGGAGGTGAGAGACATGGAGGAGGAGATGATGTGAGAAATGAAAGTGTGAGCAATGTCAAGAGAGGAGAGAGGAGGCTGGGGCTTTCACATTAATGCCTTTCTAATCCTGAGAGTACCACGAACATGGCTTTCCCAGTTCTTTGCAGATCTGCCACCAAGGAAAAGAGCACACTGGTTTATATTTTATAGACTGACAAATGAAGTGACTGTCGTGTAATGCAATTATTCAGCAGCTGTTCTCATGGTTGTAACTGTTATTCATTCTGACTTCTCAGACTGAGAAAGATTTGGTTACTCAGTAGGGTCCAGGGCAGAACACGGAGAAAACACTCTAATTCATAGACATTTATAAGGCTCTGTAATTCATCAAAGCCCTGCTTGGTCTCCAGAGCTATAATATGGATAACACATTCAGTCCTCAGTTCAAGCTACTTCAGCCGTCTGTATCTAAATGGAACTGATGGTTGTTGTGTCGAGCAGGGAAGCCCCGGCTCCGTTGCTGCTGCAGCTGATATGGTCAGGTGGAACTGTATCTATTATGTATACGCTTTTGCCTACTGCTACATCTTCATATTTGTTCCACTCCAGTCATGCAGGAAGTGTCCAGAAACCCTATCGTTACGACCCCAAAAAAGCACAAAGTTTCGTTTCAAGACAGAAAAAGTGGAACCGAGCAAAGACTGATCTTGTCTGTGGATTTGGTGAGGTGAAACCACGTGTGGTGCTCCACATGCATGCTGTCAATTACGCCCACTATCTGTTCATCTCGTTGTCTCCGCTCAGCATGCAGACATGATCATCAGGCTCAAACAATAACAGAGTGCCACAGCCAGGCGAGCTCCAGCCGTACTCCTCCCTCTCCCCGCAACCTTTCTCCCCTCGTCCCTCTCTCTGTTGCCGGGGTTACAGCAGGACCTGGCCTGTCAGGTTTTGTTTTACAGATGGCCCTCTCTCCCCCTCTCTGCTTCTCCTCCTGTCTGCCTCCTCTGTCCTGTGCAGCTGCACTCTGGCCCTAATATCTATAGTTATGCTAATATGAACAGTTGATTAATTCATCCACACACAGGTGCTATGTCCTTATGGGCCTCCCCTTCATTTTGTGATATTGAGATTACAGCAACCCTGTGTGCTTTTACTGTCTGTGTGTGTGTGGATAGGGAGAGGATGCTGGAGTTGAGGGCATGTCACTGGCTATATAACAGGAAGACATTGCTTGTAAAAGTGGAATGATTAGAAACTGGATATAATTCATCGTATATATTACTGATGGATTTAATTAGTTGTCTAGAGCAATAACAAAGACTCATGTTGAATCTCACAATAGCACTTGTCATCAGCTAGGCCAGTTCATTAGCAATAAAAATACTGCTATGCAAATTACTTCCAACATGAGTTTTTCATTGTAAACTAAAAAAAACTGCAGAAAAATGTATAAGGTTACTTCACTAATGTAAATTTTCTGTGTAGCTAAATGGATGGCATAACTCAGACACCATATAAATTAGACTCTTACCGCTGTCCCTTAATGAATAAAAGATGACTCTCTGTCTGTCTCTTTCTCTGACATTAGCCCGCCTGTCATTCCCTAAGGCCTCTCCCGGGGGCATATAATCAGAGAAGCACTTAAACTTTCTCCACAGCTCAAGAAAGATGTGATCAAGTGACATTTATTTCCAGAGCCACACAGACATCCGGGATGTCTCTGCACCATCACAGCCATGCTAATGCACAGCCATGCTAATGTTGGTCTGTTAGACAGTCTGTTCATCGCTCTGGCCAAAACTGAAATATCTCAGAAACTATTGGATTGATTGCCATGAAATTCATGGCTGAATCCTACTGACTTTGGTGACCTTGTGATTTTTCCACTCGCGCCACAAGCACATTAGAGTTTTCACATATCTTGTGGTATATCTCAACAACCACAGGATGGGTTGGCACAAAACAGACGTGCATGGTTCCCAGATAATGAATTCTACCGGCTTTGTTGATCCCCTGACTTTGTCTCTAGCGCCACCATCAGGTCAAAATATTAGCTTAATTTGTCCCACCTGCAAACTAATGACATTCCCATCAGCTTCAGCTGTGCTTTGTGTTTGGCACCAACATTTTAGCTTTCTAAAATGCTTAACTAAGATGATGAACATAAACATTATACTTTCAGAATATACAGTATGTCATCATGCTGACGTAAGCATTTAGCTCAAAGCACCCCTGTGCCTAAATACAGCCTCCCAGAGCCACTAGAATGGCTGTTTTATGCCATTAGAGGCAACTTTGTTAAACTAGCACAATTTGTGTACAAGTAAATTGGCATGTCATCAACATGGGACTCATTGTGAAGACAAAAATAAACTCCCACAAACACCCTAAGAGGAAAGAAACTGAAGAATCATTGGCGCGGGTGGATTGGCAGTAGCATAGCCTAATTAGATACAAGGAAAACAAATAAGACAAACAAGAAAAAGAAATGTTCCATTACAGTTGTATGGTGGCAATAGTGTGGTCGGTGGTAATGGAGCAAATGTTAATATTTCATGTGGCGATGGCCTGAAAGCAAATGCTTTTTGAGAGAAACTAATGCAAATCTACTTGTGGGGTCAGAGCTTACAGTTAAACCACACAGAAATGCTGATCGGCTGACGCTAGGACAGGTTTGCCAGATGATGATCATGATCCCCACCCTTAGTTTTCTCTTAAAGACATTACCTTCACCCTTTTTCCAGGAACTGTGTGAGTGGATGCTGCTGTGCATCCCTTGCAGAACATCAAAACCAGCCCATTTTTCTCAAGTGCAACCAGATGTCCATGACCTCAGCCAGCTGAGTTGTTCTTCCTCCAAAATGACCCACTTCCCCCTCACATGCTCTTTGGGCCTGTTTCAATGCCTTTCAGTCAGCCACATTCCAGTTTGAGGCATTCAAGTGCAATGTGCCGGGTAGCCTAATTTCGTAGGTTAATAAGGGAGTTGGGGTGGTCCTATATTTAACATGGAGAGTCAAAACCACATTAAAAGGCCCTTTGGCTGTCTCTGAGCTCTATCCCTGTGGACCGACTGGCCCTTTTAATACAAGACAGCTTCAATGTGGCCTCAATAGGAAAACAGACTCCACACTGAATGGAGCAGAGATACAGTCCTCACCAGTCATTGTCATGCATATACTGTAGATATAGAATTGTCAGAATTTTAACACTTAGACCCAGAGAGGGGATCTGTCACTGCAACCTATTTGTTATCTCATTTTAATTGTGTCCTCTGTATTTCTTCTATTTAACCATACATTTATTTTTACAACAACCATAGAATTGTGCTGTGTAATCCAAGATGGCGACGGCCAAAGGGCCTAACTCAAAGCTTCAAAACGGCAGTCCACAAACCAATGGGTGATGTCACAATGACTACGTCCATTTCTTATATACAGTCTCAGGGTGCATGGCTTGAGAAGATCGTTCTCAAGCCGTGGGTTGTATATTCTGATAATGAGCCTGCATGTGACGTAGAAGGGGAGCCAAATCTGAATGGATTGTTGAATCATGTTTTTTGATCAGAAAAACGGGCTGGGTTGTCTCATTTCACAGTTTGTGGGTTAGTAGGAACTCCAAATACCCAAATATGTGTGCATAATCACTGAATATAGGAGACATGTCCCCTTTAAGTTAGTGAAAGGTAGCTAGTAGCAATAGCTTAAACAAGTGTAGTGGAAACGCAAGTACAATATACCCCTTTGAATTTGTATCTGTATTTGTTTCTCTCTCTGGTGACTCGCTTCCCTTCTGGAACCAAAGGCTGGTCTGCATAAGGTTAACTATTTGCTATAACGTTATTTATTTATTACCTTTCATTTGGTTAAAACCACTAATGGTGCCCCACTGTTGCAACATTTAAAATGTACACTTCAGGGTCAAGATTGGTTAGACATTATAGGGTATGCCTGCCTGCAAGGAATAAATGTAAGTGAATGCAATATACAAGTGTAGTACAAGTTTTTGTGTGTGGGTGTGTTACGGTGTGGCTGTATGTGTAAGATTGGGTGTTGCCACGCATTGCCCATGTTAACGGGAGACTTCTCAGATTAGTCCAGTCATTCAATGCTCATTTAATTTAATCTGGAGGAAGCAGATGTTCATGAGCAGCACACAGTCATCCCTCACAATCAGCCTGAGGTCTCTTTCCTCCGATCCTGTCTTTGATATTGTCTTCCCTCCACTTGTTGATTTGTTGTCTGAGCGTGCACTACATGGTGTATAAAGAACGAAGGTAAAATGTGACTCCTTTGGTTATAGTCATCAGAGGAGCAGACTGAAAGAGAGCTGGTTTTATGAAACTCTTGATTTCTGGTATTGTCTTTGTGGAGTAGATTTAGCTCAGTAACCAGTCCACTTTCATGCTTTCTCTCATTTTATTCTCGGCTCACATATCCACCACCACCTACCAACCTACACACACACACACACACAAGGGAGCATAGACATGTGTTTGGTATTGGCAGTAATATTTATTTATGAAGACCTTTCACTGACTATATTCATCCTCAAACCCAGAGCAGCTCTTTATAAAAGTGAGGACCAGCACAATGTCCTCACTTTGGGGAATTGTCCTTATTTTCTCTAACCTTGTGAAAATATGTGCTTATATAAGTATTGAGGAAATCCCTCTCCACAAACTGTCCATGCAGGTGATCAAGTTCTTATCATAAAAGAACATCCTACACATGCACAGTAATTATCCATTCGTCCTCATTGTTCTGATTTAAGAACAAAGAGGATGAGGAAAATCCTTTTTGTGAAAATGCTTGTTTGAACATTTGTGGCAAAACATGATCCTGTTCTACAAATGAAGTGATTACTGTTAAGTCAATAGGCAGCTAATGAGAAATTAAATCTTTAAAAAAGTGGAGCCAATGAAACACTTGGTTTTCAGCACACCTCTCAGCTTTAGTGAACAACTATAATACTCAGTTCAAAATGGAAATACAAATAGAAACCACAGGTGTTTTTTTAATATATATAATTCATGAGCACAGCATTTATGATCAGCTTGACTATAGCTACAGATTACAGATAACCGCTAGCGTCTATAAGTCTTCTCTGGCCTCTTGTCTTCTCCATCAGGCTTTAGTGTAGTTACTGTAATGCTTTGGCTCCTTCCATTCAGGTTGATTTAATTAAGGAAAATATGTCCACCTGCAGGTGAGAATGTTTTGGTCCCTGGTAACTCTCACAGTTTTTATTATTTCAGCACCTTGGACAGCAACCCCAAGGGGCAGAAAGTCCCTATAACCAAAATACAAATGTTTGCCAACTAAATTGAGCAATTAGAGGAGACAACTGGAGCAATAACAGGTGACTAAGAAAACTTTTTGTGGTCAGTTTAGAAATTGATACTTCCCCAAACTGCTTGTGAAGAATCATCACACTCTTTTTATTATTGCTAAAATGACATACGTCCTATTTCTTGCTTTTGCATGTATCATGATAATAATCAGAGAAACTAAAAAAACAAGTCACGTTTCAGATGGGAAAGGCAAGGATTAATATCTCTGTCTCTACCTCTTTCTCTCTCTCTCCTCTATGATTATATCTGATCACATCTGTCACCAGTGATGCTGTGTGTAGTTTCCCTTCTGACATTTACAATATTAGCCCTGAAATATGACATGGATTGTGTGTTCCTTGATATCAATTTGTATTTCTTTAGATACTTGTTTTTTAAAAATGTGTTACTATTCGACATATTTGTTCTTATTTTACTTGAACAAAACATTTCTATCTCACATCGAGCTGTTCTCTCCACTCCTTTACCATCACCGCTGTCCTTGTTTGCTCCTCTTCACTCACACGTTTGGGACGCAGGTATTAAGGGCATTATGGGCAACTTCAGGTTTCAGATGAATGCCAATCATTCCAACCATTACTTTGTGACGGCAGAATTAAGTGCAATAGTCTATTTCCAAACGCATTTAATTATACCATCGCACACCCAAATATGTTTCTTGGGTGAAGAAAATATATAGTCTAACAAAGGGTAACACGTGATGCTGGTGTGTCTTTTAAGAATGTCCCCAAAAAAGAATTAGGCTCTGATATATTTATGAGTAGCCTATTTGAAAATGCCCTATCTGTGGGCAATGACCTTGTTTAAATATGACTGTTGTGTGGGTGCTGGAGCGCGTGTCTACAAGACGGAGGGGGGGGGGGGGGGGGGGGGGGGCAGATGGAGGCGGGCACGCCCAAACGATGGAGTTGAATGACGCTCGTCTGTTGCTTCTTGTGTATATCGCTGCGTCCTGCGATTGGCGGAGGACAGGGAAAGATACCCAGCGATGGCGCGCCATGGGCGGGTGGATGGCCTGTTTATAAACCCAGCTCGTTCCTCGTGGGCGGGAACAGCAACAGTAGAGAGTAAAAGTGAAGCGCAGGGAGAAAGTGAGAGAGACAGTGGAGGAGAAGAGGCTGTGGTGGCGGCTGTGGGTGACCAGGGTTCGCGGGGGGGCGAGGCGGCCGCCCCTGAATGCCTCTTCATCCGCGCATGGACGACCACCTCAGCCTCCTGCAATCACCCCCGCCAAGCGCAACCCGGGGCGACAACCTGGTGAACCACGGATACACAGAGACAGAGGCCGACGTGATGACTGTTGTCGCGTGTGACAACATGCTAGAAGAGTCGGGGGCTCTCCCGGACCACCACTCTCTGGACCGATATGAACCGGATCACGAATGCTGCGAGAGGGTCGTCATCAACATCTCGGGGTTACGCTTCGAGACGCAACTCAAGACCCTCTCTCAGTTTCCAGAGACTCTGCTGGGGGACCCCAAGAAGAGGATGAGGTACTTTGATCCTCTTAGGAACGAATACTTTTTCGATCGCAATCGACCAAGCTTTGATGCCATTCTTTATTTCTACCAGTCTGGCGGGCGCATCAGGAGACCCGTTAATGTGCCAATTGACATTTTCTCTGAGGAGATCCGCTTCTATGAGCTGGGTGAGGAGGCTATGGAGAAGTTTAGGGAGGATGAGGGCTTTATAAAGGAGGAGGAGCGGCCGTTGCCAGATAATGAATTCCAAAGACAGGTGTGGCTGCTTTTTGAATACCCAGAAAGCTCGGGTCCCGCACGGGGCATAGCGATAGTGTCTGTCCTGGTAATTCTCATCTCCATTGTCATATTCTGCTTAGAGACATTGCCGGAGTTCAGGGACGATAACAGGGATCCGATCACCATTGCACCTGAGTTTAATGGCACACTCCCCTATTTCACCAGCCCCTTCTCTGACCCGTTCTTTGTTGTGGAGACGTTGTGTATCATCTGGTTCTCCTTCGAGCTGCTGGTGCGCTTCTTTGCATGTCCTAGTAAAGCCACGTTCTCCAAAGACATAATGAACATTATTGACATTGTGGCCATCATTCCATATTTCATCACTCTGGGCACAGAGCTGGCAGAGAGGCAAGGAAACGGACAGCAGGCCACGTCATTAGCCATTCTGCGCGTAATCAGGCTCGTTCGAGTTTTTCGCATCTTCAAACTCTCGCGTCATTCCAAAGGGCTCCAAATTTTAGGACAGACTCTGAAGGCCAGTATGCGTGAGCTGGGCCTGCTAATCTTCTTCTTGTTCATCGGTGTCATCCTCTTCTCAAGTGCTGTCTACTTTGCTGAGGTAGACGACCCAGATTCGGGTTTCAGCAGCATCCCGGACGCATTCTGGTGGGCTGTTGTCACCATGACCACCGTGGGATATGGGGACATGCACCCCGTGACAATCGGGGGAAAGATCGTGGGGTCTCTGTGCGCCATCGCTGGTGTGCTGACTATTGCCCTGCCTGTACCTGTCATCGTCTCAAATTTCAACTACTTCTACCACAGAGAGACGGAGGGAGAAGAGCAGGCACAGTACCTGCACGTGGGCAGCTGTCAGCCGCTAACTGACACAGAGGAGCTGAAGAAGACACGCTCCTCTTCCTCGCTTAGCAAGAGCGAGTATATGGTGATAGAGGAGCATGGCATCAACAGCGCGTTCAAGCAGCCGCCCAACTTCCCCACTACCACGCAAATCGACTCGCAGAATTGTGTGAATGTAAACAAAAAGATTTTCACCGACGTGTAGCCAATTATAGAGCCGTGGCCCTGAACACAGGAAGGGGTGGTGCGTAAACACAGCTGCTTCTGTCGCTGCGCACCACAGAGTGGGAAGCTGCGCTAGATCAGACGAAGAAAGAAAGAAAGAGAGCAATCCCTGTCTGTTCAGAGACGCTGCTTTGTGCTCCATTAAAAGAATCAGGATGTTCCAAGTCGGTGATCTGAATTTGAAATTCTGTTTTCTTTTCGCGCTTGGAGAGAAAGAGCTCCTTAAAGTATTAGGCTTATTATTGTGCAATAGCCAATATTTTAATTACAACATAGAAGCTTTATAACTGTGAAAGATGAATACAAATGTATGTTACTCGAAGACAACTCATAAAGTATTAACATGCGTTATGAGTCGTGATCCGTCAGTCATAGCCTATATTATTCAGAATAATTTAAAAATGTGTGTGTTTAAACACATTGTCTGAAAACACAGTTCTGCATATATTATCTCAATTAGACCGTTCTGTTATATGCCTTTATTGTGCGTTAAAGTCTAGTCCAAATGCTACATGTCTTTAAAAATAATCCCCTTTAATTCCTTGATATGGACTGCCCCACTAGTCTATTTAATGCGTAAACGGCACCATATAAACACAGCAGCACGCCGACTGTCGGTGTCTCCTCGTCGGTGCCAGACACACGTAAAAGCGGAGAAACACAGCCCTCTTTCACGCACACATACAGCGATCAAAGATGGAGCTTTCTCTTTGGATGCCTCAAATATAGCCCGCTGTGATGCAGTCGCCATGGCGACGGTGGTTTCCGCGGTAACCCCAGTCACCGTTGCCATGGCACCCTTGTTTCCACAGTAACCTTCCAGGTGGCTTGGAAGCGTATTTTAAGATTCTCGTCTAAAAAGCTTGTCCTCGGTCTCTAATAAGACTGTTCCGTCATCACGCTTTGCGTGCGTAAAAATACATGATCAGGCATGCCCAGCGCCACTATCGACAATCAACAAGCTCACTCAGTGACTTTAGCATTGACACAAAGAAAAATTGAAGTAAGATGGTCTGTTTACAAATTGCCACTTTGCGCTGCCCGCCCAAAATTAAGCAGGCACAACTCAGAGGTGATGAGCCGGGAGAAGTGGAAGGAGAGTCGGCGCGTGAGGAATTATGAATGGACTGGGAGCGCTTTGTGTCTGGCTGTCCCGAGTGCGCTACTGGGGTCGCTCAGCAGAGGCTGCTGTTCTCCCACTGATACAACTGGTAGGTTCTGATCACTGTCATGCCCCTGGCTAAACGTAAAGAGGTAGTTCACAAAGAGTATGAACTACCTCTTTACCTTTAGCTATGAAACCAGTGTTTGTTTTGTTTTTTTGGCAATTCAAGCAGGCCATATTTGTCTAGGTAAAGGTATCTGATTGAGTTACATCTCACAGGTGTAGGTCAAACAGCTACTACTAGCTACTAGACAACTACTTTTTTACTCAATATCCCCAAATATTGTATTTTTTTGTCATAGCTTGTATTAGTGTTAACTTACAGCTGACTTGGTCTATGAAATAAACACGGGCACCAACAACAGGCCCATCTTTTCTCAATGATGCTCCCTGGTGGCCATCATCTCCTAACAGATCAGGTGGCTCACCTGTTTTGTGACCGTTGTCTTCCTTTGTTCCTTTGAGCATGTTTATAAAAATTCATCTTTATTGTAGATTCAGTGTGTGCATTTGGATTAAGGCCCATTGAAAATAATGTTTTCTGTACATCACTCTTGTCTTTGAAACTGCTTTGCACTATAGGTTTATTGACTGTACTCTAATTCAAATGAGGGATGAGGGAGATAACATTTTAAAAGGGCAGGATTGGGGAATCTGTCAAGCCGCCATGTTCTGAATCTATTTAGTTTGACTGTGTGTGCACTTGAACTTGTGCTTGTGGGCACATGTGTGTGGAAGTATACAAATACTATGTTTACCTCTCCAGTCATGGTTGAGTGAAAATAGTGGAGTCTCATTAACTGGCTTACCCTGAAGGCAAAGTGGGAGGTCCCACAGAATGAATGACCTCTTCATTGATTATTCTTTTCCATTTTGCCCCCTGATCTTGACGTCATATATTTTCAGTGAAAAACTCCGTATTGGTCATCAGTTAAATTGCCTACTCATTTCTTAGGTCACATAAAAGCTTCAGTGAGGAGAAACACTGATCTATCGATCAGTGAGCAAGATGTATTATGGAGGAGACAGGAGCTACTTGTTCAACATTGAACTGGATTGGTCAGTCTAGAAGCTATTTTATTAAAATAAGGTACTTAACCATGCACATTCGTCTTTTCTACCCTTCCCCCCTTTGCTAATGTGTATCTCTGAAGCTTAATCCAGTCTCACATTTGTTTCTGTAACAAACTCCAATTACCTCTCCTAACCTCTGCTCCTCTTTCTTTAAGTGTATTACAGTGTAGACATTTAGTTGTTGCTCCAATACAGAGTAAATTGCAGTGAGTGAGCAGTTAGGATGCACATCTGCTCCACTCAAAAACAGCTTAATGGAAAATGTGTCAGTGGGGACAGTTCTAGTAAAATGTGCCCTTGTTACAGGACCTTTGGAGACTCTCTTATCCAAAAGTTGCCGTCCCCTCCTCTCTCCTCTCCTCTCCTCGCCGTCTGAACTGACAGTGTTTACAGTTTGTTTGAGTTATGCACGAGTGGTAATGAGAAAGCAGGGAGAAGAGGAGCAGCCTTGGTTTGATGGGTCTGGCTATGCTGTGTGGCTCTAACAATTTTTCTTTTTCTTCTCTCTCTCTCTCTCGCTCTCTCTCTCACTCTCACTCTCAGATGAAGGTCGTTCCATTTTTCTGCACAAACCTTCTGGAACCCCTGACCCCAATTATACTGCCTCACATTTAGGTAATCAGACTCCGTTTGATAAGGAAAATAAATGTGACATTGTGACATTTCAACTAACATTCACTGATATTTTCTTAGAAATGTTTGCTCAGCTTTATAGATTATCCATTAACCTATAGTGACCCTTTTTTCTCTTTAGGGGCACAATGACTCTGGTCTTCCCGTTAGGCCAGATTGGCTACATTTAAGAGCTCAACTGGATACATTTTTCTTCCCTTACCCTCCTCCTAACCGCTGTCCTCGTGGACTGGGTGCATAGCTCCCACCCACCCGACCACTGAATTTAAAATGTAATCGCAAGAATGACTAAAAACAGACATATAACATATTCTACATACAGTTTTGTAGCTGCAGTTTTCGGACTGCTTCTCTTCTGAAGTTAACACACTGTGAGTGGAACCATCAAAGATCGAGACTGATTCAGGCAGTGACAGAATTCAGCTGGAACTGTGCTATGGACATTTCTCCATACTGCTTTCTATATAAACTTCAAAAGGACAGCCAGCAATTTTGCAAAGCACATTTAATTGCTGGACTTTACACATTCTGTTTTCATATTTCTGGGTAATGATATGACATTACGGACAATAACTGACAAACAGCTTTTGCGGCAAGTCAAAAGTGGCAACAACTGAGGCCAACCGGGATTTTCTGATATGAAACTGTGATACAAATCAAAGACTGTTAGCCATATGCCTTTTTTTTTTTTAGCTCTGTGTGCTCTGTATTGCTAATATGTAAAAATATATATATATATATTTATGTGTGTGTGCTAGTTGCAGCTATTCCCCTGACCTGCACATGGAGAAAGATAGAGAGACATGCATGCACTGTACACACAAACACACACACACACACACACACACACACTCACACACACACACTCACACATATCCATGCCTGTGAATGGCTCTCTTTTATCCCAGAGTGCACTGGTGTTTTCTTTTGGGATGGGGCAGAATAATGTCAGGGGGAGGCTGTGTATTCCATTTTGTTCTGTGTTATTCTGTGCTGTCTTAAACATGACCCATATAAAGAGATTATGAGTTGTACTGTCTTTATTTTGGAGGAGCTGCAGTCTGTTTTCACTCAATTACTGAGAGAATACTCATTTATGTTTTGGAGAATATCTAGGTCCAATTACAGACCTTCTTGCCTGATATGTGTGAGTACTGTATGTTTTGATTATGTCATGACTCGAGACATTTGAAACAACTTTCTCTGTGTGGATGTTATACAGTTAATCCACTTACAGTATATCATTCACTCCAGTATGGTGTTAATAAATGATAATACGTGTTTTCAGTGCTTTTACAATATCAAAATGTAATTCTGTGCATGACAAATACAATAGTGACATTATAAAAGCTGTAATCATTCAATGTTATCTAATTTCACAAGATAATCGTAGCATCCATAAATATGCTGTTGGCACTGCTGTTGTCACTGTTTAATAAGTGTTTCCCACGCAGAGACGTACACAGTGACAGTCTTTTCCTCGTGAAAAAAATGGTGTTTGGCTCGCAGCAACAGTCTCCACCGTGATTGTGCTGAACCTCTCTGTATCAGGGTGCCTGGGCCAATTCTTTATGAGATTATACTTCATCTATTTGTAAACATCAATGCAACAGACGGATAACATTGACAAATAAAATACTCTATTTCTATCTGACAGATTTAATAACTGCAACATCACCAGGGATTTAAATTGGGCTTGGAAAATAAATAGTGAGTCCCAATTTCAAGAGAACATTATTGCCGCACATTAGGCTGCATGGCTGAACCCTAAAGAGACCTGAACTGTGTATGAGTCCAGTGGAAAACTTCATATCATCTCTGTGCCGCAGGAGGTAAATATTAACATTCTCACAGACGTTTACAGCCATCACACTGTCATCCTGTGTATGAGCAAGTGTGCTTTATTGCTCCAGTGAGCCCACCAGCTCGCTAATAACTCTGGCACATCTCTAGGCTATTGTGTGTCCACAAGTACCAAACCGCCTTTCTTTAAGGTGATTGGAAATGTGGTCATAGTTGTTGACTAAATACTCCAGATGTGTATCAGTGCAGCACAACTATAGACAACTCTTATCCCCTTTTAAACTATTTATCTATCTGGCTCTTTGCTGTTTTTTTTCTTTCTTTCTCTGGCTTTACTATTAAACATGTTGGTGAAAGATATCTGCCTTTGAGATCACAAAAATACCTATGACGTCATCAAAGCTCCCCGCCAGCCATGGCGCTTCACCGGGAAATCTCCATAGCAACAAGGGAAGGTTTGTCGAGCAAGTTGAAGAGACTGGCCATGTAGGACAGACTCGGCCCTCTTCAGGTGCACTGAAGGTATCAAGCTGTCTGTGATAATATCATCAGTGTCTATGTGCCCGTGACTTCTGAGAAGGGCGAGTGTGGGTCGTGCGTCATTTTGTGTGTCTGTGTGTTTTGAGTGTGTGTCTGGAAGAGGATCAGGGTATTGCCCGGGTAGATTGGGTCTCACCATGCAGGGACTCCATTTGAACAGCAGTCCAAGTGGAGATGAGGCCAACAGCAGATTGAATGTGCACGCGCACACATACACAGATGTCAGCACGAGAGGATCACAGCTAATTCTCCTACATATGTGGCTGAACTACTTCACTCTTATTCACCCGCCCGCTCACTCAGGTCAACACATGTTAAATTATCTGTGTGTCCCTTGACTCGCCTTAAGACCCGTGGTGACCCGAGCTTTTGAGGCAGTAGCACCAAGGTTGTGGAATGCTCTGCCTGCACCCCTACGTTTTGCTGTTTCTGTGAACTCATTCAAAAATCAGCACAAGACACGCCTGTTTAGACTGGCGTTTGGGTAAAAACTCATGTCTATAGGCCTGCTTTTAAGCCATGTTTTAATTGTGTACTTTCTGTTTTTTTGTGCATTCTTAAATGTAAATGGTTGGCCCTTATATGGTCACATTGTGTTTTTTATGTTTGTAATTCTGCCCCTGTTAAGCACTTTGAACCAAAACCGTTGACTCTCACTCTCTTTTGAAATGAATACAATAATCATTACAAATTTCCCTAACATACAAAACATGATAGAAGAGAAGATACAACTTTTGATTTCCCTCACACCTGCCACCTACAATGCATTTTTCTCTGTGACTTGCAGTTATGTGCTATTTCCATGTTCAGTAGCAGAGCCATGCCATTGGTAGCTGGGAAGGATGGTTGCTAAGGGTGATGATGCTGTTGCTAGTGCTTCTGACTAATTCTGGATGCTGATTGGCTGATCGGTTACAGTTTCCAGCCACAAGCTGAGTAGACAAGGTGGGACTGCCCATCCAGACATGTGCATTGTATGTAAACACACAAAACAATCTCAGACAAACGCACTCAAACACATGCAGGCGCACAAATAAGAAACATTCAAAACAATATCTGCAGCATATTCAGACCCAGATGACACATTAGATTTTTTTTTCTAGCTGTTGGGGTGATCTGCTGCCAGTCATCTCAGTTTTTTGCTGTCAAAACAAACAGATGGTGAAGAGGGTGATAGTGTGAAACAGCGAGAGATGCTGCTGTGCTCTGCTGGATGACTCATCACTCTGTCACTGTGACCTTTATCTGCTACCCTCTCCACCTCTGTTGTCCCGTCTCCTCCATTCATTTTCATTTTCTGCACACTTAACTTCAATTTCCTGCTGACTATGTTCGTCTCCTCACTTGCTCCTCTACCAAGCCTCTTCTCTGCAACGCATATATGAGCTCTTCCTGACGTCATTCCAACCTTTTCCTCGCTTTTCCGTCCTCCCTTGCGTCCTCCGCTCCTGTCACCATCATTTCTGTGGGGTCGGGTGTTGCCGTCCTCAACGAGGCTCCGGTATGCTGGCTCTGACAGGGTGCTGCCACAAGTCCCTGTCAAGTAAGACACACACCACCGACAGAATGGCAACAGACTGGAGCTCATATGCATTAGCTGTTGATTTGATTGAACTGACTAGACAGGCTGCACTTAACTGCTGCTTGCAGTGTGGGAAGAAAACACTTAATAGGGGAGATTTCCGAATTCAATGAATGTTTCAAAGCATGCTGCTAAGCCTCATTGTAAAGGAGATCTCTTCATACGGCAAACATATTCAGCTGTGCATACTCATGCAGTATAGATATCATTAATATACGCCCAAGTTTCCTCCCTAAGCTAAGCCACACCTCCAGACCAGTTGGGTCATCGATTTTTTTCTCTCTTGTTTTCGAAGGCTGGTGAGAACAACATAAAGTGAAACCACATCCAGAATCAATAATAGAGTACTCTACTCCAAAGGTGAGGACAGATCTCATCATGAAAGCAGTGATCCTCATCAGCCTGGCTGCTCTCAACAGGCAGGTAGGCAACTTCCAAGGTCAATCTCTAAATATAGAGGGACCCCAGAGGGAGGCATGCAGGGAGAGAGATAGGTGAGGGGAGAAAATGAAGAAGGATGAAGGGACAAAAAAAAAGCTGATGTGGTAATTAAGTTTCTTGGCTCATTGTCAAAGAGGACAATGCCTGTTGCAGAGCGCTATTTAGATGCCTACAGGCAAAAATGAATTAGGAATAAAATCAGGATTTCCTGGTGCTCACAGTGAAATGAAAGGAAAACAGTTTCTTGTCTTGGAGCTATAAAGAATCACGGAGTCAGTATGACTTTGTCTAAATGTGTGTGTGTGTCAGTGTGTGCACATGTTCTAGTAGTGACTGCATGCACCTGCCAATACAGTAGGCTATTACATCTGTGTGTGAGTGTGTTGTGAGTGAGTGATCACCTGCTGCAGCACCAGCAGAGGTCACCCAGGACAGAGCCCCTCCCCTGCAGTCTGCTGTCATAAGTTGGATCGGCGCCCTCCTCTCTCCTTCACTCCGTCTGTTACTCACGCTCATCATCCCTCTCTCACTTCCACACATTCTGCTGCATAGAAAAGGGTGGACATTGTAGGTGTGCAGGTGTGCTGACTCACATACTGACACACAAATATGCTGATCATCTCACAACACATCTCAACTGAGCTATTTGTGGGGATTGCAGTGACGGATCAAAAACTCGTTTATTCTCTGAGTAGGATAATTGTATTAATTGTGCTTATATCTGGGGAACAATGGGTTCTATGCAAATTGTGGAGTTCTGGGAACTCACTGCACGTTCCTGTTGTCCTCACTATTTCATCTACATTTCTGTCTAGAAATGTTGGGGTACCCCGTTAGCCATGGGCCCCTGTCCAGCAACAGAAATGCACCAGCTGGCACAAGAGAACTCAGTCACGAATTGCCCGATGGAAAAAAAAAAGATGTTTTTTAAACAATGAAAAAGTACTCAGATGTGATTACAGGCATCATGTGGGGTTGTTAGTGGAAAAGCATTCTTAAGTTTCTTTATGAGGTTCCATGTGGTCTGCTCGGCTGAATACAAAACAGAATCAATGGTTCCATTCTGCTGAGACTTGGCACAACCTGAAGGTGAGAGGGAACTGGAAACAGAATTGAGGATTTAAAATGGTTGGAGAATGAATGGCCCTCAAAACTAGTCTAGATCAACTGTGTACAAGAAATATGAAACTATCAGTTGCCTACTTTATTCTATAGATCAGAGGTTTTTCAAACACTAAGGGTCATCCTACGACAAAATCAAGACAGTTGTGCCCAAACACTCAAATTTATATTTAAATAATATATATTTACGGAATCCATCGCTCCTCCTTATTTTTTGTCTTGCAGTTGGTAAACCGGAAGCATGTTGTTATGGATTCAGTGAGTTTTTATGTGGGCTACATCTAAAAAAATGTTACGTTTTGGCAGCATTCAAATATGCTTCATTAGCCATTCCTGTTTGGCTGTACAGTATTCTATAACTGGATTACTTTTATACCAAAGAAAAGGTGTAAATGTTATACAAGTTCTGGAGGTGTTAGGAGCGGTGTTTTTCAGTGGTTTTATTAGCAATGGATTTCGGGGCATAAAGGAATCACAGGAAAGTGTAGGGCACACTGAATCTAGTTATAAATTTGTTCAGATTATGAGATTTTTTTTACACAAATTGTGTCTATCAGGCTTTAGGGGTTCTTTTTCTGGCTAATTACAGATCTCCCTCGACTAACATTTCTCTTAAACATATCAAACATATTGTCTCTGCACTTTCTGCAAAACATTCAATGCAAGTGTTATTCTATTGTTTTCTTATCTTTTTTTTCCCCTGGCTAGCAGCTAAAGATATGGTTTGGATAAGGTTAGATTGTGGCTCAGATAAGAGATCATTCATTTATGGTTGGTATACTAAAACAAGTTGGTTAAGGTTAAAGAAAAGAGTGTGGTCAAGATTATGAGCACTGCATTCTAACATGAAACATTGCCAGTGTATGCAATTTCAAAGTAGTCACAAGAATGAAATGAAACATAAATCATCGGAGAATGACTCGCCTTTCCCCCAACCCCAACTAACTCGATCCCATATCCCATACCCTCTGTGCCCTCTTCCCCATCCTGCTAATAATAAAACTGTATTCTAGATAATTGCTGTGAATGTGGTGGCAGATAAAGAATAATTACTTGTCTGATACCCAGCATTGGATATTGGTGGCTGGGCTCTTAGCTGCTCCCCATTTAGAATTGTGCCTTCTCATTTACATTCATGGACGATGAGAAATTAAGAGTTCCCAGCCATCAGTCAGCGTGCTTATGTAAAAGGGTCAATAGCTCATTGAGACCTTCAGCCATCAGCTCTGTGCAGAGTGGGCTACTGCTGCAGTCCCTCTGGGGTTGGGTTATCATCTGTATCAGTATTTTGACACTTTCATTGGAGAATAATTAGATAACATGTTCAACCTGTCCTTGGACAATATAAATGACAGAACAAGGAGAACACATGGGGGAGGACATGTAAAATTCCTCGTGTATTCTTTGGGTAGTTGCGTCTCTTTTCTTTCTTTCATGTGTGTGATTCCCGCGCTCTACCTGAAGACATCACCTGACCCACTTTCAAGCAGTGGAGGGGAAAAGGGCAGGAAGACTGTCTGCAGGGAAAATGAGCTGCAGGATAGTTATTTGACTGTGTAATTAGTGTCCTCTGTATGTGTGAGTGTGTGCCTGCATGTGCTTAACAGGTCTGTGCAGTAATTAGTGGCCTGTGATAAAGTACACATGACAAACTACTGGAGCCTGCCTTTGTATTCTATTTTACATGAATGACCTCACAGGGACCACACACCCATAGAGATCAACTTGTGGGTTCTACCATCATGAGCCCATACTGTAATATTCTTCGAACTAAAGTAACAAAGTACACAGACAAACATGTACACAAATAGATTATCCTTAAACAGACACAGAGGCATGCCAGCAGCCATTCAGACCGGTGCACCCAGTCAAGTGCTCAAACCATGAGATAGGAAAATAATGACAAAATGACTCAGGTACGAGTAGTTCAGGCAGGAACTTTGGTGTTCTGCTCAAACAGGACATGCACAGGTAGCTGCTGGCTCATTATCCCTCATTCCCCTAATCCATTGCTCTCATTTCAGTTCAGAGGAAGATTTTCCACATCTGCATTTCTCTTTTCAAATTTTTTCCTGACTGAAATAAAACATCATACAGTTCGTATTCTTCCTATTCATTTTCTTTCTATCTTCGGGCCAGACCAAATTTGCTGTGTGGACATGTTTGTTTGAAAACCGTTACCACCCTGTGGTGGGCGATGCTTCCCCTTTAATGTGGAGCAGAGAGGACAAGAGTGTCGGGGAGCGCAGAGCGATGGGGCGAGGCGCGCGTGAAGATCTTAGTATGCTCCGCGATGCCCGGCTGCAGCCCACGCATCTCAACTATGGTGAATTATGGTGAAATATGAGAGACATGGGAAGAGGCGGCAGCTCAAAAACAGTTGGTCGTGATGAGGTGACACATCCGCTGGACAGATTAGTCAAATATGGGAAGAAGGACAGCTATGAAGGAATGGACTCACGAACCCAAGGCACCTTTTAAGAGGAGACAAACTGGATAAAAATACATGCGTCTGCGCACCAAGAGAACCAGGGTGAATTCCTGCATGCCATTATCTGAAATATATGCTGTCGTCCGACAGATAACGCTATGCTGCTTTGTTTAGTGCATGGAGTCTATTGTGGCTGTCCATGATCCACACAGGAGAGGGTTGCAAATGGCTTGAGCATGTCTAGCACCTGCACTCCAAACTCTCACTCGCGCTTGCCAGTCCACTACAACACTGTCATGTAATGTTTGAAACCCCCAGTGCATGAACCGGGCTGCTTCGTCTCCAATTTAGGGGGGAAAAATAGGTTTGCACCTATGAAAAACGCCCTCAGAGGACTGCGTTTTTCCATGGAATGGGTTGCGAAATTAAGCCTCCATTTTTTACTAATGTGCATCCTTGGTGTATTGATATGGTTATTCCCCATCAGAAAAAAAGAGTGTGAAGATAAGTTAAACGAATTAACATTTTAACGAGCTAAAAACAAAAAAAAACCTTCAGGAGGAATACGGACCTGTTTGGAGATCAAACAGGTGATTTCGCTTTAGATGAGATCTGCCATGGGTGCCACCGAGTAGAAATACTGACAGCAACGCCTCCCGCAAACCTCCCTTCACCAATAAGTCTCTGCAGATATCGGAGGATTACCTTTGTTGTTGCAGGCGGCAGCGTATTGTTCTGAAGAGGGGGCGTCATATTTTGCTGATGCCAATTTCTTTTTAGATTTGCCCACGTTATTCCTAAACCACAACCCACCCCACCAGCTTCAACCTGTAGCCTTAGCTGCATCACAACATGTAGCCTATCTGCTGGTCACTGAGGCGAAGGAGGTAACTCCTGCATCCTGACGCCTTGTCCCATCTCCCACTCCCGCGCCGATGCAGAGCCAGAGCTTCGGGCGATATATGGCTGGCAGAGAGGAGCTGCTCTGACCGCGGGGGGCTGACTTTTGACCGAACACTTCTGCTGGGCGCATTACCACCAGAGGACACATTGTAAACAAGCATTACAAGCGTCAGTGCACATAGGTAGGACTTTTTGTTTTTTTTATTCAGATATTGTTGCTTTGACTACGAAATCACACATACGTGGCTGTGTCTTTAAAAGTAAAATAGTGTGGCCTGAAATAGGCCTAGTCTCCAAAACTATGCATCTTCATACATTTTGCTTTTGTGCAGTGGCCTATGAAATTAGAAAGTTATTGTCAACAAACAGCTCTGCTGTAATGCAGTGGGCTATGTCAACCATATGACAAATATGCTTAAATATAATACTGATAATTTGATCATTGATTTGTTGAAGTTTTTCTCGGCTTTCGAAGGGAATTGTCGTCTCAGACAGAGGAAATTCATCTCTGAGATTGTATGGAGCACTCAGCATATAATCAGATTTGTTGGTTGTAACTGCACCCTGTGAGAGCTGATACAGTATTACTGGCTGGCATATTGATCCTGCAGTGTTCTCATATGAGAGAGAACTCATAACCTAATACACATAGACACAATGGAGCCAATGTGCTCAAGTGGCTCTGTCCCCATCTCATGCTTGTTATTTTCAACTGCCCATCTCTTGCCTGTTTACAGGAAGGACTTGAAATAACACAACATTTCTAGGAATTACTCACAATTTTAGTCAGTGAAAGATGTTACATTTAACTAATTGATTGTTTCAGAAATATATACCAGTGGATACAAGTTATTAAATATGTATGCTACAAATCTTGCGCATTGCCATCAAAACTTAACATGGAACACAATGGTTATCACAATAATCTTGCAGTTTTTCTCTGCTTTCTTTCCTGTAGCTCTTCGCAGACGGATCTTCCTGTACCTGAACCCACGAGTGTGTGGTGCCTTTACCTCCTCGTGGCCCTGCCGTGGCCCCACCCTGTCTGAAACCTGCAGGTCCCATCTTTCTCCAGCATGACGGTTGCTACCAGCGACCCTGCGGACGAGGCCGCAGCACATCCGGGTCAGCCTCATGACCTGTATGACCCAGAGCTGGATCAGGAATGCTGCGAGAGGGTCGTCATCAACATCTCAGGCTTGCGCTTTGAGACACAACTCAAAACCCTCTCCCAGTTTCCAGAGACGCTGCTGGGTGATCCCAAGAAAAGGATGAGGTATTTTGATCCTCTCCGGAACGAGTACTTTTTTGATCGCAATCGACCGAGTTTTGATGCCATTCTGTATTATTACCAATCTGGAGGGAGGCTGCGACGGCCTGTTAACGTGACCCTGGACATTTTTTCTGAGGAGATCCGGTTTTATGAATTGGGTGAGGAGGCTATGGAAATCTTCAGGGAGGATGAAGGTTTCATAAAGGAAGAGGAGCGGCCTCTGCCAGAGAATGAGTTTCAGAGACAAGTGTGGTTGCTGTTTGAGTATCCAGAGAGCTCAGGTCCTGCGCGCATCATTGCCATCATCTCTGTCATGGTGATTCTTATTTCTATTGTCAGCTTCTGCCTGGAGACATTGCCAGTTTTCCGAAATGATGATGAGGAGATGTACAATTATCCATTACAGTCCATGTCCAACGCCACCTCTACCTATGACAGCTCAGCTTATTATAAGGATCCTTTCTTCATCGTGGAGACGCTCTGTATCATCTGGTTCTCTTTTGAGTTCCTCGTTAGGTTCTTTGCCTGTCCCAGTAAAGCTGGGTTTTTTGGCAACATCATGAACATCATTGATATTGTGGCCATTATCCCCTACTTTATCACCCTGGGTACAGAGCTAGCAGAGAAGCCAGAGGACGGCCAGGCAGGCCAGCAGGCTATGTCTTTGGCTATTCTCCGTGTCATTCGTCTAGTCAGGGTGTTTCGTATCTTTAAACTCTCCCGTCACTCCAAGGGGCTCCAGATCTTGGGCCAGACTCTGAAGGCCAGTATGCGCGAGTTAGGCCTCCTCATCTTCTTCCTGTTCATCGGCGTGATCCTCTTTTCCAGTGCTGTCTACTTTGCAGAAGCAGATGAGCCAGATTCCCAGTTCAGCAGCATTCCTGAGGCCTTTTGGTGGGCAGTGGTTTCCATGACCACAGTGGGCTATGGAGACATGGTCCCAACAACCATTGGAGGAAAGATTGTAGGGTCTCTCTGCGCAATTGCCGGTGTGCTGACTATTGCCCTGCCTGTACCTGTCATTGTGTCAAACTTCAACTACTTCTACCACAGAGAGACGGAGGGCGAGGAACAGGCACAGTATCTGAATACCCCAAGTGTGCCTAAAGCCAGCTCAGCAGACGATCTGAAGAAGAGTGGTCGGAGCGGCAGTGGGTCCACTCTCAGTAAATCTGACTATGTGGAGATACAGGAGGCTGTGAACCACAGCACTGAGAACTTCAGACCAGAGGGCATAAAAACAGGAAACTGTACACTGGCCAACACTAACTATGTAAACATCACTAAGATGCGTACAGATGTATAATGTGAGCTACTGTACATGGTTGACTTCAGCTGGGGTCTGCAAGGGGAGGATTAAGGTGTGACACTATGTATTGAAAAATATATGGCGCCCAGTATTTGAGTCCAAAGCAGATACGTGGGTTTAACTTAGAGAAAAGGTCAGTCAAGAGGACCTCTTGTTGTCTCACATCTTGTGGACCAATCAGCGCATATCATAGAGTGGCCACCCGTCTTATTTAGGACATTGTCAGTGTCTGCATGGAGTCAGTCTTACCTATGTGACAGTAGTCACCCTGCTCGCAACAGTAGCCAAATAGTAGCCTAACCAGTAATAACCAATATTAACAGTGTTAAGGGACCACTAGTTTCTACCTTCTTGCTCAAACTGCCGCTGGGAGAAGATGGACGATAACAACAATTTACATCAGTGTGACATTTATTTTAAAATGTAACTTAACTTATTAACTTGTGATACAAAGCAGGCCATATTATCAGCATTCATGAGCAACTTTAATCTGCCGCTCTAACTGCCAAGGTCCTGACTCAGAGAAAAACAATGTCACCAAGATCACATCTCTACTGTCAGGGGAAAACTGAAATGCGCAATAAGTGCGCGCGAGAGAGAGAGAGAGACACCAATACGCTTTTGGACCAAATGGTCCTTTGTTGCTTTCTCTGTCTGCCTGAGGGCCCTAGCATTCATCTCTTGGCCACTTCTAGATATGTCCAGTACAAGCTAATGGTTTCTGTTGAGACCAACAGATAGATAATGTTCTGTGCTGTATTACCGGACCATAAATAGCACACCTTTTTCCTGCCATTTTTCTTCAATGAAGCTCAAGTGGATTTACAGTAAGAACACTCTCGCCAAGACTTTGCCTTTTTTTGTTTCCAGCCAATGTAGGCTAGCAGGTGGACAAAAGAAATGTCTCAGTAAACAGAATGAATGTTTATTTATTGATGTGTATTGATTTGATGAATGTTTTTTTAGTAATATGATGAATGTGTGCTTCTCACCGACGTTTTTCTTTGATTAAGATACGTGATGTAGAAAGATAGTGATTGTTTTCTCGGCGGCATTCTGAGTGAGTGCCTATTTCTCCATCCTCTCAACTTTACCTTAAAGTGTCTCTTTAGCTGCCACCCTGGTCCACTGTAACAGATGTACAGTAAGAAGTGTTCAGTTTAAAACCACTGCCCAGTATAAATGTTGCTGTTCTTGACTTCATATCATTCCGCTTTTGTAGAAATAGATCAAATGAGATTAAGGCGTAAACTATAATTACATTTAACCAAGGTCAAGATTTATGGCAGCAAAGTTAACTAGTTGTATGTATAAGGCTTTTATGGTACTGTATTAACTCTAACAGTTTAAAAGGATTTTTTTAAGGACCTACAACCAAAGACAGAGCACAGTGATGAACTAAAATGAATCTATTACACCTTTACGGTCATTTGTCGTACCACCAATGCCATCTTTGTGTTACTCAGTCTAATTTCCACCCAGGGATCAATAAAGTATTCTGATTGCTGGATAAGTGGCAAGAAGCAATGGCATTTCTCCTCCCAAACAATTGGTAACAATTATTAAACTTTGCCTGTCTCTGGAACAAGTTAAAAGTGTTGATAGCTCAATTATTAGACCACCAAAGACAAATGTGCTGCCACCTGGCATACTGTATCCTGGGTTGTAAAAGAGATTAATTTAGTTCTCAGTATTTTTTTTTCTTTGTGATACTCAATGCAGTTCAAACAATCATACCATTGGCGCATTTTGCCCACATAATGCAGGACCAAGGCTATGTGTCCTTCATCTGCTTTTTATCAAACAGCAACTCTGCTATTGTAGTCCTTTGAAGTATTCATTGTAGCATGAATTAGTATGAATAATATTTAAAAAGTAAATTGGCATCAATATATTACTATATCTATACTGCGGCTACGTGCAAAAACTGTATGCTCTAAAAGTATATGTCATGCTTTGCATAAGCATCTTCTTTCCATCGTTATTTGAGATATTATTGAGTCCCAATCTATGTGAATTAGTTACCTAGAGAGGGTTGCGTGTCCACGGAAAGATTTTACTCTCACGAATGTATGGAGAAAGTAACAACAGGTTCAACATGAGAGAAAACAGGGAAGGTTTGAGAGGGGAGGAGAGTCCAAATCCACACGCCAGACTCCAGAACAGGGATAGCTAAACATTTGATCAACATTTCAGAGGTTAACTAACGCTAACTTAAGTTTTAACGTCTTTATAGTCAGTTGCAGTCACAACCCAGTAACTGTGTCTTATAGTGAAAGCACAACAACAGCTACTACTGTATCTGCTGCCAGCCCAGTAGATGCACAGATTCAAACAGTCAGTCGGGCAGACTTTTTGCCCAGCCAAGTGCATCATAATGCTCCAAGGGACTGTCTGAGTGCGCTTATCTCTGATCTATAGGCCCATCACGCTCAGTGTTGTCTGTGTGTGTGTGTGTGTGTGTGTGTGTGTGTGTGTGTGTGTGTGTGTGTGTGTGTGTGTGTGTGTGTGTGTGTGTGTGTGTGTGCGTGTGTGAGTGACAGAGAAAATGAAAGAGACAAAGAGATTGTGAGAAATAGAGAGCTTTTAGACTCAGACTTCAGCAGTTATCTAAGACACTGGTCTTCTTGACTCCAGGTCCGGTGCTCTGTATATTCTACTCGATCCAAGCACACTGTATACAGCCTGTGCATATCTTCAACACATGCATGTAGTACATTAAACAAAGTGGAAGGAATGTCCTGCCACACTCACTAGAGATGAGATCTATGAGCATGTGTTGACTTATGAGATAAGCTGCAGTTTCAGCCGAGTACTGGGGATTGCAGGAAAGAGAGGAAAGGTTGGGAAGGGAAAATACGATAATGAAAGTAAGATAAACACTGCCCACACCCTCTTTATCTGTCTGATCTGATGTGTACTTGTATTATTCTAAACTGTTGTTGTGTGCTGGAACACCTATGTGACTTTATGTGGCTTGAACGCTTCGCCTGGACTATTGAAGTGAATCTCTGTCAAGACTGAAAACGTTCTTTTGAAGAAACCAACAGCCCGGCACATCAGCATCATCTTGACCAAGGAAAACACATCTTTGCTGCGTCGTTGCTGTACTCCACATACAAGAGGACAATTGAACACATACAGCCGGTGTACACACACACACACTGCCTGTGATGGTCATGTTTGCTTTTCAGGACAGACACCTATTGAACTTCAAGGCCACAACGTGAATGGTCTCAAACCCACTATTGGTGGTGAACAGACGTAGCCATGTAAACAATGTATCTAAGAGTTACAGCTGCTTTCAATGATGTCTTGAAATGCCTAAAGCTTCAACTTTAAAACAAGCTTGTACAGATTCCTGTGTAGCGGGGAGTCAAAGTGTATGCTTGCTGAATTAATCCAAGAAACTTAAGTTGTATATGAGTGAATTATCTCTTAGGTTTAATATGCTCCAAGGACTAAGGATGGATTAAGAAATAAAGTAGGAAATATGATTTCTATGAGAACTTTAACTTATTTGTGTCATCAGACACCATATAAATGAACTGTTGTTTGTTTTTTTCTATATATTTTTCTATTTGACTGTTATTATTGGCTCACTCGGAGCAGGGGCTGAGGTTTGACTAAAATACACACGCAGGCCTTGGTCAAATAGATTCTGTCTGTACTGTCTTAATACATATTTACCCCCAGACAACCACCTCCTCTTACTTTATTTCCTCTACCTCCTTCAACTCTTTGCCACTTTGCTATTTGACACAAATAATGTGTGTATGAGATGTAGATAACCCTCTGCTTCTTCACTAGCTGTCTTTAGCTCTCGCAGTCTCTACTCAGCTATCAGTATACGGTCTGTGTTTTTTCTTGTTAGGAAAAAGACTGAACCATGAAGCAAACCGTCCATTGTTGCATAAAGGAAACATGGATCTGAACACCTGTCATGCCCTTCACGAGGACCTTCAGTGAAAACTGATTCATAGAGAATATTGATAGAGAATTACTTTCGTCATTTAATATAATTGTAAATTATAAACCTACTGTGACTATCATAATATCAATAATAACATCTTTATTATAACCTCAAGCTACTGTTTGTGTCTTTCTCATGTGATCTAATGGACCCTTTGTGAAGATTTAGGGAAAAAGGATAAACAAATTTGCAATTCTACAGTAATAATGGATTCAGATCAGTTTGTCTCATAATGATATATTATCATGCTAGCCCAAACCAGCTGATTTTTGTCTTTTCTGTTTTTCACCATTACTATATTCTTTGTATGTCTGACATTCACATAATTAAGCAGAAAATGATTCCTCAAACTCTAAATCAGTGACTGTTTACATGACATCCAAAACATGGCAAAGTCCCTGAAGCATACAGTTTTGTATCATATCTAATTCTTCCGTGGTGCTCCTATAGCTAAATAGGGGCTGACGTATTGTTGTAGGCCAACCCCGGAAGAGAGCTTCCCACTGGTTGCCTCGACAAAAAGCCAATGGGTTTGTTTCAAGGGATTCTGGAATACTAACAAGTTGTGTTTAGCAAGATGATCTTACAAATGAACACCACTTTTAAGATTTGTAAGCATGAATGCAATGGCCAGATGTAAAACGCTAATGTCAGTCTATGAACTAACTACATCACGGAGCATGAGTATACACAACAAGGCTGTAAAGGCGGAATAGCCGGCGCGATGGCGTGTTGTAGTCTCATTTAGCCACTTGTAAACAATCGCCTTTGTTAAGACAATTAAAAGCTTCAAAGTTAGGGTAACCCTAACCCTTAACCCATCTCACCAAAAAAAAAAAGCATTGAATTACGGGTTTTCTCATTCCTGCAGCTCTACATAGACTCTATAAAGGTCATGAGAAAGCCTAGAGGTTCCATATACAATTTAAATTGATGATTGCGTCACTGGAGTGGCCGCTCTTATGTCCATTAAAGAAGGAATATTTTAATTGTCTATCGACCCTTCCCTCTATAGTTTTTATGTTCCACTTCTATCCTTAAGTGAACCGTATGCTCTGCGTAAGCCTCTGTTTATAAAACCAGCAACGGTGAACGTGAGGAAGAGAGAGGAGAGCAAAACGCTCTTGGCTCCTGGTTCAACGTAGAGTGGGACAAGTACAAACAAACTCTGTATCGGTGCCATTTCATAGAGTTTTACATTTCCCCAGGAGATGAACATGTTTATCTCTCCCCTCATTGTCTTCTCCTTGCGCTTATATCGCTGCTGCGTGAGTTTGACCTCACTTACCCTCTCTATTATTTGACCCTCTCAGATTTCCTTTCCCACACATTTTCTCTTGTGCTCATCTCTCTCCATCTCTGCCTCTCTACCAGCACTAAGCACCAAAGTAATGCACAGTGGGTGATGTGATGGTTCTCTCAGACATATATTAGGAGTATAATGCTCCCTCTGGTACACCTCAGTTGGCTGGGTTCCGGTATGTCAGCTAAGGACAGTATACAGGCATCCTTCCAACTAACTGATGGGTATTGATCCACTGATTGCTGTTTGATTATCTACGTATTAAACAGAAGCTTGGCTCAAGTTTTCTCCAAGCCAGCCAAACAGCCACTATTCCTGCATCCTTCAACAATATCACACACCCCGTCTCACAATGTAATTGAGGTTGTTCCCTGTTTTTGTCCTGACTTGCGCGAGTATCCAGGAGAAAATGATCAAAATAATGTGTTGCCAATTTGTTTGACTGCCCGGTTTCTTTCATTTTGATGGACACAAGAGCATTTGTGTTTGTATGCTGTATTAAGGATATACCCAACAGACCAAGTGATTGCCTCACATGCTGTGAATATTTTTTCACAGCAAAATGAGCTGATTTATAACCTATATAGCCCAGTTAATAGCCTGTCAAGCTTAGCTTTCTTTATAGCACACCAGGTTCCATAGGGGAAACCTATGTACGTACTATGTGCATATTTGTACGTACGTCTGTGTGTGTGTGTGTGTGTGTGTGTGTGGAGGAGGGGAAACCCTTTTTATCACTCCTGTCCCAACAGTGGAGGCCCGTTATATTAACCTCCTCTATTAATAGTAGACACAGCATGTTTCCCTTATGTTTAAAGGGGATATCTCCTTCTTGCTTTGGATAGTGTGTATATTGCATTGTTTATAGTCATTTTAAGTGTGGAGGACCAGATCTTTTGTTGGATCAGAAGTTTTTGTTGAACAAAATACATCAAATGAAGGGATGATGCATGGTTGAAATAGGGAGTGGGTAATAGAGGGGCTGGAGTGGGAGCGGGGTCAGACATTGGGTGGACGTATGAGAAAAGAAGGACAACACTGGGGAGTTTCAGCTTGTCAATGTGTTTAATGAGCTGAATTGATTCATGAGTTTGGCCTACATTCTGTAGTCTGCTCTCCATCATATACCTTTACTTACAGCCAAACACAGCGCGGCAAGGGTCTTCAATGTTATCTTAGCTGATAAGATGTATTTATGGTATGGAATAGCAGTTTACAGTGTGTTGATTTTAAGAGCTGTGTTTAACAAAGTGACATCTCTCATATTATTAGAAAATGTTCACATAAACCAAATAAAATAGAGCGGGGAATTTCAAGACACCTTTTGATGATAATTCATATGGCATATAAATCCTTTATTTCATCTTATTTCTACAGTTGATTTGCAGATATTCCATGTGGAGGCAAAACAAACAAAAGGCACAGGGTAACATGTGGAGAGTATTAACAAGCTAGCCTAGCTTACCAAGCACGGCAGTGACCTAACCCTGACCTACCAACAGGAGTCCCCGCAGACCTTTTATAAAATAATTATTTCTTCAGATGACATTGACTACATAACTAATAATGTTTTGAGAATATCGTATGTATGTATAAAGGACAAAGACATCCACTCAGCTAAAGGGTATCAATTAAAACAGTGAGCAAAAGGCATATCTTTTTTTCAAAACGTAAGGTTAAGCAGTCCTGCAAAACACAGTGTGTGTCTAGACAAACAGCATTATGTCTGCTAACACTGCAGCTTTCATGAATGAAACTGAACCTTGTGCAAGTATGGACAGTAAGGACCACTTAACTTTTGAGCCATTTCAATTGAGTTAAACCCAAGAACACATACCCTCATCATTCAGCTACAAATACATTTCTATTGACTGAGTGGTCAGAGGATGAAGGGTTTCCTTTAAAGTTGCCTGCTGTGCGAAGTTTGTCTTTCACTTTTTGTATTTATGGACCACATGACTTCACCAGTAACTCACACATAACTACACACATACATACTCCTCCACTAATTCCTTTACTGTTCTCCAATCTTTCCCCTAGTGTCCATGAGCAGGCCTGCAATTGTCTGTGTATACTAAACTTAGATCCTGTACTCTCTCTATGTGCATTACTGGTAAGCTGTGCAGCATGCTTTACACCTTTGCATACTGTGTGTGTGTGTGTGTGTGTGTGTGTGTGTGTGTGTGTGTGTGTGTGTGTGTGTGTGTGTGTGTGTGTGTGTGTATGTGTGTATGTACCAAATTCACCCAATTCGTTTTTTCTTTCTCTTGTTTCACATTTTACTGTAAATGTTTGTGTCAAACTACCCTAAACGTATCTATAAGTAAGGAAACAAAAGAAAATAAATATTTTTTTGTTTTGCTTAAATGTTTTTCAGTTCTACTTTTCTTGTTTCATTACAGTAAAAAAAGGTCAGCAGCTCTGCAACAGAAAGTAAGACTGTCAAAAGCCATTAACTACCTAGACACGCCACTACCACAAAAAAACATCTGTTTGTTTAGGGCAAAGTGCAATAATTATCACCACAGTGAAGAATCATACAAATGATACCCACTTCCTCTCCTTTCTGTACCTCGACAGACTCATTACTCACAGACATGATATGGGGGCTTAAAATATCCCTACTGCATAAATAATTAATGAACTCAAAAACCACGTTCTACAATCCCTCCTGGTCTCCATTTTCCTTTTATGTTTTATTCCTCGATCTTTGGTCCCTTTTGGTATTGTCTTTCCTCCTTTGGTGCGTTCTTACTCTCCTATGGCTGAAGTTCAAGTTTGCTTTGTTGTATGAATTATCTTCTACCTGCAAGAACACTGTAAAACACAGATTTGCAGATGTGGCCACGCTGGAGACACACACACACACACACACATACACATATCAGGTTTTTGTTTTTGTTCTTCATGCCTCTTAGTGTATTGATCAAGAATGCATCAGAAGTGGATTACTTAATGGGTTGGTGATTGGAGAGCATTAGCAGTGACTTATACTAAATGTATCTCAAACTCAAGGGTTCACTGACGTCCATTTGTTTGGTCTCCTGTGTTCAAACGCCCAACCCAACAAGAAGATAGCTCTTTTTCATATACATTTAGCACTATAGTATCCTTCATTGCTAGTAGGAAAATCTGTGATGTGGACAGAGAGTAACCCAGACGTTTCACCATCCCCCTGCATTATCACTCCTCACTTATAAGCATTAAAAATAGGAGAGGAAGCGGGAAACGCCATCAAGGATAAGGCTCAATAAAGATGGTGGGTACTGGATCAATGCAAAATATGATTAAAATGTGTTCTCCTGACAATAAATTAAAAAAATAACTGCTAACATGACACCAAGGACAAAACTGCAACCCTAATTTAACAGACTTTTCAGATTCAACAGATCTTTCCTCTTCCCCGTCGTCCACTTTATCTTTGTAATTGGCTACCGCTGCTCTTTGGCCTATTTCCGTGACACAAATGGGAAAACGGAGCACAAATAGGGTGTTGTCAGTAACAACTTTTGGAGGAATATAAAATAGTCAGAGAATTGTGAGCGAATGAGATAAGACCAAGAGATTAGGTCTGTTGAGACATGTAGTCTAGGCTTCATGGAAGAAGACAGCTCTACTCATGAATATGAATTAGGATGGTGGAAACACACACAAACAGGCAGAATTATCCTGACTTGTGTGTCTGAGAAACTGTAAAACAGTGAGGTACATCTCGTAGAGTCCCTAAATAAGAGACTTGAAAAATCAAGAACACATGCCTGAAGGATGGGGCCAAATACATTTGAGAGTGTAGCCCAATATTTATAGATTAAAAAAAAATGTTCTTTAGACTAAAAGATATGTAAGAGAACATTAAGAATAACAAAAGAACATATTTGATGCTTATCGAGTGGTGGCAACAATACAGAAATAAATATGGAACCAGTTCTCTTTATTTCAGATTTGAGCAGTTTTGATATATTTGTTACACAACTGATATGTGGCTATGCACTTCAAACTGCAGATCCATGTTCATTTTACTGTAAAAAGGAGCTATGGGGGAAATTGCTTTGAAAACAATTAGATGGGATACACTAATCAACTGTTTTTTGGGGGAAATAGTCCTTGAAACTGACTTTAGACAGGTCACATTTTCAAACAAATGCAAACCAAATCAAATCAAACCAAAAACTTAAATTTAAGAACTGGCCTGGAAAGTAAACAAAGTGCAGTGCCACCAGAAGCCAGCAGAGGGAAGCCTATCCATACTGTGCATGCTACTCAACTCTGTCCCAATCAATGTTCAGTCAGAAAGGAGCCAGACAGTGGCATCCCCTGCCCAGCCTGAGGCTGCTCACAGGTCCTGGGGTCAGTCAGTGGAAGCATCTGAGTCAGACAAATCCATTTAAACAGTGATGATGGGAAATGTATATGACAGTAATGCAGTGAATCCCTCTTATTTAACCATGGAGAGTTCCCCTTTTGATATGCACAGCCCAGGTGAAATACAATATAGGTACTTACAAATGGATATGCAATAGATGACAAAGTGGAATTGCAAAATAGTCAAATGTCTTTATGGAGTGCAGGACTAAAAACCAAAGTATTGGTTCACATGTTTTTCAGGGCCATCTCAAAACAACTACAACTCAACTCTTTTAAAGGGAAACTACTGATTTGTAAAATCAAAGTCTGTTTACAGGTCGTGGGGAGTAGTGCTGCATATGTGGAAACAAAACTTGTGAACCTATAATTCAAAGACATTTAGTAACAAAATAATTAGCTCCATATGCCACAGTATTGTGATTAGAAATGAGGAGAAAAAGTCTGATGGTGGTCAAGAGAGGGATAGCCAGGCAGAGGTTAGGAAACAAACAAGCCTTTTAAATCTCCTTAGTCTCTCTCTCTCTCTCTCTCTCTCTCTCTCTCTCTCTCTCTCTCTCTCTCTCTCTCTCTCTCTCTACCACCACCCCACCCCACCCCACCCCCACCCCACCCCTCGAGATAAAGCGACACAGCTTTGGTTGGAGTACTAGGAAGAGAACAGGGATGTTGCAAGCGGGGAATTGGCCAAATTAAACATAATCATGCTGCTGTTATACAACTCTCACATCTGGCCCCAGGGTGATTGGCCGGGGCACCTCCGCCGTGCGTGCTGTCGGTGCGGTCAGCCCGGGGCGCGCGTTGTGGTCAGTCGCTCCAGTGCGCACTAACCATGAGTCCGGCATGGCCCGGAGCGCCAAACTTTCTCCAACAACGCCCGGAAGTTTGTAGGATCGCACTGCAGGTAGGCCGCTTCGCTCTCCCCGAACAGTCTGTTACAAGAAGTGCTCCAGGCTCCTGTGTGATCGAGCGGTTTTTGTTTTTTTCTATTCAACCAGCTGTTGCACAGTTGCGCTGAATGCGCTGCCGCTGGGACAACAGAGAAATCACAGCTTAGGCTACTTCTTTTTCTGACCTCTTCCTTTCTTAAGAAATTGGAAACATTTAAAAAATACATTCCTGCTAACAGAGAGAAATGGCGCATGGTATATCCTTAAGATAATTCTCCCATATATCTGGATAAATATATTCTTGTCATTTGGATGTTTGTTACGCCCATCATTCTCTACATTACAGAGTCAGATACTTAGTAGCTTGTAGGCCTACATATTACTTCAGAACTATTTTACGGCATCTGTGATGGTGCATTCGTTTTCCTCTTTTCCATCTCAATTGTTTTCAAAGATGTTCAGAATTGAGGAAAGCTATAGACTGTGGCTTGATTTTTCTTAGACTGGAAACAGGCCTGGTGTTATAGCTTTAAATAGATATAGTGTTTAAAGAGTACATCATGTTTCATGTAAAACCTGCAAAGTGCTGTTGCTTGTATGCGTGTCAAAAACACTGACATAGATATATCTATATAGTCAATTTTTATCTTTAGTCAATTCAAGTTTGACTAAAGATTTTATGTAATGTGTTTTCTTTGTCTGGTTCAGGGTTTCATGTAACACCAAACTATAATGTTTTTCTATATCTTACAAGTGTTGTAGTGTTCAGAGTTTTACCTCTGCATGGTTGCATGCATCCATTTCTCCAAACATACCCTCTTTGATCAAAGTCCCAAATGTTATTTATCTCCAAGCAAAGTTTCTGAAGTCAGCATCTCATTCACTCACTCATTTTTTACAAAACCCCTCAAATCTTCACTGACTCTATCCTTCTCCCACCTGTCATGGCTCACACACTCCATTCTGTGATTAATTAACACCTGCGTAACCCAAAAGGTGGAACAAATGTTTTCGTTTTTTTTTAAGAAATAAGAAACCTTTTATGGCAAAGGAGTTTTTCATGGTGTTGAGACTTAGTGAAATGTGTCTTTACAGGAAAAGTACATTATGTTTGGTCCATTTTTGGCAATTATGGCTTTGGGTTGTAATGATCACCAACCCAAAGCCATATTACCTTGTCTCATTTTAACACCATCAGTGGTTGTATTCTGTACAAGCTGATATACATTCATGAGCAGACTTGTTGCAGTCCGTCCGTCCACGCTGTCCAAGTTAGTAAACTGTTACTGAGAGAGGACAAAAAGAGGTCAGAAAGTGGTACAGTATGTGTGATATAGTTATAAGCAGATGTGGAGACTCACTGAATATGCTTGCCACAATTTGGCATCTGTGTGTGTTTCTCTCTGGATATCATAGACGTCTGTTAGCTGTTTGTACGCCACCTGAGATTAGTGATATGTAATAGAGAGTCAGACCAGATGGCCATAATTTCCTAGTCGGGATTTGGGACAAAAAAGGCTTCTAAAAAAATATATTTATATTTCTGTGAATGATACCGCTTAATCCCTAATGTGGAGGAGGAACGCCAGGGTGGGGGGTGTGTACGGTGGGAAGGATGAGAGCAAGTGTGTGTGTGTGTGTGTGTTTCACTGCTTTTGAGGTAAATCTAAATGACGATATTTAACCTTTTTGTTTTATGTTACTTCATGATGATAGGCAAAGGTCAGAAAGAGTTCGATGAAGATGTTAAGTAACATGAAGAGACCTTATATGAATGTTTGAGAAGAAATTAGTGAGATGCAGGCAGACGCAGCACAACATTGCTGATGCAACAGAAGTGACAGAGAGGACAGACTCACATGGTTGTTGAATTGTATTTTTCTTCCTGAGCTACAGACAAATTGATGATGCATTTATGGCTGCAAAATGTTCATTGCAACATGTCATTCCAGCTCAAAGACAAAAATCCTTGTAATGGAGAGAGATATGTTCACTTGTTCACTCTTCAGTTACCCTTGTTTCAAAAAACAGAATCAATACCTAAACAGATCACTTATTAAAGGTACAGTTTGTAGCACTTAGGGGGATCAGTTTGAAAAATGTAATATTATATTATTAAGTAAGCTTTCTTTAATGTATAATTACCTGTAAATAACAGTCATTGTGTTTTTGTCATCTTAGATACAGCTATTTGTCTACAGTAGCCCAGAATGGACAAACCGAACATAGCTCTAGATAGGACCATTCGCATTTTTGTGTTTTCGCGTCAGCCACCATTGTTCTCCTGCGCACTTGGCACACTTAAGAAGTTTCAGTTGGTTGCAATCTGTAACCTCACTGCTAGATTCCGCTAAATCACATCAGACCTTAAAACAAAGAGTGATGAGATCCTACTTTTTTAGAGTATGACCCGATGGGCTATTAATTTGATCCTATCCATATCATGAAGAAATAGTTGGTAATATATGTTGTTTATGCACAGCTACTCTATGCCTTGATAATACTTGCTGGCTATGTTTTCTGCACGTGAGGTGGGTGTTTTTCACAGTGTCATCCTACAGACAGACCCATGCTGGCACATCAATGCCAGTAATTGAGGAAGCCCCGTCAAATAACAAGAGCTGACGTGTCTTTATGTTTCAATACTCAAACAACTAGCAGCGTTCATTGTTTGTCCACATCTAGGAGTAACAAGAAACAATATAACTACATTGCAGTTGGCATATGGTAAATGTCTTCTTACCTCAGACATAATATGTATTTTTTATGAAACCAGAGCATTAGGCAGTATGCTATCGGTGTGATTACTCCAGCACTATTAGATGGATTTATGTTTACTTCTTCTGATTGAAAGGCATGTATTCTTGATCTGAAATACAGTCACAAGCTTTGTTCCAGGTTTGTTGCGGATGTTTTTGCAATTGAAGTGAATGGTCTTGTAAGAAATTGTTGATTTATTCCTCTGATTGAATGAATGACCGTAGTTTGCACCTGTTGGTTAGCCTGTATCATTTCCTCCAGTCTTGTCTTTGTCAAAAGTAGGCCTACAATGTTCTGTTATTGGATGCTCCGCAGGAAGTTTTGTATTTATCAGGAAAGAAGTGATTTTGTGTGTCTGTGTGTGTGTGTGTGTGTGTGTGTGTGTGTGTGTGTGTGTGTGTGTGTGTGTGTGTGTGTGTGTGTGTGTGTGTGTGTGTCTGTGTGTCGGTCTGTCTCTTGTCAAAAGGCCAAGGGAGGATTTTGGTCCCAGCTGCTGTGCACTGGGACTTGGCCTGGAGCCTGCAGACACACCCACGTCAGCATCAGCAGCTTACGTCTTATGAATGCGTTGTGGAGACTGCACGTAGACCACAAATCTGCCCCAGACAGACATATGGGCAAAATGTTATTTAAATGTTTTCTAGCAGTTTGTCAGCTCTCTCTCTGTCTGTGCATTCAAAATGATGGGAAAATAAATGATCATGTGGCAGCAAGGGGGCTACGAATGAGCAAGTCAAATTTTACACATTGACAATAATGTCAAGAGCATTACTGAATCATTTATAATTAATTAACTACAGGAGTGACAATGATACAGTTTAATAATTCCTGTATACTTTATTCTACTAGTATGAAGTATACCAAAGTGTATTTTTTAGCTTAACACGAATGATAGGTAGGTACAGTAATTAATGTTCCAAAAACCAATAATCCTTAAAAGTCATCATCAGCTGCGAATAAAAATAATTGATTTTTTCTACTTCAGTGTGCACTCAATCACGCATTCACATTTTGAAATTTTGAACACATTAATGTTTCATCATTGCGTCGCATGGTTTTCATTCACAGTGTACTCTTTGCTATAGCGCAACACACACACACACACACACACACACACACACAATCTCATAGTGTCCCCTCATATAACTGTCCCACAATAAAGATCATTTAGAGTCCATTTTACATATATTTTTTGTTTCATTAATTAGACAGTTTGTGGTTCTGTTTATGTGAACTGCATTACCAAATTGATATTTGTAATTCATATTTCAGTATGAATGAATTCAGCAATAGATAGATTTTTCTAATTAGCTATTAATCCGCCAACTGCTTGCACAATTAATCGATTCATTATTATGTCTTATTAAAAAAAAGAAAATAAATAGTGAAAAATCCATGTCATGATTTCCCACAGCCAAACTGTATTCAATACTTTGTATTATTAGACTAACAGTCCAAATCCCAAATATAGTTATCACAAAGAAACGAGCAGCGGGAATGATTCATAAAAATCGTGTAAAACAATTACACTTCTATTAATCAATTGATCAGCAGCTCTAATTTTTATTGTTGAACCAAGACCTCAATCTTTCCCTAATCCCCAAGTGTTTGTTTTTGTGTTGCTTAAGCTCAAAGATGAACTCTTTACAGGTCTTGGAGAGTACCACTGCATCGTGGGGAAAAGAAGTGGCATCAGAGGGAGTCGGGGCGTCGGTTGGAGCTGAAGTTTGAAAATAAAAAACATTGGGGGCGTGGAGTTAAAAAGAAGTGATCGTACTAGACTTCTGTAGCCCGCTTCTTGTCTCTTCTAGAGGCTAGCATTTCAAGCTACATTAGCTGCTACTAGCATAACGCCCCCAAATCTCCAACCCAACTGATGCATCTGATTTGATCCTGTATTCTGTTGTGTTTTTTGCCTGTTTTGAGTCTAACACTGTTATAGAGTGTAATCTTAAATCCATGGAGTCTTCTTTTAAGCGTACCTGAAATACACTTTAGTTCCTACACATAGATTCTGATGACATATCAGTTGTAAGATGTTACAAGTGAACATATTGCTCTATATATTCTGTCTGACAGATATAGAAATATGGAGAATTGAGGTATAAATATGTGACTCGGGCAGCCTTAGGTTTCCCTATGTGTGTGTGTGTGTGTGTTATTTGTGTACGTGTGCCTGTCTGTGATGGCCCGCTAGTATCTGTGTTGATCTGACAGAAGGGATCCCTCGGCTTATAGCACTGAGCTACCCAGCCTGCATTAATCTGCTTAATAGGGTAAAAATCTTCAGGGTCCAAAAATACTAGCTCTACCAACCAATGCCCTCACACGGCCAGAGACCCCCCCCCCCCCCCCCCCAGAACACAGGGACATAACAAAAAGTCCAGCATACAATGTCAACCATACTGTATTTATTTGACCTCGAGGAGAGAATGCCCCCTGTAGTTCTTTTGACAGAATGAAAAGTTAACCCCAATGCTTTTACACTTGTGCTAGCGCACTTAACAAAATCACCAACTGGGCTCAGCTGCAAACATCTGGCACACTGCAGATTTATTCTTGTAATAATGAATATTATTTCGTAAAGTGTGGACTATTTGTTAAACAGGAGACATGCTAAATTGAAACGGCTTCATCAGTGGAAGCTTTAAGCAAATTTGCATCACAGTTTAGGTATATAGTCTATGTAGATTATAGTTTAGCGTAATATTATTATGTATCAGTGCATTGTCATCTAACTTATACTAGATAAGTAACTGGGATAAAAGTGTCCATATATTAGGCATATTTCCACCAATCTCTCCAGGTTACTCACAACTGATGACAAAGGCAGACCTGAGATCGATTGAGATCAAAATGTTAGGATTTTCCCCAGGATCAGCAGCAAGCAAAAGATCACTTGAAAATTTAATGAAGCCTGTGAAACCTCAAGCCTGAGTGGAATTACTTTCGACACACAAACACCCACACACACACACACACACACACACACACACACACACACACAAAAACACACGTGAAAACCCACCTTCCAGCTACTGTCAGAGCTGAGGGTTTGGGAGGCATAATGACTGTAATAAACTTTACATGTATCATGCTTGACCTCTTTGGCTCTTAAACCTTTCATGCGTTAAAAGCTCTGAAGTCCACAGTCTCGTTCCTACTCAGTCAACAAAGAGCTTTAAAGTCAACTAACGACATGGACATGTTGTTTGTTGTCTCTTTATGGGGAGGATATTACTTTAATCCGCTCAGTCGGAGACAAGCACTATGTGTGTTATGTGGAGACAACGAGTGGGCATGACGCATTTTAAGACAGTGACATTGGTGTTACAATGGTTTATATAGCAAATCCTGGGTTGGAAAAGGTTCATTTTAAGTAAATGTGATACAATTATTACAATTATTATTTGTAGTACTATTGTTGTTATTGTTATTATTATTATTATTATTATCATCATCATTTTAATTTGTAAGATCTCTTCTCCACATGCTTCTCTTGCCGACCAGCTATAGCAAAGGATTGTAGTTAAGCTAGATCTGCCTGAACATCTGCTCATGTTTACACATGTGGTAAAGTCACTGCGCTCAGCTTACTGAAATGCACAGTTGCTCAGCTCGGCATGAAAAAAAACGTATTTCCGATAGACTCCCATACTGTCCCACATGTATTTTCTTCCTGCTAACTATGTGAAGTGCATGCCTGTATTTGTGTGCACATGTATTAAGAGTTGTTATCTCATGGGTTGCTCCCACTATGACCCCCCGTGTTATAAATAGCATGGCAAGAATGGGACCACCATGGGTTGGCAGGGGCCCCATATGACACCTCTGTTATACGCTTTGCTAACACAAGTCAAGGTCACACTGCCTCCTTAGAAGCAGTTGTCCTCACAGTAGAGCTGCAAGTATCTTTTTCCATGTATATGCAAATGTATTATAGTATATGATATACTGTGTATGTCCACATATATTATATCTTAAATATCTCTTCATTAATTGTTTTATTCTGATTTATTCTGATTTGTTTTTTTATAAACCCTGTTAACCCACAAATCACTTCCTTGCCCACTGATCTGTTAAATGAATGTAATTCAAGACTTCAGCACAGAACTTCAGACAGCCTGCCTTTTAAAATGTGGTTTAATGTCATTAATCAAATGGAAGTAGGTTCATTTTAAATTCCATGGTGTTAACATCACATTTGATTGTGGTAATGCAATGTTAAAATGCATATACATTTTAACCTCATTACGGTAGGAAGAGTTTGTGTTTTTTATGTTTAAGAACCCATTCAATTGATCTAAATAGAATATGTTTGCTAATATGCATCATTTTAATAATGAACAAATGTACAGCATGTGTCATGTAATCTAGAAAAAGTCTATCATGTGTTTTCAATCAATGCACAACATCTAGATTCCTTTTATATTGTGTCCACATTGATTACATTATTTTCGTGTAGATTTTTCTTTTGTTTGCTTAAGCATTTGCAGATATGCAGGTATACTGCCATCAATTAACATACAAATACATGGAATCATAATATAATACAATGATTTGGAAGAGAATATGACAGAAAGAACACTAAGAAAATCCTAAAGAAAAGAAACGTTAAGCAAGTTTGACTGTGTAATTGATTTAGTGGGGCGTTAGTGTTCTCACATTGACACTTTTTTGGCTGAAAAACATAAAGAGCCCTCGTTTATACCCTTGAATGAGTCCTTTTATAACTCAAAAATTGAACTGACGGGCATGAAGGGATTTCATTCTTGTCATTCGACAAATGGAAATAGAACAAGACATGTTGATAAACAGCGTTGACAAGACTCTCCACAGTAGTTGTTCACACATGCTCTTGTAAATGATGAGAGTGGGGTGGAAGCTTCCTGACATGCCTGTGTGTACAAATATATTTTATGGCGTGAGGACAGGGAGGTATGGCCGAGTGTGTCTGAGTGTCACTCAGACACTCAGACGCTCAGATCATTTATGTACACCGCGGATGCCAAAAAATACTAAGAGGGTCACTTTAAGAGATTAAATTCCTCCTTTTTTCCTGCTCTAATTGTGGACGGTATCACACTGACCTTTGTGTTCACAAGGTGTATAGTTAAAAAAAAGAGTTGAAGCAGGCGGTAATATCTTTGAAAGTTAAAAGTAGAAAGCTATGTGGGTTACCCATGTTACTCTCTCATCATTCTTTGAACATGTCAATGGAGTTGTTAAACATTAATTATTTATTGTGAAACTGTGAATCAGTCAGATAGGGATACAGCTTGTGTGTGTGTGTGTGTGTGTGTGTGTGTGTGTGTGTGTGTGTGTGTGTGTGTGTGTGTGTGTGTGTGTGTGTGTGTGTGTGTGTGTGTACTTGCACATCTTTTTTTGTGAGGACCAATTTGAGTTTTAGACATTAGTCCTCACTTCTTTAATAAAGGCCTGTTTTAGGGTTTAGACTTATTAGACTTAGGTTACGGTTAGGGTAAGGGTCAGGGTATGGTATGTTAAGGGTTGGGGCTGGGCATTTAGTTGTGATAGTTAAGTTTAGGGTAAGGGGGTCGGGAAAGCATTATGGCAATGAGTGTCCTCACAAAGATAGAAGGACGGGAATGTGTGCGTATGTAGGGTGAGTCAAGCATGGAGAGATTTGAGGATCTAATCGCTCCATTCCACTCTAGAAGGCCTTGAGCACAGATCACTAAGAGATGGCTTAGGGCACACATGTCAGACACACACACACTCACACCACACACACACACACACACACACACACACACATATATATACATATATACGGTATATATATATATATATACTGTTATATACTGTTATATATTTGACGTTACTGTTATGACGTCATCTATTTTGTTCTTATTATAATTGCTTTTATTGTTTCTGTTTTTACCATGTAAAATATCTTTGAGTGCCTTTTAAAGCGCTATACAAATAAAATGTATTATTATTATTATTATTATTATTATATATATATACAGGTACTTAGACACACAAACACAGACACACACTTGTATACAAAAATATAAATGGCACAATATTGACAGATTTCTTTCTGCTTCTTTCCTGTGACCTGTGTGCATGCTTGTTTGCATGTGTGTTGTGTGTGTCTGCGTGTAGCCTTGGCCACAGCTCTAGTTTCTAGTCCAGCATAAGGTTACCCAATGTAGTCTGTTATAGGTCAGTCTTTCTGATGTCAATTGAGGAGGAAGCAGAAAGCTACCGCAGTGGCAGAACTTTTCAAGAACCTTTTTTCTCCCTGTCCTGTTTTTTGCTTTTTTCAGCATATTGTACACACACATGGTCAGTAGACTTCTTGCTCAGGAAGGTAAGGGGTGTGCTGCTTGCTTGTTATTCTGTCTAGAGATAGATAGATAGATAGATAGATAGATAGATAGATAGATAGATAGATAGATAGATAGATAGATAGATAGATAGATAGATAGTAAGTTACTTTATTAATCCCGCAAGGGGAAATATTAAATATAAAAATGCATAATATATACAATAAAATAGAACAATATTAAATTAACTAACTAAACAATAGTGCAAAGATTTAACCAAACAAACAAACAACAGTGTAACGGTGTTATAGTTGTGTGATTGATTTGGCCAGAGGTGATTGACTGTAAAGTCTTATTGCAGTGGGCAATGTTGAGCTTGTTTAGGCAGTTAAGTTCCCATTTCGTTTCTTCTTTTAACAGAAAAGGGAGCAGCTTGGCATTGCAGCTTTTATCATATTTCACATGTCTTGAGTCAGATTTCACTCTGTTTTTAGGAGAAGGCAGAATCTTAACCTAAACATAGAACTTTCAAAAGAGCTGTGACCTAGCTCGAGTTAAAGGTAAATACCACAATCTGTTTTGGAAACCTTTTGTCCTTTTGGTGAGTCACAGCAATCATACGTCTTTCCGTTACTTTCTGAGACAGACATCCAAGGGTCGGCAGTTCGTTCGGCATATTGAATTATTGGAAAAACATTAGGAATTGGTCGAGCAGTGCAATATCATTGGCTAATTTCCAGGTATTGATCCCAGAGCAAGTGTCTTCTTGTGCAACTTCTATTTTAGAATCATGAGAAGGTTCTTCTTGTGGTTTAAGAGGGGAGGAGGTGTTGATTTGATTTAACATTTCACATGGCTTTCATCATGACATTTTATCATAGGTGCAATCCTACTGGACGTCTTTACTCATTTTGATTGAGCCCTCTTCCCGTGTGCACAATCCATCACAGATGTTGTGTCTTTTACCCTTCATTGTCGTTTGTTTCGTCTGCTCTTGATAAACTGCCCCTCTTTCCTTGTCAGGGTTGCTCTCTCATCATCCTGTCTATCCACCCACCTATCAACTCCCACTCTGTCTTATTGTCACTTTCCTTCCCTTGTCTTGAATTCTGTCCTCATCCCGCCCAATCCATCCACCCACATCCTTCTTCCCAACAATTTTCATGTCATGCTCTTTATCCACTCAGCCGGCCCATCTCTCCCCCCCCCCCCTTTCTTTTTCCCAGAAGTATTGCTATCACTGGCACTGGTTTTAGATGGCACTGGTTTTTAATTAGACATCTTTATTAGGCGTCAGCACTCAGTCACACACAATCACACATGTACAATATATGCACTGCACACACACACACACACACACACACACACAGACACACACACACATTTAGACAAATGCATTCACACTAATTGATGCACACCTCAAAGAGCAGCTTACTATTAAATGTAATCTTGCTGATGAGAAGTCACACTAGCTCAGGTCAGTTTAAATCCAGATACACATGCATGGCACAATAGGAGCAGAGTGTATTTCCAGAAGAAGTAATGTGTCATATTGCAGTATAAATGTGACCCCTGGTGTCTTGGGGAAGCTTGACCCGAGCTATCACTGTACAGCCAGTTAATTATGCACTAATGTATGCGCAGACCCAGTTACCCTGAGATGCTCTCTCCTTCTACAGCCTGCATTGGGGTTATTACAGGCCGCGTACCTTGATTCTCTTTGAGGGTTATGCTTGTGATTATGTCTATGTGTGAGATAGAGAAATAATGCGTGTGGGCACGTATGCAAGTGAAATACTGTGTATGTACATTAGATTAGGAGTTGAAAGAGCTAGTTTCATTTTTGGGGCAGAAAATATCCTGAGTGTATGCCAACAATTTGACAAAGATATTCAAGCATGTAACAGATAAGCCCTCCATTAGCTAGTCTTGTTTTATGTTTGTTGTCTTCGTGTTTCACAGTTACATGACTCATCACAGTGTGTTGATAAAACACCATAACTGTGGAAAAAAGTAGCAAGAAGTTTGTCTTTCTTTCAAAAAGATTGATTATTTTATAATCTCCATTTTCTTTCTTTCTTTACATCTTCAAGCTGCCTCACCCTCGTCCTCCTCTTTCTTCCCACATTTCTGTGTCTCCCTCTCCCCGTCGCTTTTCTCTTTCTGCTGGTTTCCGGAGAGTTGGGTATCTAAGAAACAAGGAGTTTTGATAGAACATCTGCTGTCCAATGTCATATACTTGTCGGATGATGACAATAAACACAGAACAAACATTTAACCATTGAACAAAACACACTGACTCTCTTTCTCTGTCTCTCACTCTACAGGTGTTTACATTTTTCCTGTGACTGTAAGTGCTTTGCTGAAGAGCTCTGGTGCCCTGCTGCTGATTCTGGTGACTGAGCCTCCCATCTGTCCATCTGTGTGTTTGTGTGTGTGTGTGTGTGTGTGTGTGTGTGTGTGAGAGAGAGATTGTGTTATCCTGGGGTACCAAGGCTTTGCACTGGCTGAACTGGAGCCATGGATGTGGCCCTGGTAGACTTTGAGAGCCTAGATGATCTTGATGGCAGCTTTGAGGATGAGGTGGACTCCTACGCTGATGAGACCACAGCTCTCACAGTGGACTTGCCTCCAGAGCACAGCAGCCCAGGCAGCAACTACCTTATGCGAGCCTCTCAGCTTTCCTCCACACCCGTCCCCTCCTGCATTTGGGAATCCACCTCATCTATACCCATTCCACACACACAGACACTAGGAGTACCCCAGTCCCCAAAGATGCCAACTCTAAGCAGACAAGGGCACAGTAGCTGCGCCAGTATGATCTCAAACTGGAAATTGCTGCTAAACAGTGAGGGCACTAAGGAGAGTGAGACCATCTTCAGCCGGCTTGCAAAAGATTGCTGCGAGGATCTGTTTATGGATAAAAAAGGGCTGGATGACGGAGACCAGAAAGTAATCATCAACATCGCCGGTCTTCGTTTTGAGACGCAGCTCAAAACTTTGGACCAGTTTCCTGAGACGCTGCTAGGTGATCCTTTAAAGAGGATGGACTACTTTGATCCAATGAGGAACGAGTACTTCTTTGATCGGAATCGACCAAGCTTTGACGGCATCTTGTATTATTACCAGTCAGGGGGTAAGATCAGACGTCCGGCTAACGTTCCCCTGGATGTGTTTACAGATGAAATTGTGTTCTACGAGCTTGGAATGGAGGCCATGGAGCAGTTCAGAGAAGATGAAGGATTCATAAAGGATGTTGAGATCCCTTTACCTAATAATGATGTGTACAGGCAATTCTGGTTGCTGTTTGAGTACCCAGAGAGCTCGAATGCAGCCCGAGGTGTAGCACTGGTGTCGGTTTTTGTTATTGTCATATCTATCATTATTTTTTGCATGGAAACGCTGCCAGAGTTCAGAGATGACTCTGACCCAATTGTGCACACAGCAGTTCTGCCTTTCAACCAATCTAGATTTCACAGTTCTGTGGCTGCATCTGGTGCAAAGCCCACAACTTTCTCCGATCCTTTCTTCATCATTGAGTCTGCCTGCATTGCTTGGTTCTTCTTTGAACTGTGTGTGAGATTTGTCGTCTGTCCTAGCAAAAGGGAATTTTTCAACAACCTCATGAACATCATTGACATTGTATCCATAATCCCTTATTTTGTTACCGTGATTACAGAATTGATCTCAACGCCACAAGAGAGCTCAGGACAGAACATGTCTTTGGCCATTCTGCGTATCATCCGTCTGGTCAGGGTGTTTCGTATATTCAAACTCTCACGTCACTCCAAGGGGCTGCAGATCCTGGGACAGACTCTGAAGGCCAGCATGCGTGAGCTGGGCTTGTTAATCTTCTTCCTCTTCATCGGAGTCATCCTCTTCTCCAGTGCTATCTACTTTGCTGAGGTAGATGAGCCGAACACCCAGTTTGTTAGCATACCTGATGGCTTCTGGTGGGCTGTGGTTACCATGACAACTGTAGGCTACGGGGACATGTGTCCCATTACCATGGGGGGGAAAATGGTCGGCACGCTGTGTGCCATCGCAGGTGTGCTGACCATTGCTTTGCCTGTTCCCGTCATTGTTTCCAACTTCAACTACTTCTACCACAGAGAGACGGAAGCAGAGGACAAGTTGCCCCTGACAGATGCTGTTGAGCAAGCCATGAAGGCTGTTACAGATACCAAAGAGGGTAGCAACACCTCGCTCAGTAAATCCAACGGCATCTGACGGACCGACAAAGGGAAATAACTGAACACAATTTAGAGTTAGAGACTGAGGAATATTCAAGAGAAATGAGAATATAGAGGAAATGAACTGATGAAATGATTTCCCTCAAATAAGGGTCTAATAGGATCAATGATATAAAATATTTGTACTTTATAAAATAAAAAAGTTTTACAAGGATATCCAGAATGTACTGTACTTACCTCTTTTCTGTCTAATTTGAAAATTACACTTTGAAAATAAGACAAGCTGTAGAATTCAGCTATGTTCATGTTCAGGGTTGTATGTCAACATAAGTTTAGGACTCTTCTTTAGTTGCATAGAAACATAAGGTTTATTTATTATTTTCGTCTTATTTTCAATGTCTTGGCCATTAATCCTTTTGCTTATAACAGTTTGCACATCATCACTGATATTTGTGGTGAAATTGACTTTTATCACAACTATAAAACAGTGTCTTCTGGGGTCATAAAATATTGTTTCAAAACAGTCAAACTTAATGAAAGGTAAAGAATGCTGGAATAGCTAATACATTATCTGATTATGATGATTTATAGGTTAAGGAAGTGTGAGCAGCAGGTCATGTTACACTATTAAAGACATTTATGTTGGACAATTTGGTCAATGCCTTTTTGTCAACTTCAGAATATGTTCTGTGACTGTGTGAAATTGTAACTGATCCGATTGATGGCCAATCCTACACAAATAAGACCACGGTTGTAAAAATAACATTAACAAAAACAACACAATGTTCCTGTAAGTAACTTGTGTATAGTTGTAGTTTACTGTATATCCCTTCTGTATTTATTGATTTAAAACATAATAGCTATTGTATTTATTCATCCTCTTTGATGAGTAGCGTGGATAACAATACTCCACTAATGTTAGCAGATGAACTGACTCCACACTATGTATTATAATGGGGTGCCTTAATTTATTTTAGCATATTGTTGACTTTGCCATACATAATCTCAGTGTAATATATATGTTTGTCATGCGTATATGCTCAGTATTTTTGCTGGTTTAGCTTGGTTGAAAATGTAGACGTTGCAACCTCTCTCCATTCTAGCATTTGTTTGTGAGAGTTATTTTCCACAATGCTGTCCAACAAAGAAATGCATCCTGACCATAAATACAATTTAACATATCCAAAGTGGATCCCATCTGTTTTACTGTCCTGATAAACATCATTATTTTTGTCAATTAGTGTAAATCGTATTAATGAAGTATGCCTTACACTGAGACCATGATAAAAAACACTGAAATTGATAGCGAGATTAAGAAACCAAAGATAATTGCTGAATAAAGGGAACTGTTATGAGGCCGGGGGACATTACAGGGCACAATGTCCCATGATCCGTCTTGTTTTGGAGAAGAAAGTGTCAATTATGCTGTATCGGTGTAATGTTCTGGTGGTTTGTTTCATAAGTTTTTCTTTTATAACACATTTTCCGATAATAATATAATTTTTGGAAAAGGAGAAAAGTGGCGTATCGATTGGGCTCACGGAATATGATGTCATCTCGAAATCACAGACCTGTGTAATGTCTGAATTTCTAGTTGAGCATATGATCCAAGATTATATGTACTGTATGTGTATGTGTTTTCTGTGTGTTTTACAATTGGTTTCATGCTGATGATGATATATTTTTAAGATAGTCCCTTGTCTGTAAAGTCACTGTTGTTCAAAACGTTCAGAGGCCTCAGGCCTGTGTTGTCATGGCTAGAAGCTTATTACACCAACAAGACCATTACACTGTATTTCTATTTGTATACATGATAACATTTCAGTATACAGTTTACTATAATGTATGCAATATATTCTTGGATTTTAAATCATGTCCTCTCTTGTTTAATGTGCGCTCATGTGTTTATAGAAAGGTGTGTGTTTGTGTGCACGTGTGTGTTTGTGAGAGACCGAGAGGCAGTTAGCGTTCTTTTATTTTCTTCTTATCTCCATCGGTGTTTCCCTTCAGGGGACAATTCGTCATTGCTTTCAGTAACCTGTCTCTGCTTTTACTGTAATGTTAGTACACACACACACACACACACACACACAAAGTATCGTTGGAAGTCAGCCAAGTCTTCGGTTGACATGGAGTAGTTCTCTAGTTATTGATGCCTGTTAGCTTCACCCGATACCCTTCTCTCTGGACTCACCTCAACACCTCGTCTCAGGCCGACAAAGGCTCCGAAGCTAAACGTATACATTTGGTAAATACTTATTAGTAATACTTATTACCTATTTTTCAGATAAAACAATCACCAACAGGATCCTAAAAGAAGCACTTGCTTCCTTCAAGGGTGATGCAGAGTAAAAAGCAACAGACTCCTTATGTTATAAAACACTGTCGGATTTAGTATTACCAAATTACAATGAAAATTGTGTTGTGCATATTCATAGTAGCTAGTGGGCAAAGTGAAAGATATGTTTGTGCACAGTATTCAGGTAATAGAGCATAATTAGACGATGTCTTATGACAGCAGTGGTGTTTTTTCTGTCGCTAATATGCAAAGACGTTTCTGCAGCATAACCAACCAAATATTTACTGAGCTCTGCTGATGAGTAATGGTGGAGTGAAGAAATGCTTCTGAATGAAGGGCAAATCTACTGTATGTCACACAACTGATAAAAGACATAACACATGATGCCAGGGACGTCATTTCGTCATTTCAATAGAAACATTTCAGGAAGCAGTTTTTATATGAATTTGTATGAAACCTTTCATATTTTTATAGCCAAGAGATCTGGTATAGAAACACCTTTTACAGTGCAGATCCGGATATGTATAAGACACGAGTGGCTAAATGGCATAAACCTATGTGTGACCACATTCCTGAAATATCAAGGTATGCTTTCCATGTTCATGCAGAATATACATTTTAAGCAGTACATTACATTTACAGGGCGTCTGGCGATATACTAAACAAGTTTCGATTTGCAAGAAATGTCTAATTAGCAATGCAGATTAAGATGTACTCACAGGCCACTTTAGAGCTGAATCTTATTCTGTGTCACATTGCAACTGTTGTGTTATTATGCAGGGTTGTGAGCAATAACACAAACACAGTGTTTCCAACATTCAGACTCTCAGAGTGCTGCTGAAGAAAGCAGACAAGTATTATGGCAACTCTCAATCCCCAAAATTGTGTTTTCAATCGCAGAACTAAACAGGAACCCTAAATCATGAATGGATGTATGACCCAGATTATTACTACGTGGCCGAAAGAAATTAGGTCTATCCAAGGACAAATAATGAAAACAGCTGGTGATGAAAAGAGAGAAAGGAAGGATGAATGACACTTGGGAAAAGACGAGAGCAGAGTTCACACGCTACCTTGGTCTCTGGTAAGGGACTATCGGGCCACATAGATTTAGTTACAAGCAAGTGCGGAAAGAGGTTACACACATACATCTGTATGTTCACACACACACACACACACACACAAAAAAAAGACCTTCCCCTGAGAGGATAAAGTTGGCAGTTGTGTTATGTAACTTTAAAAAAAAGCTTTTTCCTCGAAGAACTTATTTGAACATTTTAACTTTATATTTTGATGTCACATATTTTTCTCCTTTCAGCAGACAGCACGCTACACAAAAGAACGTGTGTTCATAAAGACGTTATCGGTCAGTCAGCATGGAAAATGGGAAGTGTGTATGTTGAAAATACTCTTTAACAAAACACTATAGTCTGTATTTGTTATTACAGCTTATTACAGCTACGTAGCTTATTATCTTATCACAGCAATTGCTGCTTTGTATTGCAATAATTGCTGAACCGGAGCCATCGATAATGTTATTAGTTCCACCTGTGCTTTTCCGGCTTGTTGTCGAAATGTCTGTTCTGAAAGAAAAATCTATTAGGAAGAAACGAGGATGCTGTGATGCTATATTCAAAGTAAAATAGACTAAGAAGCAGTTATCTTGCTCATAAGTTCTCTCAGTATACATGAAGAGCCCTTTGTCCTTTTCCAAGATCTCCAGATTACTAAGCTTGCAATAACTAGAAATTGACTTGAAATACTGTTAAACCTCATAATTTCCATGGATTCAAACTCAAATTTGAAATTCACAGAATCAAGCTAAACTGTGTGATCAAAGAGCTGAAACTGCACAGATCCCTATCAAGTGCTTAAAGATGCATGAGAGTGCTCCATCATTAACGAGATGCTTTGATGGAAAGTTCCACGCCGGAGTGAGAGATACGAGGAGCGAGTGAGAAGACAGACAAAGGAGGCAGAAGATGGAGAGTTTGTGTGACACGGAGGAAAGAACTGCTCAGTTGATTTCAGTTTAATGTAAGGCCTCCCTTCTCTTAGCGTCATGCTGCGTGTTCGTCTTCATCTATAATTAACTGCGTCTGGTAGCCCGATGTCATAGCGTGCACTCAGGCAGTACAGGTGAAAAAAAACTCAAACTTGGATTTGTTATTTCAAAATGTTTTGTTTGGGCGTTTTGTACAGAAAACTAAGTTTTCCCACGTTTCATATTGAGACCAAATCTGATGTTCATAATCAGTGTAAAAAGCAAAAGGGAAGACGGACAAACAGTTTATGACTTGAACATTCAAATTTAAATTCTTCCGCGTGGTAAAGACAATAAGTTGGCTTATAATACATAATTGTTGTAATTGTGATTATTTATTTTTGTATTACTTTTGTCACCATGACCTGGATGAGCAAATGAATAGAGTGAAAGATGAGAAATCTGAAGCCAACAAATCAGGTTACACTGGGTATAAATTAATTTAATTGTATAAGTAAGTAATTGTGTCAGGCACTCTGGGAAAAGATAACATTACTCTTAGTGAATGTACCCTGGGAAAAACATGTTTTTATCATCTTGTGAGTCCAACTCAGAACACAACTATGTTTCATTGCAACCAGTCATGGGATACATTAAAGTTGTAACCTCTGACTCAACAATAACGCACAGTAGATGACTAATCCTTTCTATCATAGTCAGAATTGATCAAAAAAAGTTTTACAATGCTACACTTGGTTTTTTCATTCTTTTTTTTTTTACTGACCTTTTTACTGGAAAGACTCACAGGGTTGAAAATATACAACTTTCCAATAGCCAATGGCATTTAGATAGAATTGTTTACATGTTCAATTTGAACAAATAAAATCTGACCAAAGAAATTGACTATAAAGATTAAACAGGTCTGCAAATAGACATGTAATACTGAACCTATGGGCATTACACTGTGGCACATTACTCATGAGGATACACCTTTTAAATCAAAAGTCTTTTCAACCTTGACAGGAAAAGAAGGTGGAGAAAGTGAGGCGATAAATCAAACACACCTGTGAGCTGCGGGAAGGGGAGAAACTAACAACAGCATGGAGCAGAACAGAAAGAGGAGTGAGAGTGGCTGAAAAAAGACATAACTAAAAATGTAATCCAGTTTCTGGCGATCTTTGCTCAAAAGAGAAAAAACAGTGATGTACTGTATATGCAAGTAAATATGGCAGTTGTAACGAAAACCATCTGGATTTTCAACAATGTGCAGCTAGAAGTGTGCTGATTCCTGGAATGGGTTTGGATGTGTGTTGCTCACTCTTTGACCGGCTCGGATGTGGCTGTGGACCTCCTTGTCTTTGTTGGACGCCAACAGTTGAGCTCATTCCCCTTTCCTTCAAAACTCTAGGCTTATCCTATCTTCTATTCTTCTGTCTCAGGTTAATATGCATTAGTCCATCCCTAATGTGCTCATCCCCCTGCTCATTGCCTTGGAGGTCTTTGATTATTTTTGGATTATTATGTGGTTTGCATACTAAACCAGTGAATTAGTGATGAAACTAAATGAATGGTTATTTTGTCTTGTGTACTTTTGTAGTGAAGGTAACTATAGGTGTCAGGGTTATTTCTTCAACGTCATATAATTATCAAAGTTTTAGGTGAATTATGAGATGTACTGTAAAGAGAGAAAAAGATATTAAGAGTAAACTGTCAGAATTAAGACAAATGGAGAGTTGCCAGTCTGTTTTACAAGGAGTATGTTCCTCAGTGCATCATCAAGACAGTGTTTTTCATCTAATCAACTGGACTTTGGAAGACGAAAGAGCAGGAGGAGGAAATGATTAGAAAAAAAACGGTCAATCTGTTGCTGTTTACTCAATTGAATCACAGGGTACTACTGAGGTCTAAGAGATCCACGGAGGACACGCACATACACACAAAGAACACACCCATTCATTAAAACATGCACAAGTTGTGCTCCCTCGTGAAACCTTGCAACATCTGTTTAGGTCTGCCTGTTGATTGAGTGGAAAGAATTAATCTAAATGTATCCCTAACAGATCCGACAGATTACCTTTCTTCAAGACAGGCAAACAAACGCAGAGTGATAGTTGGTCACATGCGAGTCTTAAAATCATTTTCTTTTATATCTTTTCACAATTGTTCAGATGTTCATGATAACCAACATGTGAACAGTCTACTGCCATGCTTACAGCTCTGTCAAGCTGTACTTTGTACTTGCTAACATGCTTGCAATGACAAATGTTAACATGCCGATGTTTAGTAGGTATGTTTCCCATGTTCACCATCTTAGTTTGGCATGGTACCTTATGCTAATCAGCTCTAAACACAAAGTACATCTGAGGGTGATGGGAATGCCATCCTTTTTGCTGGTATTTCTATATGAAAATACTCTTTAACAAAACACTATAGTCTGTATTTGTTATTGTATTAGGACACAGTTAACAATTTGTATTATGCTCACGCTCTAATTCTGTGCTTCCCAAACCGACATTCTCACATGTCAAACAGAGGCGCAGCTTATTATCTTATCACAGCAATTGCTGCTTTGTATTGCAATAATTGCTGAACCGGAGCCATCGATAATGTTATTAGTTCCACCTGTGCTTTTCCGGCTTGTTGTCGAAATGTCTGTTCTGAAAGAAAAATCTATTAGGAAGAAACGAGGATGCTGTGATGCTATATTCAAAGTAAAATAGACTAAGAAGCAGTTATCTTGCTCATAAGTTCTCTCAGTATACATGAAGAGCCCTTTGTCCTTTTCCAAGATCTCCAGATTACTAAGCTTGCAATAACTAGAAATTGACTTGAAATACTGTTAAACCTCATAATTTCCATGGATTCAAACTCAAATTTGAAATTCACAGAATCAAGCTAAACTGTGTGATCAAAGAGCTGAAACTGCACAGATCCCTATCAAGTGCTTAAAGATGCATGAGAGTGCTCCATCATTAACGAGATGCTTTGATGGAAAGTTCCACGCCGGAGTGAGAGATACGAGGAGCGAGTGAGAAGACAGACAAAGGAGGCAGAAGATGGAGAGTTTGTGTGACACGGAGGAAAGAACTCATTTTTTTAAATGACCAGCTGGTGGTGCTAGAGGTAAAGATAGGGGATCACCAAAGTCAGAAGAATTCATTCTCAATGCTTTGAATGTGTCCATTCCAAAAGTGGTTGAGATGTTTCAGTCTGGGCCAAAGTGGTTGACAACTGAATTTAGAGGAATTCCCTTTAGAGAGACAGTTGTGATATTGATATACAATGACATTATTTCAAGAGGAATTTCGTGAAACTTGCAGACATACTGTAATGTCATTGTGGCAATAATATAAAGTTGGTGTGCATGTGATCTGAAGAGAGGGGCCGATGGACTGCGAGTGTTTATGTGGCAGTTGAGAATATGGGATTCTGAGAGTTAAAAGGCTTCCCTTCAGCAGTCGGACGATGGAGAAAACATACTCGCTGTGACGAATACCACACACACTTTGTGTCTCCGTCACACACTCACACAGACACACGGTAAACCATATTATGCAAACATGCACCATCTGAGCTAATGCCATAAAGGTTTATACATGATGAAAGTATATCTCTAATACCTTAAACCTCTCAAGTGTAAACCAGTGAGCATACATACACAAACACAAACTTATATATGATGGTCTATTGATTTTTGTCAATACAAAAAAAGAGCAAGACGGAGACTTTGGATGTCAGGCGGTAAAGGTCACAACCCCTCTTCATCATCTCAAAGGTTATCCTCTTTTCTCTGCATCACTTCATCTGCATCGATCAGGAGCAGTGAAGCAACGTCACTTTATCAGCATAAAGTCCCTCCTCTGCTCTCCGTCAAACAGAGTAACCCACACTTTTTTAAATATCGGAATCAAAAACTATGACAACCAAATGTCAGTCTGCTCATGTGCCATCACCTAAATGCGCTCCGTTCACCCTGTTGCAAGGCGGATTAGTGAAATGTACTATTAGAGGTATCATCGCCAGAGAGAGACGGAGCAGAGCGTGCTCTAATTTTAGCCAATGTCATTAATTTCCTCAAATCAAATTTTTATGGCTCTTGATAGTCCAGGAAGAGGGGAGAGAAGAGTCATGTCTTTTTAATTAACAGAATCTTTTTCTGCATATCCTGAATGTATGAACCCCTGCATGTTTCAGCTGCACGGACGCCACGCTGTGTCTCCTGTCTGTCTTTACAAAGCCAGCAGGTTTCCGGCTGACTGGCTAGATCAGTGGCTGGTGTACGACAGTGGCAGATGTGTGTGTAATCCGTATAACTCATCCACACTCATGATTTAAGAGGATCTAATTGCAGGTAACAGCAGGCCATCTGTATTAAAAGGACATGGAGCACAGATATCAAATATTCTTTTCCGGCTCTGTGACAACACATGTTGCCATTCAGGCAGGAGTTTTTAAAGTGGATTAGCAGATCATGGGTCAAAGTGTATCTGGTGTAGCTTAGGGGTTAAGACATCATGAACTGCAGTGTCTCTGGTTTATGTCTGACCGGGGACATATTCCTACATTTTTTGTCATATCTGTATGTCAAAGGCATAAAAAAGACAGAAAAATACTTGTGCGAATAAGTGTGAATGTGGTGGAATTGTGGTCAAAAGACAAACTATTCTCTTTGCTAACAGCTGATAAAAACGGATCAAGAATGGATTTACAGTCGCTCATCTTTCAGCTAATGAAGCCCTCAAGAAATAAAGGATTCAAAAGTCTCATTTCTAGTCAAATAATCATTGTAAAATAGTAACGTGATTTATTCATCTAAAAAGTATACTGCTTTAAATGGCAGCAGGTACAATGTACAAAGTTGAATCTAAATCACCAAACTAAAGTTTTTTATGTTGATTTGATGTGTACTCTCCTGGCCCAGTTTAGCCAAGAGATCTGGTAGACTTTCTGATATCACAGCCGTGGTTGTGCTCCACCTTGTGCTCGACGCTCCATCTTGTCGCTGCTTTCTGAAATGGCATTTCAGATGTCCAAACATTTATTGTCAACATCAAGAAGTAAGTTCAATCATTGTTATTGGGAAATGATAAGAGATATGAAAGAGAGAAGGCCAATATAAATGGACTGTGTGCAAAAATTGAGGTGAGGAGGAGGGCAAGATCATATATTTCATTTGAGAAAGAAGCAGAGTCCTCCTGTTTTTGGACCTTGCATGTAACAGTTACAGCAGTTTCATTTACCTTCCCCCCATATCTCAAAAGAATATATTTATGGCAGAATTAATCCAGCCACTCCCTATTTTTGAATAAAAAACGATTAAATAGAAAGTTAATAGTCACCATATGAGTCACCAAAATGACCATGTCCATCATACCAATAATCAGAATCAAGTTTTTTTTGGTCAGAATGAGCTGTTGCAGGCCTGAAGAAGATTGTCCCATAGAGCAGTAGTCTGTATCTACTGTAAATGTACAGCTGTTAAAAGATGTTAAGCTCAGTGATGGCCTTGACTGATTGCTGAATGTTTCTCAAATTGAAACAGCAGCAAGCATAGGCTGGGTAAAGGCTAACAGCCACGCATAGCTTAAAACAAAAACAAAAAAAAACATTTTACAAGACAAATAAGTGGAGCCCCATTTATTCATGTGCAGTCTACATGATTCCAAAAGCACTGTGATCTTGGTTATATTGGAGGGAAAAGGAAGTCAATGGTTTTCTGCTCCTACAACATAAAAAGTGACATAACACTGAGTGACGCCTAGCATTGCCCAGCTGACCTCGCCACAACTTCTAAAAAGACATTCCAGAGGCTGAATATCAAATCAATGAACAGTAGCAGTGCAGTAGTGAACGCTTTCTCTCAAGGGACAATGAGAGAAAGACTGCAGTGTTCAAACAGCACATCACAGGACAGTTTGTCACCATCCAGAGGAATTGAAATTAGGAACACTCTAGACGAGTGCTCTGGAGCTTAACTCACAACTTCATTGAAGCAGCACGTGATGTTTTTGTCTGGGATGTTCCACTACAATTAGACAACTAATACATATAAATGGATGATTCAACACTTTAATCAGCTGATGAACCAGTCAGCAGTGAGTTTTTTTGTTGGTAACAGAAATGACTTGGCCATTAGTTATGTTCCTGAAGGTTTTCTGTCTAATGCCGCTTGTGAATTTGATGTCTGTTGGATTAGCTTATGTACTGCAACTATTCTACCACATGTTCAGGACAATGTTGACTGTAATATTACCACTAATATTAGGCGTTAGTGGAGGTTTGCACTCTACCGATACAGTGGTACGAAATAATAGAAACATTTTAACAAGCTTAGATATATTACATCCTGGCTCAAAGGCTGGAACAAAAATGGGAGACCAGACGAGAAGAAAAGTAATAAAAACAAATTTATTTACAAAGTAATCAAAAAGAACAGAACAAACGTGGAAAGCCACTACTATTCAGTAATGCAAGCGTGTGTGGAAGTCTGAACATTTCTGAAGCAAACAAATCAAACAGCAGCTATGTCAGCCAAGAAAGAGAACTCTGTGGGAAGGTGGTGAGCATTTATCCCCTAAACTACACCTTCCCAGGTCTGGCTCATGAAGCTGATGACGACCAGATCCTGTACGATTTTAAAAAAGAGGCAGCAAATAGGACACAATAGGTCACCTAGTGGATTGGAGGGGCCATCACATATAAATGAAAGCCCCTTTAAATCAAACAAAAGTCAACCTTCGAGACATTTAATTGTTGTCTTTAATGGCAACATGCACATTTAAAACAGCTTAACTTTACAAAATACATTTGACCAGCAACACAAAGAATACAGTGTTTACATTTCTGCTAGGTGAGCTAAACATATGAAGTTAGCGGCTCTCTCTACATATACAATCATTTTAGTTTCTTTTTGTGCTGTGATGGGGAACGACATCTTCTCAATGGGCAGAAGAAAGAAAGTCTTACTGAGGAGTAGTATGCCTCAATGGAGCCTAAAATTCTGTTGTAATCAGCCACTGCAGCAGCAGGATGGTGAGCATCACCCTAAAACGAGATCAATCCAGTCAAGTTTCATCAAATCAAGTCAGGTCAAGAGATGTTACAAAGAAAATATCAGTATACAGTAGGCAACAACGGACCTCAAAAAGCTCTAGTAAAATAAGTAAGGTGTAATTCAGAAAGCATCAGACAAAATATCCAGACTAATGATTCAACTAAGAAGCAGTATTACCGGTCTTGTATGTTCTTCTTGAGGGTACAGACACATGTTTTGAAAAAGAAGAACGTAAAATGTCTTAGGCCATGCCAAGCCCAGAACCCAAACTCAGGGACCTGACAGATCCACAACTCCAGTCTGGAGGAGAGAGAGAAAAGACTCATTGAAATACTGTACACCTAGTCAGATGAGCCATGACAGTTTTTTTTAGTCATTGAGAATGCCTTGTCTTGATAGAAACTTCTTTGATTATAAGCCCTTCCAAATTTGAGCTAAAACGCAGAGCAGATATTGACTTATAATTGTTAGGGTTAGATGGATCTCTGCCATTAAATATTGGGTAAATAACCATGACCTAAACAATGCAAAGGTAATAGACTTGCCAGGGTTAAGTATGACGTGGGTTGAATTGGTATGGATTAGTCGGTGTAAATGCATGGATTCCTCTAGATCCGTCTTAAACCAACAGTTCAACATATTGGGAAATATGCTTATTTGCTTGTCTGCCGAGAATGGATGCAAGGATTGATACCACTATATCTGTATGTTAAATATGAAAAATAAAAGACTGGAGACAGGGGGGAATAGCTAGCCTGTCTGTCTGAAGATCAAAAAGTTCAGCTAATCGGCACCATGTTTACCAGACAACTATGTGAGTGGTAACAATCTTCTCTTCTAACTCTTTCCTAAAAAGCAAAAAACGCATAATTCCCAAAATGTTAAACTGAACCTTTAAATCTGAGAAAAAAGAGTGTTCGTTCCCGTTGCATTTCTGGTTACAAGCACAAGAAGACATGAGTTTCTGAACACACAACCTGATTGTCCTCACTGTTAGTTGTATTTGTGTTATGTATGTTATGTAGGCTACTGCAGTGTTCAGTGTATTTATTACCTGTGCCTACTTTGGAGTAGTGCGTAAAATGGCAGCATGAGAAGTAAGAGCAGGTGGGACAAGATTCTTACAGGGAGTCCAAACATGCTCACATAGGTCACCACGTTGCCTATCAGACCTGAAACACAGATGTTCACAAAGGCTTAGTGTAACAATCTGAATGTTTTCCTTATGCCATCATTCTGAAACGAACTAGCGATACTGTAACTGACAAATTTAAGTGCCCGCTATTTTTAATTTATTTCTTTAGTGGATTGCTAAATCTTTATTTACATACATATTTTTTTTTTATCTGAACAACAAATCAGAGCAGGTTGTAGTGGGTGTGTGAGTGTGTGTGTGTGTGTGTGTTAGCCATACCATTCTCTACCATGTCAAAATGGAGAAGAGGTTGAAGAGGTTCTTTAATAGGCAGATTTCTGTACAATTCCTCCTCAGCAGGGCTGTCCCGCTGCATACGTCTATTGGTTATGAAAGGTGTCAGTGCAGTGGTTTCCTTTTCCACCTTCATCTCCTCCTCCTTCTCCTCTATGGCAGTCTCCAGATCCATCCATGTTTGGTTACAGTTAAGGGCCCCTTGGGGCTCTCTGTGTATCATCAAATGTGGGTCAAGATCTGCAAACAAGGGAAAGACGTGAAGAGGAATAAAGAAAGTTGGTCAAATACAGTTTGCACGTATAACAAAACTGTACAGCAGCCTATCTATTAATTAAAGATAACGTCCCTTTTCTCACTTAGGTGAGGCAAGTAACGTAAGTTACTTTCAAAACGATGCAAACAAAATTTATAATGCAGTAGACAGGCTTATTATCCAAGTGGGCTTTCTAACAGCTACAGTATTGTCAGCCCAATTACGCAGGGCTTTGCCCTGTTGACTCACTGTTGCACAACAGGAAAGTCATAGCATCCTTGTATCCGTTGTGGTAGGCTTGTTCCAGAGTCTAAAGGGCACAAATAAAAGTGTTACAAAATGATCCTTCACAGTGTTATTGCAGGACACATGCTCTTAATTCACAAGGATTTATCAACATATGTGTAGGAAACGGTCATCCCTCTTATGATTTTTCAGATACAGAATTCACTGGATCATTTAGGTTGATATATAGATATATTTATGTGTCATTATATAGTGTCATTATGTAGCACAAAAACTATGAGATCATCTCCTAAAGGAAAAAAAAATCTGATTTCCTGAATATAATTCTTATAAAACACAAACACATTTCTCGGTCCTCATTTTGAAACATGTTGAGGTCTAACCTCTGAAGCCATGGGGTAGAGAGCGTTACGGATCCTGTTGATGTTAGCCTTGTTCCCCTTCAAGGTGCTGCCACTCACCACCATGTCCCACATGCACGGTGTGTCGGAGGGACAGATGTCTATCTCTCCAGAGAATGGAGACACCGTCAACGTTTGACTGTAGGGTACGGGGTGCATTGGCTGCATTTTGCTGAAACCCCCGTCCAGGTAATACTGTGAGATAAGATCACATACATAATGGTACAGATCAGACCATGGGCTCGAAGTGAGTTGGTGAAAAGGCGATCAAAAACTCACTTCTCCTTTGAAGGATGGAGGCAGCATACCACAGTACACAGGCACAAAGCAGCTGCATAGTAAAGCCTAAGGAAAACATAGGAATAGAAATAGAAATTATTCTGGAAAGTATTCTTAAAAACTTTTTAAGGGTTTTTCTGTTTTCTTTTTTGCTTATAACCTGCTCAGGGTTCTTAAAAATAAGTAGGGTGTGATCTGTAGTGTCAACTTTCCTGCACTACATCCTCTTTGGACTGGAAATCAGACGTCACAATATGCTTGCCATCACTCAGGCGTGTCATAGACACAGAAAGACGTCCACTGGCCAGTTGGTGTGCATCCGAGGGAAGATGTTTGTATAAAATACGCTCTAACCAATGGAAAATGTTGATTGAGGGGTTAAACGGTCCAAATGTAAAAGACTTCATCTGTTTGGCAAAATACAGCATCTCATCCCGAATATTAGCTGTAAAATAGAAGACGTTGAGTCAGAAACCGTGATTACATTCAACAGAAGTAGATATAGAAGAAAGATAAAGTCACTTACTCATGCTCATTCCACAGACCACAGCAGCTGCTACCAGAGACCCTGCAGATGCACCCAGGACACAAGGTGCTGCGCTCAGTATCCACGGTGCATAAGTTAAGAAGCACTGGGCAACCCCTAACTGGTAAGTGGCCAGGAAACCAGATCCAGAAAAGGAGATGGAAGGAGGAACTTCACGATAATGACAACTGGAAACTCCTGGCGCCATTTCCTAAAGGATATTAATTACCAATTTAAAAGTGTAAAGTCGTAGCTGGTGCAAAACATTAAATCTGTGGGAAAAATTCCTGCTTCTTGAAAGCAGACAGAGTTAAAACAGGCTCAGATGAGTTATCCAGTGGAAAGTGGGTGACGGTTTCACAATCAGTGTTTTTATACCAATCTCAATTAGACATACTATATTTGTCAGACCCATGTGATACATAAAACGCTTTCATGACTTCTTATCTGTATTAAGTCCACAAAGCTAAGACGTTGGCTGGTTTCTATTGGATACTACTTCATTAACATATTTGACAAGGACCCTTCTTTTGTTATTTTAGCACAGACAGAAAGGAAAACGTAGGATTTTACATTAATGTGTTTTCAAAAGGAAAACTGTCACTCAAACCACTGTGACTGCCCTGTGGGCGTGGCAGAGGGTCATCAGCAGAGTTGAAACACAGGCAACACATGAGCCCTCTGTGCCAGTGCACTCTTTTGAAAACCCTCTTTAGTCTCAGTTGTTCCCTCTCTCCGTCCTGAGACACCCATTTGGTTTTTGGTTGAGATTATGATTTGTTTCTACACTAAACAACATTGCATACACACTTTCCACTCATTCACTCAGCTACACTGCTGAAATGACTGATTCCACACGCCACTGTTAGTTTAAGCGTGCCTCTTATTTTGCCTTAAGTTAATAAATCATTTGTTAAACTGCTTGGCTGTGTATCTCACTCTTTTGTCATGGCCGTGCAGCCCGGTTTGTGACACCACCAAAACACTTCATCTCCAAATAAGCTTGTTTGACCATAACACTGGCAACAATTCTCACTCAGAAAGGATGTCTCATAACACCGACTTAAAGAGACAGTAACAACAGGGTGCATCAAATTAATGATAAACATTCATCTTTGACGTTTTATTGATTTTTTTACATGATTTAGTACGTGCCCCAGGGCATACAAAATATGCAATACTAAATACATGTATTGTAAGCTGTAAAAACATTAGCAATTAACCTATAGGCTATACCACACTGTACCACACTGAGTGTCATTTAACCCACAAAACAATACATTTGAATGCGAAAAATCACTCCACCCTGTTTCACCCTATTTACTGTAGCAATATATAGTGATATAGTACATGAAAAACCAAGAGCAATTTTTTGTATTGTGATTATGTTGAGCAAGCCTGAGAAATGTAAATGATGAAGTTCATTTGGCTGTTTTAATATTGATGGGATTTCTTTCACAATTGTCCTCATCCGTTAGTGTTCGTTCTGATCTCAGTGGTACATACGCAGATTCACAGCAAAATGAAAAGCAATATCAAAGTGCAATTATTCCTTAAAAAATACACTCAACAATGCATTTTGTTAAACCTGTAAACGCATGGGTCATTTTCTGAACACATATCTCCATTCTATTCTGTAATCATTTGTGTTGTTGTATTCTACATTTAGGACATTCTACATTTAGGACATTTAATAGATAGTTTTGTTTTCTATGGTGGATGCTGTGGTGAAGCATGATCAGGGGAAACCTCAAAATGGTCCTCACTGAACTCATGTGTAGGACTGCTGTCTGAAAAGTCCCCGTCCTGAAGTAAAGTTTGTTCTGAAGACTCTGCGACGTCAGCCTGAGGTTTCTTGGTATCCTTTGGGAGTTTCAGAAACCTGATGGGAGGCAGAGAAGATGGCAATGAGAAATAAATGAATGTGTTGTTGTGGGGAAAAGCCAGGGGGAGAATGACACAAGGACAAAGGGGCAGAGACCTGAAGAGGAGTTTTTGTCCTCGCTCCTTTTTGATGATGTTGAGCTTGTAGTAGTGTCGCAAAGCCCGGGACATTTTTTCATAGGTCATATTGTCTCGGTTCTGTAAAAAGAGATCATCAAAAGGCCTGAGTTGCAACATTTACTCTTCTAACATGTTTTTGTCCTGTTTTTGCTGTTTTGCGTCTCCACCTCTGAGTTCACTTTCCCTGTAAGATGTACCACACAGGCCTTGGGGCTCACCTTGTGGTTTCCCCAGAGACGCGCCAGTCCGTTGGGGTCCACCACCCTGAACACCAGGTTGTCCTGGTCTTCCCATCGGATGTATTCTTGGTAACGGTCATCACACAGAAGCTGATACACATAGTCCCACAGCAGTCTACACTCTGGCCATGATTAAAACAGTAATTAGACACATGTTGCAAAAACTACATTACATTACATTACAGTCATTTAGCAGACGCTTTTATCCAAAGCGACTTACAATAAGTGTATTCAACATCGGTATTCAACTACTAGTCACCAGAAGTCAGAAGTGCGTATCCTTTGCTAAACAAGTATGTAAGAGCATAAACCAGAGCAAACGTACAGTGCAGAAACAAACACATACAATAAGTGCAACAAACTAATACGATTACAATAAGTGCTAAGTGGAAGGCTCAGGGTAGTACTCAGGGCTAGTATTACTATCATCAATCATTGGTATTTAAAGTTATATTAAGTAGCCATAATATCAAGGATTAACTTCAAATACAACTCCAAAGCCTTGTTCATATGTTAGCATGCATGTATCCATAAGCTTGTCGCTCCTGTGTCGAGGAGTTTCTCTGCCACCTAGTGGTCAAACTTGCTTATTGGAGTTTAAAAAAAGGATTTTGCAACTTTTAACATAGCCGTGCACCTCTTCAAGAACAATATACATATGTTTATGTATATTTTCCGGGTGAAAACTGCGGTTCAACTGTAAATAAGTTGAGTTACCAGGGATACGGCCGTTGGCTTTGTGCAGTAGGCTCCTTGGCTTCTCTCGACTGGAGAGGTTGAGCGGCTGCTGGATTACACTCTCTGTTTGGGGAAGACACTGAACTTGGTTGTGGGGCAATGGAGAGACAGCTGCTGATCCATCTAATAGAGAGAGAAGGAAAGATACAGAGAAACAAAGAGAGAGGGACTCAAAGTCAGACATCACAGCAAATAATTACAACTGCAGTATACTGTGTTTCTGATATTGTTGTTCGTGATTCCCACTAAAATGTGTGAGTGGATCAGAATGAGAGCAAACGACTGACTGGTCACAGTGATTACAACAGCTGCCGACACTGCAGTTGTCAAAGGGAGGGAAACTGTGAAAGAGGAATGTGAGGAACTGTGACAAAGAGCTAAACTGAAAGCAAAAGAGTTTTTACAAGAGTTTCAACATTTTACACTGATGGCTTTACCAAAGTTCACTACATACAGTATGTAGCACAAAGTCATTGTTCTGGACTTTTGGAGTTGTAAATTATCCGAGTAATCCAAGTAACCACAGCACACCCATTGGCACACAACCTACTTCTTACAATGGAAAGCACCTTTTTTATGGTAGTCAAACTTGTGTGCATTTCTCTTCTACAGGGGATAATATGTGAGAACCAACAGTGTCAAGTAACAAAGTAAATTTACTCAGGACCTGTACTCATGCACAGTTTTGAGGTGCTAGTACTTTAGATTTCCATTTAGTGCAAATTTGGTGCTTTTTATGTCCCCATCAATTATCTGATGTATGCAGCTTCAAACAAACGTTTTACATGCAAAACAAAGCACATTATATGATGCACTGCAGTTTAATAAACTACCTTCTGTAACAGCATACAGTGTCGTGAGACTTCTCAACATCATTAACATTAACAACATTAAAATGCTGCTGACAACAATTTAGCACCCTGAAATTGGCTGTTTTCAGATTAAGAATCATTCATTGTACTGTAATATAAAACATTTTTAAACACAGGGCTTTTACATTGCTTTGACATAATGGTTACTTCTTTACCCCCACCAGTGCATGAACCATCAACCTTCATGCTGGTCAACTGGGTTGAGGGTGAGCATGCATTGGTCAGGGTTTCCAGTTTGTGAATAAGAAGCTGAGCGGTGTCCCTACAAGTACAGTGAAACATCGAGAGAGCATGAATTCCTGCATGATGTGTTTGCACATGTTGATCAGGAAGTAGCGCCCATAATCTAACCAGGATAAACAAGTTTCATTTGCTACACCATTAACTCAAACAATCAGTCTGTGTCTTGTGTATGTATGATATACAGTATGTGTGTTCTTTGCACTGCCACTCTGCATACAGTAGGCTGCACAACAATCTGACCTTGATGTCAATCGATTCTTGTCCAGACCTTTCCTGTATATTATATTTTTAAAGGTGCTAAATTTGTAATTCACAGCGTTTATATAGTTGCAAACAACCTTTTGCAATATAAAGATATTGTGGAGTAATGTCTACCTGAGCAGGGCCTGACGTTGCTCTGCTTCTGTGTAATGTAATGTAATCCAAGCTTCTCTTTGCTTTGTTAACGTAGCCGGGCCGGCCTCGCGTGTACGTTAATGTATGTGAGTGTCTCTGTTGTGCCCCATTGGCAATCAGAAATATAGATTTTCTGCCATTTTTTCACTCCAAGAACTGATTCTGGAGGCTATATGTTTAAAAATGACGTGCTGACCTTGGACTTCATTGACTGTGGGAGGCTGAGGCTCTTGGACACTCTGAGGGGGTATCTGGCAGCTGACTGGGTTCTGGATGGGTCCAGTTCCCAGGGAGGGAGACGAATTTGGGGGGTCAAGGACAACACTCCTCCTTTGCTGTTTTACACACTGTAGGATCTCATACAGCACATCACCTGTAGTAAAGAAGGGGGTGCATATGAAAACACAGCCTTAAAACCAGTCAGCATACTCTGCAGAACATGCACACTAATTTCTACCTGAGCTGGGGCAGCGGCGTCTGAAATCTTCCTTGGTGAGCAGGCACAGAGCTCGCCCATTCATCTCAAAGCGTCCCTTTTCAGGCCGGCGTAGTGAATACTCCCTCTGAGCCCAGTGGAGCCAGTGGCCAACATCCTCCTTGTCCCACAGAGATGGGTTTATACCTAGAAAACCGATGCACACAATTTTAAAACACACTGTTACAGGAGGCATTTGTGCTTTCCTTAGCTGGCATGGAGTGGTATATTGATGAAGTGGTATATCTTCCAGGTAAGAGAGAGTTTGACTCACGCAGTTGTCCAGGTAGATGCCACAGGTCTTCCTGTGTGGGAGGACTGATCAAGGGAAGCTGGTTAGGGGGGAAATGATGCACACTGAGAGGAATGTTAACTTGCCTTCCATGCATTATGGATGGAGGACGGTTTTCTTGCTGAAAAACATCCACACACATGTAAGTACACCAATTGATTAGTGGCAGTACAGAAACAACAATGAAGAGGGATTTGAAAACCTTTTTACCTAAAGGTTAAATTTTCAGTAGCCTTAGCAGCCGGCCATAGAATAAAATTGAAAGCTCTCAAAAAATCTCCCAGAAAAAAATTCTTGCTAGGCTCCCTGCTTTTTTTAAGTCAACACACTGTTTAACGGTTTGCTCAACTGTGACCTTAACCTACCTTGATCAAACGTGACGGAGATATATTCTCCATGGAAATGCCCTTCTATCTGTTCGACTATACTGTACGAAAAAAAGTGGATGATTTCCTTAAAAGCAGACCTATAACTCGTCCAATAAATGAAAGACACTCCATATCAAACCTCCCCAAACTCCATATTAAATGAAGACACAGAATATATAACTTAACAATAATACAACTCCACTATTTTCACATTCGACCCTTCCGGGAAATGAAAACGAAAGAAACATAATCCTTGCAGGGGGTGTGTGCAAAACAGGCTGATTGGAGGAAGCATTGGCGGAGGACATTTCCAACAACATTTGACTGCACTTGATCAGAGTGCCGTCCAGCAGCATATTTATTGGGGCGTCGCATACATTGCATCGTATATAAATTAAGTATGAAAAAAAAAATAGCTTTCGGGGTTTTAATCTCTCCATGAAAATGTTCTGTATTCGGAGTGATTATAAAACAAGCTGATCGTGTGCATAAGTTAATGACAACCACAGGACAGAGCAGCGCGTGCGCCCATAAAGCAGAAATAGTTGTCGGAGCTCCTCCTCCTCTTACTGATTTACAGTAAGAAGTCCAAAGACAACAACGACTGAGTTTATTATAGACAGGGGGAGCACACCGCCGAGCGACAAACTAGGTGAGCGGTAGAAGCAGTATTCAAAACCGTCATTAAATAAAAATATCATCAGCGATCTACATTTAGGCAAAGACCATGCTTGTAGAACAATGATCTTACTATTAGCCTATTTATGGAGGCACAGGGGAACCAAAACCAAGACTGCACGTGGCAGACTGTCAGACCCTGATGTAGTAACATTGACAGTTTTTTATAGGGAATGCGGCGATCTTTATCACTTCCGCTTTTGTCCACAGGGACCGCCAATAACAACACAAAATGGAAGTTCCTTGAAGTAATGTTAGTATAGCGTGTAGTAAAGCGGGTATTTTTCATTAGCTCTGCCTAGAGTAAGCCTGGGGAGAGGTAATGTGTTCATGTATGTGACGGAGTGTGCACCTCTGTGTCTGTCCACCGCCAGTCTTGCATTCTGTTGTTGCAAACTGCATAATTATTTGGGTGCCCAGTTATGGCTGCATGCTCAAGCACCTCTCCTGGTTGTTGTTGTGACTCACACTTTCCCCAAACACTTTTATTGCCTGTTTTATACCGGCCCCCTAATAGAAGTACCAGTATTCACACTGCTGTACCTCTCCGTTACTCCGGGCAAACAACTTGGTGAATTTACCTTTTTGTTTTGGCAGGATTGTATTAAGTGAATCAAAAGACTACTTCCAGTTGCATAACGTTACATTGCCGCTTGTTTTTGAGTTGTGAATAAGCTGTTTGACGTGGCTCTCAACATGGCAATGGGTGACGGTGCTAACAGCACGAACTGATACTAATATTTGAATGCATTTGAACCCTTATGATCCCTACTCTAATAGAAAACCAGTGCCTTTTAGACAATATTTGTAAAACATGGGATCACCGGCTATGCAAGTTACAATGATTTGTATTGTATTCTGTGGTTGTTAATCTCTGAAATAGTTTTGTAACCATCTGTATAAAACTGACTCTTTTTTGTCATATTTCTCCAGTGATGTGGGCTGAAAAATTGGGGAAACAGTTGGGCCACCCGACACGTACAGTGGCAGGGTGGCTGGCCAGTAGGTACCTCAAAGCGCGCAACCACATTCTTGAAGAGAGTGCTGTGCGGCTGTGTGGGATCCAACCTGGGGACACAGTGCTGGAGCTGGGCCACGGCCCTGGTCTGGGTCTGCAGGCGGCAGCCAAGCTGCTCACAGAGCCCACAGGCCGCCTTATAGGGGTGGATTACTCAGCATACATGCATCAGGTGAAGTATGAATACTGACAGAGTGGAATAAAGTATTTAAATTAGAGTTTCTTTATCACACGCATGTCTTGACGATTGTTACAAACATAGTGTCTTAAAAGAACAAATCACAAGACACATAAACGAGCTCTTCTATCATGCCTAGCCATACACAAACTGTAAGGAACAACAATCATAGACAAAAGCTGGGAGAACTTTAACTAGGCTGCTAGTCTGGGACTGTATTGTAGCCTATTTCTGGGGGCAGACATGACTCACTTTTGGAAGAGTAGAATATCTCTCTTTTTCTGTTCTTACAGACGGCCAGTGAGCGATTGAAGTAATTTGTGGCCAGTGGGAAAGTGACTTTACACCACTGTGATATAGCAGCAATGCCTCTGGCAGACAGCTTTGTGGATAGAGTCTTTCATTGTAACTGCTACTACTTCTGGCCTGATCTCAGGAAGGGAGCCACAGAGATACACCGTGTAATGAAACCAGGTAGGACATGATGTTGTCAGAAGACCAACAAATGCGCAACTTCGAAGCACATTTGTTATTGAAAATATAACCTGTCTCTGAATTATTACACTACTCCTAGTTTTGACTTTCGCAATCGCTGAATTTATTAATGCTGCTCTGTGATAGTCATTATTTTTTTCTCTCCTGAACCCACCCAGACGGTGTGATGGTGACCGTGTTGAGGCTGTCAAGTGTTGCTGCTTTCGCAGCAAAGCGAGTGTTGCCAGCGGAGAACTGGCGCCCAGAGGTCTACATGACAGCTCTGAGAGACACTGGCTTCACTGATGTCAGAATGGAAGACATACAGCACAAACACATTACTATTCAGGCTATCTATGCTACTGCCTCGAAATCTGATTGAAATCAAACTGTAAGTTTGAGATTGTGTGCGGTCTACCCACTTTTGTGATTCGTAGGTTTTGTATGGTTACATTTATGAGTCAAGTTTTACTTTTTAAAGATAGGAATGTTGTCACGTTTTGTAATAAATAAATAAATACATGATAAAAACAGAAGAAGAAGAGACAAATTCATTGTTTTTTTCTTTTGGACTTTTTGGCAATAGTAATTAACTGTACTGTTAGAGTAAAAAGGAAATCTGAGAAAGTTGACATAGATATAGATGCAGCAAGGATATTCCTGGGTGTTTATGGACAGGGTGTGCAGCAGAGAAGGTTTTAGACAAAAAAAAGGGTGAAATTAAAGCACAATGGGAAATAGGTGGGAAGGAGTCATTATTTTAATTAACAAGTTGAGATTTTAATTTAAATCCAGTATTTGGCAGTAATGCAACATTTTCGATGTCAGTCGCCATTAAACAAAAAAAGAAGAAAATCAGCAGTTCAAATGGGAATGGGAGATATTCCTTTGAGGATCAGGACAGTGAAGTTAATGCTGTCATACTGGGTTAATCTCCAGCGGCAATATGATACACATCCTGGCAAGAACATTTTAACAGACAGTAGGCCGACACATTGAGACAAATTTCATAACATTTGGGTGGATTGGTGTTGCAATCGCAGAAAACCGGACTACGTCAATTACCGCACAATTTTCTCAAATTCCTCCCTGGTTATTCCCCTTTCCAAATATAGACCTTAACGTACAGCAGGAATTGAAGGACAAGTCAGAGCAACTTCCAGTATTATGTGTAATCCAGAATCATTTGGATCAGCATTTTTTAAACTTTCTATTCACAGTTTTTCAACAATAAAAACCACAACATCTGGCAGATCATCATTGAGAACTGATATTATAAATGAAATATTCCTTATAAAGTACAGGATGGAAATTAAGGAAGCCACCTGCTTCTTTTGGGTTCCTGCTCATGTTGGTGTGGAGGAAAATAAGCATGTGTGGATATTCTGGCCAAACAAACAGTCAGAGAACATCTATATAACATACAAAGACATGTTGGTGCTGGGAGGACGCTGGGCTTGAAACGAAGGGAAGAAAACATCATCAATCATCTGAGAAGAGGCTTACGGTCCGAACCATACATTATATTAAATAGGCAAGGACCTAACCGGAAAATGTACAAACTCTAGTCAAACAGAAACATTCAAACTCTGTACATGTAAACTATGTACATAATTGTAGAAAAAAAACAATATCAATAGAAATCACTTTCTTTAAGCTCTAAGGAGTGAAAAAACACCATGACTTTTCATCATCGGGTCACGTTAACAGCAGGCAATATTTATTGTGATATCATCAAGTCTTTAAAAGAAACAGCTAAAACAAATGTATTATTATTTATTTTTCCCTGCATGAGCCCTTGTCCCACACTCCAGTCCTGCTGTTGGCGGTAATGCAGCTCTAAGCTAGTTTGCCAACCGCCAATACACGTAGAAGACGAAGAAGACGAAGAAGAAGAAGAAGACGAAGAAGAAGAAGAAGAAGAAGAGGGAAATTCAAAACAGACTCTCGTCGTCTGTCCTCTTAACGTGTTTTGCAGTGAGTTGTGTAGCTAGTTGAGCTGTAACAGCGGCTGTTAAGTGAACAACAGCTGCTGAAACCGGAGCAAAAGTAAGTGATTGTGAGTTAATATCGAGTCAATAACATCTTATTTTGACTACGGTGTGGTTATTAGCTTCTCAAAGAAGTCGTGCGTTAACGTCAGCAGACTAAAGCGTTGGCGCTCATAGCAACAAGCTAGTCTGTGTGGTCAAAACGAACACGTAAATGAGTGACAACGAGATGGAAAAAGTGGCCGATGGTAAGACCGCGTTCACAGCGGCATATACCGATCCCTGGAGGGGTAGGGCGCTACTTTTCCAATGGAATGTACCGTTTCCTGCAAGCAGGTGCCGCTTGAAGGTTCATATCAGTGGTTGATGTCGTTTAATCAGAGTGGAATGCCGTTCATATCACTGGTGTGTATATGTATATATATATATATTGCTATAGCCTAACATTGGCCATAATATCAGTTTCAGGGTACACCAGCAAATACGAAATCACTTTATTGTCATTTCCAAAGCCTTGCATGTATCCAAAAAAGAAAATGGGACGAGATAAAATAGATACATTCCTTTATTTAAGACGCTGTGATGCGCTACTTTGTTACTATTGACATAAATACACGCCGGTCCGATATCACTACTTTGTTTATGTTGCATAATTAATCAAGACTCATTCACTCCATTTTTCCCAGAATGCAGAGGGCTTCCCGTTTGAAGCGTGAGCTTCAGATGCTGAGCACCGAGCCACCTCCAGGGATAACATGCTGGCAGGCCGAGGAGCGGATAGACGAACTCCGGGCACGTAAGTGGTCTCAGAATATGTTCTCAATAATCTACCACATATGTGACAAGCTCAATATGTGTTCTAGCTGCACCTGATCATGTTTTTGACTTACAGAGGTAGTGGGCGTAACAGGGACTCCATATGAAGGTGGACTCTTCTCTTTGGAGATTAATGTCCCAGAGAGGTACATTTTCTCAAAGCTTTAACGTTTGTATGTTCTCTCTCCCATTTTCACGTTATATACACAGTCTTGTCGGACTGACCTGCTGTTTTCCTCTTGTAGGTACCCATTTGAACCGCCCAAAATGCGGTTCTTGACCCCCATCTACCACCCAAACATCGACAATTCAGGACGTATCTGCCATGATGCCCTCAAACTCCCACCAAAGGTTGGATTTATCAACGACAACAAACAGCCGTTTCAAATTCACATCCATAATCTGGTTTTGTTTGTCTACGGTCAGATTTTTAATTTTAATTTTTTAAACTGTTATTAAGGGTGCGTGGAAGCCATCCCTAAACATCTCCACAGTCCTCAGCTCCATTCAGCTCCTCATGACTGAGCCCAATCCAGACGACCCACTCATGGCTGATATAGTGAGTCAAACATAATGCTGCATACACAGCTATCATACTGTCTGCAGGAGTAACATACTGTTGAATCTCAATCACACTCTAGTGTTTTTTTTGTGAATATTGTAATCTAAATGTATATGTGACAGTAGAGCGACTGCGCACTAAATAACACTATGCTTCAAATGTGCACCTCAGCATGCAGTTTTACTACAAGCCAGAGGCTTTGTTAAATACCAGAATAACTTGTTTAGGTTTCAGTCTGAGGCACCTTTTCTTCTTGTCACAAAAATACAGCCTCAATACAGGTTTTTAAATTGCAGTAGAGAGCATTTGTCTAGTGATACTGTGATCTGTTGCGTATTTCCGCCGTATACACATTTAAAGAGACGCTCACATTTTTCTGAATGCAGTCATCAGAGTTCAAATACAACAAACAGCTGTTCACGGAGAAGGCCAGGAAGTGGACACAAGAACATGCTGTTCAGAAGAACATGGTGAGTCTTTCTGATTTATGGGTGAAGCAGTTGGAATGCATTTACTCTTGTACATGATCGAAACAGATTTCCTCTTCAATGTTTTATTTACATTACGCACTGACCGTGGGTAGGTTCCATTATGCTTAGTGGGTGTTATGATTATTGTCACTTGCTCCACAGCACTGTACTCTCCGTCATGGCATTGGTTCTATGTTGTGTTGTATTTTGCCCACAAGGTGGTGCTGTTGTCCCTCAGTAGAATGTAAGATTGACTTACAACAAAGTGATGCAGACTGTTTTGATTTTTATTCAAATGTGACCTCCACATTTCATCATTTTCAGTGTGGGGATGTGGGGGAGCATATATCGGCAATGTGATGTCATTGTCTAAATTATTTTTTTAATCGTCTTTGTTCAGGGAGTCGTGGAGGGCAACAAAGAAAATACTCCAGATGAGAAAGCTTCATCCCGCAAAAGAGACGCTTTCGGGACACACCAGGAGGCAGTGGAGCCACCAAAGAGAAGCCGTGTGTAGCTTCCATCTTGCTTGTAAGAGCCACAGGTCTCTGTTCTCCGGACATAACATTCCTTATCCACCTGCTTGGAAAGAGTATAATTTTTAACTTTTAATTTAGTGCCAATACACACTTGATTTCACTATGTATGTATTACTTTTCTTAATCCAGAAATACCCACATATTTATATGTATACCTTTTCATGTTTGTGTCGTGATATTAAAGTTTATTTTAACACTAATTGATGGAACTAATTTAATGTTTTACAGACTTCTTGTTGTGAGCTGGCGTGTTTCACAGTAGTAGTAGTATAAGCGGAGTGGTTGATGGTATATACAGTATGAAGATAATAGATTTATTCAAACATATGCATACCAGTTGTATACAAAGTATGTACATCCTAAATAGCAAGTTGTATTTTTACAAACTAAGGATTTATTTCTTAATATATAAAATTATATATTTGCTGTTTATCATATAAAAAGGGAGACAAACATCATAAGGCTGTAGTGAGTCAATACCATGCTAGTTCAGAGGTAGTTACATTGTATGTACATATTGCTAGCCTACGCTAGTGTCTGTGGAAAGATAGCTACATCCCATTCAGTCTGTATAACTGCATGCCTCGTATTGGGCAGATTTGCATATTTGAGGAAAAAAAACAAACGTATGTAAACCGTATGAATCTGTTGCATTTTGCTGCCACAAAGAATAACATTCAATTGCAAAGAAATATCCGACTATAACATTTCTGTGTTTGAAAACCGGTAGCTTACTCTGGTAAAAACAAATGTCCACGTGTGTCCGATAATGACTCCCTTTCTTTGAAACAGACCTTAGCAATAGCATAGAACTTATATTTATAAAAATAATAAGATAGCTCCTCTTAAAATATAACCAAACAATCTGTAACCTCTAAGCTGCATGTCTCATGATCACATTTCAGAAAAAAAACATTTACACTTAAAATTCTACTGGTTCTACCTTAATTCCCCCTGGCTTAACCATTGATTTGTCAGATGCTTAGGTTTTCCATGTAGTTAACAGCTTTTGTTTGAGCTTTCTTTTTGTCATGCGAGTCCATGACTCAAACAGTCCACTGGGTAATGTCTGAAATTGTCCTTTATTTGAACAGACATGTTGTAGTGGGGTGTTTCCTTTAATAGTCTTTACATTGAAGGGAACTTTTAGTTGCGCTCTCCATTTTCAGAGGCACTTTGTTGTGTTCTCATAGACTTCTCTACAGTCTGTGTGGACTCATTCTGAGGTTCTTGAGGATTGATAACCCAGAGAGGGTCTTACTGTTTGATGATGGTCCTTTAGTGTCCATAGTGTCCCAGCTATATGCCCCAGCTAGCTTGGAGGCTCATGGATGAAAGGGGAGAGAGGGACTCATGGCTGAGTGATACAGGGGGCAAGTGTTATGAATCACGTCTTGATCTAAACTCTTGAGACATTCCTCGTCGTTCAGGCTCCCTCCTTCTGTCACCCTGTCTCTATCTCTGGCTGTGGGAATCTGGCAAGGGATGAGAGGAACGGAGGAAGTAGAGGAGCAGTGGGAAAACCTGATGGGATCCAGTCGGGGTTGGAGAGAGGACCCGCCACTGTAAAGGGTGTCGGCATCAGCAAGTGACACCTGTGTCGACGAATCGGAGCAGGAGCTTTTCTCTGTCTCCACAGAAACCAGTGAGTCCAGTGTGCGGTCCCGGCGTAGCTGTGGACGCGCTTTGGGGTGAGGCCAGAAGAAGAACTGGGTGTGGTCTCGTGTAAAAAGTAGGAAGAGGAGGGGGTTGAGGCAGGCAGGCAAGGGCTGGAGAAGCAGGAGAACTGATTTTAGCACTTCCTCGCCCAGAGATAGGAGACCCAGCAGGGAGCAGAGGGAGAGAAAAGCTACCGGTACATAGAGGAGGCCATTGGTAAATATTAGCCAGGCAACGTGTTTAATCATAGCACAGTCCCACAAGCCCTCACACTCTCCCCTAAGTAACTCCCAGTAAAGGCGAATGTATGAGCCTGTGACTATAAGCAAGCACAGGGTGTTCATCATAATAAGCGCCAAGGGGAAGCCAAGGGAGGATGGTAGTCGAGAGGATGGGGGTGGCAGGGGTGAGGGAAGGCAGAACGGTGAGGACCCGTACTCCCCGACTCCTACCAGTGGGAGAGAAGCAAGAGTGAGGGAGAGAGTTAGGCAGACAAGTGCACATGTACGCACACTCCCGAGGGATGGGGACTTCCCAAAGGCACGGGCACATGTCACGCTCACGCCACACTGCACAGCCGCCAGAGTCAGCAGCAGCACGCTTGCTTCAGACGCAAACACCCAGACCCATCCCGTCGCTTGACAGCCGGGACCCGCCTCCCAGCGGGCACCGTGGTGACCGAACTCTCCCAAGGTTAGAGCGTCCACAAGGGCCAGGGTGCACGTGCACACACCCGTCAGCAGGTTGGAAGCACCCATGCAGGCCACAGTGAAGCGGAGCGGTGACAGGTAGCCGGGTGAGCCGAAGAGGGAGAGGAGCAGGAGGGAGTTCCCCAGAAGAGACACCAAGGAGATGGACCACAAGCCCACACGAACCAGCCAGCTGCCCAACAGAGAGTCACAGGGACGGAAAGGACCTGCAACACATAAATCATCAACCGCAGATAAACAAACAAATAAATGGTGAATTCATGCATCAATTTCCTTACACTGTAGTGACAAAACTATCAGCCTGACCAACACTGAATTTGTCATTTCAGTTACCTGGAGTGGGTGTGCATTGGACACTGGTCTGTAGTTTGGATTCCTCTATTTCTAGTTGGAACTCCTCCAGGTCAGGGTCATCTGGAATAAAGCGTTGTTTAGTTTGTGTAAGGTTTTGTGACGGCTTATTCCGCAGCAGTACATATACACAGCATGCTAGTTTGTGTGTGTCACTGGCTTCATGCGGTGGGTGCAATGAAGGTGGTCACTGAACATTCGTTTGTAATGAAATAGACAAAAATATTTGTAGAAGGTAATTGGCACTTGGATGAAATCATCATTTTAGGCGAATACATTTTAATCAGTGATGCGTCATGGTTTAATCATCTTTTGTTTTTGGAGCTTTTGATACACTGCGCACTTGTTAGGGCCCGAGCACCGACAACGTCGGGTCCGCGAGGTCCCTATTGTATCTGTAGGAATTATTATTCTTATTCTTCCCTATGATGAAAATGCGTTTAAGGGTATCTGACATGTCCCCAACCTCCCCATATTTGGCGAGCATATCAGGACTGCGGGAAATTTTGATATTTTATGGGTCCAATGCTCGCGCATACAAAATTACTCGCTAGCGCCCCCTAGAGGTTGGAAAGGCAAGACCCGACAGCCCGTATGTCCAAATTACTTAAGATTTTACAGACATGAGCAACTGAATGAGTTCTATAAAAAATAATATTGGGACCCTAAGCTCCGCCTACCAAAATCTTCCGCCATTTTGAATTTTGTAAAAAAAAAAAAAAAATCACGTCTCCTAGACCCTGGGTCTGATTGGTACCAAACTTGCTGTGAATCATTATTGGATATCTATCATCAACAGTTATGAAAAGTTTGTTGATATCTTATTGCATTAAGAATATATGGACCAATGAATTTCATGAGGAATTGGCCTTCTACAGCAATATATATAACTTCAAAACCATGTGGCTTATCATCACGAAATCTGTAGCATATGTTCACATTGTGTCCTGTAAAATACCCTCAAATTTTTATTCCATAGAACCTTTAGGGGGCGATGCAGTAATACTCCCATTTCTTTGCATTTTGAGGTATTTTTCATTGTTTTCAGGCATTGTACTTTAACGAACTCCTCCCACAGAATTTATACAATCAACTTCAAATTTGGTCAAGATGATCTAAAGACATTAATGATTAAAAGTTACTGAAATGGTGTACTGACATTGAACGACCTTCGTTTTATGTGGCGCCCATGTCAGGCACATTTCGTGCCGTTCGCCATGAAAGAGGAAGTTGTTGTAACTACAAGGTACTTTATTCAATCTGCCCCAAACTTGTTTTGCATGATGCTGGTCCAGGCCTGAGCACATCTCCATGCCAACATTTTCACAAAGTCATAGCGCCACCTACTGGCACAAGGAAATAACAAGTTTTATACTTTGATGTACTTCGACTAGGAAGTTGCCCAGATCACTCTCAAATATGGTAAGGTAATTTGTAAGACAATGATGATGCTTCATCATGAATATTGTGAGTTGTCGTTAAACGCTGTTGCCGTGGCAACGCGTCATTCGCCATGTAAAATGAAGCTTATTATTTCTGTGGCTTAGGATGCTCAACAAGCCTTGGAACTTTGCACAGGTGTCATAGGTGATGGAAATAAATATTTCATATGGCTTTTTGGCTTGACCCTTTCAAATTGCCTCGATAGCGCCCCCTACAAATATTCAAAAACGCAGCCCCAGCGTTACGTTTGACCTACATGTATGCAATTTGGTAGGCATGTGTATCATATGAAGACTTAAAAAAAAAAGTCATGCGACCATGCTCTAAAATTAACGGAAAGTCGGCCATTTTGATTTTTGTGTGAATTTTCCCATGCTTTCTAGTCGCTATACTTTAACAAACTCCTCCTAGGGATTTCGTCAGATCCACTTCAAATTTGGTCAGTATAATCTAAAGACTGTTGCAATTAACAGTTATTAAAAGTTTTACGTTTGCTGGAATGGCGTAGCCGTGGCATGGCGGCCATTTTAAGTGATTCGCCGTCAAACAAGCTGATGTAACTCCACTGGACTTGCTCAAATCTGTCCCAAACTTGCCATACTTGATAATAGTCATGGCCTGAGGATGTCTATGAGCCAATTTCCACTTAAAGTCATAGTGCCACCTACTGGCAACAGGAAGACAGCGTTATGTGACACACTGAATTGGATTTACACGATGTGGTCTATACTTGATATAGAGCAACATAATGCATGTTTGCGCGTGTTCTCTAGCGTCACATAGTGGATACAGGAACTGGTGAAATATTTGCACTACATAATTTCCAGTGTCACACAGTCCAAGCATTACAAATACGTCTACCTTGTGGGCTCGCTGTCTGATGGTCGCAGATGTTTATGGCCGCTTCTGCCGGCTTCCCGCCAGTACCCCCGACGTGCGGGAGGATGCGAGGGCCCGTACATCGCTGCTTGCAGCTTTAATTTATTTTTGGTTTTAATGATGTAGGTATAATGGCCGTGATTTCAGCGTAATTTTGGTTTATTGGTGTTTATATTTCACTACTCAAGTGTAAGTGGTCTTGTGTCAATAGTTCGGCAATGAACACACACATGTTGGGCTCAGATTCCTGTCTATAACTCTACCCCTCTGTCCCGGGTGTGTACCATGTGTGATATACTGCATATGTGCTCACACAGACATTGTAATGGAGTGCTTTCTTACAGTGCGTGTCCGCGTGGATAGGGTACATAGCCACGGTCCTCCTGTGTAGGTCCTCGTCAGTGTTGCTCTGCTCGGTGTCCCATTGGCCGACTGGCTTGTAGCTATCACAGGAACCATACACACAGCACTGGTAGGCATAAGGCATCTCTATTACCCTGCAACCAACAGATGAAACAGTATTGACAAAAGACAGGAAGAACAATGCCACAGCAGGATGGTTCAACAAGTGCACAAAGAAAAGTGCACATATTCATTTTAATGTGAGCGTGAGCATTGCCTCCTTAACTTTTTCATACAATGTTGAATATTCACATTCGCAACGCTTCAAAGCACCCTCAAGTGTTATTGAGTACATCAAGTAAAATGACCCACAATCTACAGGGGAAACGTTTGGATCAGCTGACCTTGTTGTGGATGATTGTACGCAAGTATTTACTGTACATGTACAGTGCGTTTAAAAATGTCTCTCTTCCGGGCGTTCTGTTTTGGATGATGATCTACAGTAATGACTTTGCCACTTGATCACCTGCCATCTCTTATATATTTAAAACTCGCTCTCTATTTTCACCGCACCTTTCCAGGCCTTCAGGGATCTTTGAAACAAGATTTAACTTGCTGCTGACAAAATGCTCCCTCATTGTTGACGTTCAGTTCAGGAATGGCTTGCAGGGATACAGTGTAATTAGTGCTTTGTCAACCATTGCTTTTGGTATATTGAAGATATATTTGGTGTATTGAAGAAAAATTGTGAAAGGAAGGATAATTGAAGGGATGGGAAGGGATTCATTGTTCTTTACAGCCACAGGTTACACACCTGGGTAAGTAGTCATCTTACGTAAGTTTATGATGAGAAATAAAACGTATAAAGAAACCTTAAGAAAGAGAGAGAAGAATGTTTGATGGCGTGTGTGTGTGTGTGTGTGTGTGTTTGCGTGTGTTACCTCATACGGGGGAAGTAGTCAGGACTGAAGGCCTCATATAGTTCAGTGTTCCCCCTCAGCTTGAGATGGGTGAGACCCCCCAAACCTGCAACAGGCACCGAGCTGAGACGGTTCTCCGTCAGGTCCCTGAAATAAATATGGAATCGAAATTGAGAAAGAAACAGAAGAGGGTGTGTGTCAGATCAAGCCAAGTCAGTGTTCACAAAATGTGTTTTCATTTCCCTTATTGCCGAGGGTCATCCTTGGTAACAAAAAGGCCTTGTCTCCTAGATATTTTAAACTGTTCAGACAACGCTCTATCAGATTCCCTTTAGATAACACTTCCTGTCAGATGTAGTGTATCTGCTTGTTTAGCTATACGCATACTTCACACAATGAAGCAGTTTGTATTGGCATGACCTGAGATGAATCCCCTGGTCACACAGAGGGGTTTTTCAAACAATAAATGCATATCAGTGTTCTCTGTAGACTCCGCCAAAGACAACATGTTTTCTGCAGCACACACAGTCAAGTATGGAGTGTTTGTGTAAGGCGAAGGCTCTGACGCACAGCTTAACTTTAAACTTTAAATTAAAGATGCACAAATTCGGAATGCCTTCACTTCAGAAGGACCAGATGAAAGGGAGAAGAGTCTCAGTGATTGAAATGTATCTGTGTTTACTCACAGTTTGATCAAGGAGTGAAGCGAGGCAAAGGCGTCCAGGTGGATCCACTCGATCATATTACAGCTCAGATCACTGAAATAAGACAAAGTGAAGTGGAACGAAAGGAATTGTAATTACACTGTGAATATTGTATCTCCATCACCACTAGATGTCAGTAATGGGTCATACGCCTCCATAGTTTAATCCTGACCCATGCTTCCCAACCTTTTCGGCTCATGACCCTTTAAAATGAACCAATGTCTACTTGAAACATCTCATTATACTAGGAGTGATTTTCCTTCCACGGGTTGTTTCATTAAGATATTTTTAGAGGTGAAACTATCATGTAATTAACAAGGAAGAAAGCTTCGAGGAAAATGCTCTTTCCTTTCCTGTTAATCATCCGTTGAAACCTCAGATATCTTGCGACCCCTTGGTGGGGTCCTGATTTCAAGACTGGCAACCACTGATCTAGACCATGAATTTGAACAGTTACGACAAAGGTTGGCTTACAGTGCTCTGAGAGAGGTGAGCTGCTGGAAGGTGCTTGACTCTATCCTCCTGATTTGGTTGTGCTGAAGCCCTCTGTTGGGGAAAAAGTACAAGGGTGGTAACCATGAGAATAATGGAAAAAGTGCAGGTAAACAGATTGAAATGTTGATTTGGATGCATATATGTGTGTGTTGTTGATGCGTGTTGAACTCACAACTCTTGCAGTGCAGAGCAGTGGTAAAAACTGGGCAGATCTTCAATCTGGTTGTAAGAGAGCTCCCTACAACAATTCACAAAGCATACACACAAGGCACATATAAACACAGTGACCAGCTGTGGATTTACAGCGTGGGAAATTATGAGGGTGACAGGATTATTTGAGTTAACAGTCGGCTCTGTGAGCAAGGCAATATAGCAGCACAGTCATTCTTTTGGGGTGGGGTGGGTGATTGGATTTCATAGCACAGTGATTGTACAAATGTTTGCTTGGTGGCACAACTCTCCACAGTTGGGTTTTGTGTATTAGTTTTTATACCTCTCACCCCCCTCCCTTCCATGTGTGTGTGTGTGTGTGTGTGTGTGTGTGTGTGTGTGTGTGTGTACTCACAGCACTCTGAGGCGAGGCAGCTGCTCACACAGATCCAGAGGGAGAGCTGAGAGACCGGCCCGAGTCAGCGTCCTATAGAGAAAAGGAGAATCCTCTGATCATTGTTGAAGTGCAAGCAAGCGAAAGGATTCCCCAGTTCTGTGAGTCTAACTTGGTCCGACAGAAAGCTGAGTAGGTTCGCCAAACCTGTCACTGGCTGGCATAACTAGCTTACCCCTCCCGTTTCTGAGTGTCCTGTACCGTCCCTTTCTCTCCTAGAATCCTAAAACACACATATTCTCTCTCTTTTTCTCTCTGCTTATTCTTATCTCGCTCCTCTCTTTTTCTCTTATGTATTTGGACTGGGATTGTATCTCTGTCTTCTCCAATTCTTTGCTATTGTATGTGATGAATCCCCACTAGATGATGAATAATACTATGCGTGTGATTGTGGGGATAAAGGGAGACACTTACAAAATTTCCAGGCTGGTGGTTCCTTTCAGATCGGGAAACTCTTGAATCTGGGTTGCCCCATTAAGAGAACTGCAGCAACAAGGAAAAAAAGTGTCAGAAATCTCTCTCTCTCTCTCTCTCACACACACATACATACATACCCAGACGCATACTTACACACAAACACACACAGACTTTGTCTAACAGCTCATTTTAGCCATCAAACCTTTCCTCCAACATCAACACAGGCTGTTTTGGCGGTCTCACAAGACATCATAAGTCACACCATTCAACATGTTCTTACAACACACTCTCTCTTACCACATCAGCACAGAGCACAGCAATACGCTAACACAACATCATTCAGTAGGCCATTACACATGTCCATTCAACTCTCACTGCTAGGGACAGAGGATGATTTAAACAGTGTTTGGGCTAACTCACTGGAATGGTTCCTACTGACCGCATACTCACAGTGTGTGCAACTTGGGTAAGAACTGGAAAGCGGACTTTCCCACAAACTGGATGGGGTTTTCATAGAAATGACTGCAGGATAGAAAGAAAGGGAAGATTGATTCCGACATATTTTGATTCATTTGTGTTTAGTTATGAGTTGCGCTGTAGATGATGTTGATTTTATTTAATACAATATGTGCACAATGTAGCATGAAGCATTAAGCTCACATGGTTTGGAGCTGAGGGTTTCCCACGAAGGCCCTCTCAGGGATGGCTTTGATATTGTTGTTATGGAAGCCCCTGCAAATATAAAAACATAGTTAGTCAGAGAGATTATCAATATGTTTCTGATTTTGTGAATGTGTGTGTGTGAGTTTAGAAGACCGAGAGGCAAGTCATATGTCCTCATGTTGCACCTGCCAGTGCACAGCTGAAAAACATTTTTGGATAAATGAGATGTAAACACGCACACACATGCTGTATCTGTGTCACATATGCACGCCGTGGAACATCTGCTGAAGCTGAGGGAAAACATGGTTTGTGTGTGTGTGTGTGCGTGCACGTCTGTGTGTATGTGCAGGCGAGCGAGTGCGTGGGTGTGTAGCCAGCACCTGCTTAGGGCGAGAGAGATTGTATCCGAGTGCCACATTAAAATCACTTAACGGGATTACTTGGGATAACGCAACCATGATAGTCATGTCAGGCAGGTGTGTGTGTGTGTGTGTGTGTGTGTGTGTGTGTGTGTGTGTGTGTGTGTGTGTGTGTGTGTCTGTCTATGTACTCACAGTTCCTGAAGCTTACTCAGTGTCCTGATGGCCACAGGGAACTCCTGCAGATCATTGTAGTTTAAATCCCTGAGAGAGAAGAAGATAAACAATCGTGATTGAAAATTATATTGAAAAAGTCCAAGGCATGATGGAGGTTTTACTTCTCTGCAATCATAATTTAACCATATTTGATATTCAGTTTTTCCGTGTGTGAGAAAGTGTGCCTGATTGCATATGTATGCGCAGCCATTTCCTCTCCACTCTGAGCGGCTGACAGCTGTAGAGTGTGAGGTTTGGATTTGACCCTTGACCTTTGCTGCTCTGACCCGACTATTTAGGTCTGTCGCTGATTAGTTACCAAGGAAACGCTGCATCAAAACAACCATTGCTACAATTTAGTTGACACAGCTCATACGCAGGTGGCAGGAAAACGTTTTTCTTATCTGTACTTCTTGTATGCACTGTAGATATGCTTAAGAACATGGGAAAAGTGTGCAGTGTACATGTTTGTGCTTATATAGTATGCCTTTTGCCATATTAAGGCATGTGCCTGGGTATGTGTGCTGTCGTGGAAGATTCTTAGCCGCCCAGGTCAAAGGATATCTAAAAGTACTAAGTCATAGTCAGCTGGGTTTGTTTTTATTCGTTCCAAGTGAATGCCCTTGATGAAGTACTTCTAGATATGTGTGTTTTTCCCAAAGTATCAGTGGATACTGTGAAACGTCTGTCTGGTTCTGCTCCGTCTTGTTTGCATATGCAGTTATGTTTTCCAGCAGGCCCCTGGACGGCTCCTCGTAGTAATGATTTTATAATACACACAAGGGCTGGGGAGGGTTGTGGTGATGCAGATGGTCTCTCGTATTTCTCATAAGCGAAGCCGCTGTGAGAGATTAACCCCTCATACCGGCGCAATCCCCACGTCAATGACACCTGTCATCTTATCCCGCTGAATCATCTGTCTCTGCTCGCCGCTGACGGCCCAAACACTTTAACACACACTATTCTTGTCCAGAGAGCTCCATCCCTCTTTTTCTCATTCTCTAGTTTCCCTTCATCCCCTTAAGCATAGCTCCCCTGACTTACACCCTGTTCCCTCACATTTCCCAGCATGTGGATAATGGCTTTTAAGTTGGGTGTTAAGCTGGCCAAGCGCTTTTTTAGGGCACAGGCAGAAGTACTTGCTTATCTGCGCACACACACACACACACGCATGTGCCAACACGCGTGCTCATAAAAAAAGGAAAGCATGATTTTTTTTTTTACATTTCAACAGGTTGTTAAGCGGCATGCCAGATACGGTTTTCATCAGACCACCATGAATGTTGCAGGAGACACAGTTGCACTGTGTGCATTTCTCTCGCTTTCTTTCTCCACCTCTGTCATACGGCTGTCAGTTTCCTGTGGTTTCCATATTGGTGTGTGGTTACGATGTAGTTATCGAAGCTGCGGCACGTACGCTCAAACAGCTCTCCTGTAGCCAGGCTGAGCCGTGTTTGACCTCAGCGCTGCTTGGCAAGCACTTTTACAAAAGATTACTGTTACTTCAAGATAATCAACGAGAAACTTTTCATCTTCGCTCATTTGTTGGTCAAGGTTTTGAGAAAGAACCTGCTGAAAATTACCAGGACATTCATCATTATGATTTAGCGCTGCACTTCATTATTCTTTGGCACACTTGGGACATGAGATTTATAAAAAAAAACACAATCATTTCAGGAGTTTCAAGTAACACCAAACACCAAAAAGAAATAATGATGCATTCAAACACAGAAAATTGACCTTCGTGAGGTTATATTTCAGGGAGTTCTTCATAAATCTATTGATTGTGATTGAAAGACAACCATACAGAATTAACATTGATACTTGCTGATACTTTATCATCACAAAGCCAGCAATGATGTTGAGGGGACATAATTAAATTTAAGTGTGTGTGTGTGTGTGTGTGTGTGTGTGTGTGTGTGTGTGTGTGTGTGTGTGTGTGTGTGTGTGTGTGTGTGTGTGTGTGTGTGTGTGTGTGTGTGTGTGTGTGTGTGTGTGTGTGTGTGTGTGTGTGTACGAGAGAGTGCAATCACCTCTATCCAAAAAGCATGTGTGTGTCTGTGATTGTGTGTGTAATACTCACAGTGTCTCCAGACTGTGTAAACCTTCAAAACATCTCGCACCCATGCTCTGGATGTGGTTGTTATGAAGATGCCTGGAAAAAAAAAGAGCACGAATCGGAACGAATGTTTTCTCTGGTAAGTTGAGAAACCCAGATTTAGGAGACTTTAAAGTAAACAAATCAAGATGTCACTTACAGAACGACAAGGGCGGAGAGGTTGGTGAATGCATAGTCTGGGATGTGTGTGATCTGGTTGAGGGCCAGCGTCATGGCCTGCAGGGAGGGCAGAGAGTCCAGGGCCGTCCCTGGGATCTCTGTGAGGGAGTTGTCGTCCAACCACAGGTGTCTTAGGGAGCGAACCCCTCTAAAGGCCCCGGCAGGAACCTCAGACAACAGGTTAGCATCGAGACGCCTGCAGGGTGAGAGGAACTGAGCTAAGCGGGATAATCACCAAGTTTAAGTACAGTTTGTTTGCTTTTGTGCAACCGTGCTTGTGCGTGCATTAGTGGTTGTATGTTGTGGCAATTAAACACTTTGGCTTACAGGAAGGTTATTATGAGAATTACACATCTTTTATTCTCCGTCTTTCATCTTTGCTGGAGCGTCTTAGAAGCTCCTCATTATGATTTATTCCCATACTAAATAAGCCATGTCTAGCTTCACCAGCACGGGCATGCACGTAATAAATGTAAGATGAGAAAAACACAAACGTGTAGGAACAGTTGTGACGGGCCTGTTTTATTCTACCTCATTCTAATTTTGTTGTGTGAGCAGAATTCCCTCAATGTCCTGGAAAAGGGGAAAGACGGAAAGAGGAACAGTTTAAGACGCATATTCAGCTGTTCCTCCCTCATTTACTCTTTCCATTGGAGTCTCGCTGACGCCATCAGTCTTTGACGTTTCCACCACTCATACACAAACACAACACCGGACACACACATGTGCTCTCACACATGTGCTTTCATCTCTTCAAACCTAACAAACCTTTGTCCCCTCTCTCACTCGGTGTCCTCAACCCACAGGCAACGAGTGTGGACTGTGACACCCCCCCCCCCCCCCTCCCACACACACACACACACACACACACACACACACACACTTAAATGCACACATGCATACACACTGTCCATAGTGATGAATGATCCCCTCAGGGCAGAGTTGACAAGCTGAGACCACTTCCTCTCGCTATTCTTCTTTCTTTGGCCCTTCACACTCATTCATTAATCTCCCTTTCCTCCCTCCGGCCTTTCACACACTCATATTTTGTTCCTTACATCTTCATTGATGCACTCCCAGCCGCTGCGAACCCCTTTTGCGTCTCACTCCTTAACTCTTGTTAGTCTTTCAAACATCCTCTCTTATCAATCTTCTACCGAGGTTCTTTGATTCTGGTGCTACAGCTCCTCCTCGGCCTGCTCAACCCTCGGAGGCTTCACCAAACAAACAGCATCATCAAAGTGAAATCTGAACTTGAACTCTGAACTCTGGGCTTTTCTCCCCCAGGGAATATTTCCATCAGGAGAGACAACTGTATACACTGGCAGATGCTCAGGCACACAGGGAAACACCCTCCAGCATACATGTAAATACGCATGAATGTGTGTATGCGCGCACACAAACTGCTTCAAGAAATGTTCATCTTGTCTACTTCCTGAGCACACATTTTGTTCGGTGCTAAACATCATCCTTGTGCATCCTGTGCACTTCAACTGTGGACATTGTTTGTCCCTGACCCAAATCACAGGATGAAAGCTACGGAAGACCCTTCAACTTTCTGTTTTGTTCTCCAGGGCAAAATAATAATTGCTCCTCTGGGTGGACCTGCCAGGTCTCCAGAAGGTCCAGACCGAACCAGGAATGTTCCACAGAAGCCAATAAAGCAGCAACTATTTCCTGTCCATCACATCAAAGTCTGAGGCACGATTACAGGAGAGAGAAAGAGAAAGTTCTCTTAAATGATCCAGGAGTTCTGTGGACATGCCTCCCAGTTCAATTCTCCAGATGGCCAACATTTTATACAACGAGGAACTTGAAGGGGCGTGTTTCACTGCCATCTAGTCAAATCTATAAAAACAGGGATATCTTGATTTATGTGGCTTGTGGAACTCATCAGTGGTGATTACGCTGCTTAACCTGTGGGTCGTGACCCAAAACACTGTCCGTCTCCTCATAACTAAACAGCAACAGCACTCAACAGTGTGTGTTGTAATTAGACTGTTCCAAACAGTGAGACAAATTTCTTGACTCCGCTTCGGTTCACTGCTGACAGAAGGATTTGTGTCTGGGATTAAAAGCGTGATTTATTTTAGATGAAAGCCTCCTTTATACATTTAAACATATTTAGAACCCATGTTCTGTCTCTCTTTCTTTTTACCTGTGTTTTATGTCAGTGAAAGGCGCCAACAAGCTTCACTCTCCAAAGCCTTTCCAGTAATCTTTCTCCGCTGGGCTTATCATTACTGTAATGACAAGGTGCGTCTCTATAACCTGGCTCTGTGTGTGTCTGTACTGTGTGTGTGTGTGTGTGTGTTTGTGTGTTTAATTACTTGAGAGCATCCCTATGTGAAGAAATTGAGAGACCACACACACGCACACACACTTGTGCACACATACACATGAACTGAAAACAGTCATAATCCTAAAATTACACACACACACACAGGTGAGCTGAGCTGTAGTGGTTCCCTGTAGGTAGGGCTGTCAAGATCATGACATTTTAGTTGACGATTAATTCTAATAATGCTATTAACGGTTAAATTGTTATTTTAAGTATTTTTATGTTAATTTAATCCTACACAGCGGTGTTTGACCAGACCTAAATCCATGTTGTTACTTAATCTCCAAATAGTTAGCTGAAATAGTGTTTTCTTTTGCTCTTCTGCACAGATTTATATAGCTTGTTCTTAAACTGTACCTAACAAAAACGTGATTCAAAACGGTTGAATAATGTAGCTTTCTTGAGTTTTGAGGAGCTGCCACATTTATTCATATACAAACTGAAACCTACACTGTTCATTTACTACTACCAGACAACTTAATTCTCAATTCCTTCTCTGCTCTGATTGCCAACACCTGTCTGCTCTGAGCACATCCGCTGTCCACCACACACAGTCGCTGCGCTTGTACTGAGCGATTTCTTAAATGACCCACGCTACTCTTATTACACCATGTTTCCATCCCAATATTTTTATGTGAATTGTCTAATTAGAAAAGCTGGATGAAAGCGACATCTCTAGCATACCTCCAGAGCTATCAAACACACTGCTGCACCCGTAGGGGAGACTCCCTGCTATAAATCAAGAAAAAAGCAACACAAAATATGAGCTGAAACAGAAGAACCTGCATCAGCTCTTTATTTGAGTGTTTTTTTTTACTGACATTAGAAGCTCAGGTAGACACTTTAATCACCCAGCTGTTACCAAGCTCTCTATCTGCTGCCACATTTGTAACATTGGCCTTAAATTCTCTTGATGCTGGAATCTAACGGTTATGCAAATTGATCACGTCAGCTCGAACAGTCAGGCAATTATGTAATAATTGCGACCGGCATGTGTGCGTGCGTGCAGGCTTGGTGACTGTGTTGAGGGAGAGCAGGCCTGCTTAATACCAGACAGGGAAACGTTGTAGGTGGTAGAGGAGTTACATGTGCACGCCGCTTCTATTTTACAACTCCAGCAATTTGTCTGTGTGATGAAGGAAATGGCTTTACGGGTATTTACGAAGAATTATTAATTTGGAAAGCAGGGATGTGGAGTATGTGTGCGGTACAAAGTTGGGAGAGACGGTTAGGGGTGAGGAATTACAGATGAGGTGGTCCACATGCATCCGCCCAAACATTCACGCCGACACACACACACACACACACGTACACTGACCCCACAGATGAGACAATTATGCCACCAAACACTCTCATTAGCCAGGGGGATAGCGGTGTGGGTGGTGGAGGAGAGGAGCGGACGAGGAAGAGGGGGGGAATTGATGGAAAATGGGGTTGTTTCACAGCTCATTGGAGATGCTCTCCCTGGCCTGCAGTGTCTGCTGTTTCCCTCATGGCTTCCAGATGCTGCCATGAACTGCACTGACACAGTGAGGCTGTGACTCCTACTGTCAGGCAGTACAGGGCAGAACTATTTGGGGTATGGTCTGTAATATGTTAGCAGTACTCTATACCTGCACTGTGGTTAGAGCTGAGTTGTGTGGGTGGGTGGCCAGGGGATGTTTCATTCCATGCTAGATGAGGTAGAGTAACATAATTAGTGTGCATGTGCATGTGTGTGTGTAAGAGAGAGAGGCTCACAGGGATAGAAGGTTGGGTAGGTCCCATGGAGCATCATCAGGAAGTCTCTCCAATTGGTTGTTTTGTATCATCCTGAAAGACACATACAGATTATTGAGTTGTAGGTAATAGCTCTATAAGTGATAGAGTGTGTGTGAGGGCACATCAAGCAGAACAAATAATTCCATCATGAGGGAAATCTGACACAAAAAGGAAAGGGCCGGTAAAGGCTTGAGGAGAAGCAGAGAATGAAGGGTAGAAGAAAAGAGAAAGAGAAGCTCCTTGGGTGGGCTGCTGATGTCATTTTCAGAAGAATGGAGCAAAACGCGAGGAGGAAGTGGCGAGCAAACAATATCCTTCTCTCTTTCCTCTCCCTCCCTTGCTAACTCTGTCTTTCTCTCCCGCTTTCTTTAAAGTTTTTTATCGTGACCAGTAGTCTGACATTAGCTCACAAGGCGTAGCGTCTCCAGTGTGTCGCGCTCAGCAGCAGCGTTTTGCCTTTATTGTGGTATCACGGTGCCTCTTTGTGAGTCTGCGAGGCCTTGTGTCACAACAGTTAAATCTTAGCTTGCAGTAAAGTTATTATAACAATGTAGTATCTTTTGTTTGTGAGCATGAAATAACCTCGATGCCTCGACTGCCAAGTATGAGACAGTTTTTCATCTGAATTATTTATTATCTATTCATTTATTTAGTTATACTGTAATGCTTCAGTGTAGAAAAGAATGCTCAGGTTTTTAGAGGACCGGGGGAATGTTTCCACTGGGACGATGATGCCATGATAAATACATCAAATTGAGCCTTTTCCTGTTTCAAAGAAATTCCCTTGGGGAAGCTTGTACTCCACTCTGGGTTCATGACCTCCTGTGTGCGTGCATGTGAGTCAGCAGGAAGTCAGCTTGTGGTTACCCTACACATGGTCAGCGGTCCATTTGTAACACAAGTCTGACTTTAACTAACATACTGAGGAAGGAAACCTCCTCCAGCTCAGCTGCTCTGAGGTCAAAGAGACCTTCCAAAGTTTGCTAGGATGTTATAGTGCAAAGCATGAATGCTTCCAGTTGTGTATGAATCCAGGATATGTGTGTCCTTCTGCAGTAATTACATAATAGCCGAGGATTCATAGCTGGTTTCGGTGAGTTTCACAACACAAGGTGAAAGCAGATCAACTTGTGTGCCTGGTAATCCCCCAGATTACTTTAAAATTACAAACCATAATTCTCTAGCAAAATTTATAATCTGTGGCAGAGCTTCTCAAACTTTTCTCAGCGAGGGTCTAAGAGGAATTGAGTTGCCATGGACCATGAAAACCTCCTTAATACCCTTGTCTCTCACCCAGTACAAAATATGGCAGTAATTTATTAGATGCAGGGGGGCACAAGTCAGAAAATGCCTTGGTTTTTATGGTTGCTTTGCACTTTTTTTGTGATTTAATATTTCACTGCAGCGCTAACAGTTGGTGGCCATGGATCATAAGGCTACGAACACACTGGAGCGTTGAGGGAACAGCTTTGAATGGCACTTTAAAGTGATTTCTTTTTGTCACTTTCTGTAATCTCGGTGGGTGGTGTGACTGGGAGGTCCCTGCATTACACCTGTGTGTGTGTGTGTGTGTGTGTGTGTGTGTGTGTGTGTGTGTGTGTGTGTGTGCGTGTGTGCTTGATTACAACTGAAACAGGGGTTGTTTGAGAATAAAGGAACCAGCCCATAAACTTTAACTACAGTTAATGATGCGTGGCCTGTGTGTTTTATCCAAGGCAGGAGCGCAACTCTATCACCCCTTAATGCTTTAGTGGAACAACACACCTGGGATGTGGACCGAACCACCAGAGAGCGATAGGGTGGGAGGGTGGATAAGGTTACTTACAGAACTTTGAGGTTGTGGAGACCCTGGAGAGCGTGGCCTGAGATATACCTCAGCTGATTCCCTGAGATACGCCTAGGAGAGAAACACGCAGATCAAAAAAGGGAAAACAAATTATACAAGTGAAAAGTGAAATTGAAGCACATAAACGAAAAAATGTACAAGTCTCTTAAGACAAGTTTTGCCTTTTGCTTTATTCTACGTTTTTTGGATTGAGCTGCATGACTTCATCCTTGAGTTCCTGCTCTGGGGTTACTGCTGGGGCAGTATGCAAATAACAATATTCGATTCCCTTCATTGTGGTTGTTATTGGCCCAAAGCACACCCTGAAACCTTAACCAATCCTGGGAGCTCTGATGAGTGAGTAAAGACTGAACTGAATGAGACAGAGACTGGGTCAACCAGTGCAGCCTGAAAGTATATTTGCTTGTGCGCATGCAAGTGTGTGTGTGTGTGTGTGTGTGTGTGTGTGTATAGTAAGGTGTATACTATATACGCACACATGAGCACATATGTGTGTGCCGTGTGGATGCGTGTGCTATTTTCTATGTCCTTGAGGTAAATTGGGCTCGTTCTGAGGGGCCTTGAGGACAGCGAGGGAGAGAAACCACACACATTCACATAAGCAATCCAATCAGTTTGTTTATCAAACACAGCACCTAATGGTCATTTGTGAGTGTGTATAAGATGTCCAAATAAATAACATTCAGTCCAACAGAGTGACTCTCAAGGTCATGAGCTGGAAGCTCAGTTTAAACACATATTTGGTCTTCACAGCTCGAGACCACCCACTTTTATTAAACACACACACACACACACACAAGTTAAAAGTCACTCATTGACATGCTCCTGCTCACACCGTTGCTCTACAGGTGACATTTGCCTGACATTTGGGTCTCATGCAGAGACTGCCTCTGGCTGAGTTGCTCCATCTGTGTCAGGATATTGAAATATTGATATAGCACTCTGCCTGCCTTTCCAAGCCACTGTCATCCAGATGGTAATGGGCGAGAGCTCCCAGCAAACTCCCTCTGACATCTGATATTCATGTCAACATGTTTCAGTCTTATTACTGTGCAGTGGCAAACCACACAACCCCTCCCGCGCCTGCCAAATCTCACACTCAGCCCAGTTTAGATCTCTTAAGTCTTGCTTGTATTTATCAACACAAGCACACACACACACGCACATACACTTAGATGCATACCCGCATTGGCATACTAGAATACAAAACGGACTGATCTTTATCCAAGCTATTGTGGTGCCATTTAGTCATGCCTCTCAAACCACAGTCGAAACTCATTCAAACAGACTTTGACTGCGTCACATGAGGTCTTAATACAGATTTCAGACATGGAAGACACAGATCACAGAGCTGGTCTGCAGTGACTGCTTCTCTTTGACCTCACACCTTCTAATATTCATTCTTATTTCAAGGTAAAGGAGTTACATTTGCACTAAGATCACTAAGCGTAAAGAAACATGTGCACTGCCCCTTTGTTGTCCCTCAGCAGGCGATAGGTCTGCTTCTTCGATACCATTTCAGTTTCCTCTATTGCACAAGCTGGTCACCGGGGACCATTTCGATAGCTACTTTTCCAGAGGTAACTGTTTCAATAGACCTTTCTGAGTTCCTGACACCAGTAAAATAGATCTAAGCCCATTTCTGCAAAGACCCCGAAGTACCTTCTCTTGGTCCCTGTTCAAACGCAGTGATTACTTACAGACGCATTGGACAAAACAAAGATATAGGTAGCACCAAAGAAAAATAAATGTCTTCAGTGGGGGGGATGAGCTGGGCCAGCAATTTAGAGTTTTAGAAAACAAACACGGTAGTTAAGGCCAGGGTATGATGTGCATATCCTACTGCCAACCAGCCTTTCTCTATTAGCCGCACCATTGGAGCCAAAACAGCATTAGAGTGGAATCATGCTTTTTTTTTGCCGACTTCATTTGTCAAATGGATAATTATATCGAAAGTGAAGATGGATATTGAAAAAGGAAAGAAATGTTCAGACGTTCTTGATAGACATCAACAGAACACGGGCAGTTGCCATTGACCAACAGTTTCCATGATATCAGTGTGCGTATTTATGTGTGTACGTGTGTGTAAATGATCGAACGTACGAGTAAATGTTCCGCACTTAGCCTCCTAGTCATTCCACATCAATCTCGTTCTAATGAAAGGCGCCTTGCTCTTGTCAAGCCGTGGCTCCAAACAGTTCTTTCTTTTAATTTGATTTGGGGATGGTTGGAATTTTTCTTGGCCCCTGGACTGGGTTGATAAAAATTCCACCTCAGCATAATTCACCTCGATTGATGTGATTCATAGATGAAATAACAGAGGCTAGTGTGTGGTTCAAACCTATGGGAGAGAAGTGGGAGGAATGGTAACAAAGGTGAGACGACCCCGCTATCAGAGCTGATCTGTGAGGGCATCACTGAAGCATGCTATAACTGCTGATTAGCCCATGTATCTCCATATCCTATTGCCTCAAAATAATAAAGACAAAGAAGACAGAATAAAGACCTAGACAGCAGAGACAGCATCATATTTTGGGATACTATCTCAGGTAGTGATAGGACACCATAACGGTAGCATGGCCAAGATGGCTGATAGGAGTCGATGATGAAAGAAGAGGGCGAGGATGAACGGGTCTTATTGTCAGAGAGAGGGTGTGTGTCTGTGTCTGTAAGTACATATGCATGTATGACCTTTTTCACCCGTGGTCCATCAATAGAAATGTTATCCCTCCTTCTGTTCAGAGGTCCAGCCTGAGGGTCAACCACTTAACCTGGCGTTAACCTCTGAAATGACTGGAGTAAAATATAGACATGTGGAAAACAGTGTGTGTGTGTGTGTGTGTGTGTGTTTGTGTGTGTGAGAGAGAGAGAAAAACAAGCAGACAAACCCAATGTTGGCAGTGTTAAAAGGAAAAGATTTAATTCACCTAGATACTCCCAGCTGTGTGGTGCACCTGGAGTATCAGTATCCGCCAATATTGTAAACCCTTAACCCTCGCCTACGTTATACTTCTGGCCAATCAGCAGACAATCTTATCACCAAGAAGAAGACAAGAAGGGCAGCGTTGGCCACCACTTGCCCTCCTCTAAATGTTGGACTGAATTGATTTGATAGTTGGAGAGCACATTCCACAGTTTTAGAGGGTTTTAAAAAATCTAGTGAGATTGTTGTTCTCGTCTGGCTACTTTGAATGGGCTGATTTCAACTCTGTATTCAGGAGGGTGAGTGATGAAACCGATAATGATGAGATGAGCATGAGAGACTTGTTTCAAACGGCTGATTATGACGGGATTCAAAGGAAGAAGGCAGAGTGACATGGGATCTCTTAAGGTAGAAGCAGCATGGACTCTGATACTGATGATAGGTGGAGAGCATGACCGCCTTCGAAAGTAGTTTTCACGAAAGGCTTTTAGGGGGGCAAGCACCAGCTGCCAGTTAGATAAGAAATAGATAGTGCATCTTTGATATTAGAGGAGAACATTTGAATACAGGGGAAGTCTTTGATATGTGTATGAGTAACCAGTCTCAAAGTCTGTACCTGATTGCCTGCAATGCTGCCCTCTCATTAATCCATAGACATGAAGTCTGCCTCTCAGTCGCCTCTCTTCATGCTCTTCATGCTGTATGACAGTTGCGTGCAGGTTTGTGTGTTTTGAATTGAGAGTAGATTCACTGATCAAAGCGCTAAAAGATGACTTAATGAGAGGTGTCTGAGGTCAATAGAAGGGAGGGGTAATTACACTTCTTGTTATCAATATCAATGCCGCAAAGGGAGCAAAGGGAGGTTTGCTATATGGTTTGTGAATTCATTTAATCACCCCATTTGAGGTTCAAAGGGATTAGCTCTGTGCACTTAGATACTATAGAGGTGAGAGCTGAGCGAGGAGATAAGAGGCGGCATGATACAGTTAAGGTTTATGAGCGGTGCTTTAGGAAAACAGGATGAAAGCTGGACTTCTTGCCATAAGCAGATTTGTCTTGGTTTGTCAGAATGTGAAAGGAAAAAGTCAGAGAAAAAAAAAGTCGAAAAACTATCAAAGGCAGTGTCTACAGCTTGCAATAGCCTGCAGTAAAATGGAGATGGGGGGCTGTAGAAATTAATTGGAAAGGAGGGAGATAAAGTGAGGGAGTGCAGACAGGGAAGTAGAGCCCAACATCAAACAATTTATCACTACCAGTCACAACATGTCTGGCCCTTGCTTCTCCCTGTGCTACCAACAAGTGCTGTGGACCCACATCAAACGCTCTCGCTCTCAAACCGACCGTGTTTAGAGCCTTGGTTTGTTTTTCTAAGCGCTATAACTTGTTGTAATTGTAATGTGTTTACCATAACCTGCTATGCTTCATCTCGCTAAACCTCCTAGACGGGAGTGGATGTCAGAAATGTGCTTCTCCCTGCCTTGGAACATCATCATCGTCTCAGCATGTTTCCAGAAATGGTCAGCAGGCTACAAAAATTTGGCTTTAGGGCAGGAACATCCTCCTTGGAAGAGCTACAAAGCAACAGAACGTCTCCATAAAGTGTCAGAACACAAGAGCGATACAGAGGAAGCAAGATCAACGGGGTTGTAAAACACTGGGAGGACTGTCTCTGGACAAACACTGCAGATCCAAGACCCCCACCCCCCTTTTTCCCCCAATGCAGGCAAATGTCAGCATCGATGTTCAGCATCACTCTGCGCTGTGTGGTTCTGATTATTAGGCCATCAGCAATATCTAACCTTAACCGTTTTTACGACGGCAAAAGTTGAGATCAGCAATTCAATGCACAACAATAAATCAAGCCTTGATTTTCATTCTCTAACTTCAAGGTGCCACAAAACGTCATTGCTCAGCTTCGCTCTGCACTTCAGATCCGGTTTGACTGTGATTCAAAGTCAACTGAATGGTTATCCAGCCAACCTTTTACTTTCATCATGATTAGCTCATGCGTCACAGACTGCAGCTGCAAGAATTAACAAAGAAAACAGCGGACTGTTCAAACACCCCAAGCAGACACACACAAACACTGCAGGCTTCAGAAGTAAAAGAATCAGGTGAAGGCTGACATACACACACATTCATACCCTTGGGCCATATCTGTGAGGCGCCATTGTCAAACCGAGATTTAGCTGGGTTCTGCTGAGTGGTCAAATCAGATACCGGCCAAGTCGACCGGAAAAAATGTTCAACAAGTTTTGTTGCGGCGTGTGTGCTTTCATCAGCCCTATGAGAGTGAAACCCGGACCTCCTTTTTTGTGAAGCACTGACCAAATTCTGCCTGTAGCACAAAGTATAGAAGTCAAGGAATATGTTCACAGTCTTGTTTTTATTTTAATTTTAAAATTGTTTAACTTGTTACCAGCCAAGAAAAGTATAAAGAATCTGTTTCGGCATTTCATTCATTTAGTGTACCTGCAACAATTTCAAAACATTTGTAATGATACCCAATCGTTCGTATACTTAATGTTATATAGCATAAAAAAAACATAATAACATTCTCACTTTCCGCAATTCTGTCCTGAAGTTCTACTATAATGAGTTGTTTGTCTTGGCAAAGGCTTTTGTCTATGTGTGTAATGCTCCTGGTGAGCTGTCCAGCTGAAACAAGAATGCAGCGGCTTGGATGCTGAGCATAGAACCTGCTCTCTAAACACTTTAAGAACCACATATTCACTCTCTGAGAGAATATCAGGTTCTATTCTCCTCCCTCTTTTGTGCAGCCATCCCAGGATCTGCTGGTGTATTGCTGCAGGCAGTTTCTTGGTAGGAGAGATCAGAGGCAAGCTAGAGTCATCAATCCCTATCACTCGGTATGTGCGTTTCAGCGGCTCAGGGAATGGCTGTTTCTTGTCATATGTGAGTTGTGATGAGGGAGTTTTATCAATCGAATGTGAGTTGAATGATTTTGTACTCACAGTTCTGATAACAGGTGCAGTCGGTGGAAGGCTCTGGGCTGGATCTCACTGATGTTGTTCATGCTGAGATCCCTAGAGAGAGGAAAAAGGGGAAACATGAGTATCAGAGTATCAATCAATGTATATCTTATCAATGTAACTTGTAGTTGCTCTGGGCATGTACAATTACAAATGTTTAAAACGTGGATTTCACATGGCGATCAATCACCAAGACTGGGGAGTAGTATGCAGAGAGAGGTTAGAAGGTTAGGTAGAGAGGTTGGAGGATGAGAGGGAGGAGAGGGAGATGTAGAAGAGAAATTTTCCCCAATGATTCATTGTTGGGCAGCTGTAATTTCCTTCTCGTCCCAGTGACTCTTTCTCTTTTCCAGATGTCTCACTCTACCTTCTCTCAGATCTGACCCCTCAATCTCCCTCCATATCTATCTATCTCTCTCTCTCTTCTTCTTTTTTCCTCCTCAGGTTTCTCAGGAGACCACTTCCTTCTCCTTTTGTTCATGGCTGTAACACAGACACACTCCATTTCTCTGCCTCTCTGACACACACGCCGACGCGAGAGGGTGTGCTGAGGGGTGAGTGTTGACGCAGCTGCGTTGCGGTCAAAGAGGGAGAGGTGCAGGATGCTCCAATACATGCGTGCACACTCACACGCGCACTCCTTCAACACACACATGTAACCTACGTTTTTTTACACTTTGGGACGGTATGAGGACAACTTATGTGTCAGCCTCTGGTAGAAAACATACATAACCCTGTGGCCTCAGTCATGTAAGGTCATCTCTTTGATAAACACAATGAAAGCAAGGAGGTGCTACGTCACCCCTTCTTTGCTTTCACAGCCCTTGGGGTCTCGCAAGAGTCTTCAAGAGTGAGGCTTGTATGTGCGTGTGTCTATGTGTGTGTGTGTGTACGACACTAACCATTGCTCATAAAGCCAGACCACCGGGCTAGCAAGTGTAAACTGTGCTCTCAGAAGCCCTTTGCAGTTGGGAGTTTTGACACACTGGCTGTTTGTTTGTCAAGTCAGCCAAGCTGACGGGGTTGCTGGCTGAATCTATCCGCAGGCCTGATCTATATTCAGCTTCAGGGACGATGTGGAAAGAAACACTGCATGGCAATATTCTGGTTCACCAATTTGGATAGTTGAGTAGCCTGTCGATTAGCAGTTGTGACAAGACAAATTCATTATACCAACAGTTTGGTACCCCGTCAAGGATAACATTTAACATCAGACAGTCGGGATGTGGACTCCCACTGTCACTTTGGGTGAGGTGTGTTCTCACCATGTGATGAGCTTGCAACGATAACTTCTGAGATTTTTTTAGGTCTGCTGACATTGAATATTTTCCTAATGAAAGCATATTTTTTGGCATGTTCATATCCCTTCATGGGAATTTCCTGCTACACATGCCCCTTCCTGGGAGGTCTGACTGCAGATAGAGGGGTTCAAGGTGTTTCTCAGGGTCCAGGACAAATTGGGAGGGTGGATGCTTTCAATCAGTGTTGAGGGGAAAATGGCTGATCCTCTAATGTTATTGCTTTTGTCTGTAACAGAATAAAATAGGACATTAATATTCCACATCACATCACTGACCTCAACTTTGTTGCATGTTTTAAAGAGCATGTCCCTGTATTGTCTGCATGTTGTGTTCTGATAGGCCACCACAAAAATCTCTATAAACAGATTCTGCATTTACCTGTAGAATCTGGAGGCAATGGGGCAAGATTTAGTCAACGGAAGAGCTCTTTCCGTTTGTAGTCTGAGTAGAATTGACCGATCACCCTCGAACAGGCTTTGGTTAAATGCAGGTAAACCGTCCGTGTGGAGAGCAAAACATCTTGCAACCCACTGGCTATCGTCTGACTATGATTTGGCTTTTAATTTGTTTTTTATTTGCTTGTAAACTGCCTACTTGTGAAAAGATCCGGTCGTACATGTTGTCTCTCAACTCCCACTCAGGTCTTGTATCTCAAGTTCCTAATCGGACTGTAAACAACGAGCAGCGCAGGGAAAAGGAAGTCTTGGCCCGGATATCCGCTGGCTACATCGGATCCCCCTCAACCACAGAGGCTTATCCGTTGTCAGACCGATCTGGTCCAGTTGTGAGATTGCCGCCAAAAGCACAGGAGTGGCATTATACACATTTACCGTATGCTGCGGAGAGTGGTATTGCATATTGACAGCTGCACCATAAAAGGTAGGAATGGGCCAATAAAAGAGGAGAAGGAGACCGCAAGCCAGAGTAAATGATGCAAGTTTCGAAAAACAATCAGAAAAGGCTTTGTAAATGTTTTAGCAGGTTTGGGGCTTTAAGGATACGCACAATGCAGTTTGGTGTGAAACATTTCATGTTGCCATGTTTGTTTCAATAAAAACTCCACAGGGCACCTTTTAAATATTGTAGCCCAATTTTATGTCCATAAAATCTTCTCATTTTATTATATTATAATCTAATAAGATTATATTGAAATAATTGCAGTAATGAAGGAAAGACACATTGCAAATGTTCTTTTAAGTGCACATCAGCACTCCTGAAAATGTAATGCAGCGTAACTAATCACTTTTCTTAATAAGCAAGTACAATAATTCAGAAATTTAAGAAAATCAACAAATAGTGTGTAATTTATCACTCTCTTTCCTCACATTTTTGCTGACCTCAGGTCTCCCTCTCTGTAAAATGACTGTGGTGATGTCACGTGAATTATATACTTCAAGTTTTTCCCAGTTCTGGCTCAATCTGCTCGGACTCCATGCAGTCATTTGGGGATGAATGCAACGTGAAGTGTAATGATGAGTGTGGTGCACTACTGCTTGGTTAAAGTCAGGGGTAAATATATGTGATAACAAAGTTGCTATGGAGATGACACAGCCAGCAGTAACTGCAAACCAATTGACATAATCAAGACTGGGTGACATCACGTATAATGACACAGGAAGCACACGATTACCTCATGGGACCTCATGGGACCTCATGAACAACACACCTTAATTCCTTTTATTGTCCGTGTACTAATATTCGGAGAAAAATCTTTATTAGAACATCCTGGGGGGATCATTAAACCATAGCAACACACTCACATGCAGACCCACGCATAGACACACACACACACACACACACACACACACATCACCCGGCTCCTGGGGATGCGCCACGAGAATGGAGACAACTCTCCATTATCTGGTCCTGATTAAATAAGCCATAAACAAACGTGTGAAGTCCATAACAGCGGCCTCACTTAGAGAGAATAAACACGCAGCAATGGAGAGAGAAAATGTTTAAAAATAAAGACGCACGGTGGTGAGTCATGGGGAAAGGTTGAATGCAGCTCTGCTGTGCTCTCCAACGAGCTCATTGGGAAGCCGGAGAGAGAGAGAGACATTTCTGCTTTGCAGGCCAAGGCCTCTGCTGACAACTTGACGTATCGTTGGAAGGCGCTGCGCTATGGCTTGTTTTTAAAATCAAATAACAGCTGTGGCTTTTTTAAACCATGATAATTATGATTGATGACTACCACATGTGCATTGTGTCGGCTGGCGCTGTGACGTGCAGATATTTTCAGCGCAAATAAACGGCCGCAAAATAAATGAGTAAGAGAGCACTTAAAGATTTTGCAGGCTCAGTGTATGGGAGTTTCACAATTAGAATTTCTGTGTCCCCATTTAATGAGCACCTCTAGTGTGTGTGTGTGTGTGCGTGTGTGTGAGAGAGAGGGAGAGAGTATGTGTGTCAGTATCTGTGTCTGCGTGTGCAGTACAATATTCTTTTCCATTTATAGGTGACTGCGGTGTGTGTGTGGTAAGATGTGTGTCCCTCATTTTCACACCCCTATTGTTTTCCAGTGAGCCTGCAGATGTGGTGGGTACAGTCCCCGGGTGCGCTTTCACCACATCATACATGAGCGCTGCCAGGGCATGAGAACAGATTGCTGCGTGGGTCCGCCTGTGTGTGTGTGTGTGTGTGTGTGTGTGTGTGAGGGACAGAGAGGAAGTTACTGTGGTTTCTTTTCTTTATTTTTCATGCGAGTATTCAGCAGGGAACCGTCCTGGCCTATCTTTGCCATCGCGGCGTCAAGACAGCAGCCTGATATTGTTCCCAGGACAACACGTCTCTCATCCGACAGAGGCACACAGGCCATCTCCTCCCCTCAGATCTCTGTCTGCTGCTGAATGACGAACTAAAGACTCCTGAGCGGTATTGGGAGCAGAGGATGCAGACATGGAGACCCATGCTCATCCCTCAACAAACACAATCCCAAATGTGCCTCTTAACTGTTCTTTTTGTCCCGCTCTGCTCTGAACCCGCAGAATGACTGACAAAGCCCCCAGTGATCTCTTTCTGTTTCCCAGGAGAGGAATTACATTTTCATGTGCCTGCATGTAATTTAGGGTGTATAAGCACAGTAGCGTGTGTGAAATTGTGGCCAATGTTGCAGCAATTGGAGGAGTCAGAAAAAAATGGACATTTTTCCATTCCTATTCCTTCCATCGTTCCGTGATTTGCAGATACACAATGTGCTCTGATAGATCGTTTATTCTTTCCTCTCCAAAGTGTGTGAGTGTGTACGCTTGTGTGCATGTGAATGTAAGAGAGGAAGGTTTGGCGGGGGAAGAAAGGTAAAGCACTGGATATTTTACTACTTTATGCTGTGATTGATAGAGTAACCAAGGCAAGGAGCTTGTCTTAAGGGGGGAACGGAAGCATGAAGAAACAGAGGTACATTTCCATTCATCAGTCTTGGCCCTTTCTCTCCCTCTCTCTTATGCCACTCTATCGCTCACACTCACTCTTTTCTCCCCATCTCTGTTTCAAATTCCAACCGGAGCATGGGGTTACACAGTCCGGTAGTTACAATAATGTGATTTATCATATTTCCTCTTCGCCGTCAACAGAACTACTGAAGTATGCTATCGGCTCTGTGATCAAAGGCAGTGTGTGTGTGGGTGTGAATGTGCCCCTAGCTCCGTTGTAGCCAATTTCAAACTGGAAGCTGACAAGAGTTGGTTGATTTAGCTCAAAACAACTGGCCACATCATATGACAAAAGAAACACCCGTATATGTTCAGAGACAAACACACACACACACAGGTTACATCCACAGGCGCTCGTACACACTCCAGGCTCCGGGTGGCTTTTGTGGCATCCACGGACCACCCTGAGGAGTGAATATACCCTGAGAATGAGTCAGATGCAATCAGCGGTCAGGTGTTTGTTTCTATCATCAATGGTGAAATGTGTCAGTCAGACAAAAGCTGTGCGGGAGAAGGCTGAGGGGAGATGAGTTGATACATTTCACTTTGGAGAATTCCTTTGTCTCAAAGCTTAAAAAAAAACCGGAGAGTTTCTGGCATGTTGCTCAAGCATTAAATTGCATGCAGGTAGAGTACATAACGATGCAGAAAAAGCATGCAAACAAACAGGCTTTCATTGTTGCCCTTCAGAACGATGCTTTTCATGACTCTCTCTCTCTCTCTCACACACACACACACACACACAGAATCACTTCACAAGAGCCATGCCCCGAGGTCTTCCCTCTCACTTCCTTTCCTGCTCTCTCTCTCCCTCTTTCTTCTAGCCTCCCTTCCAATCCCTTTCTCACTCGCTCAGGTGGAGACTCTTACCAAACAAACAGCAAATAATGGCAGTAAGCTCTGCACCTTTGAAGGCGGCTTATCCGCAGGGAACATTAGAGTAATAGATCTTTAGTGGAAATCAACAACCAAAGCCTTGCCCAGAGGGCAGGAGTTCTGCATTAGCGGTGCTTGAGCCACACCTTGGCTGTCTTTTACAGTAACTACGACAGTAATGTCTTCAGTCGGATTCTGATCCTCTCCGCTTAGTGCTATGAAACAGTTAAGGCCACGATGAAAGAGGATATTTTATTCCACACAATGCAACTGGTAGTCAATGCTCGGGCGCCGCCTTAAAGAGGGCCTAAATGGTTGTGTGCATGTGTGTGAGTGTGAGTGAGAGAGAGAGAGGGCAGAATGTGTGTGTGTGTGTGTGTGTGTGTACTGTGTGTGAGGGTGAGGTCTAAGTGTGTTAGCTTTTGCTATCTGAATAGACTGACTGCTTTGGCATTCAGTTTCTCTCGTGGTCACACAGCTTGCACACACACACACACACACACATACAAACACACAGGCATGCACACACACACACACAAAGAGTCAGGAAGGAGGGTACAATGCTGTCCTCCCCTCCTCCTTCCTCTAAAGATGTGTGTTTTTTTTTTCTTCCTCCCAGACTTCCTGGGAGGGGTACACTGCCCTTTGTGTCCGAAGGCAGTCTCTCTTTATCTTTCCCTCTCTTATTCTCTCTTTCTCTTATTCATGGGGCACAAAGAGCAAGGGAGAGGGCGAGGAGAAGTCTTTCACCTGGATAAGGAGGGCCACGGGGAGGACTCGGCTACAAAAGAGCAGCGAGGGAGGGAGGAAGAGAAAACAGGAGATAACAAGACAGAAAAGGGAGATGCGTCTGTGTTTTTGTCTTCCCATGTTTTGTGCTCTTTTCCGCTCGCTGCGGTTTAGGGGAGAATGACAGGCGGATGTCTGGGTGGAGAAAGCGGCTGTTTAGTCTGAGGCCATGTCATGGGAAACATATTCATGCCCTGTGGGACTTATTCATACCCTGGTATACTGCACATACACACGTGCATGTACACACTCTGTGTCCGCTCCCTGTCCTCCCACACACACCCTGTCATGAGACGGAGGGGATGGGGAGAGGAGGGGAGGGGAGGGGAGGGGGGGGGGGGTGAAAGGTCAAGCACTTCAGTAATGGAACAGGAAGTGTTGGAACAGTCAGCACTACACAACATACAACTGCCTCCAACATGTGGATAGGACTGACAGGCAGCTGTTGTGGGTAGGACATAGCTTTGGGAGCAAAAGGCATTCATAGCCCTGTCCATAGTCCACTAATCTGTTATTTTGACTTGTATTGCTTTGTCTGGCTTTCATATATGTTTGTTACATGACTTGTACCCGACAGCGTGTTTAGTTTCTTCATATATCGAAGCTGACAGCTTATGCCACATGAAGGAAATGTTTCATGAGCATAGGACAACCACTTTGCCACAGAAATCTGTTAAAAATAATGGCAAAGATGTGTGGAAAAAGGGTTACAAATTTCACCACTTTTCCACACATCCTGAAAAGGTATCTCTTACAGAGGTGTCCTTTCCTGCACACTGATTCGAGGCAGATTCTCAGCAGTGGATACAAGAGTGGATGAAACCCGATGAGTATTAGTGTCAGGCTCTATTATGACTTCATTTGGTTGAATGGCAGAAACAGGAGGACACTGGATCTAGTTAGAGGACCGCTCAAATCCACTCCTGGCTCACTCCTCCTTTACTGCTGCGCTCACAGATGATCAGCTCGTCTGCTCCATATATTTAACAGTACCCGCGGATAACATCAAGACCTGAACTTAGATCAGCACTTGATGAAATCTTACCCCATACCAATGAGGACATATGGCCGCTGTTGGTTTAAAGAGATTTAGTTTGGCCTCTTGCCATGCATGTAAAAACTCCAGATTTCCTCTTTTGCTGCTTCTCAGACATGTAATAGAGACGATAGTCTGGCTGCAGTTGCAAAGGCTCTGAAGTGGCAGAATTCCCTCCAGCCTCTCTTTACAGCAGATGGAAAATACACCTGTGGAGTCCAGTCTTAGCAAGAATTATACTATTGCCTTATTCCATCATAGTGACCTGACTGCTGTTTCTGCATTCAGATCAGGTCACCTAACTGAATCCTGAAGAGTCATCTCTTTCTCTCACAACTTTATTCATCTCTCCACCGTCTGTTTTCTACATCCACTCTTCCACTTTCTGGACATTCCTGTGCAGTACCCCCATTTGGCTTCACTATGTACGTGTATGTGTGTGCCCTGAGGTGTGTGCATGTGTGCGAAATTTAAGTGTGTCTGTGATTGCTTCTTTGTTCCCGTTAGCTAACTCCTGTCCCAGTGGGCCATTCTCCCGATCTAATCCCTGCTAGCATCGCTGTATCAGCAGTGCTCTGAGGGATGCTTTGATGCTGCGTGTGTGTGCAAGCAAGCGCCCATACATCCATGCTTGTGCAACATATTTCCTTGTGTGTAATGTGCACACGGGGGTCTTGTGGGTTCTTGCAAGTGTGTGTGTGTGTGTGTGTGTGTACATTGTTGGAAAGGGCATTAAATATCATTAGTTCTTACTAGTCATCACCTGCACACTGCCAGCCAAACATGAATCACTTAAGTCGGTAGGCCTGGCCAGTGATCACACAGATAGGCAGAGAGACAGACAGACCCATATCGAGAGACAGGGGGAACTTGGACAGCTATGTCCACTTCATGCTATCAAAACGTATGTAAACATCCTCCTTTATGTCTAAAGCTCACTATTTTTGCCATTTTACGCCTTACTTTCTATTACCCAAAAATGTTTTCTGAGCCGTTTTTCGCAGATATTAAACTTATTGCAGTAAAGCTAAGTGCTTTACCGAAGGGAGAAAAGAATTTGCCGAAATAGAAGAGACACACGAGATGAGACGCAAACCACTAAATATAAGGTGATACGATCAAAAGAAAGCTAAAGAAAAAAAAAATGCATTTCTAAATCATTTTTAATTCGTAATGTTTGCGCTGATCTAGTTTCTCTTTAAAGTGTGACGAGCAACAACCGCAATAGAGGACCTTGTTTGTCTTCTTGCAGCAAGAAAATAAGCAACCTTTGGATATGTGGGGACATCAAATCCTAAATTTGGTTTGAACCAATCTGCGTCGTTGAAGAAAACGTGGTATTTTACCCCTGAAAATTGATAGGCAAACAAAAGTAAGTAGTCGCATGTATGTGTTATTTAACTTTTGGCACATACACTGACATATATGACAGCTTGCAAAGTTGCAGGTCATGGATGCACATATGTATACGCATGTGCACGCACTTGAACAGTTAGGGACATTTGTCGTGGCCTGGCCCAGGATTGGACAATGCCTTCTCTGTACTGGAAAAGAGAGGGCTAGTGCACTTGCACAGATTCATGCACACACACTCACACATTCCCATGGATTCCCAGGGTTGAGAAGGGGCTGAATAGGAATCTGGGCCATGCAGGCATTCTGAATCCTCTCAGTCAGAAGCAGCCCTTCACCCCTCAACCACACGTCGCACCGAGCACATTCCTAGGTCCTGTGTCATACTTGTGTCATGCTGCTATCACACGAAACATACAGATTTACATATTCAGTAGGTTGGCACAGGTCAGGCCCCAACAAATGCCAACCACGGTTGTGTTTAGTCCACATGCAGGCTGTGCAGATACTCTCCAAACACATTCTCCACTTTACTTCCCTGATCTCCACCTCCTCCACCCTATAGTTCCCTTTAAGATCTTGTGTCGTGATTGCTTTCTGCTTTTTTCCAAAGGACAGGATATGGAGCGGTAGAGCACACTATGGCCTCTGTGTCGTCTCTGCCTCCTGAGGGAATCGTCATTGTTTCCATTGTTGTCCTCTACCTGCCTACCTGCCTACCTGCCGTCTGTCCCTGGGCGACATTTAAAAGCCTCCCAGGTTGCTCACAGGAAACCACAAACCGCCTATCCCTTCTCTCCAACACCCTTCTGGCATAAATATCTCTTTCGTAGCAGGCCGAAGTGGCTTTTTCTGCTGGTGTTCACCGCTGGGCCTCCAGGGAATCTAGGAGCGAGCTGAGGAATTGACCCCTGAGGCAAACATTTGAAGTTTGTAGGAAGGAAGGAAGAAACAAAGTAGTGAGGGAAGGAATGGAGAAAGGAAATACTTTGTGAATAGAATAACTACGATGACATACAGTATGTCACTTAGGGCTGGGTGATATGGAGAAAATCAAATATCACAATACTTTACTAAATACCTTAATATCGATATTGTTACGATGATTTTAGAGTTTTGACCATTGGTGCTTTCCCAAATATTTACACAATGAGATTTTTAATAAATCATCAGTAATGTGGATATAATGACTAAGTGGGGAAAGGCAAATAATAGATAGAACAGTCTGGCAAGTTCAAAAGATTACATCACAACAATAATGCATTTGTAAAACCAGGAAAAGACAACACTTATGCTTTAATACAATATCCAAAATGTAAGTCGATATCTAGTCTAATATCATCATATAATATTGATAGGCTACATTGCCTTACCCTAATGTCAATGTGTTCTTCCTCTTTATTATGCCTTTAACTCTCCTCCCCAACTTTGATCACAGCTGCTAGTTACTTGGCTTGTTGCCAAAGCACCTCCTTCCTCAACCGACATGCACACACACACACACACACTCTCTCTCTCTCTCTCACGCAAACACTCACACACACACACACCTTGAAAATATTTACCATTTTGCGTGGGTACACCCTTCACTTTTATCTGCTGCCCTGAGCTATATGCAACCATTTAGATTTTATAAAAGCACATTGCACATCAAAGATTAGATATTGACACTTGCTGCATGACCGGCTTCAACACCTGCTTGGAAGAAACACACACACACACAATCACACACTCAAGCACTTAATGTATATATCTAAACGAGGAGGCCTGAGGAAACAGGTGAGCAAAGGAGAATAGGTGGGGAACGAAGGACAGACATAGTAAAAGAGAGGAAGGGCAGTATAGTTCAGTTGGGGCGGGGGAGGGGGGGGGGGGGGCTACCATAGACGTCTGGAGCCAGGACACTGATGCTGGAGCTGATAGCTGCTAAATACAGAACCCTCCACTGATAGTACACACACACACACTGTTCTCTTTTTTTTCTGAAATTCTCTTCTTTTTGTTCATTTTTTTCCTCACAAATCCTCCTCTCCCTCCATTCCTTACATATTCTCTCTTTCTTTCTCCCTATCTCTCTCTCAGACATGATGTTTACAGTGTGACCCCGGTCGGTCGCGATAGCAATCATTCCATCAACATAATGGCTTAATGACACGCACACGACTGTTACAGTCACGGCCACCAATAAAGGGGCAGGATGTTGTCCCCTGTATGTCTGTGTACAGTGTGTGTGTGTGTGTGTGTGCATGTCTGCTTAACCTACAGTCTTCAAAATCTTCAAATGCACATTTCTGTGTCACCAATTTCTAACACTTTTTTCCTTGTCAATTTCCCCCCCACCCCCCTGTTCTTTATTTTCCCTCTCTCCATTTTTGTTACACTTGCTTCATCTCAACTTTCTAGAAAAAAAAAAACTCAGCAGTCTGGGTGGTCTTTGCACGCACGCACACACGCCTTAGTTTTCCTCTGTCTAGTAATGCACTAGCTGTGGTTTCTTGGCCTCGGCCAAAACACCGTTAGCAATTCACCACGCTCGCCGCTACCACAAAGCATCACCTAATCGCTGCTCAACTCCATCACAGACCAGCCCCGCACCCACACACTATGTTTCTCACACATGCACACACTTCTGACCGCTGAAGGGAAGTGTGAGATGTGTGAACATACACCTGACAACCTTAGAAACTGTCTCTGTACAGTATAATCAACTGGATTCTTTAGAACATGATTTAATATTTGCCATGAATATGTATAGCCTGTCTATCAAAGGGACAGCTGACTAATTCATTTGCTCCCAGCTAACGTTTGTGACAGACAGGTACTCATGGTGTCACTGTGAAGCCATCTCATATGACAAGTTACCTCACTTGCAGCTACACATAAAACAGCACCGATCCCCGATGTACATACTGTACGTAGTGTTCTCAAACTCAACACACATTAACACACATGCAAACACACCCTTGGGCACTGTCTTTCCTCTCTAATCTGATATCAAAGAGGTCTTTCGAAAGCGTCTCACATGACAGCTCATTTCATGTGTTGCCCAGGGAAACGATTATTGTCATACATCTCGACCCACTCTGCTCGGAGTTGCTCGGAGCACCTTTGACTCTGAATAGTTACATTCCATTGCAGAATCAACCTGTATTCGCCTCAGTGTTGTAAATATAATTGTTTTTCTTTGATTTTTTTTTCTGTTATCTGCCTTTATGAAGTGGGGTTCATCCAAATGTGCAAAAAAAACCCCCAACAACTAGAAAGTACAGTGAATCACGCACAGCCTGGATTGACCTCTCGGCCCGCTATAGCATGAACAGTTGAGCTCACTTTGAAGAGCTCTCCGATGACACGGGTGAATGATGTCATATTCTTTCACAGCATTGTGTGGATGTGGTTTGTAATGTGGACGGTTCCCAAGCAAATCCCTGTGACCCCGGCAGCCTACAGTATGTCCTGTGGAGGCTAATCCAGCCTCCACAGCACAGCGGGGCGTGCTGGACAGTTCGACAGATCCTGGTGGGGTTTGGACCGGCTCTCCGCTGTTATACTCCAGGACGAAATGAGAAACTGTAGCCTGGCGTGCTGGGTTCTGGAGCGTGTGTGTGTGTGTGTGTGTGTGTGTGTGAGAGAGAGAGAGAGCATGTGGGCAGGGTTAGGAAGGGGAGGCTGCTATGTTTTTGTTTGATGATTTTTATCAGCGAGGCATAAGAGAAATCTGTGATTCCCTTATCTTAATTTGTTGCGGCATCTCTCCTGCTGTCCCACATTCCCTTTTCTCCCCTCTGCAGTTGTGTGTGTGTGTGTGTGTGTGTGTGTGGGCATGTGCGGTTGGTCTCTGAGTTTATTTATCTTATTCTAAATCAGCCCTCAAAGTCACTAATTGGTCCAGTTCCACTGTTAGGTAACAAGGGGGAAATGAGCAATTACTCTTGCGTTTGTAGGGAATGAGTGTGTTTGTGTGTGTATCTGTCGGGCCAACCCCACCGATGTTCTCATAGGTAGAGTGCTTGCTGGATGGAGTTAGAGACCGTATTTCACTTCTATAAACTCTTCATGTGTTTTATCTCTGAAATCTGGCCGTCCCAGGCTCCCATGATGAGTCGGGCATCGGTCAAGTAGTCTTATGTGTCTCTTTTAGAGTCGTTCTCTACATAAACTGTGGATCTTTCCTCCCTCTATCTAAATCCAGTCCCTCTACTAATGTAATACTTGTAGAGCCCCTAGTGAGCAACTTCTCTATGACACCCCCTTTTCCTGGATTTGACTTCTATCATTTCAATATCAGGTATCACAAAGTGTCTCTAATCTTTCCTCAGAGGCTTACGTAGTGAAGAAATTTGAAAGATCTGGCTTCAAGCCACAGCCGGGTGGTGTAAGGAACTGCTCAGATCTGCTGTCCTTTTACATGATATTAGTCTTAAGATTCTCTTATTGCTCGTGAAAACATTCTGGGTTTGAAGTGGGCCTAATTCCTGTAACTCTTTATGGTCAAAGTTATTAATAAGTAACGTCAATTATCATGTTTCTAATTGTATTTACAGTATGTGCCACTTCTCAAGCCAGACTTTCAAACACATGGTCATGAATCATATTTAAAAATTCAGTCAAAGGACTGAAAGAAAGGTAAGTCCCTCAAAGAGCCAATTTTGTCAGGTTATCGAGCAAAACAAAAATACAGAATTAATCATTTCTGGCACAATCATTTCTATCTGTTTAACCATTTTGGTAATGGTCATTACACTTCACAAACACAAACACACTTGCATATATGTACACAATGGCATACACACACACACAAACACTCTCACGCTGGGTCTCCAGTTGGCGCTCAGAAACCTGATACTGAAAGAAGTGGTCCAGTAGTTTTGCCACAGTGGTCAACACACACATGTTCCCTCTTGGCCCTGTCTGTTTGTGGAGGCTACATGCAGATTCTGCTGCTGTTTCCTGGTCATAAATCGTAGCGATTGTTGCCTTCTACTCTATTGTTAAAAGAGGAATCCCAGCTTGACTAGCTGTCTTTCAAATTACAAATCAATAATCAAGACTGGCAGTTGCAAAAAAAAGTGGAAATACAAGAAAAACATTATTGGGGTCAAGGGAACGGTCAGGACAAAGTGAAAGGCCTGGAGCTGGAAAGGTTAAAGGGAAACGGGACAAGATAACACACCTGGAAGTCCCAAACTGTGAACATGTGGTACTCACAGGTAAGTGGTGAGAGGGCTGAGGTTGGTCGGCACAGACGATAGTCCCAACTCCGAGCAGTCCACCATGACAAAGATCCCATCTTCTTCACACTGGCACGGAGACGGGCACAGCGCTGCCGCTGGCCCCTGTCTGTCCTGGATCCGTCCGTACCCCCACACTCCGGGGGCGGACCCCCAAACTCCTCCAGTCACACAGAGAAGCAGAAGCACAGGCAGCATGTCTGAATGTCCACCTGTCTTCAACTACACCTGTAGAGCTGTCTGTCTCGTCACACTCTTTTTTTTTTTTTTTTCCTCTATGGTGTTTGAATAGGCAGCTTTGATCAAGTAAGGAGGTTTCAATGTTTCTTTGCTTTTCCAAATACTCAGCTCCTGGCTCTGTGCAAAAGCCCCTTACTGTCCTTTTCTCCTGGTACGGTTGTCCACACTGTAAAACGGTCCCTGTCACAAGTTCTATCTCCTCATCTCTCTATGTCTCTCAGTCACCACTTCATCCCCAGGGGTTGTTTGGAACTTCTTGCGTCTTCCCTCTCACTCTGCCCTCTCTTTTCTTGCTCTCTTTCTCCCCCAAACACAGTCCCTCTTTCTCCCACTCTCTCTCTCTCACTCCTTGTATATATATTTTGCTCTCTCCCTCTCTCTCTCTCTCTCTCTCTCTCTCTCTCCTTACCTATTGTAGAAGTAGCGCATGAGTTGTGAATGAGCCACCCTCATTGGTCCACAATTTAGGGATGGGCTGGAGCATCTCCGGAAAGTAGGAGGGACCCGCAACCCTCAAACTCTTCCCTCTCTTTCTCCCTCTCTTCCTCTCCCCTTGTTTTACTTTTCCTAAAAGCTCAATGTGATAAGAAAGAGTGAGTGTTTAGCTTGATGAAGGGGGTGGCTTGGCAGTACAGTGGTGTGAGGCGAGATTTCTTCTTGTGGGACCTTTATGAATGGAAGTGGGAGAAAATGAGGGAGAGTGTTTATAGCTGGAAGAGAGAGGATGAAAAAGAAAGCTCTGTGTTTGACTCTGTGAGAGGGATGCAGAGGGTGAGAGTGTGTGACTGGAAGTGACTGTTTGGAGGAAATTGGAATTCTGACACTTCAGCACCCCTCAGTCCCCAGAAAGAGCCAAATCCAGTGTCTCGTAAGTCACACCTTCTCAGGTTTCTGCTGCTGGAATGTCGTGATCGCACACACGCACAACCACACACACGCACATGGGTCACCCATAGAAAATAACAGATTATGAGTGACCGGCGCAAAGGAACTCACATATCCATTTCATATACACACACACACTCACACTCCGGTCTATAGAGAGAGGAGTGTGGATTTGTAAAGAAGTGTCAGCTGCCTCGGGCTAAAGCCTATCTGTAGTTCATAGTCGATGTGCTCACTTGCAGGTTTTCCTGAGAATCTTGAAAATAATCTCATCCAACCTACCTTTCTTTAACACATAATTCTTGTCTTTGTGGATTTTGTACGAAAATCAAATCTGTGCTTTTCCTGACACGCTGAAGACAAATGATGGCTATATACTTCCAGATAAGAATGCTGTAAAATTAGACTCTGCTTCATATGTACGGGATGTTACATAACCACATAATGATGCATTCTATAATTACAACAAATCAAAGAAAGTAAAACTGGCTCGCCATTCAAAGCAGAGCTGACTTTATGCTATCCTTTTGTTAGATTTTAGAAGTATCTCCCAGAAGCTGTATAGTTCAGTACTTGAAATAGGGATTCATTAATATAACAATGCGCCAATTGATGATTCCAATATATTTGAGAGATTTAGCAGAAATCCTTAATGGGGTTAACATTAAATCACACCTCATAATTCATGTTTTGGTGATTTTCATGGTTTAAGAGAGGGATTACATGGTCTTCAATGAGTTGATAACCACTTGGGCTCATGAAATCTTTTCAAACCCCTCTGGATTAACGGAAAAATGCACGGTAGCCAATGTGGAAAGAGGAGGCTTGAGGAACTGAGGCTTTCAATAGACCGCGGCAATATGTTGTATGCACGCATGTACGAAGCCAAGAACAACGATGCAACGTGAGAATTTATGACATGCAAATTCCCTAAACAGACCTTGAAAGTTGCATAGAAACTGGGAATAGAATAACTGCACACCATGCTATTTGAAAACTATTCAGTTATAAATGTCTTTGCCCCCAGTTGAATTTGTCTACCGCTCCAGCTGGTCTGTCCATCTATCGCTTCTGTCTTTCTTTCTCCAAAATTCTCTGTAGGCTGAATAGTTTCTCATTAATTAATTAACATTCCTATGCCACTGTGTTTTCTGAGGGGCCTTTGTTATGGCCCCACAAAAACTCTTTCAGAGCTGTTCCTCACATAGTCTCTCTCTCATGCTCTCTCTCTCTCTCTCTCTCTCTGCTCTCGCTTTTCTCCCTCTTTGTAGTGGAATGTGTGTTGATGCTCTCTCTGTCTATTGTCTGTTTAAAAAATGTTGCGTGAATTGTTTCCAAGTGGTGTTTTATGGTATTTCTTTCTTTCACTACCTCAGATGCAAGTAGGCAGATATACAGACCCTTCAGAGCAACATCTTGTGTGATCGTACACTACAGCAACATATCCACACACGCACATGCTCCTCATACACCCGCAAACGCTCCCTGGGCTCAGCACCTCGCCCCTTCTTGCGCACAGAGCCCTGTCATCTTTTTAAATGCTCTTTAATTGTCTGGCCCTGGGGAAGCCCTAAAACGCACGTACTGTAAAACCTGCATATCTGGTCTACTGCCTCTCCATCTCTGCCTGTCCCGCTCTCTTATTGGTCTCTCTATAGTCCTTTCATTTGTTATCCTTTTTCCCTTCAATCACAAATATGATGACAACCACGCATGGTGCACCTTACTGTTAGAAGAGTCAGCTGTATATTTGTTAAAACATGCACCTGCTCTGGCATTTCTGATGGCTGTGTGGAAGGTTAAATGTGAGCCTCATCCAGTTTTCTCCTGTGAGCGACTTCCCATAACTTCATAACACTCCAGCAACTGATTTCAAATCATTTTTTAACCAAACCGTTTTTAAAATGTGTCTATAAAGACGTAAGTCTACGAAAGTAGACAAGGCATCAAATCAAATCAAATTATTCTCAGGGCTCCAGAAAGGCTTGCTAACAGTTGTTAGCATTTGTTCATGCAACTGGAAAAAGTATGCGTGCGCCTCTCTCTTCCTCTTTCTCACACTCACTCCCTCGCTCACACACACACACACACTATCAAACAGTCTGCATCAGATCAAAGCCAGAGCTCCCTCCCCTCTTCTCCCCCCATCCTCCCTTCTCTGCCTCTCTGGGCTGTAAACACTATCCAAGCAACGGCAGCCTTGAAGACACAAAGACAAGTAGCTACCTGACACCTGACACTAACTTGAGAGCACTCACCATGGTCTACCTGGGAATAAAACACATACACACACACACGGCTACCTGAGCTCCTTGCAGCAAGAAGAGCCCATTCAGGGAGAGAACAGAGAAAGTATCCGTGCAATCAACCCCCCCCCCCCCCCCCCAACACACACACTCCATCCCACCTCACCTCCTCACCCACATCCCCCGCTCCATCCCCCTCACGTAACCTCTTTCCCACCCTAGCCCTGTACATCTAACACCTCCCAGAACCTTTCCAATCCAAGCCAGATAAAAACAATAAATCAACAGAAGCGTGTGCCTATTTTTGCACACTTGCATGTCTGGAGACGCATGTACAAGCAAATGTGCCTGTGTCTGTATTCGTGCAGAGGCAATTGAAGGCTAACTCAGGTGTACTCAGCGGAAGCAAGTGAGACGCCGTGGGTCATCAGTGGCGGCAACCTAGGTGTGTACTTTGGCTTTTCATGTGAAACCACCTGAAAGCCAACAAAAGGTCCCTCTCCTTCCCTCCATGCCTCCCCCCGTCCCTCTCTTCCTCTCTGCATCTCACAGTACAAAGGGAAGAAATGAATGAAAGAAAGCGCAGTGGCAGAAGGGGGATGAGGTAAGGGGATGAGATGCAAGGGTGGGGCAGGGTGGGTGAAGAGGGGGGGGGGGGGGTGTTGGCGAGTGGGAGAAAACGGGTGGAGGTATTTTCCTGTGTGTTTGTAGTTTGTGTGGGACAATAGTAGGCCCAGGGACGTGGTTGGTCATGGTGTTAAGCAAAGCAATCCATCACAGGCTGGTAAGAGCTCTTCTGGAGCCCTCATCTGGAGGGTCGGAGGTTGGTGTCTTTTCTGTAATACAGATACAGAAGTGTTATCGATACAGCATAATTAAACAGTGGTTATGGGGGTGGCTGCTGATAACGTCGCCCCGATTGACGGGGTCATCACGGGAGCTTAGCGCCTACTCTCGTGTTCCCCCCTAAGTAAACACTGTTAGCTCTGTCAGCACCGTTGCCGTTGTTTGAACTGTTTGTGGTGTTTGCACCGTTAGCTGCTTGCCACCGACTAAGCGTTCTCAACTATGAAAGCTGTGTGGAGGCAATAGATATGCACTGAATTCTGTATTGAGTGCCTTTTAATGATAACGGATGATATGGCACATTATATCCCAGCAGTGGGAATGATTTGTTTATTTATGTATTTCATTTAATTGTACGGTGCCTTTTGCAATAAACATACATGTTACCATTTGATCCTGAAGTTCATTCAACAGCACTTTACAAGCAGGAGAGGACACAAATACAAAAATTAAAATCCAAATCTATTTTTTAATTTACATTTAAAAACATCAACAGTTGACCAAAGTGCTTACTGCTTACACAACAGAACCTCACACACACACACAATGTCTGCAATAAGTATCTGTTAGACAAATTAGAAGGAAGGATATTATGTACACAAAGCAACAAGACTAAAAATCTGCGGACACGCTGGCAGCACTGTAAAGCTCCGTTTAGCTTTGAGCTTAATGCTAAACGTCAACTTGCCAACATGCTGATGTTTAGCAGATATAATGTTCACCATTCTCACCGCGTTAGCACGGTAACATTTACTAAGTAGCACCAGACACAAAGTACAGCTGAGGCTGAAAGTCATTAGTTTTGCAGGATAAACCAAACGGTTGAAAATATAAATATTTTGACCTGAGGATGGTGCTAGAAAACAAATGCATGAACCAATTTCCTTGGCAATCCGTCTAATAGTTGACACGACATTTCACTCAAAACCACAAATTTGAACCTCATGGTGGTGCCGGAGGAAAAAGTCAACAAGGATCTGTCCTCTGAGGACCATTAATGTTTGTAGAAAATGTCATTGCAATCCATCCAATAGTTGTTGAGATCTTTCAGTATGGGCCGACCAACCGTTAGACATTGCCACCCAGAGAGACACATTGCTACCATTTCTAATAAAAACTGTCAATGGTCACAGGGTTGAGTAGCTTTTAGGAGACTTTCCACACAATTCACAAGAACATTGAATATAATATAAAATTCTCAAAGCTTAGAAGATTGTTTATTCTGACATAGCTTTATGTTGTTATTAGTATAATGTGAAAATATTGTATAAGGCTGTAAACTAGTAACGTATTAGTTGCATCACCTACTGAAAGTAGTGGAAAGAGTTAATCCAAAGAAGTACAAATATGCCACTTAAGAATTGGGACAATAACAATATCACCCAAAATCTCAATGAAAAATACAATGTGTTTTGCTGGTGCTTAAATATTTGTTGTACTCTCGTTGGTGTGATAACCAACAATCAACATTAGAGGGAGCCCCTCCCACACTGCACACTGTTCTTCTCAGCAGTGACAGAAAGAAATATTAAAAAAAAAACGTATTTCACAGCTAAAAGCAACAAAGGAGAAGACACAGTTTTCCCTCTGTATGTTTTTGATATTCATACCATGACATTGTCAGAATAATTGATTAAATCCAGAGAGTGCTATGTGCTTAAACATGCCTCTGCTCGGCTCAATAAAATATTCCCCAAAAAATGATCCTAAGAGGGAAGATAACTTTAAATGCTCTACACACAAACACTATCCCTCACATTAAGTTGTCTCTGTCATAAGACAAAGCTTTCTTGGGTTTTGATCTTCGCTCCGCTTGTTTTCTCTGCAGTCACAGTGTGATATACGAGGGTTAATGTGGTGAAATAGGTTGACTAAAGCAGACAGGTCTGCACCTGTACACTGCCAAAGAGATACTCTGTTTGATGATATTCTGAGCGACGCCAGTGGCGCTGCAATCAGAGGATGTGTGTTCAGAGGAGTGAGTCTGTAGGTGTGTTTGTCTGTGTGACTGTTACACCTTTTAATTATTATTTATAAAAAGTTGATTGACCTAGAAATAATGTTGTGATCACTGTGGCAAAGACTTTCTAATCATGCATCCATGTGTGTGTGTGTGTGTGTGTGTGCGTGTGTGTGTGTGTGTGTGTGTGTGTGTGTGTGTGTGTGTGTTCCTGTGCACTTGTGCGTGCATGTGTGCGAGTGATACATGTTTGCGTCGTCGTACCCATTCTGCCTGATAGTATCAGCCGTGTCAGTGTGGAGGGAGACTGATGTGGAATGTTAACTATGACTGAAAGTAGTGGACTGTCTCCATAGAGTCCCATTCATGCAGAACCTAGATAGGACTAGCAGGAGACTCAACACAATGTAGTGGGAGATGCAGAGAGGAGCCTTATTATTGTAGGTTTCACACTCGACTCGGATAATTCCAGTTATCTGAAAAGTACAGAGCAGCAGTTGAAAGATCACAGCTATAATAACAGAAGTGAGACACCTGGTAGAACGGAAACGGATCATCAATGAAAGCATGATTACAATAATCTTAGTAAATCATACCATTATATTGTGTAAACTGCTCTTTATGGGCTCCAGTTAGACTTTCATTTTAGACAATGAAATGGCGCCCTCTTCAGCCAAAAGACAGAACAGCACCACTGCAGCAGTTAAGGAACTAACGACCAGCTGATGGCGACAATCCTCTAGTCTCTCAGTTTGCCAAATTCTTAATATAACAAAGCTCCCTGTGCAATGGCAGAAAATAAGGTTCGTCTTTATGAATGTTTTCAAATAAATGTCCCGTTTGAATTCACAGGAAACACAGTCAAATTATTACACTGATAGAAACAGCAGCTCCTTGAACGCCGATGGGATAAACATACAGCATCCTTTAAGCAGTCATTTTATTGAAAACATATATATTCAACAATGTTTAAAGTGCAAAAACGTGTCTTTCTATTTTTCCTTCAAGCTTTTGTAACTGCAATATGTTAACTGAAAATAATCCATAATCCAAAATAAAATAAAATATAAAAAGTTAGAATTTCTCCCTGATTTTGTTAAAGACCTAGAGCTTAGTTTGTTAACAACATGACATATACAGCTGTATACTGTACTGTAGGTACATTTACATGTATTTTTTGCATTTATGATACCCAGTCAGTTGTTTTCAGTTCTCAGGTTGAAGGTGCATGCTGGCTCACTGTCACACGGTCGTGGCTTACTGGCTTAATATTGCTGTGAATAAGGGCTGTCATTGTCTGCAGTGAATCATAGCTGTAATAAATACAAAGACATCGATATTAGTTTCTGTGTGAAAGAAGCTCGTTTCAACTGATTCCACTGTTGTCTTAGATAAGGCACAAGTAATTCAAGTTTACTAATGTCAGTGAGCTCTAAACAATGCCTTCCACTAAAATAGTTAAGATCTAGTGTCAAGCATGCTGTTGTTTAGAGCCTAATATAGAGTAAATCAGTACTATTTATAAGAGCATGAACAATAAATTAGCACATTAACTTCAAATAGCCTCGCAGTTCAGAAATGCCAAATACAAGTTTCTCTTTCAAACCACTCATACATATACAGTACATATCTTGGCCAGAATTCTATAAAGAAAATTGAGAGTCCCTTATCAAAAATGTGCGTTTATATTATGTATTTATGAGAATAAAATGAATATTGTTGGTGTCAGGTCCATTACTCTAGATAGAACTAAACATGCTGATGTTTCCCACCATGTAAAGTTAGACAATAGAGGAGCGGTACTTTGTGTAGAGGTAGTCTCTACTTTGCATCCACCTTTTCTATCAACTGCCTATTGCAACACATCCGAGTCTACGCCCTCTTCACAAAGAATGTGCCTTTCTCTCTCTCTTTTTTTCCTTTAGTCAGTGTTCATCTGTGGTTTTCCTCTGGTCAGAGTCCTCCTTTCTGTAGGCCTGAATCTCTTTCTGCTGAGGCGGCATTTAAATGTGCAGTGTGATCTGGGTCTTTCCTTCGGAAGGATCATAGGCAGAAGTTGATGTAGTCTATTGTGCAGTCGGAGAGCCCCCTCCAAGTTCCTGTCCCTCGGATGACATGGTGTTGTGAAATTGTGACATGAGTGAAGCTTCAAGCGTTCAACATTAAGTGCTTTTTCATCTTAATAAATAATCATACATAAAAGAATTTTACAGCCACAGTGATTGTTGTAAAAAAGCAACAACACGATGAAGACCAAAGGGGGTTAATACCTTTCATTAGCACGTTCGTTACGTTCGTTACGTGTATATAATGTCCTGTCATTATATTTTTCTGACCGCACTCTGGCCTTTGAAGATTTCAGCGAAGCAGAAGTGATGAATATCCGATATTCGCCCAGACACTGACGTGGTATTCTGTGGAAAGAGGAAGCCTTTTTGTTGTGAGCTCTCTCTAGAGCAGCCAGGCTAACCATAAAGGTGCATTACACGCATGCTGGCACATTTGGCCGGACTCCGCCGGACACTCCTAAAGGTGCAGAAATCACAGCAGAAAAAAACCCGACTGGATGTAGTTTCCATGGATTCAACGCTAATCAAATACAACTATGAAGTGCATTGTTGTGATATGCCATTTTTGGGAATTTATTCCAGCCCTTTCTGATGACTACTTCTTTTTAATATTGCTTTATGTTTTTTTCTCTTGAGACCAGCAGAGATGTAGTTGATTAGCATCAACTAATTGCAACTCAACTTGATTTGCAAATGACATTTGACTTGGCTACTTCAGCAAACATGGGCGCCTGGCCCTTGAATTCCACGCAGGGCCAAGAAAAGCATTGAGATTCATCCCAACGATGCTGTGCAGAAGCATAGCCTCACAGAGCCGCTTGAATGGCTGCAGACTCATGTTATGTTCTATGCCGGGGTTGTTTTTTTTCACGTTACAGTATCAGTATCATTAGCAAAGGGTGGCGGACAGCAAATCAATTTGTTCTGTAATGTTAATGTTATAACAAGATCAAGAACCATCACCCTCTGAAAGACACATACGATGTAAAGCGGGACGGCAGACAGATGTTACTAATGAGTTTGTTGCTATTGTGGCGAAGAGTTCAGATGTGGGAGGTTGATAGAAAGACCGCTATTGTTTTCATCTACCCTCCCTTCATGACAACAGCTGTGGAGTAGAGGTGTGGGCCTCCAGCAGGAGAATACACTGTGATCTGGTCAAGCTGTGCTTCCAGAAAAATAGGCATGGCTTCCCTGAGTGTGGCGTGTGGGCTTTCCTCTCTGCAACAGGGGCTGATTTCAAAATAGCTCATCAAAGGCCCTCCGGCCCTTTATTGCTTTCTTTCTGAGCGAGACGGAAAAAATTCATGGAGATGTTTTATTTTATCCTCAGAGCTCAGAAGACATTTCACTCTCTTGCTCTGCCTCTCTTTGTCTGGTGCTTATCTCGCTGTGAAAACATATGATTTATGTCCAGTCTTTGCACTCATGTTTATGTGTTATTACGATAAGGATGGTGGGTTTTATGTGCGTTTCTGTGTCTGGTTTATGACTGTTTATTGAGACCACAGATTGTGGGACTGCCTACTGGAGGACACAAACAATCCGTGGGAATGCAAATTCCCACCAGTTCCCAATCCCATTCCTTATCTCCATCATTCCCATATGAGGGATGTATGTTATCCTCTTTAACCAGGACTACTTGACCACTGCACTGCCAGTGACTGTATAAATGACATGTATATATGTACACACTGCAATTGTGTTAAGCTTAGTTAAATTGGCATGACAATCTTGAAAATAAACTGTAGAAAGTAGTCCACAATAAAAAGAAAATGATAAAATACCATTTGAAAATGCATAACAAAAATATGAAAAATGAAATTAAATAGATTTTTAAAAAAAACATTGAGTTCAAAGAAGAAAGAGACAAAAGAAAAAAAAACAGAAGTGTGTGAGAGCGATATATGTGGTGGAGGTGGTGATACTGGGGGGTCAACCTCAGGTTTTGCATACTTGACAGTGTCTCTAATACACAACACGTATCCAACACCTCGCTATGTCCAACTGCCTCCTCACCTGCCAGACTGTTCCTCCACTGGGACCCTGCCCATGCGTGTCAACATCAAACAGATTTTCAAAAAGCTGTTGCTCCTCACAAATCATTAAAACCATCATCAGGCCTACAGTAGTACAAATGCATAATTAACTGGAGTAACATGAAATAAAGAAATTGAATGAGAATTTTTGCCCCCAAATCTAATGCATCCACCCTCAGCGTGGTTTGAGCTCCAGAGTCAACTTAAACTAGAACATTTTCTAAGCATGGAAGATTATAAAAACATGCAGTGTTTAGGACTATTTGACCTCTGAATGTACATGTTGTATTACTCAACACTGCTGCCTCATTTTTACTCTTTTGTTGTTGTTTGTTTTGAGTCTGTGGATTACATTTTTTATAAGGCTGTCTTAGCCGTCATGATTCTTAATGGGAAAAACTTCTGAAAAATAAAGGTTCAATTTAAAAAAATAAAAAAATCACTTGACACACAATACAAACATACGCACACACCCGTACGCACACACCTTTTTGTCTAGGCGTTAGGGGAATTCCCAGTAACCTGCATGTGTACAGGTGATTTGCGTATGTTCACTAATCTAGGGGGTTTGGCTATAACTGTAAACCCGCTACACCTGGACACACACACAAACACACACGTGGCCCCATACTCATCAGCAACTGATGACCGTGTTGATTAGCCGAGTAGCCGAGTGCTTCACACTCTAATGGTCAACAATGTGTGTGTGTGTGTGTGTGTGTGTGTGTGTGTGTGTGTGTGTGTGTGTGTGTGTGTGTGTGTGTGGACATTCACCCGTCGGTTTTCCAATTCACCTGCCATTCTGTGACCGTTAAACATCGCAAGTGACTCAGATGCAATAGAGACAGACAAGTGATCAAATCTCTCACACACCCACACGCAGCTCACAGCAACACAAGACATGTGCAATTGCCACAGGATGACAGTGGTCACTGGTCAGTGGCCTGTAGACAGTCAGATATTGCAAATTGATTTTTGTCAAGAGATTAAAGTACCAAAATAATGTGATATATAGTATGCAGTAACTGTTATGTCACACTTTCAGCCCGGGTTTCTTAAAAATGATGATTGACAACATTTTTTAGGCAGTTTCAGAAACACAAATTAGGGTTCAAACCTGCATGTCCTAATAAAGCACCTGCCTCACTCTGTGTGTTTCTGACTGCAAGGGTCCAATGTCTCTCTTGTCTTATCACATTGGCTGAGTCCTCCAGGTGCAAGCTGAGTTATAGGAATCCAAACCGTCACTTATTTCACTGAGCGCTCAGGGTTTTTCCGAACACGTTTAACAAGTCTATATATAAAGCTCTTGAGAAATGTCTTTATCATTTGACAGCAAATCATTTCTCCTGCTTCTCCTTCAACTACTACTGTTACTGCAGCATCTATGTCCACTACTAGCACTGGTCTTACAAATACCTGTAGTGCTACTGTAACTGCTATTACTACTACAAGAATACTGGTACTGAAGATGGATTTTGGGGGTTCAGGCAGTTGCCTTTCTTTGCCTATTGGTAAAGTCTGCCCCTTACTTCCACTACAACCACTGCTGCCACCGTTTTATTATCCATATATGTGTTGTTATGGATAGAAATGCAATGCTCTCCCAGAGCGGTATCGATCTTCTCCTCTAACTCTCAGAGAGAGAATGAATAAGCATATTTTCCAAAATGTCCATTCCTTTAACCACACAAACCCTCACCTAATGTAAACCTGTGTGTCTTTGCTTTGTATCTAAATCTAGCCATGTCAAGTCTTAAAGCTAGAACTGTGGACTAAATGTTCGAGCCTAAGGCAGCACCTGGCAGGCCTTGTTTAGATATGCGTCATAGTTTTGCCTGTGACGAATTCAGAAAATCTGTGAAATAACGTAACTTTTTTTTCTTGATGTCCAACATGTGTTGAGACATTTTTATTACCAATGCAGGACATTGAAGACCACTCATAGTTTATACTGATTCACAGCTTTACTTACGTTGTCTACTGCTGTTGTCGTTGTTATTGTATTGGTATTGTATTGGAATTGGCATCTGCCTTTCTAAAGGTAGGGGTATGGTACTGGATTGGAATTAGGATTTGGTATTGGTATTGGCACTGGTATTGTTTTGTCCAAAAAAAATACATAAGACAAAAAAAAGACGTTTTGAAAAAACTAAAAACGTTAAGGCAAATAACGTTAGGCAAATAATTTAATGACAAAAGTATTGGCTTGTGGTTTTTTAATGTTTGCATGCTTGCGTGTCAAAGGACGTTACACCTACAACTGATACCATGTACTTCGCACATGATATCAATTTCATTCAAAACAAATCTCTAGTGGATGTTGTGTTTGCCTCACAGACAGTGAAGGCTCATAAAAAAGAGAATTATTATGCATATTGTGGGGGGCGGCGGAGGATGGTTATACTGTATCTACCGTGATGGGAAATATATTTATAACTTTTGCAGTGTAAGCAAAGATTTCACATACTAACTGATATCTCACCACATCATACAGATTATGGGCTACTCTGTGGTTTGATTTTTTACTTATGGATGTGTGCTCTTTTGTATTACATAGGCAGTTGGCATCCTAAGGGTTAAAAAGGGAGTATGGCATCATGTACTTGAAGTACGGGAAACGCTCCTGATATTTCTCGGAAGCTATTTCTCCACCTTGCCAAACAGGTTTCCCGACTACCTCAGCACCGTAAAGTAATTAGCAACTAGTGTAAAACAGTCAATCCATGATCGGACGTATCAATCAAACCAGAATCATAACAAATTGCAAAGTAAGTTCTGATTGTTTGTACCTGCTCATGAGCAATATGCACCAGGTAAACAAAGCTGTACTATGTGCATACAAGAAAAGTAATATTTCAATGCTTGGCAGTTTATGCATGAGTGTGAGTGTATGAGAGTGTGTGTGTGTGTGTGTGTGTGTGTGTGTGTGTGTGTGTGTGTGTGTGTGTGTGTGTTTGGGAGAGAGAGAGAGAGAGAGCAGTTCATGAAGACTGCAATATTCCAGATGGTCAGGCTGTAACACCGGTGGGAAATCACGGGCACTATTAGCTCAGCTGCTGCTCTGTTTCAATAAACGACTGGAAACCAGCTAAGTTTCTGATACACTTTGACTTAGTGACCCTCCATGACCCAGTGTTGTTTCTTTGTGTACTTTGATAGGTTTACAGTGTAGTGGCCTGTGGTAATATTTCACTGTTATGAATTTCTACACAAAACTTGACAAGTTGTAAAGTTGCTGATGCCATTCCTGTGAGCCCAGTTTGAGTTTTTATCATGTTGAGGTGATAGCCCATGAATAAAACACAGGGTGTATAATATCCGCTGCCTCTTCCATTACATACATGTCATATATCATCAGTCCGGCGCTACATTTGGATTTATTATGACACTGCTTATCAGGTCATAAATACAGTATCTGTGTCAAAGACATTTTAAAGGAACATGACATGCAGAGCTTTAATATAGCAAGTATTAGCAAGGTAAAGATATAGTAATGTTTACCTGAGCAGAGAATGAAGTTTCTCTCCCTCTGTGTGTGTTGTTATCCAAGCTTCTCCTTGCTTTGTTTACATAGCTGGGCTGGCCATGCGTGCATATTAGTGCATATTAGTGCATGTGAGCGTACCCTGCTGGCTAGCTCAGGGCCACCGCTCTAATCTGGCGGTCACAACGTAGCGTAGCTTTTTTCCTTTTTAAGGTTAAATGTATATTTACACGTTTCTGTAAACTCACCCAGAGCCTGGTTCTGCCCAAGGTTTAACAAGTGGAGTTTTTCCTGTATACTTCTCACCATCAGTTTTTACCATTTTACTAACAATAATGCACACTCTAATCTGGAGAAATATGAGCATGGTTGAATGGAAAGTAAATTCTGCCACTGACAAAGCTTCACCTCCAGCCTTTGATTCCAATTCAGTCTTAATTGTATTATTGAATCATCCCTTTTACTTTGAGTACTAAGCCACTGAATTGATGTAGCAGTTTCAGAATTGGTTTACGATCTCATTTAACTCCAAACCCCAGACGTATGTTGGTTGTTAATACATGAGGTTGTCCTCTCTGTTTGAACAGCAAGCTCTTTGAGTCAGGTGAAGTTGGTTGTGTTACAGTTACTGTGTGTCTCAGGCCTAGAAAGTTTTGGGGAAATCCCTTAACTACGTAAACCCTGCCAAAACAGACACATGTTGCAGTGTCAGTGGTGTACTGGAATCTACGTCTGAACTAATGATACACGTAACAAAGACAAAAAGGAACATGCTGTGTGAACTGTAAAATGCAGTCGTCTGTTCTTAATGTGGGTGTGTTGCAATACCTCTGGCCGTTTGCTTCCCCACAATGGTTCATGAGGAACAATGTCATTTGAATGTAGCAGCCTCAGGAAGCTGATATCTGAAATACTATATATCAGAGTTACAATTATGTTCACAGAATTGAGTGATTAATTGAGTAACTCGTGATATAAGTGAAACCATTCTCCAAAAGCAATATTTCTAGAAATATGATTTCTAGAACACTGCTCATTATCAATGGTTTAGATGTGTATACGGCCACGGCGTGCCAAGCGGAGTTGATGATGGATGATTGGCCATTATAGCCAGGAAACTGTTACAATTTAAAATGATGCAGGATGATTAACAGTAGCACTTTATTTCAATCCCCTCTATTAAGCAATTATAAGCAGCACATAAATGTTTCATGAACATGCCTATATATGGACTGAACCACATTTAATGAGACCAAAGTATACATGTTTAAATAAGTTGTACATTGTAATGCAAATATCCAAGTGTGTGTAAAGTATGTTGAGTTTTTCAGTTTACATCCTTTATGTTTCTCACATAATCTCATTGCCTTCCATCTCTGCTCTATCTTCACCGTTGCTGAGATTCAGTTATCCCAACATTATAGCCCAAAATATAACGCCACGTCATTACCTTCCATGGTACCTCTGCTGTGAATAAAATGATGAGAAACCACAGATACACTGCAGGTTTTTATTCCATAGCTAAAAACACTCACTGAATCTCTATCTGCTAAATGAAATCGACAAACCACTCCCACTCTAATAACTCTTCTGGCCAAAGGGGTTTGGCCAAAAGTGTGCAAAGACTATAAGAGAGATGACGTCCAGGTGGAGCGTCACACAGGTGAGGTATTCAGATTGTCATGTCTCCACCCTCTCCTGTCTGAGGATACTACTTCACTGCACCAGACACAGGAGCACACACCTCTGACTTCACAAGGTACAGATATACTCATGCTCATTCATTCAGGTTCTGACTGTCTATCGGAGAAGTTAGAGAAGTATGTGTGACAGCTTCTTTCACTTCTCACTTCAGCTCGTGAGTTTTGATTTTGGTGTCTCACAAGTGTCCTTTCTCTTTCCAGATTATTCTTTGAGTATGCTGGCCCAAATGGAGACGGTGAGTCATTTTATTTCAATAATTGTGTATGCGTTGTTGTTCTTTGTGTTGTTTTTAAGTAGCCCATGAATGAAAAAGATAAATCATTCATATTGTTTCAGTAAAAGTGTACTCGGTTACATTGTGTTTGTAGCTGATGTGTGGCTGATGTTGGCTGAGGGTAAAAGGTTGTTTGTAAGAATAGCAGCTAAGCCACACATCACTGTTACCTGAATGTTATCTCTGCTGGTGAAAGCATAAACACTTGCATAAATTTGCCAGTCAAACTTAAATACACATGGTCACAGTGTTGTTACCTGGCTCATTCCCAAGTCAACAAACAGACCGACACCCACCTCGTATACAGCTCACTGCTGCATGTGAATGACATTAACTTGGGTCCAATCAAATCTATGCTTGATGGGGGGGGGGAAAAGTATAATATTACAAGACTGATCACCGCTCTTTAATGTTCTGTAGAAAACGGATGTTTCATAGATCCACAGCTCATTTAAAATGCATGACTGAGTGCATCCCTAATCTTTAGATCTCTGAATAAAATGATTCACTGTGTGATGCACCGCAACAAAACAACAATGGCTTTTTTGTGAAAAAAAACCCAGCAGGTGTGAGGTCTGATGATAACAGCACCTCATACAAGATAAATGCCACCCATCATGCAAAGTATTTCTTTCTCTGTCAGCATCACATAACAAACTCTCCCAAGTAAAAAAAAAAACAAGAGTGTGTATGATTTCTGAATGCCTCTGTGCTACTCTGTGTCTGTCAGATGGCTTATGTAACTGAGATCCGACTGAACGGAGGTCGGGGGGCCTGGAGCAGAGTGGCTCCCTCCTCCTGCCCTGAGGTGGACCTGGAGGTCATCGAGGAGTACTTGCAGGAACACTCACTGGAGGTCCAGCCTGCGCACACACACGCTTTCCCTCCAACCACCGTGGGGCAACAAATGCACGCACACTCCCACCAGGGCGCCAGGATCATAGGTTAGTGGAATGATAATCGGACAATGTAGGCGCTTGTGTATTTCTACATCGTTTATCTGACTGTATGTTTTGCCTGTTTGTCCGTAGAGAACAGCTGGTCAGGTCAGCATCCATATGAGTGGCACTGTGGCTCTCACACTCCTAATGAGGATTATGAAGAGCAAGCCCTGCCTCCCACCTGGCCTAGCCCCCATGACAACCAATGGGTGAGTTCAAGGACCTCGGGCCTCTTAGTAAAATAAAGCTTTATTACCTTTTTCATAGCTAAATGTGACAACACATCACTGTGTGTGTATTGATGTGTTTTTATACGCGTTTGCTTCAGGACCACATTGCGTATTCCTACGAGGTACCTGCATACATTGACTCAGACTCGCTGTCCAGTAGCTCCCAGTACCAGGAATACCAAGATTCCCCATCACCATTGTCTGACATGGGAGGCAGGAATGACAGAGACTCCCTGCCTCTTGCCCCACTTTCAGGTATATACACACGCATCCCCAAAAACTCTCAACAATAAAAAACTTCAACATATCTACACAACATGTATGTACATGTGTATTCAGTGTAAAGCTCTCTGTTGGGTTGTTTTGTTCACACATACAGACATGTATGAGTCATTGTTACCTCATATTTGTATTTGCATTCCCTTCCTCCTTGGCAGGAAAGAGGAAGGAGCGGTTGTTCCAGTTCCTGTTCGAGATGCTCCAGACTCCGTCGATGCGGAGCTGCATCTGGTGGGTCCAATCCTGCTCTGGCACGTTCCAGTTCTCCTCCCAAAACAAGGAGCGCCTGGCGCAGCTGTGGGGACGGCGAAAGGGTAACCGCAAGACCATGACCTACCAGAAGATGGCCCGGGCGCTGAGGAACTACTCTCGCACCGGTGAGATAAAGAAGGTGAAGCGGAAGCTCACCTACCGGTTTGATGAGAAGACACTGAGAGGCCTACAAGGAAACCCTAATACAGTGTAGGAAACACGATGGAGAGTGTGTATAAGCATAGAAATAGAATAAGCACAATGGATATTCAGATGGTTATCTCATGAATGTGTAACTTCACCCCCAGGTCCGAGCCTAACTCCACCTGGGCATTATTTTTACTATATCACTTCATGATATAGATAAGTCCCATCCGGTTGACTCTATGTCAACATTGGCTCTGCAAGTTTTAGAGCTGATATGACCTAGTTGGTGGTGTGTTGAGCCAGTTTCGACCCATGCAATTCAGATTTTCATAAATTTATTAAGAAATGTCAATATTAACACAAGCCTTTCTTTGTTTTTAATCACAGTACAGTCTTATATTTTTGTTTTCAGCTCAAAAAACATCTTTAATGTCCTTTCTGTTGATTCTAATTCTACGGCATGTAGAAAAAAATGAGTACTAAGTATTTGAAAAGTCAGAGGATGAAAAAACTCATGAAAACTTATGTAAATCTAAAAGGTTATCACATAATATCTACTTTATAAGTAGGACTTTTATCATTCTTAAAATGAAGGTGTGTTTTACTGATTTTGTGATTCTGTATTGCAGATATTCAGCAGATATAAGAGCATTTTATAGACTTGTTAAAAGAAATTAGGTTGTGTAAACGTGTGTGTGTCCAGTTGTATTAAGATGAAATAAATGAAAATATTTTAAGAAAACCTGATCGATTTTTTTCCATCCATCTATCTGTCTATCTATCTATCAATATATATATATATATATATATTAAACACACAAACACACACACTCCTACACAGACACACACCCATAGCCAAAACGGTATGCAAAGTCAGCATTGAAAAGCGTCTCTAAAACAAATCTGCATATCTACAGTTTCAGATACACAGATATTTTTGCACTGCATTTTGACCCTTGGATAACTTTGAGCCTTTCCCCCCCCACACACACACACTCGTTGTTAACCCAGTGTTAACCTAAGGCCAGCTATACAATTTAATCTGCTCCCCTACTACACCCTGGGTTAAATATCTGTTGGAACACGTCACCGATGTTTACATCCTAGAATGACTGGTGGCTACTGTTTAACAGAGTGGACAACAAATTGTGCTGGTGTGAAAGCTTCCTTAGTCTTTCTTAGCCCCAGGCTAACAGGACACTTTGCCCCAGGCTAAGGGTTAGGGTTAGCAGCAGCTCGCTTAGCCTGGGGCTCAGTGCAGTGTGAAAAGCCCTACAGAGTAAAAGGACACACACACACACACACACACACACACACACACACACACACACACACACACACACACACACACGTTAGAGACGTTACTTTGTTTAAAGCTGCAAAAGTAAAGCAATTTAATTTACATAGTCAAATGATGGGGCCACACACATACATACTGATAACCAGGGTACACGAGTGCAAATTACGTAATATTCAGCACACAGGGGCTGTCATTCCTGACCATGTAAGATAGGATAGGATAGCGCTGTGCTACTACACTACATTTCTATGCAGAATATAGTATTTTAATTCACTACATTTACTTGACAGCATTGGTTAGTAGATACTTTGCAGATTTAGATTTTATAAATAAAATGTATGATCAACCGATGAAATGTGATGCATTATGATCAATCAAACTGCCCAGCAGCATATAGAGTAGTTCAAGTAGTTACAACATTAAAACTATGCTATGAATAATATAATAGCTATCAAAATATGTCACTCTAAAAGAGGACATTTTGATATTTAAGAACATTTCGCTTTACTTGTAATTCCGTATTTCTACATCGTAGTCTTAATACTTGTAAAGGAATAAATGATCTAAAACAAATGTGACATGGCTCATTCTGAGGTCCTCTCCTCTTCTGAGGAGCATTCATCAGCGTGAGAAAAGGATTCTCACACACTGATGAAATACAGATGGCGTCTCCACGGAGTGCAGCCCTGTTGTGTGTGCACACAGAAGCGCATGCATGTTTGCATATAAAAACCATCTGGTCAATGTAATTCTGGTCATTTGAAGCCAAGAGCCGAAAGCAGGAAGAAATACACTATCTGAACAACAACCACGGGATTATGATGGACTCAATGCTCCAGTGGAATTCATCTCACCTGTCCACAGCCTTCAAGGAAACCTGCTCTATCAAACTTCGCAGCTTCTCTGTCTTCCCTGGTCTTCATCTTCAGTGATGGCTGAGTGGAGTTGGGTGGCCTACACAGCACTAGAAGTGCTGATTGCTTTGGCCTGTTGCCTTGGCAATGTGGTAGTGGTGTGTGCGGTGTGTATTGGTATCCGGGATTCCCTCCGGGAGCCCACCTTCTTCTTCATTGTGTCCCTGGCAGTGGCTGACCTCCTCGTGGGTGTGGCTGCCGTGCCCCTGGCTGTGCTGTTGGACGGCTGGGTGAGTGTGACCCCTGACCTGTGTCTACTTCTCAGCTGTGTCGTGCTCGTGCTGACCCAGGCCTCGGTGCTGTCACTGCTTGCTATCGCCGTGGACCGATACCTCCGGTTACACACACCGCTCAGGTGAGGTCAAACTCTGAAACACTGGTTTACAGGTAGATAAGCTATATGAATAACATAATAATATATGATGATTTGTAGAAATAACCCTCTCTTTTATTCCTTCCGTTTCATCCCTCATCCTCAGATACAAAGCTCTGGCCACACAGAGGCGCACATTGATGGCTTTGTCTGTGTGCTGGACACTTTCCTGTCTGCTGGGGTTCACCCCTCTGTTTGGCTGGCGCAACCAGTCCTCTCTAGCATCTGATTCCACCAATATAACCTCCTCGTCCTCCTTCATTTCTCCACCCTGCACCTTCCTCTCGGTTATTTCCCTCCCATTCATGGTTTACTTTAACTTCTTGGGATGTGTCATGGCACCCCTGCTGGTTATGACCCTCCTCTACATACGAATCTTCTGGAGCCTGCAGGGCCGTCTAAAGGAGAGCTGTCCCCAAGCCCAGGCCTCTCTGCTCAGGGAGAAGAGGCTGGCCTGCTCCCTGGCTCTGGTTCTCATTTTGTTTGCCGGCTGCTGGATTCCTCTGCACCTGATGAACTGCCTGCTGTTGTTTCATGGTCCTCAAGCTGTCACACGGGGGACACTTTATACAGGCAAGTGACATTAGCTTTTCAAGTACTTAGTCGGTCTGCAATTAGTGGTGTTGTTTATTTGTTTGGAAAGTTCCCCCGAGAAGCTTTAAATATCTTACAGTACTTACAGAAAACACAGTTACAGTGAAATACATTTTTTTTCCAGGTATTCTCCTGTCTCATGCCAACTCTGCAGTCAACCCCGTGGTCTACGCTTGTCGCATCCCAAAGATCCAACAGGCCTACGGTCAAATATGGAGGCACTTCATTGTGAGGCTCAACTGTTGCCATGGGGACAAGCAAGTTTGCCAATCAATAACAATCAGCCAAGGCAACGCCACAGAGACGAGTGGATCAAACAAAGGACCGCAGCGTTTGGTTTGAATGAACACGAAACATGAAAGTACGAAAGCAAAACAACAAGCATGAAACTCCTCCGTGGCATTTGATCGCCTGCTGCTTGTCTGCAAACTTTTATTCAAGTCAAAGCCATCTCGTGAGTTTCCACCAGAGGGTGCTGTGGACTAACAAACTCATTCGCCGCTGTTGCACACAAACCATGAAACCGCCAGGAGCTGCAGTAAGTCACAAACAAACAATATCAAGACCTCATACACTGATTTTTGGACAACTGATTTGAGGCAGGTATGACTTTATTGAGATGTACATATATTTTTGTCATTTGACAGCTTCAATCAATTCATCACCAACCTTTTGAAGCACATATCTACTTGCTCTTTTCTTTGTGAAATCTACAAATAAACGTGGTGCAATCCCAAGAGTGTGTCGAGCGTTCACAAGGGTTCAGTAAACTCCTCAGGGAAGGCAATGGACTGTATAGTTATCACCGGAGCAGGGTGCAATCCCACCCACCAAACTATACAACCTACTACCTCACCCTGACAGAGCCCAGATCCAACACACGTTTTCGTCCGGTTAGGGAACACAAAACTATTTAAACCCGGTCTAGCAAGAACAAAAACAATGCTTTACACAGTGCATTGTGTTGATTGCTGCACGCGTACGTTTTTGATTGGATGACGCGATTGCACATCTGGAGATGACAGTCGCCGAGTTGCTGACTCAGCTGTCTCCTTGGGAAAGACAGTAGATTGTATAGTTATCTCGAAAAGAGGTTTACACAACCCCACAACTATTCAATCTACTACCTCAGCCCCAAGGACAGCATCCACGTTGCTTCCACATCAAAGATCCACAAAGGTATCTCTCCTGCAATGGTACAAAGAAAAAGAGACAGATAGGGTTATCTTAATTAACTAATGTATCACTGTGAAATAAATGCAAGATGATACTGGGTAGGACTGTCCTTTTTTGAACTGAATATTTACATTACATTTTCGACTGATGTGTTCAAATTCAGTGCCAGCTGAAAGGAGTGTAATCGTATCATCTCTTTGTTTTTGTTCATGGAAATGCTTCAAAAACCACGACTCATGGCCGTATACTGCTTCATGACAACATGCCTTCAACAGCCGAGATTTGGAGGAACGTCTTTCACTTCTGAACAAAAGATGCTTTTAAATATTGGCACATCCTCACCGATCAATCCAGCTCCTTTTTTTTTTTAATGCGGAGCTGAATCTCTTCAAGAAATCAGTCACATTTAAATATATCTAAGAAAAATAATTTAAACGGCAAGCCGACATCGGAAAGTGAGAGCAGTAATGTGTGAAAGCCCAACAAACAACTCACTGGCTTCTCTGGCATGTGATCGAAAAGAGAAGAAAAAAAAAAAAGAGCTGCTCGACTCTGCCAGGAATTTGTTTCCGTTTTTGCCAAAAACTGAGCTCATTCCAGTGGGCTATCCCTGTGTAGGCTGGCTGCTGCTTCTCAGATGGAGGTACACACACAGATGCCTGCAAATATGGCTTCCACCAGCTGCCTCTGATTGAATACAAGGCTGGGATTCTGCCCCCTAAAACACAACAAGGAAACACAAAATGGCGGCTCGCACATCGGCCATTTTAGGTCTTCTTAAAAACACTATAGAGTCTACCTTTCGGCTGTTTTTCCGAGCCTGCTGCCTCGCGGGGAAGAAAGAGCTGCTATTCTTTCGACAGTGATGGAGAATCAATTTTGTTGCCAAGCACTGAAACGAAGCCAACAGACCCAACGACACACTCACGGGCACAAAGTAAGAGAGCAACTCGAACAATACTTAGTATCGGACAGCTGTAACGTTCACAGAGAAAAGGCGTCATCACATACAGCGTGTTACTGGCACCGACAGCAGGTCAGATTCGGCACTGAACTAGCAGTTTGTACTTGTGCTTTCTTAAACTTGTATTCATTTCACTAAGAAAGAGTTGGCTCATTCTCAGGCAGCTGACTGTTAAACTCTTATGGGATAAAGGTTTGGATGGGCCAGCAGGTCAATAACATGGCAGCGACTGAAGGGTTAATGGGCCAGACTAAATGCCAGACCTGGGCCTCAGATAGACAGAGAAGGGGTTAGGAGGTACATTGCTTGCATAAATTAGCATACAGCCACAACCCCTGAGACTTGGTCCAGACCAGCCCATAGTTAGCATGCAGTAGACCCTGCTAGTCTGATTACAGAAGACCAGACAGACAGAAGGGGTTGGGGGGGGGGGGGGGGGGGGGGGGGGGGGTGCTGGCACGATGCCCAACTCTGCCACCGTGCCAGTGACAGATCTACGAGCTCTGTTTGGTCGCCGAGAAATGTCCCCTGACTGGAGCTGTATTTGGAAGGAAGACTAATAGTGATATGACACAGTGTACGGGGGGGGGGGTCGGGGGGGGGAATGGGTCAAATTAATGGACATCAAAACAGGACATCTGAGCATGGCCTTGAATGGAAAAAAAACATTTAAACATTAAATGCTTGTGGGAAATTCTGTGCTTCTGGGTTAATTGCGAAAATTGGCGTCCCATTCCCGGCACAGTTCCCGACTGTTGTGGAAACACAGAGGCCAAACCCGGTCAGTCATGTGAGCTCTATTGGGCGGCTGTTGTCTGTGATCGTGGACTTTGTCTATGGCACATGAAAGGGACACACATGGCTCAGCTGGGGGGAAAATCATTTTCTCTGTCAACAGCTCCAAAATAAATGAGCCTCCAGCCAGTGGGGCAGCTGAGAGGATCTTGACGACATTTGGCCTGTTGAGTTAATCTCATCTGCCTATCAGAGTGTGTGTCTGTGCATCTGTTTCAGCTGAACGACGACTAAATGATCGTCAATTTGTATCTGCAGTATTTTGTAAAAGCCAAGAAACACAGACCTTGTCCTCGCTTGCCCTCGGATAAAGCTGCTCTGCGGTATTCAACCAGGATATGTTTTTCTTGAGACAATTTCCTGCTTTAGTATGTTAATCTTTCGTCGGGTGACAGTTACTCATGTTTCTTGTGGGTGTTCCAAAAACCACATGTCAGTCGTAGCACTGGGAATTTGATCTTTTTCTATAACAAACAAATGTATAGCAACAGCATCTAAAGCTCATGCCTGACTCTGTTGAGACCTGCAACGACCGATATTTGTTTAAAATAAATTCATTTTCATAATACCGCCACAACTATAGAATAAGAGGGCCTTTAAGGTTAACACCTACAAAAAACACAAGATGTTTATCTACCTATTCCACTCTTGTTGATTAAGTTAAGAACACAATCTGAATGGCTGCTAAATTGAATTACAAGCATTTTTTTAACTTCTAACGTCAAGCTGCTGCTCTAAAAAACACCCCTAGTGCTCCATCTTTAACAAATCAAAACCCTTGCGAAAAATATGGTGGAAGCAATAGGCCTTCGCTTTCTCCCCAACACCGTGAAAGGATGCGGGTTTTGTCGGATTCGTTCCTCGCCCAATACAAACAACGTAAACACACATATTAAACAGCGAATCCCCAAACGCACACAACACACTCAATTGCCAACAAAACTCCTCTGAAATGGAGCAGATTTTTCGCAGTATATATACCTATTGGATTGCCCGGTCCCTTGGTCCGCGAGATGGGATGAATGCTTGGCAGACACAACGGAGGGGGCACCAGACGATTGGTACAGGTTCTTGTGTGTTTCTCCCCCTCTCTCTCTCTCATCTCTCTCTCTCTCTCCCTGAGCTTTGTGCCAAGAATGGGCAGTGTCTGTGTGCCAGGCAGAATTTCAATGAGGGAGGAAGGAGTCTGTGATGGTGGGCAAAGAGGAGGAGGAGCGGTGGGGGAGCTGGAGTTGGCAGAGGAAGTATGCCACACAATAAATGGCAGGACGAAGAACTCCCACAGTTAAAAAGATGCAAACGGATGTCTTGTCTTACTCGAGTCTTATTTTGGAGAAAAAAAATAGTGTCCGGGCATCTGGCCGATCTTCAAGAAGGCTGATCTTCAGTAGAGCGCTGTGGTGATTTTGTCATGCCTGCTATTGATCTTCCCCACTCCCCGAGGAGTTCCTGATCACATTAAAAGGACGATGGACGGGTGCACTGAGCCTCCTCCGTGCTCACTTGGCACGGTGCTCGCTCTGATGTTCTGTACGTCCTCATTAACCGAGCGCAAACACACGAGGCTCACGTGTGTGCGTGTAAACAGAAATACGCCGCCACATGCGTGTACTCGCACACAACCAGTCAGTGGTAGACAGTTGCTTGACCTGCGTGTACATGAATGAAGCTCATCCTATCTGATCCTGATATAGTCATTGTTAATTAAAGGAAAATGTTTCCAGTCCTTTGCCATCAACTCCACTGTTTCGCAAGACAGAGGGCCGCACACACAAATGTAAGGATTGCAGACATAAGAGTTAGGTAAACATGTCAGGCATGTGTTTGATGAAAAGATAGTATGACCCAGATAAGGCAGAAGTATAAGGGAGCCATTGTGTTGACCATTTTAATATGAAATAATAAATAATATATATATATATAAGACAATACCTGAGTGTATTAGTCAAAGTATACCCGAGAATTATTCCGGATGCGTTTCTAAAAACTGAATGAAGAGAATGTAGATCAAAGGTTTTGTTTCCTCTTCATTTTGTTTTTTCCACTTGTCTATGCTTTTGCTAATGTTCTGATAAGATGTGCGGTTAGTTACCATGGTTTCAAGTGTTTTTTTGATCGCTCAGATGGTTGGCCTGCATGTTGCTACACGCCTACATGTTATAGCATTCACTAATGTCACACAGAGTAGGCCATAGACACTCACACACATGCGCAGGGTGTGCGTGCATATTTGCGCGCATGTACACAAAGACGATGCGTGCAAGAGTGCAAAGTGGTGTAGGTCAGGATGAAACAGCTGCTGCTTCCTGTATGAGAAGAGAAACTTCCTGTTGCCTCGCTGCGAACCGCGGCTGGTCAGCCAAGATATCAACCAATCAGCTATGTTTAGGCTGAATGCAGGAAGTTACCCTGACTGCCTCTAGGAGAAAAACTCAGAAACATTATGAGGCAACACGCTAAGTTCATCTGAGGATAAGAGAGGGGCGGGGAAAGAGCTCTCCTACTCCTACCTCTCTTTCTGTCTCTGTAACCCTTGTTCTCTCTCTTTTTCTACAGCTTCTTCTTTCTTAACATTTTCCTTTTGTCCCTGTCACACGTCGACGTTCATGAGGAGAGGTTCTTTTGGAGGTTTCTTTTGGTAAACTCATTTGCTGCTTAATGCCAACGCTGGTTGATTTGAAATGACAGAGGGTGATGCAGGGGAATTAGGAGTAATGTACCCACGAGATGTGATGACGGTGAGGGGTATGTTGAAAGGGTCTGCCCATATTCACTGTTTCATAAACACGTGGCACGAAGGCGCCATCTTAACACCAACCCTTATTTAGATCAAGATACAGCACTAACAATAAGCAGTCAAGTTAAGAGTCCTGATAGTACATACAATATGCAGGTAATTCAGATTGATCAATCTGTATTAGATTTCCCCTCTGAAAGTAGGTTGAAAGATCAAATCGGTTGTCGATTAATTCACACATCCTGTTTTATCTACTTCGGCGAGTGCAGCAGTAATATATGCTTTTGTTAAATGGCATTCTGGCCCCTGTAATCAAAATATGCAGTGCAATATGAGTAGGATAAACATCGATCGAACAAATGCTGCTGGTCTCTTTTGGTTCTTTTTCAACAGGCGGGTGACACTGGTGAAAATAGATCAACAGCTTTACTGATACAATGAGGAAGAACTACTGAGGAACACCAACATGTCTTTACAGTGTCGTCCGTTTGTTTGACCTAACTCGGTTTCATTTCTGCCTCAGTTTCCTCTGAAATGCAAAGTATCATAAACAGTAGCCTATGACGCCGCAGGGTGTCGAGGCAAACGTTACAGTTGCCACCTTTCAACTGCCGCACCTCTAGATCGCAGAAAGATAAACCTTGCGCACAAACGGGCATGTTCCTGAGAAACAACTACCCCATATCTGAGTTCTAACGGTGGCAGAAAGTGCAAACAGCGTCAATGTTGCCCTTACACTCGCTATCATAACTGCTCTGGGTGATAAGATACCTGCCAAGTGTCTCACTTGTCCTGTGGGTGGAGCTTAACTTGCACTGACCTGAACACAACAACAGCTCTGTGGCTCGATCGACCCTCTGAGGTCAGAAAGTGACCCGCGGAGGCCTGTCCTTCCTCCTGCCAGTCTACAAAGAGACACCTGTTTGGTACGAAAAGCCACAGAAAGACTGTTTGCCACCCTGTCAGAGCCTGCTGTCCTAGAGCAGAGAGGGGAGAGGGAGAGGAGGACAGGGACAGAGAGAAAAAAAAGAGATAATGGAAGCAGGAGAAAGAAGATGGTCAGCAGGGAGCCGAGGAGTCCCCCTGAGCTCCAGAAAAGTTTCTCCTGCTATGTCCATGGAGCCAAAATGGCGGTGAGCTGATTGCAGCGTGGCAACTGACGACGATAGACACATTTACAGTAGGAAGACCACGATGAAGGACAGAGATGAGGGTGAGAGGAACCGAAGGAGAAAGATTATAGGGCTGTGGAAAAGATGGGAAGCAGTGTCGCAGGATAAAAATGAAAAATACCTGGAGCCTGTACGTGAGCGGCGGGCTGGGCCAGAGGACTGGAGGAGAAGAGGGCCGTGATGGCGGGAAGAAGGGAAAAGAGAGGAGTAGAGCACACCCTCTGAGAGCTACACCCCCTTCCCACAATCCCCTCCTACTGGCGTGAGTGCGTCTGTCCGCACACAGGGTGACAGAGGGACGTCTGCTCTCCCCACAGCCCTATAACACATACACAGAAAACGCACACAAGCCACAGTATCAACCACACTGAGCACAACGAAAAGAGAAAACTGACTTCCAATAGACTCACGGTTACTTGTAGTTTGCGTATGACCAAAAACGGAGACAAGCACACACAAGCACACAGCAGGAGGACACTTTAAAGCTCAAACATACACATAATCAATTCGCCAGCCTTTGGATCGCCCTCTGCTCTGCTCTGCCCTGTGCTGTGTTTGCCTCGGTCCGCCGGCCCACTTTGGCACTGCTGCCAAGAGGGAAGGGGAGAAAAAGGAGGGGAGAGGGGGGGAGTGTAGAGACAGAAAGAGGAAGGGAGGGACATGCTGTAGCGAGAGAGAGAGAGAGAGAGAGAGAGAGAGAGAGAGAGACAGAGAGGAGGAACAGAAAGAGGAGGAGTCAGAGAAAAAGAGTTAAGACAGAGAGTGAGACACAACCAGACAATAAAAAGAAAGAGAAGAAACTGTCGTGACACGGTTACACAAAACAGCAGGACGGCAGCCCTCTGACAAAATGTATGTTAATCATGTGAAATCCGAAACACACCTCTCACCCTGTACTGTACTTGTTGTATTGGGCAGCAACAGACAGATGGCGAGACAGACAAGCCCCTCTGCCATGTTGTTCCATCTCACCGTATATATTTACAATCAATAGATCCAGAAACAGCCCATACTGGTTCGAACTCTGAACTGATGGACATTTGTTGTCAAGTTCTCTCGCCTCGTCTTTTTTCCGAAATCTGCTTTTCTCTGCGTCCCCCCCCCCCCCCCTCCTCCATCCTTCTGCAAATTCGTCCTCTCCCTCTATCGGGGATAATATCTGCCCTCCGCGGTGGGAGAGGTTTTAGGGAGTTAAGCTAAATGGATCAATGGGAGAGGAGGGTGGATATTTCAGAGAATGTCACTTTTTTTCCCCCTAGCCGTTGGCATCCTTCCCACGTCTCCCTCTGCTTTCACACACCAGCCAGTCAGCTGAACACCAATGGATCTTGGATCAGCGAGCCGTCGCCTCTAGATGACCCCAATCATTAGGAGAGAAAACATAAATCCATCTGCTCATAAATGGCCGTCCCTATCTATAGCCTGGTTGCGGCCCAATCCCTGGTGTTTGAGCGGGTATCCCAAGCCGAGCCAACCAATCAGAACTTGCTTCTGAGCTGACGTCATTTTGCAAATGCAGAGTGCAAATTCAAAAAAGAAAAAAAACGGGAATGCTTTTTAAATTGGAAACAAACACTCTCTTCTTTTAAAACTTACATCAACCACTTGAAGACACACAAAACAAAGCTTTCGTACATTAAACAGTTGATTTCTCGTCACAGCTGCTGTAATACCGGAGTTATTTAGTCCTCAAACTCACACAGACACACACACTCACACATTTTTGGAGGGTTCTTCCAGTCCTCAAACACCACGGAGACAAAACAGACCACTATAGTCCAGCTTCTCTGCTTAAACTCCACATGAGTCTTTGCTCGAAGACACGACAATGGACACAGACACACACACACATTCATACTGTACACAGGCGCACACACACATATGGTGCGAACAATCCGGTTCCTCCATGGAGGCTCAGATTCAGCCAGCAGGTTGGACAGCCCCTCAACCTGACGTCACGTCTCCTTTGTTGCTTATGCATTTATTTCTCTCCTCAGCTGAACTCTCTGAACCCAAAGGCCCCCCCCCACCCCCACCCCCACCCCCCCCGCCTCCCGTCCTGTCCTCCAGCCCTACACTTACCCCCTGCCAATGAAGGCGGGCAAATACAGTATGGCTTTAACAAGGAACAAAAAAAAAGGGAGAGACAGACAGACACAGAGAGGGGAGAAACAGAGAGAAGGAGAGAAAGGAGCTCAGATGTCTCTCACTTTTTCTTTTGCTCCTTTTCTTTCTTCGATCGCTCGCCGTGTCTCTTCCTGCTTGGCTTGTAAAAAGTTTCAGCTGCATGGCGGGGCCGGCCTCTTTTGGCAATCGTCCAACTCTTGACTCTCCTGTCCCCTTGCAAGAGGGAGAAGGAGGGGAGGACAAATATAGTCACAGCTAGACAGTACTGCAGCGGCAGATGTACTCTGAATGCACAGCGACCATTTCTATTTCATACAGGAAGAGAGACGTTTGTGACTTGTTTTCAGTATTTATAATAAGCAACAGTGAAGCATTGCACAGTGGGTCTCATGTAAGCTAATCACAGCTTGAGACTTTGAGCAGAGTTTTTGAACGGCTGTGCCACAGTTGTGTGTTTAGTCTGCCTTTAACTGAACGTGACAGCTGAGTCTGATAACAGTGTGTTTTGGTGCTCACGCCCAGTTCACACAGGGACACACTCACTTTGTTATCTCTCCTGGTATCAATAACACAAGCAGCTCAGTACAGACAGATTTACACATGCACTGGGAAGATTTGAAACTAAATATTTACATTATTTAAAAAGATAAAGCGAACTGGCCTCTCTGTTTCACTGCATAAGTACACGGATACACTCATGAACTTTGTTACTGATTTACTTAGCTCAACCTCGTGCACAGGGGTTTTAATATTGTAAAGTCAAGGTAGTTTATCAGAAAAAGTAGCCTAATCATTTAATGAATTACTCTAAACTATAGTTTGTATTTGCTTATAATACTCTGTAATTACAGGACTGATTAAAGCATTACATTTTGAGAAAATGAATAATAAATGTATTTGTTATTTCACTGTTTCTCACTCTTCCATGAGGCTAACCTTAAAATAATGGGCAATCTGTTTCCACAGCTCTTCCAAATTGTACACCTTTTTTTCCTATTATGTTTCCTAAAGATTATTATTTGGCTATAGGCAGTCAGCTAATATGTCCACATATTAGTTTATGAGCTAAAATATTGTAAAGGCATACATAAACACATTTTTGGTGGTACAATAATTATGGAAATTATTATTATTTATTTATTTGAATTGAAAATATATCCATAGAAATATACGTGTATCAAGTTATTGATTAACTGAATAAACACAGAATAATAATCTGAAGTAAACTCATTATGGGGGAAATAAAGAGTTGCACAAACGCACTTGTCCTGCCTGCAATGACGGGTTGTTTAGTTATTGTTTGAAGCATTTAATAAAGAAGTTATTTTAATTAAAAATGAGCTCTTATATCTGTCGTGGATCAAGAAACGTTAATGCGATCATAAAGTGTGACGTCAGGTTTTTAGAGGCCCCATAACATGTATTTAGTGTGGTTTAGAGTAACCGAATTATTATATTTCGCACAAATGATCCAAATGCTGGCGAATAAATGCCCCTTGAGGAAAAATGTTGATATTGGACTGTATAAATAAAATTGACTTGATTAAATAGAAACAGCTCATTGAATGATTGTAGAGTCCTGACCAACAGAATGTCTTCTGAAATGATGTGGATGCTAACGTTACAAGCTAACGTTACAAGCTAAAAGCTACTAGCTTGTCCGATTTGAAGAAGTGTTTACCAACTGGGGGAAAAAAAGTCAAGACTCTTGAAAATGCATAACTTCAAAACAACAACCCAAGCTAAATAAACTTTAGAAAATCATAAATTAGAGCTAAACTGCTGCTTACCTGGCTGAAGAGGCTTTGCGAGCTGGTCGGACAAAACAATGCTGCACAGAGCAAACCACATGCATAATTTAGAGAGGAGGAATATCTACATAATATACATTTTCAGAATTTATTTAGCGTTATATACTAATTTACTATGTACATGATAACGGAATCCATATAGGCCACAGACTATGACTCTTTTACGTTTTAATTTAGATCATCAGTAGGTACAAGTGTATCCAGTATCTGTCTAACAGGTGGCTTGATGCAGTTTTTGCTTAGCTCTGATTGGCTCATTGGTCCAAACAGTAGCCAATAGTAATCACAGTGGGACATCTCTGGTGGCACTAGAGTGGCAGCCAACTTGAAGATTGATAATTGTAGCAGGTATTAAACTGAGCACAATAAATGTGTCTTCTTTGATAGTTGCTATGATTTCTTTCTCTCTTTTTTTTGGGGGGGGGGGGCTTGGTACATGAATGCAACACTTTGTTCACTAACAGATGACAGTAATAGTCAGATTAAAACCTAAACAGTTTATCTATGTAACAGAACATCTGCCCTTAGAATAATACAGGATAGATTATTCCACTGTCACTGACTCTTGTTATAAACTAACATTTGGAGCAGGTTTCACTCTAGTTAGATGAGGCGCCCCATCTAGTGGAATACTTGTGTAAATGCATTCTGTGAGCCGTAAAGGCAATCCTTGAGGAATCATCCCAATTTTTTTTGCAGATGCTGTTTTTTGTTTATTATTATTCCTCCTAATTCCCTCTCGTGTGTGAATTTATCTACTTTGAGATCAGTCTGTACTTCTCCACTGTGTATTTATGTGTGATTTATGGAATTAGTTCACATACTGTAACAAGGCTCTTTATTTTATTTTAAACATGATCTATTACAGAAAAGTCAAGAGAAGAACACAGTAACCCATACGGTCATAAATAAGACATAGAAGACAAATCAAGCAAATGTTCGGGTGGAAAAGAAAAAAAAAACGTACGTTTTAGTAAATTATCAGGAGGAACTGGGTTAAGATTAGATATCATGTCATATTATTGCAGTTGTGTTTGTGTTTGTGTATATGTGTGTGTGTGTGTGTGTGTGTGTGTGTGTGTGTGTGTGTGTGTGTGTGTGTGTGTGTGTGTGTGTGTGTGTGTGTGCGTGTGTGTGTGTGTTCAGGGCCTTGGACTCATCATGATTCAATTGTATTAGATTGTTGTTGCTAAATGATCAAAGTGGCAAGTATAACTATAATGTCGGGCAACGGTGACGACAACAACCCGGAAGTGGGAAAGAGAAAAAAGAATTGAAGGGATGGAGCGTTGGAATGACCATTGAATGTCTTTGTTTCCATAATGAAGAGCAGCCTAACCACTCTGTGGACTCTGTGAAATGAATAATCCTGAAGAGTCTGCCCTGCAGCCGGTCCCTGAGTGAGTGAGACAGAGGTGGAAAGTATTAAAGGATAAAGGAGAGAGACAGAGAGAGGCTTACTTCCCATACACTTTCTATATTTAAACAGAGTCGACATCTTTAAAATGCATGCCAATTCCAAGATGCGTTGTGGCTTTTATTTCTGACAGATTTTGAATTTTGAAATCCCTTTTTTTCCTCCTTTTCTTTTTCTCTCTCTCTAGAAACTTGGAAAGAAAGAAAAATAACTACCTGATCTCCACTGGTGCCTCAGACCTCACTGGGGAAGGGAGACAACCCTGCCAAGGCCTGTGTAGACATGTTTGTACATGAAGGAAATCCACCTGATGTTAGGCAATCTGTCATCTACTGTCTCTCTACTTCAGTCTGAGGCCCTGCAGCCCGTCCGTCATCATTATCAGCATACTTACCTTGATCACTTTTGCTTGTTCCAAATAAATGTTTTTATAATTTAACCCTTTGTCATTCATCTTGACCCAACTAAACGATGAAATGGCTCTTTATTTTCTGGCATAAATTCACAATGATGAACCCAAATAAAACATTTACCAAAAAAGATAGCTTCCTTATTTGTTGTCAATGTAATTTACTTTTTCATCAATCAGTACTATGTATGGCCTGCTAGTCCCCTGATACAGTAATATACTCATGACTATGGTAATACTGCCCCCCAGTGGCCATATTCAGGGATAACATCATTCCAATGACACATCAAGTGGGTGACAAATGCAATTTCATGTAGGTGCAGATAGCGAAAGCAAGCCTTAAATATATCGGGATGAGGTTGGGAGTTCAGCTTTAAACCTCACTGACCACTTCTGATCCGACTCCAACTGTTGGAAACAGGTGTAACTCCTGCTCAGATATCAGCATTTAATTTAATCTGTACCATTAAACAGGAGCTTACTGTCAGCAGTTGAGAGTAATAGTGTTTAAGTCTCTTTGTCAGTCTCGTGACATTTCATCCAGAGCCCATTACATCTCCTTTTACAATAGAATCACTGTTACATGGCTGCATGTCCTCTAATTACTCTTACCTTGCCCAGTATAGGAGAATAATACTGTAGGCGATGTAAATCATTAACCAGCGCATTAACCCAAGCCTATCTAGATCCCTGAGCAGCTTTGTCAGCCCCCCCAGTATCCCAGCACGTCATGAAGTGTATAGTTTCACAATATGTAATGTGACATCAGAGGGTATTTACAATCGTCTTCTTGTGTTACGAAAGTAAATATATAATTGGTACAGAATATATTTGAATAAATACCTGAATAATAGACACACAAGAAAAATAGTTCGTTGAAGATCAGTGAGCCTCATGTCACCAAGTGATATATACATATATATATATATATATATATATATATATATATATATATATATATATATATATATATATATATTTTTTAATATATACCAAAAAAAATATTAATAAATGTACAGCTGTGTAGGGTCCATGGACTGATATTGGTTCTATGAAGAAAGGAAGCACGACTGTTTTAATTAATGTGCGAATAAATCTGTGTTGACTGTAATATAAATCGCTTTATGGAATATGTGATTTTACTGGGAATTATTTTCATAGGCAAGATTTGCTGCATGGTAATTTGATTAAACCCAATAATCTAGGAAGGTGACCTCGAGATTAGGTAATAAAGCAAAATTGTATTAGCACAAACCTGTTGACACATGCGCGTGTAGCTCTCAGGCCCACATAGTGAAGCAGCATTGTTGTTGTTTATTAAACTTGTAGTATAATACTTCTCCACTATCAGTGCAAATATGTAGTCAAAGCAATATTAGGGTTGAAATCATCAAAGTGACCTACACTCAACACTACCATCCTTCCCTATCCCCCCTTTTCCCTCTTCCACCAGGAGTCCGGTGTCATGGGAGGAGTTTGCGTTGGGACACCCAAAACTTTTGCGTGTGCGCGTGTTTCGACGCCACGCCTCTGTGCGTTTTCCTCCGCGCGTTGATTCCATACCAAACTCATACTTGGCATTCCGCCTTTTTTTTCTGTCAAACACGGTTATTTGTACCGAGGAAATACTCGCGATACACAAAGCAAAACTGCTTTAGAAACGACTCCGTACGGGGAAGAGCGTGTGCCTGTAACAACGAGGGCAGGAAAGCCATAGTGAGGTGAGTGCGCTCTCAGATAGTTCTTTGTTGTGTGCTCAAACTTTCCTGCTGCGGCAGCTGCTTCGCTTCGTGTGTGCTTGGAAGTTTTGGGATATTTGACATATTTCGCATTTTCCCCGCTGCCGCTTCGCTGAATCAGAGGCTCCTGTGTTTTAGCAGTGAGTTCCCGTTTAATTCACCCAGCCTCTCGTTGTTGTGTGTTCGCGGTGACTTTTCAGGCGTCTTCTTGGACTTAGTTTGGAGTTTGTTGAGGTATTATTAGCTCGCAAGCTAACCAACTAGCACGCCAGCTATCAGTGGCTTGCCTGTAAAATGCCCACTGAAGTGTAGAAAACAACACCGCCTATTGTACTTTAAAGTGGTTTACGGTGTTTTAACAACAGCTAGGCCGAGTTTTTTTTCCACTCTTTTGGATCAAAGGGAAGATTTTGCCAACTCACAGTTGGCTACACGGCTTCCAACCGTTGAGTGTGATTTCGTTTCTCCCCCCCCCCCCCCCTCATAGCTAGCCTTAACGTTACATGCTAACAGAAAGAATTCCTTTCGTGTTATTATAAAAGTGTCACCAACGTGTGAGACTGGTCTTACGGGTTCAGCAGGAGACAGAGGAGGAAGAGAAAAAACACCTTTGTTCGTCTCCAGCACACACATTATCCTGACTGAGTTATTCAATTGCTGTAAGATTTGATCTTTAGACTCGTACGAAGTGCTTAAAGTCTGATTGATTTGCTGTCTTGAACCTACAGGAGCCTGTTGTTGTTGTTGTAGTAGTTGTAGTAGTAGTAGTAGTAGTCAGCTGAGGTGGCCATGTTAATCTGAAAGTACTGTGATGAGATCTAGCTCGGTTAATCATAAAGTCACCGTTCCTATTGGAGCAGAAGACAGGCCATAGTGTGCATGTCTCTTGTCAATGTTAGCTGAGCTCATAGCTTTATTTAGCTCAATGCTCTGGCTTCTCTGCACCAAACATCTGACCTTTTGGCCACTGGGAGAGCTATATTGAAACTGACAGGGCCACATATGCCTTCAGTGCATAATGGCCTAACTTTGCATCACCACGACTCTGGCAAGCTGTTGCTGTGATGCCCCAGTTGCAATGTTAGACCAAAGTAACGTTTCCATACAGTCAGTCCTGTTACATGCACTCCCTGGCCAAGCTATCAATACACTTATACATGTTTTGACCTTATTTCCTCAAATCATTTATATATCTGTGTACAGGTTTGCTCCGACTTTATTAAAGTATTGAAGTGGCCTTTTCATTGCCACAAACAGAGCTTACATTGTCATTAGGGTGACAACGTATTGAAATGACCATAAATCGTTGTTAATACAGCAAATTCGGGTGTATTTAATGTTGCACAACCCAATCTATATTCCCCTTTTTGTGTCGATATGCCACTTGGAGACAAAGAAATGTGCCGTATGTTATCCCATTTAGCAGTGACCCCCTATGACCAATCACCACAGGTTATGGCCAAATGCTGCACTCTAGTCAACGTTGGAGCTCGACGTTTCCCATTTCTATTTGCACCTGTAAGCTTTCCAGGTGCACGACCCAAACCAAATCATGTCTGACTGTGACAAGCTGATGAATTTTTGGCTAGCGTACATGCAGTTAAATTCCAAGCAGTGCAGCCACCTTGCATATTAACCAAACAAGGAAAAACAATATGAGGTAACCTTGGAATGCAATTGGGCACAAAGGACGTTTTTCCATAGACTTATATTGAGAAATCGGAAGAGAATTAAATAAATGTTACACTCTAAAGTCAAACATTTTCTGCTTTGCTTTTAAGTGGTGTTCCATTGTACTTTTTCTCGTAAGCAGTTGGCAATTTTCGAGTTCTGAGTTGTCTGGAACGCAGGGTGAGCTTTGAGTAGTTACCTGCGATGTTTCTCTCTCCATCTTTCATTTGAAAGCCTTTGTAGGCCCGAGTAGGTGAAAATACAAAGGATTTCACAAGAACAAAATGGCAAAGATATGTTCGAAGTCTGAAAATATTAAAATCATTTAATCATCTTGTGACCTCTCAGATTAATCACCCACAGGTAGGGAACCTCTGTTGCATTGTGAATTGTACCCTAAACGTCCATGTCCCCATGAATACCACAATGCTGCTTCACTCCCGTCGGCGGTGATTCAAACGGTGAATGCCCTGTGCAGAGAGTCCAATAAGCCCACCACAGCAGGGGAAGCTCCTGCAACCACATTGATCCTCTGTGGTTCTTCTGTGGCAGGGGCCATGCTAGACACACTCTGGAAAACATTACACCAAGTGGCATTCATGTTGCATATGTGTGCATGTGTTTGAGGAGACTTGGAGCATCTTCAACAATAACAGAAGAATGTGTAATTTCCTCATGCGGCCTTAAGTTGCAGGCGTCTGGGAAGTTCATATGGCTCAATAACTGCCTTTTTTAAAGTAGTGTTGTCTAGGTTTTGTAGCGAAAGGAAAATGTCGATCTGGTCTTGCCATCACTAACTTGTATAACCGTAATAGCTCGACCGACTGGCGGAGTCTTCGTTGACCGTGGCCAGCGTCTTTGTAAATTTACAAACTCTTAATGTTTTGCCATTTTGCTTGTCAGGTCTTTAACCCCCGGATGCCAGGGCTATTAATACACCCTGTGTATGGAGGCGGTAAACAACTTCAGATGAATCTGATCTCTCACTGTTGGTGAAGTGTGGAGATATTTGGAGTCCAGAAAATCTGTCGCGGTTCTTGGCGACCGCATGGTTAATCCGGGTCCCATCTGTCTGTCGCAGTGTGTTCGGTTGGATAAAGTTGATTTCTTGATCCGCCTGTCGATGAGACTCATTTAAAACTCGCAGGGTTTAATTAATCTTAGCGAGCAATGCACAAATTAAGAACTATGGATGCACAGATCTGAGTTTTTTAGTCTCGATACTGAAATCTGTACCTGGGCTTTGGGTATCGGCTGATACCAAGTGCTGTATTAAGTAATAATCTGTATGCTTCACTGTGTGGAAGGGACGTGGCTCATTCTTTTATGTGGAAGGTAACCTCAGGCTTGACTTAAACATTGCTTTCTTAACTTTGTAAAACAAAAGATATACATTTATCATTATTTACCAGTAACTTGTTAAAGAAATCTTCAAAATGTACAAGACTTACAATTCAATTGTCAACCTTTTTTTTTATTGCAGCAACTAATTGATCAAAACTTGTATAGACATAGAATTGAAGTTAATAGATTGTCCCCATTCTCACCGATACCCGATCCAGCTATTTGAGTCGGTATGTGTCCGGTATCAGTTCATCCCCATTAAGACTCAGTTATATTCTCTTGTTTATGAATAGTTTGAAGGTAAGAACATTTAAATTGTTCAGCACCACGAATAGCTGGATCTTTGGTGGTTTGAAGGTACAAACAAATTTAACTACAACAATGTATTTTGTTCATTATTTCTTGTTCACAGGCTTTAGGGGTTGTGTGTGGCTGAAGATGATTTCAAGCTGAGCTTTGTTTTGAAAACCAGAAGACGGCTGCATTCATTTCTTCAGACCGTGCTGATTGCGATGCCTTTTTTCTAAATTCATCAGCTATAACAACAAATTCGGCTCTCTGCTCTCACATTGTGGTACATATATTTTGGTGTAATGCTTTTTTAATGTGGAAGAAAAGTGTTCACCAAACTAGTTTTACTTTTAACAAATCAATCAGCAAGACAGGTTTATAAAACAACAAAATAACATACTGACGGTCTTTTAAGATCAAACGTGAATAATGTGTGCGAATAAATCACACGCCAACTTAAACATTTGAACCCATCCATCTCTATGATGGTGGCTAGCTTAATTAGGCAACTAGTTACAGCTGAAGTCTGCCAGCCACAGTTGTCCTTTTCAGCCGTCAAAATCAACATTCGCAGAATAAGTATGAAGGCTGCTTTTCTGTGATATCCAAGAGCCATTGTTTTAAAAACTAGTAATACATCTGCCGCTATTGTCACTGTAAACTGCATGCCATGTGACAACAGAAAGTCTGACAGAAGATGTGAAATCTTTTAAAAACCCTCCTGTCCTGTGTGTTTTTAGGTGTGTTGTGGTCAGGAGCCGGCATCATTGCGTCGGAGTGGAGTTGCCGTGGCAGCCCTGACGGGGCGCAGGAGGACGGCGGCGATGGAGAAGGAGCGGCAGACGGGGCGGACCGCGCGTTGGACGGCGACCCCGAGGGAGTGTGGAGTCCAGACATCGAGCAGAGCTTTCACGAAGCTCTGGCCATCTACCCTCCCTGCGGCAGGAGGAAGATCATACTCTCTGACGAGGGGAAGATGTATGGTGAGGAACCTAACGTAATGGTGATCAGCCAGCCAGCCGTCAGATCCATGTTGATGGTGATGTCTGGATGACTTTAAAATCACAATATGTATCAACCTTAGCAGCAGTATCGTTAGGGAATGATGCTTCCAATCCACAGCATGTTAGGGCCCGTACCAATGCAAACAAAACATTGTTTACATCCACTGTGCAGTGGATTTTAAACTGGGAAGTAGAACTGCGATACAATGGTCGATTTTAAATTGAGATTTTTTTGTTTGTAATGTTTCACTTTTTCTTTCACATCTAAGTAATTGGTTTGGATAACAGTTTACAATTCTACTTGTATGAACTTTGTGTATATGTTTAGTGAAGTCAGCACAAAAAAAAAAGAGATAACATAACTTTCAGAGATCACGTTTTTTCTTCTTCTGTCGATACAAATTACCGATCGCAGACGAGCCCTTTCAGCTCATTCAGATCGTTTTGTTATAGCAGCTCGTAGAAAAGGCTCCAGAATATATTCTTTTCACCAACGTCCCAAAAAATGTTTCAGTTGCCCGGAAGTGTAAACTGTCAAAAATTCCAAATGTTTTTCTTTGTTATTGTCATCTATAGTTGTTATTTGCATAACAACACACAATTCGAACGATTAGAAAATAAAAGATTGTATTTTTATTGTTTAAAATAATTCTTGGCATTAGTACTCATTAGTAAGTTAAACGGGTAATGAAATCTTCAAACAACTGTAATTATTCAAGTTTCTCACCAAAAACTACATTTTGCAAGATTTCATTTTTTACTGAATGGAGCATTAACGCGTCCTAATTTAACTGAGTGGAACCTCTGTATGTTTGCTCCGGTGCTGCCAAAGTTACAAGCTCTCACAGAAAAACACAGATGTGTTGATCAGTGGAGCATTATAAGGGACCGTCCACTACAAAGCATCAATGTCAATCTCCCCGTCACATATGTTTTACTGAATATTGGCCGAAAACAATCGCCAGTAAAACTTAATTTCACATTTTGATGATAAAGTGAGATTAATCCGTGGTTCACAGGTGTGCCGAACCGCGGGGGGGATCGGCACAGATCACGGATCAACTACAGTCCGTTACACCACGACCATAAAGTAGAACGGCCAAAATGAATGAATGAACTGCACACACTCTCTAACAGCCTTCAGGTTTATAGAATTATATGAAACTTCAACTTTGTCACTCAAAAGGCAATGTCCCCTGTGAAGAACTGTAAACCCAGAGGCTGATTGATCATTCTTGTCCTCTTTGGTTTTGCTCGGGTGATCTGCCTGCAGGTATTTTGGGAGATGGCTGTTTAGCTTGAGGTCAAAGGGCATCCAGCACTGACTGGATCAAAGGTTAGAGCAGGTTGAGATTTCAGGTCAGGTTCGGGTAAGAATATGAAGACGGTGCTTGATCTCTCATTCCTCTGGTCACTAATTGCTTTAGGACTCATTAGTATCTGTTCAGGATGCTGCCTGCGACTACAGCTTTGACGTATTTGACAGTTTATATTAGAACATTCTTAGCTTTTTTTGACTTTAGTGTTGTCATGCGGCCTGCAGCAGCCTGTGTCATGCATTTGTGTGAAAGGGAAGGTTTGTTTCAACGTGTCCGCAGCGTTTCCTCCTCTTGTGGAAGTGCGGGCTCGCTGTGTTGACCGCCCCCCACTTCCATCTAAGTAAACAAAGAGAGTCCCACCGGTGCACGCATTCACACGTCGGACAGCTACATTGAGATTGAACATAATCCCCGCGCTCTCATTAACCCTCTGGTCTCATTTGCAAGTCACTGCCTATTAATAACAACTGTGACAACTTTGATTCCCCCATTTAAGTTTTAAATATTTGCATAAATTTGTGAAATTTTATAATAAAATACAAAAAACATCAGTTTATTTACAGGTAATACCTCCTTCTGCTAAACTAGGCCAGTCGTATTTGAGCCCCAGTCTCCGTGCTCTCAGTGATCTGTAGCTGCCATGATGTCACCCTGGATTCTGGTGTCAAGCATGTATTCCCAAATTAGGATGATCAGCACACGGATCACTGTCTCAGTGGATTGCACTCACAGGGTGACGCAGATAAAAACAGAGGGTGCTCGTTTGAATGATGATATTACAGCATCATGTTGGTGATGTGCCCAATAGCACAATATGTTTTAGAGTCCACATTTATCAAACTAAGAATGAACTTTTAAGAGAGACAATTTGGTTTTAAAGAGTTTCTAACCAGAGTGTGAAGCATGAGACGCATTTATCCAGCAACGTGTTGCTACTTGCAGCAAAGAGAGAGTAACATCTGCCTTTTTGTTCAAATGCTCACATTTGACTGTATTTATAATATTTTTATGTTAAATCCTTAATATCTTCAGTAGCAATTAATTAATTTAGAATATATAGATATACAAAATGGAGATTAAATAACCGGAAATTTGTTGTAATGGAAACAATCTAAAAGCCATTCTGAATTATTCATATTTCCACAGCTAATTAATTATTCATCACGACCAATGACGTTTACAACATGTCTCTCTCTCAAATGTTACAGTCAAAAAAATGTGATAAATGTCTTTCATTGTTAAGTTTCTGATGGGAGTAAACGTTTGTACTTCTAGTAGTTTGATAAATATAGGCCCTGGTGAGCAGAGCCCAGGGCTTTCTGACTCCGATCAGCTTTGGGATGTGCTTGAATGTCTTTGGGGCCGGAACCCATTTATAGATGGATTCACTCACGTTGGGTCATTCTCTCCTATCTTTAATTGTGTAGACCCATTGAAATAATGTCCAAATAAAGTTAGTTAGCTAGTTATTCTTGGTTAATTATCTCTTTTCATCTCCCTTTTTGATGAAAATCTCATTTCTAATTTCATCAAGAAAAACGTTGAAAAAAATTGATTTATTTAGGGATATACCGATATCGGGCCGGCACTGATTTTAATTCCTGTTTAAGTTTTGACCAATTTGTTGCTGCATTAAAAGGGTTTTAGGTTTGAATTGTAATTCCTGTGAATTTTGTAGACCAAGTTGCTGGTGTCTGGTTTATTATTCTAATAATAGATAACAATTCAGTAGATTTGATGTACATTTATTACATGTAAGAATAAAAGAATGGTGTCTGTATCGGGATGGAAAGGTTGGATCGGAGAGATAAATCTCCAAGTTGAAGACTTTTTGTTTCCTAACTGATCTCCCAATGTGACTTCTGTTTTCGTGTCAAGGTGTAAACGCACACGAAACAAGTGGAACGTGTGACTTCTGATGAAACCTTCTTTGGCCTTATGTGGAGTGTTGGTAGGCTGCAGGAAAGCGCACACGTCCTGTTTTGGGAATTGGAGCAGGCTGCCTGGTCTGAGTCAGGCCCGTCTGTTGATTTTGGGGAATTGTGTGTTCTGGTTACTCCAGAGCTGATGTGACTCAGCCTGATGTGACCTAAGTACCTACAGCATCGCACCACTTCCCAGAAAGGAGGATGGTGATGTCGAGGATGTTGGTGCGACGAAAAGAACAAAGCTGGGGAAGCGGTCTGTACGGCTTCGTTTGGTTTCCTTTAGCCTCTCTAAGTCTACAGCAGGGAGAATAGCGAGTTGCTCACCGGTTACTTTTAGGGACGAGCAGATCATCGGGTGTGGGTTGGAGCCGGGGGAGGCAGATAAAGAAAGGGCTGATCGTGCACTCTGTGTTCACCACATTTTTGAAGCCCGTTAACTACACAAGTAGCCTCACCATCTCTCACTGAAAGTGCATTTGCATTAAACTTTTATGTTATTTCTTCATTTCAAATGGGATGTTCATCTACGCTTGCTTCATGCTAAGATTGATGTTGTCATTACCTCTTATAGGCTCATCTTTGTTTCAGGGAACAAATGAGATCGGTTGCACCAGCGGTTAGCGTGGTGTAATTAAAAACATGGAGGCCTATTTTGTGAACATACCACAGACAAAAGCTACATGGCACAACGTAGGAGCAAAATGATGCTACCGAGTTAGACTGTTAGACCTTTATTTGAGTGGCAGCCATGTTTTTTTCTCTTGAGTTCTACCAACTCCATCCGTGTCTTACTTTCTGATATCAAACACGTTATTGTATTGTGTGTGTGTGTAACCAAGATGCCATGATGACAGAAAATGTGTCTGTGTTTGAAGTGCTCCGCTCTGATTGTATTCTCTTACTTTCTCAATTTTAGGTCGAAACGAGCTGATAGCTCGCTATATCAAGCTACGAACAGGGAAGACGCGCACACGCAAGCAGGTATGCACAGCTGCTGTTTAGGACCACACGTGTGTTTTCATTTAGGATTTGCACCGTGCACATCTTCTCATGTGTTTATTTTGTTGTAAATTACCCATTCACCTTTTTAAATTGATAATTAATGGACCATGGCTAATTCAAATGGCAAAATCACCCTGTGAATGTGTGCTTTTTTTCATGGGGGTCACCCTGCTTCCGTAGGTGTCTAGTCACATTCAGGTTCTGGCACGTAAGAGGGTACGAGAATACCAGACCAGCATCAAGGTGGGTGCCCACTGCATCAACTCTCCCTTCCCTCTGTAGTCACATCCCCTCTTCTTTTTCCTTTCCTTTTTCCTCCCATCCTCTGTCCTTCGTCCTGTCTTTCGTCAGGTCTCTAGTCACCTGCAAGTCTTGGTCAAGAGAAAGTCTCGTGAGATTCAGTCTAAGCTCAAGGTACACATGCTCACTGACTTTATCGTGCTAGCTGCTTCGCTCTGCATGTGACCCAAATCCAACCCAACGTAAACATGAAATCAGCACAGAAGCCTTTGTCCGAGCTTATGGCAGATTTATGCTTCTCTGCTGAGGTCCTACTTACTGTACGAGGGAAGGAAAGTTTAAATGATAAAGCATGACAAGGCATTTAGTGTAGTGGTGATGAGGGGGTTCTTATAGAAGTATCTAAGGCAGGACCACTGGAACAACTTGAAGTATAAATCCAGCTTACAAAGAGTTAGGTGCATGATTTGTAACACCGTCATTAGGGCTGTGAGATAGTGTTTGTGGGAACGTGGCAGGCTCAGGCTTTGCTAACTTGTTATATTTTCTGTCAGTGTTTGACGTCGTCTGGCGTTGCTCAGTGCAAAAGAGAGATTTCTTGAAGGCGTCAGTGTATCCTAATTTGTGGAGAAGAGGTTTTTGTTATAGTGCATGCCCTTAATGTGGAGCAGGTTACTTAGATCAAGAGGCTTGTGGCTATGGACAGATCATTATATTAGATTCTTCTATTAGATGACCTAAGCATGTGCATGGCTGTAGACATAAATGCTTACATACACACAGACATACGTACATCTACGTGCACTTATTACAAATTTTCAGATTTCTCTCTCAAATCATTTCTGATCTCCACGTTCTCACTCTCAGACATTTTCCCCAGTCTTTATATCTTTTCCGTTTAAGCGGTTCTCTTGTGGTTTTACCATTCACTGTAATAAACTCTGTGACATCATTTTTTGCACCAAATGCATTTAACCTGCCGCACTCTTAATACACATTTGGAGAACTTGTCCAGTATATTTCCTGGCATAAACGTCAGCACAGATGTGTAGGATGTAGCTTGTCCTGTCAATGTAAGATACATATTGTTTGGAGCTTACTGTGAGCATGCTTAACAAGGTAGGTCAGAGGTGTAGTCATTTCAAAGAGTTGTGTGTACTGAAGAAGGGGTTTTCCCTCTTCACCTAATAGTGATTCTGTGACCTGCTGTTATTTTGAATGTACTGAAGTTAATTAATAACGTGTCTTCTTTGCCATAGGCCATGAACTTGGTAAGTTTTGATTATACAACTACAATCTTCTGCTTCAGGCTTTGTGCTTTTTTTGGTTGGCATCACATAACTGCTAGTCTACAACGCAGTTCTACTGCCAAACCCCAAAAAAAGCCTGCTCATTACTCTCTTGTTTTTAGTGGCTTTAGTTAAATACTGGTGATGGTCCAGTTAGCTCTCCTAGCCTGCTAGCTTGGTGCGCCTCCTGCTTTGGCATCCCCCTGTTATCTGCTTTGCACCCTGTCCTGTCTTCCCTCATAGTTACTGCATCATGCTCAAGTACTCTATAATATGTTGGCTGGCTTTCTGTCTAAACTGGCCTTGAAGGCTTGCTGACTTTGGAACGTCAACCTATATTTTACTGGGGGTTTTTTGGTAAGATTTCATTGCGTATTACTTTTTCTTTCTCTTTCAGGACCAGGTATCCAAAGACAAGGCATTGCAGACAGTAGCCAACCTCTCGTCAGCTCAGATTGTGTCTGCTAGCGTAATGAAACCCCAGACTCCGTTCCCACCACCAGTCAGAGTGAGAAAAACAAATGCATACATGCAGACACGCATCTGTTCTTTTCCACCTTCTGGGTGAAACTCTGAGTAACACTATCTGTCCCATTTCCTTTCTTTCCCGTTGTTCAGTTTTGGCCCGGCCCCATGCCAGGACAGCCTGGACATTCTCAGGAGTAAGTGGCAGATTACTTTGGTTTTTCAAAATTGGACTAAGTCTTAGGCTTTTGCTGGTGCAGTTGCTCATTTTTGGGTTCGTACTCTTCCTTTTTGCAGCATCAAGCCCTTTGCACAGCCACCATACACTACACTACCAGCCCCTGTCCCTGCACCTATCAGTAAGTGTGTACACAAACTCACTGATTTGAGTAAATGGCAACGATTATTGGTATGTTAATTGTTCTTTTCTGGTTTCAATGTTTCACAGGCTATGAGCCCCTGCCTCCCCCACGACCTGTAGCTATAGCAGCTCCCGTATGGCAAGACAGAACCATCGCCTCAGCAAAACTACGGCTCCTGGAGTACTCTGCTTTTATGGAGATCCAGAGAGACAGGGAGACGGTACAGACATCCAGACACAACGATCTATGTATGAATTTGCCAAAACTGTGTCTCTTCTCTATTATCACATCTCCTTTCCCCCCCTTACAGTATAAACACCTTTTCGTACTCATTGGCCCATCAAACCCTGGCTACAGTGACCCCGTATTGGAGTCCATAGATGTGAGGCAGATTTACGACAAGTTCTCTGAGAAGAAAGGAGGCCTGAAGGAGCTGTATGAAAAAGGGCCGCACAACGCGTTCTTCCTCGTCAAGTTCTGGGTCAGTACAGAAAACCAGTTTTCTGCCTGTTAAGATCATTTTTAGTTACCGAGAATGTCGCAAAGCAGGCTGCAGGACAGAAATACATTGATTTATAAATGATCACAAGACGCCAAGAGTATAACTTGTATAACTTTGACACTAACATACATTTTAGTTCTTTACATTAGATTGTATAACAGTCATTGCATTAGATAGTTGGTTTAACTTGGGGTTATACATTACGCAATCTCAGGTTATAACCTGCTACGCCACACGGGGGAAGCAAAGCCAATGTGTCGCTGCAGCCGGTTAGTTACACAGGAAACGACTTCTTCAGTGGTATTTTACTCAGAGGTGCCCTGCAGAGTTTTCTTGTAAACAAAACAAAATGTATGTTTACATTGAGTGTTCCTCGCCAGAAAAACAAATGGCGGACATATTTCCTTCCTGACCCAGATATGTGCTGGACTAGATTTGTTTTTGATAATGGCTACTTCTGATTTTCCCTCTCTTTCCACACTCACTCTCTGTCCATCCGTTTTTGTGCTTGTTCCAGGCTGACCTGAGCAGCGACATCGAGGAGGGCGCCGGTGTGTTCTACGGTGTGAGCAGCCAGTACAGCGGTACAGAAAACATCACCATCAGTGTCTCAACGAAGGTCTGCTCCTTTGGCAAACAGGTGGTCGAGAAGGTTGAGGTGAGAAAGCGAACATCATCTTCTTTTTTCTTTTTTTTAAAGTGCGAATAAAGAATCTCATACCCGCCATAATCATGCGGTTAAAATGTGACGTGTATGTGTGGATTCCTCCCATTCAGACAGAATATGCACACATGGAAGGGGGAAAGTATGTGTTCCGCATCAATCGTTCGCCCATGTGTGAATATATGATCAACTTCATCCACAAGCTCAAACACCTGCCAGAGAAGTACATGATGAACAGTGTACTGGAGAACTTCACCATCCTACAGGTGTGTGCATCATTACATCCTCCATCTGGAACACTGGCCCTGGTGTTTGTTCGTACGCTTTGTCATTAAATCCTCTTTTCCCCTCTTTCTCTTGCCAGGTGGTGTCCAACAGAGAAACTCAGGAGACTCTGCTGTGCATCGCCTTCGTGTTCGAAGTGTCCACCAGTGAACACGGTGCACAGTACCATGTTTATCGACTAGTTAATGACTAGCAGCACGTGGCGTGCATGCAGAGACTCTCCACGGACTTTTTGATACGTACAGCATAAACACTATTTCCAGCTCAAACACAGAGAATCAACACTCCTCTACTCTAAACACACACTAGTTTTAACAGACCAACAGTCACACTGTAGTCACACCTTTCTTTCTTTTTTTATGTGTATCGCAGCAATCTATGCACACATTTCCTAACATCCCATGACTTAAACACTAAATTTGAAATTCATTTTTATAGATTTTGACCAAAATCAGTACGTTTTGTAATGTTCAATGTAATTATTCAGGCGAATGCCTGAATAATTACATAATCACCCGGTGAAACTGATTTTGCTCACCTCTCAATGCCATTGTGGGCGTAAGAGTTTTATTTTTAATACGTTTTTTATTCACTGACAAGCATTATGATGAAAAAGAAACCAGCGAAAGAGCCAAACTACATTTAATCAAGTTTAATATGTTTTATTCTTCCGTCATATACAGTATATACAATGACAATCTAGCTGCGGTGCACTAAAAATGGATATTCTCTTCTCCGGGGAGTTTTCCGAGCATATGCATTTACATCGTAGGTGTGACTGATGTGAGACAAGTTTGAATATAGGTTGTCAATGAAATCATTTAATCAGTGTTAATGTAACTCTTTCACAATGCCTATGTCTTCTACAGTTTGTACTATCTCTGTACGGTAGGAATTGATTGAGCCGTGTCCTCTGTCACTGCTCAGTGTGGAGAATCCTTATACTCCAGTTGGTTTAATCAAAACTGTTAGGATCATATTACAGAAATGGTGGGAAAGAGTGTGCCTCTTCCCACAATGCAATTCACTACACGTGAAGACGTAAAAGTCGTATTTATATTTGAAACATATTGTCAAAGTGTAAAGAGGGCCATGCTTTTAGGTGTATTTGCTGTTCAAAGGTTTCCAGTGGTACAGTGTGTGGAGGGGAAGATCGTTTGTTCCGATGTCAAAGAGGTGTTTTTCATTTTGACTCACTTGTTTTTTTTTGGAAAACAAAATAGTTCCCAGCCAGTTTCAGATTTTAAGTTCAGCATTTTGAATGAAATAATGATCTTTTACTGTTCATTTACACAATACTGTTTTAGTCTAACTGCGTTGGTTCGCTGCAGTATTTCTACCTCCGCGTGAGTTGGGATAAGAATGTGCTTTGGTTCATTAAGCCTTAACCTGAGGAGCACTGATGTATAGGACGTGTACACTACACTTGTAATGGTACTGTTTATAAGCCAAAACAAGGTAAATAGACTTGTTTTTGTAAAGATGAACTATCTTTTTTTTTTTGTATTTTACCAGCACAGCTAGAAGTGTTACTCTAAACATCAGAAATGATGGGTGTTTTGGTTGTATCTTTTTTTGGTGTATGCAAAATGATGTATGGTACAGACCACGCTAAGGTTACCCACAGTGCACTGGGGTAGATTTTTGTCTGATAACACTAACAAATTATCCAGCTTACACTTGCTTTTTTTCTGTTTTGGTCTATGTAATGTGTGTTTGTTTCTGGTACACATTGCTACCAGCATTTTTTATATAGTAAATGTTAATTGACTGTATTACGCCCTCTCCTGGCAGGATTATCTTTTAACTATTATCATGAAAGTAAAAGCCAACTGGTTAAAAAAACAAACATATTCACTGTGTGGTCAGCCAAAACTTTGATCTGTTTATTTTTATCCCATCAGTGTACTCTGGTTGGCTGTGACCCATCCCCCCCGTTTTTTTGGTCCAGTCAGCTCACTGAATTATATCTGTGCCTTCATGCTGTACCAATAAAACCACATGGTGTTTGCAGAATCAAGTCTTCATAGTAAAACGTGGCAGCACGTGAGAGGAAATCATCCGTAAAACATCTAAATATCATGTTTAACTGTTCATACCCTAGTTAGGTCAAATTACATATCCGTCATAGACTCAAGTATCAAACTGTCAAGTAATAAAAGTTGCTTTTGAATGTTTGTTCATATTCTTAGTAGCAGAGAAAGGAAATAAGACATTTTGAAATAAATCCTAACTTTTATTCAGGCAAAGCTTTTGTAACCGGTTCAGTATTATGCAATTGGTGTATTTGTGAATGTGTTGTCTCTTATCAAGACGTAGGTATCGTTAAGGCGCCGCTATCCAGCCCTAGTCCTAATGGACATTTAACACAGAAGACATTTTGAAATGTCCCAGTAGAAAAGGCACAGGTGTAAAAAAGAAAATGAACGATTGCTCACGTCCATTTAGCTGCACGCGTTTCTTTTTTTATTTACCATAAGTCACAATGTCTGCTGTGAAATTACGTATACCTATATCTATATCTAAGGCGTTTGCCCACTTTCGGTCTTCAGAATTGAGACTCGTTTTTTTTCTGATGTTTTAGCCGCTTGGACAGTTTTAGTCACTTTAGTCATCTCAGATGAATTACTCTCACTGACGTACACTTAAAAGTATCACGTCAGATGGGTTGCAATTCTCATCTGACCCGCTAGATGGTGCTGTCGCCTCAATTGAAAAGCTGTTCAGTTGTTCAATGACTTCAGAGTCTGGAGCAGTGCATCTGTAGCACTGACATACGGAGGCTTTACCGTCTCCATACATAACCAGTGTGCATCTATATGTGTGTGAGTGACACGTTAGGTTCTGCCCTTCTCAGGTAAGATAGTAACATATTCTAATTGGCAATACGTTTAGACAACCAAATGCTCATTTTAATAATGATTCCTGAATGTTGAAGAAAAAAAAGTACATTTGTTGCTAAACATTATTCATATTGGCTGCTTGGTATTTTCCCAATATGAAAGCTATACTGTATGCTTATTTTATACAATGTGTGCACGACTAAAGGGAAAATATACTGATTTGAAAAATCAAGGGGCGTTGAGGTTACAGGCCTCTACTACATACATAACAGAAAACTGCTTCTCGAGGGAAACTGTTGACATTTATCAACAAAGCCTCTGTAATCTCTTCAGTCCAGATCACATTGAATGTGTCTCCTGTAAATTCAATCAGTCACATACTCCCCATGTATGCCTCCATAGGGATAACCTATACACTGTCAATCCATTTGTTAGATCAAACTTTTTCAGAATCTTTCAAAATTATGTGTAATAAACTGCACGTTGTATGTGTTGGCAACCCTCCAAGGTACATAAAGTAAGTAATAAGAGTCCTTTTTTTATGACAGTTTAATCTTTATCTAAGCGGTAAAACGGTGGTGATAATGTTAACTCTATATGTGCTTGGGATTTGAGGTGTTCTCAGAGAGAACTACATTTTCTTAACATAAATGAAATTATGTCAAAGCTTTAAAATCACATTTGGCTTCATACAGATGCACTGTGACTAAAGCCGTCGATGTGAAGCCATGGGCTACAGCTGTTCACTTCCAGTATTCCTCACACTCACTCTTGTGGTTCTTTTGGTAGATGTTAGTCAGTGTTATCTGTCTGGAGCAGGGTTGAAACAGTGACACACACAAACACACACTATGTGTTCAGGCTGGGTGTGGTATTTACGACATAAGCCTCCCAACATCGCAGTATAGAATATAACTAACATTTGACCGGTTGCTCATGGTTTTCGTTCCCCTTAAATCGGTAAAGGATTCAGCCACGGAGGAGCACTGCAGAGGTGTAGTTTCATGCGGTATCACTTTAAAATGAGATAAGTCTGGTTTACAAACTACATGGGATTGGGTCTTTTTTTCCATTCAAACAATCCTGCTTTGTCCTGAGCCTCTAATCTCAGCTGTTTGAAGGCATTTACATTATAAGTGGATCAAACAAGTGTCTGACTCATGTTACTTCCTCTCGCTCTGATAAAGACTCCGGTGGGGCTATAGAGTATATATATGCACCCACGTTGGCTTACATTGTCATAAACACACACGTCAGGTACATTACACACAAGATATTTAGTACCTTGGCAGCGGTGAGGAGAAGAGGGTGTGGTGGGAAAATGTCAACTGCAGAAACTGAGCCAAAAACAATCCAGTTACACAGAGAGCATGTGACTTGTATCATCTCCCTCTCTCTCTCTCTCTCTCTCTTCTCCTTGGCTTTTCTTCATCTCGTCCATCCCTTTTTAAATGACTATTATGAATACTGAACTGGAAAATGATAATGAACCTAGAGAAACCGGGTGTACGTGAGGCAGTGTCCATTATGGGAATAAATACATTTAAGAATCAGGTCATACATTGTAACCTGAATTTCAAATTTAAATTTAAATTGCCATGGTGCATTTAAAGGTAAAACAACACACACACACAGGGGTGGACACGATAAAAGCAACCATTTCTTACTTTTTATCTACTGTGTTGAAGCAACAAGTCATCAAAAACATTTTAAATGAGTAAAGTATCATCAGCAAAACGTTTTTTAGTAGACTTATCAAACGTAAAACTACTCTCTATGCAGAACAGCATGTTTACTAAAGGAGAGTATACCACCCTAATTGTGCCCAAAGAGCTATACTTTATCTATAAGACCGTAATAAAGAATTTAATGAATATTAATTGTAAACTGTTCATAAAATGTGCCTTATTAGAAGGTGGTATACTTACAGTATATTCTGTAACAATGTGTTATATTTTACAATCTTATTGTTAGTTATGTATGGAACTTTTTGATCAGAAGAATCTGATAAATGTTAAGGAGACAAACTTTCAGAATGTAAATGTAAAGTGTAAAGTAGAAGTGGTCCATAAAGTAACTTAAAACACTCCAGTAACAGTGGTGGAGGAAGTCTACACATCCTTTACATACACATAAAAGTAAAAGTCCTGAACCATTTTGTATTTTTATGTAAAATATGTAAAGTCTTAACAATGGCTGTCTATGTAGAGGAATAAAAAGTACAATATATCACTTTGAAATGTTGTGGAGTATAGAAAGTAGCAGAAAATGTAGTACAAGTATCTCAAATATGTACTTTCCAACGCTGGTTATGATTATTAAAAATGTGCTATTTCAGCTTTTGCTATTTCATTCTACTGTACGTTGCCTATTGTCATAAGTATATATTGTATCTCTGTATTGTGTAGTCAGTTGTGACAGGTGAGGCACGGAGAGAGAAAAGACGCTAAAGCTCTAAATGTTCATCCGGAAGTTTTCCATTGATCCCTACTCTCAAACCTAAACGTATTTATGCTAATCACTTATTTCCCCCCTCAGTCGTGCAGACATAGCATTCTAATGCGTGCACTTCTCGGCCTCTCCCTTCATTCCGCACCTCTAGTGAACTTTCTCCGGTCCCACCTCAACGGGGCGCGGTCCCGAGGGTGGAGTTCGCCGCTGCTGCTCCAGGAACATTGAGCCTACTACATACTTGGCGTCTTTCTGCTGCTGCACTCCTCGCACCGCTGAGCCCGAGCCGCACGTCTCCCTCCGGGTCTGCATTTTATTTGGAAACAGATTTTAAACCGAAACGTTCTCGGTAAGGGCACCGTGCTGGGAAGATGATGGCTCCGGATCCGCTGCGTTCCGCGATGAGAATCGGGGGTGCTGACGACACGTCGCTCGCGGTGCCCTCCGACGGCAAGCTGCACGCGGGCCCGCAGCGCGTGCTGGATCAAGTGCACACCATCAAGAGGAGCAAGTCCAAATCAGGGAAGAACGGCTCACAGTCGCCCTCACCAACAAGTATGGAAAATTACTTTATACAACATCATAATACCAAATAATAGGCTACCGCTTTATTAATAGGCGAATACTAGGCTACCTCTTTATTTGGACAGTGCTGTTGAATTCCAGTACTTCCTAATAGGCTATTAGCGCGTTTGCACTTCTTGTCTAATATCAAGTTATAGCTGTTGTTTTGCTGAGAATAATACTTCATGCCACTTCCCCAAAAGTTGCATCCTTTTTTCTTTGTAAACTTGGTTCAAACTGGGGATAAACACTTCTGCGGTTAACTAGTAGCTACACTGTGCGACAGAGATGTTATGGGAAGAACCGAGGGAGGGGGGGGTCACCTTTAAGGTGACAGTAACCTGCCCATCAGAGGTGTGTTGGCAACGCCAAAACAGACATATCACCGTTTAGAAATGTGGTCCCTTGTTATTTATGAAGAAAGTGATTTTTGCTTGTGTGATGTCTGTGAAACTGCCAGAGACACATCCTACTGAGCATGCCACAGCGGTTTCTTTCCGTCATTTAGGAATGCAGCCCACGGGCTTATACGCACACACGTTTGGAAAACTAAATGCAAGTCTTTCAAAACAACTCTGGTATTTGGCTTTTGCTGCAACAGGCATTACAGCGATCCACCAAAAATTGAGAAATGAAATATTTGAATCTTGTGAAATGATTGCAGGTCTTCGTGTTGCGTTGAGATGAAGTGCATGGCTGTTAGATGGAAACGCAGGGATATATCAGTAGATTATGTTATCTATAAAGTAGGCCACACTTGAAGCACACCTTTGGCCAGTTTAAAGGTGGCCTACATTAATGATTGCATTTTACAGTGCAGACATAAAATGTTTGCCCATATGAGAGGCTTACAGCCAAACCAGCTAACATGTATTGCAGAAGACAAGATGTTTTACTTTAAACCTTAAAGGCTGTTCCTGAAGAATGCGTTATCATTTGTAGTCCACAAAGTGATGAACGTCTAAATGACCTGTTTGTTGGTTTGTCTCATAGGTTTTAATTTGTCATTCTGTCTTTTGTTCTACAGTCGTTATTTAAGAGAAACTCAATGGTCTAAAAAGGAAGTTACGCTAAAAGTAAGGTGACGATCTGACAATCAATACTTAGCCCAGGGCAAACGTCTGTCAAACACATGACAGTGGTCAAACACTGAAAATTAAGAAATTAACAACCACAATGTTAGTCTTCTACTATCAGTGTTGGAACATCCCAGACCACTTCTGTTCTGTCATGTTTTAAGGGGCAGGTTAACCAAATTACAAAAAAAGGCATATGTTATATTACTCATCCAGAGTGTGCCCTGACACTTCTGCTGCTGCCCCCAGCGTAATGGAAGTGATGGGATGTTTGTTCCTGGTGCTCAAAATAATTAAAAGGTAGAGGAAAGATAATATAGGCCTATACAAGAAGAGACTGGTCATCTATCTGTAAAACTGTCTTATGGATCAATTCTTTCAATTTCTAAGTTCAACACAATGGAATAGAAGGTTCATGATTTGGCTAGAGGCAGCAGAAGTTTCAGAGGCAGACATCATAAAACCTCAGCACATAAAATTGAAACAATCTGCGTGGCTAGACAGTTCTAGGCCCTTTAAAGCCTTTTTATTTAAGGATATGGTGCATTAGTCACTTTAGGAACATCTTTCCATAACCTGCACAGACTAAATAATGATAATGATGATGTGTGTGCCATTGTTTTGACAACCATAATCCTATAATGGTGAAGTCACAGACAATATACAGCCACAATATAGCAGCGAGTCACGTTCCTATGAATCACCCGACAAGACAGACAAACGAAGGTGCTAAAGCATGTTGGCTATGTGTAAAGGTTGGATTCCCCTAAGCTCACACACAAGGTGCAATGCAAAGCCTGTGAACTGTGACCGACATGTCATGTATCTCTCACTGTTTGATGAAAGGATTGCCAATCATTCATATAGATCTTTACACCTGTAATATGTGTGTGTAAAGGTCTTCTCAGCTATTTTTGATAACACAAAGAGTACAATTATTATTTCCCATTCATTACTGAACCACTAAAGAATGATTGATAAAATATGCTTTCAAGTGAATAATTATTTACAACAAAGCTCAAATGATTAACCATTTTAGCTTTTGATATTTTAGACAGAAATGTAATGAACTTAACTTAATACAACATATTTTATATTTCAAACTCAATCTACCAGTACATTAATTCATCTGATTATTAATAAGTTACTGACAAAACAATCATGGTACTATTATATGACGGTACATTTATTGCCAAAACAAAGCCATAAAAGATATACCTAATAACACAGTTGGAAAACCGAAAATGTAAATGTATTAAAATGACTCTATTATTGCTTCATACATTATTTGAGTATCGTGTTAAAGTTAGATTTATATATTTATGATGTATTTAATTAATTCATAAAGTCTTCAAATCCCATCTTTAATTGTCCAATTGAATAACATTGATTTAAATGCTTTCATACAACAATGGAAGGCTCTCTATTTATTTGACATACATTATAAAACACTAGTAATGAATAGCAGGTAAAACACACTTTGCGAAACAGAATCCCGCGAAAAGATTCACATTCTCAGCGACACTCTCATGCTTTCTGGCCTACGTGTTTGATGCTCCTTGAAGGGCTTATCACCCTGACAACATGAATCTGTTTAGGCGTGTTTCCAATGTCTTTCCTATTTGTCATACTGGCCTTGGTAACATCTTGTGGTTAATAGAGTGCCGATCTTCTTCTCTGTATGACTCTGTTGTTTATTTCGGCTCTCGTACTTCTTCTCTTTTAACAGGCCTGTCTCCCCAGACTTCGAAGACATATGAGTTTGGAGCGTTCAAGTTTTCCCCAACCAAAGCAAATGGCACCTTCAGCCGCTCCACTGTGTCAACAGGCTACAGCAAAGTGGTAATTGTTTCCCTCATGGATAAGCCCTGATTGTTGTTTTACAGATAGTCACAGCACAAGCGCTTTTTCCTTTCACAGACTCAACATTGAAGGGGCAGTGTGTAGCATTTCGGGGGATCTATTAGCAAAAAATATTCATAACTCTGTTTTCATTAGTGTATGAAACTGAAACCTGCAGCTAAGAATCCCTCATATCTACATCAGGAGCAGCTCTTCTTCACAAGGTCCTCCATGTTGTACCGGCTTGTTTTTACAGTAACCAAGAACGGACAAGCCAAACGCTGGCTCTAGAGAGGGCCTTTCATGTTTTTATGCTACCTGAAGGCCACCGTAGTTCTCCAACACGCTTGAGAAAGGTGAGCCACAAAGTACAAAAGCTGGGTACCGCCATCTGACCTCTGTTGCTCCTGAAGTATAGGAGCAACAGGGGATGGAGGCTCCGGGCTCCCTTATGACCAATAATGTCCGTGGATTTCAGCTGGGGCAGATCGGACTGAGTATGCTCCTGAATGAGTGGCGGGGTATTCTGTTTGTTGCAATCTGCATCCACACCACTAGTCACTAAATCCTACACACTGTCTCTTCCACATCAGTGGCTTTACTATAATTACTATGGCACATGACCGTTGATCAGTGTTTAGGTTTTGAATTCATTTTTGTCAATAGAAATAGTTACTTTTGTGTTGTAATGCAAATTAGGCTACTTCAATGAAAATAAGAACTACTTTACCACTCAAAGATTACATAACTTTCAACAATAAAACGATGAATGCTTTTAATTGCATAGAAGTAAAGAACAATTTCAAGAAATAATCAGTTGTTGATGTGAGCTTGTCAGAAAGACTGGAGACAGGGAACAGCTAGCTATGTCCAACAGCTAAATAAGCCTCCCTGCACCTCTAAAGCTCAATAATAAACATGTTGTAACTAGGCAAGAGAGCAAATAAGCATACTTACTACAATGTCGAAGTATTCCTTTAAGAAAATATCAAACACTGGATTCTGCTTTGATAAGTTATTGGTGGAAAACGATGTATACTTTTGTTTTTGTCGATTTTGTCAGATATTCCTCCCTGCTCACTGTTAATGTTTTGAAACTTAACTCTGAGAAGTTTGGTTTTTGGTGAAATAATTATAAGTAATAATGGAGTCATGGATGGTAACAATAGGCCTATTAAACTGGGAGAACTGAAAATGGGAGGCACCTCTCAGTCACGGGTGATTTATGACATAATCTTATGCATTTTCAATTTCAGTCTTGTCACGAAGAGACAGGGTGAGTTCAAATTCCACACAGGAGTAGTGTTGACTGTAACTGTGTGCGTGTGCGTGTGTGTATGTGAATATGCATTTACTCTGGGTTGGTCTGGCCTGACCTACTGACAGTGAGTTGAGGCATGTCTAGAGAGTGTGGCGACCCTAACAGTCTGTCGCGTTGTGTTTTCATTGTGTTACTCTGATAAACTACTAAAGTGTACAAACGACAAGTTTTGGTTTTACGGTTATTTTTTGGGTCGCTTGTTGCATTGACCAAGAACGGATTGTGTAGCTGGAGAGGTGCGAGTTCATCTCCTGGCCACTGCTGAGGTGCTCTTGAGCAAGACACCGGACCCCCAAAATGCCCCCCTGGCGCTGCATAGTAGCTGCCCACTACCCCTACTGATGGGTTAAATGTCATGTGTCAAAAATAACGTTGAACACTAAATTTAGTGGAAATGCCATTAGGTTAAATAACTAGATGGGAATGTCTGTTAGATACTTGAAAACATTTATTTATTTTTACATTTTTGTTCCTAAATGAAGCGCATCATGCTCTGCTGCTTCTTTTTGCTCTGCTGAATTTACATCTGTCTTTCCTGTCCGTCCTCTGACATAAGGAAGGTGGCTCAGTCGGGGGCTGTAGCCACTAAAGGAGGCATTTATCACTTTGAGAGTAAACACGCTGTCAGTTCTTATCAAACACGTTGTTGACAGAGCCCTCCTCCATCATGCTTTTGCTGCTTAGTAGCACGGCTGGCTGGTAACTGAGCAACCAGTCCGGTTTGAAACGGGAAAGAGTCACACAGAACCTACTGTGTGTGTGTGTGTGTGTGTGTGTGTGTGTGTGTGTGTGTGTGTGTGTGTGTATGTGTTCTTCTCTGCCAGACTTGTGATTTTACTGTAGTTATTCAAATAAACCAATAAGAGAACACGGTTTGAGAATGACTCATCATTAAAGCATTAGCACAGCATGTTCTGTCGTTTTGCTCTGGCCCGATGCCAAGTTTCTTTCTTCCTCTCTCTTTTGCGGTAAAGCTTGAAAAGCGTGCTTTGTACTCACAGACAAAGCCAAAGCGTTAAAGTCAAATTATATTGATACATAAATACGGCGTAATTACGTGGGATTAAGTTGCTTAGTGACGTCAGGATTGTGAGGAACGGTTTAATGGGTGCTGTGTCTGACTTGCACACACAAAGATCCTCTGTGAGAAACTGCTCAACTGTGCCAGCAGTCTTTTAACACAACAGCTTGAGTTGGTCTCCAATGACGGATCTTATGTTGCTTTGGTTTGTGTGATGGTTTGGTGCATTCTGTTGCTTTCAGCATAAACTGAGGTAGAGAGAAGTCATGCAGGCTTTGAATCAGATCAGATTCCTCTGTCTTGGTTTACTTGTTTGAAAATGGTTCTAGTGGAAAGTGTGTTACCTGCTTTCTGTTTTTTTTCCTGTGACCTGGATTTTTGTTACAGAAAAACATGAAGGTGATTCAGTGATGTAGCATTCAGTGGTATTTCTGTTTGTCATTGCCAGCAAAGACAGTTTTCCACGACTGGCTAGTGTATACTGATTTTGTCTTTTTCAATCTAATCTGTCATTACGTATATCCACATTACTGATGATTATTTATCAAACATATCATTGTGTAATTGTTTTGTGAACAATGGTTAACCCCACCATATTGGTGCAATGTCAATATTGAGATATTTGGTCATTAACTTTGGATGTTAACTTTTTTGTCCATTACTGAGCCATTCATCTCTTCGTTTTAGGTAAATGCTCAGAAGAGTCGCAGTCAATCAACTAAAACCACGGGAGGAAGACATGTCAGCAACTCAGGCGCATGGGAACAGCAAATCAACGCTTCCAACTGGTCCCAGGCTCCCAATGGGTTGAAATCCGCTCGCAGTGACCCTGCTTTGGCTCGTTCATTATCTACTTTACCCGTTATGGTGATCAGTTATTTTTATGTTAAATTATAGTGTCACTTTCATGTTGTTTTTCAGGAACCAATTCCTCAAACAAATAACATAAAAGTTCTCCACAGTGCCATACTATACAAGCATTGTAAAATGCTCTTTATTTGTATTTTTTTAGAGAGCCAAAGGGCAGGTGGTCCAGAGCCAGGGCAACGTCCAGAATCGAGGAAATAGACACAGCTCCTACTCTATGGCCAACAGCACTCAGATGACCGGCAGCCAGACACGCATCCAGCCGCCCTCTGCCCAGATTCACACTGAGGGCAGGATGGGCACCATCAAAATGTCCAACATAAAGCAGCAAGAATCGTGAGTTCACCCACTCCCCTGGCTTTCATCGACATTTTCGGGCAATATGAAGAGGTTGACATGGATATGGGATAAGAGTGACATCTGAATGGGTTACATCTTATAGGCACATGTATAGTACATTTTTCCAGTATTTTACATTTTTTACATGTCTTAAGGTGTCACCCAATTTCAGCATAAAGTTTATTTCATTGATAATTGCAGCCCAGTTATCTAGAGCCTTTCACAATTGTTATTAATCAACAGATCAGTAAAACTGAGTTTCTCCGCAAAGAATCACAGAAAAGCTAGCTTTAAAAATTGTGTTTACCAGAGATGTGTAGAAAATCAGTTGTTCAGCTTAAAAAAAAGCATGAAAAACAACTCATCGACTAAAAGAAAACCGATTAGTTTACTAACTGACTAAGAGTTGCTGGAGGGTTCGTCTGCAGCCTTTTTGTTCTGTGCTTCTACTTGCAGCTGAGCCATGAATTTATCTGGTATTTTGTGGTATTATGTGACTAAAGAACATCTCATTACCTTTTAAATCCATCGAAAACTAACTCCTAGTATCTAATTTCCAACTTTCTCTTCTATTTCTGTGCCTGTTACTGCAGGATGAACACTGCTGTGAACATGTCAGACATGACACTAGCTCAGGCCGTAGAGTTCCTGTCTCACCCTGAAGAGAATTACCAGCAGTGTGGAGCCACCTTCATCCACCACACCACCTTCAAAGAGGAGGGCACCAAACAGGAGGTCCGAGCACTCGCACTCAAATAAACTGTTCAGACACGCACCCTCCAAACATGCACACATGGATGTTGTCTATTTTTACATCACATTTGTGTGACGGCTGTCTTGTAATTGTGGTGCAAGCACTCGGTGAAGACCTTTGTGTAACCTGTCTTTCCCTCAGGGAAAGGGAGAAGAACGCATTTATTACGCACTTGGCAGCTAGTTCTGTTTGTAACGTGTAGTGTTGGAAATACATTGCCACATTTTCAACAAAGATTGCCTCCACATTTCCACATTACAGGTTTTCGAACTAGAAGGTATCCCCGCTCTTGTGACCCTGCTGCGGAGCCCCAACCATGGGGTGAGCCAGGCCACTGCTGGAGCTCTGAGGAACCTGGTGTTCAAACACAAGCTGAACAAGCTGGAGGTTCAGCACTGTGGCGGCATAGCTAAGGCCCTGCAGCTACTAAAGGAGACAGATTCTACTGAGACCCAGAAACAAATCACTGGTAGGATATTGTTTTTGGGACAGGCCCTCAAAATATTGGATAGAAGACTGACCTAGTTTACTAAACCAGCATGTCCTATCCCTAAATATAACATAGACTGAGCAACCAAGAACAAATTCAACCTCAAAGGGCAACAACATGACGCATGGATGAAATACTTCAATCAGAAATATTTATTTCAATGCTTGTACTTTTACTGTTCTTGCCATATGAAGGCCTGCTGTGGAACCTGTCCTCGGCCGATGAGCTGAAGGAGGAACTCATAGCTACAGCTTTGCCTGCCCTGACTGAGAATGTGGTGGTGCCATTCACCTGCTGGTCAGAGAGCTGTGCCAACAACAACATACACCCCGATGTCTTCCACAGCGCCACAGGGTGCCTGCGGTGAGAACATTCTCATGATCGGTGATTCTGATGAAAGACGTTTTGGCTATTAGAATAAGATAAAATGATGACAATTTGGACAGACATGGATGTAAACTGCAACCGAGTGGTTGGTTGAGTCATACAACTGTGAAGCTGTAATTCTCTTTCTTTTTTTGGACCCATTACCTGTTCAAGTTTTTGACTTGATATGCGTGTGATACACAGCTGAAGAATTGACTGAATTGAAGAATTTGCATCCTCACTGACAAGTTGGCAGTTATGTAATGTAAATGTGTACACCATAGTTGTGACTACTTATTATTGGCACTGCTCTTGGAACTTCTGTGCAGCTCGTGCCTCATCTCCTTGATCAAGTTTGCTAACAGGGTGTGATGGTTCAAGACATGTTTGCCCTCATAGTCTACTCTTATAGTTTAGACATGTTGTGTCTAGAATGTAATAAGTGTTTCCTTTCGGATTGCAATGAATGATTTCAATGTGTGTAGGAACCTGAGCTGCGCCAAGAAGGAGGAGCGGAAGGCAATGAGAGAGTGCCGTGGCCTCATTGACTCCCTCATGAATTATGTCGAGTCCTGTGTGGCGGAGGAAACCCCCGATGACAAGGTAAGGTACCTTTTCCCATCCACCACTAGTATTTGTTTAAATTCAAAGGCTCTGCACACAGACTACATCAGAGTTGGTCGGTAGACTCATTTTTAACCCAACACCTTTGCCCTCTGATGTACACCACCACTAACATTACTATTGATATAATTGATGCTGTCTAGTATTGACGGAAATTTAAAAAGCAACTTTATTGATAGTCAATGATTGTTTGTGTTTATTTTCTTTCCAAAATGGTTGGCTCCACCTTCACAATTCACTGATTTTCTCTGTTTTATATCTTTGTAGACCGACTATCTTCGGTTTTTGACAAAACAATCAATTGAAAGACCTAGTTTTCCAATATGTTATAGAACAATTAACCAAATAATTAACGAGATAATCGTCAAGGGCTACAGAGAGCAATTGTCATTTTTATTACATTACTAACAGAGAGACCTGAGGTTTAATATTGAAAGATGAAACTTTGTTATTTTAACAATTTCTTCACTGGCCACTGGATTATTTGTCTGTTTATACTTGTTTATCAGGCCAGCGTCTCAGCGTTGTTGTTTTTTCCCACATTGTCCCTCTAACACTGAATTGTGGATGTGTGAGCAGGCGAGAACAGCTATGGTTGGATTCTGGTGACATATTCTGGTTCACTCATTAGAGCATGTGTCTCTCACAAAGAAATGTGTTCAGTCCAAATACTAAAAATATTCAGCACATGTGCACACACACACGCAAATACAATGCAAGTACACAAACTGACTCACACTTCTGTAAACACACAAAATGTATGAGCAGGTCAATTCAGGCTGAGTCAGCATGTTTACAGAGTCAGCCGCCTGCTCGTATGTTTACCCGCTCATTTGTAGAAGGTGTGGGTGTGACTGTGTGCTTAATTAATTCTATGTCTGTGCTAGTACTCTGTAACACATGCTTCTTTTAATGAAGTAGTGGAGTATGACTGGTGTTGTCTGTGTGAGAGGCAGAGCTGAGCTCAGTAAAGTTATCTTCTTGTAGTAATTATGGTTGAGGACATTTGATGAGCTTTATGCATGTTGATGCTGTGAAGGTTTCAGTAATAGACACTGTATTTATTAAGCTTTATCTCTATTTTCATCCTTTCATTGTGTTTCATTCACTTTTTGACTAAGATCATTTTACTGTTAGTCAAGCCTCATTAACTAAGCTCGACTGAATTAACTGAAACTTGTAGAAGTGAAGTATTACTTGTAGTAAAATAAACATGCAAACTGACTCTTAAGACCTTGATCGATGTTTGCTTAATTAATGGGAAATATGAGCCATAAATTAAAAAGACAGACAGTTAAACGCGTTTCCTTTGTGGGCTTAACAAATGGACTTCAAGGGAAATTTCAGTAATTGTCAATGTGGGTATTAACTTTTTTGTCCATTGATTATGATAACATTTCACTCACTGCCTCCATTGTAGAGATTTGGGATACCCAGAGTTCAGATTTGTTTTTACATCAATTTTTAAATAGTTTCAAACGTTTGGCTTTGAGTTTGAATGGGATTAAACCCAGATATTAGTACCCTTGATATCCAGATAATAGATAGAAAATAATCGCATTTGCTAAAATGTCTCTCCAAGCACACTGGCAAATGTACATAGATATGGCAGGTAAATTAGAGCATAGATCTGCTGTGCTATGAAGTGTCGTAACAGTATAGTTAACCTCTCCTTCCCTCTCCTCTAGTCTGTGGAGAATTGTGCATGCATCCTCCATAACTTGACCTACCAACTGGCGGAAGAGTCCCCTGAATGCTTCAAGAAGTTTCAATCTCTGACAGAGGACCAACCTGGGGGAAGGAAAAGCCCCACAATCGGATGCTTCAGCCCCAAGAGCAGCAAGGCTCAAAAAGAGGTGGCCATCGACCACCACACCCTCCACCTCATGTTTTTGACTAAATCATGATGTTCCTTGAATCGAGGCAGCCTTCCCCTTTCTCACTTCTTTCTCTTCCTTTCTCCTCAGTTTGCATTTGACGCGGTTCGGGGAATGCCGGAGGACGGCCCCCCATCAGGTGTGAAGTGGTTGTGCCATCCCACAGCTATGCAGACCTACCTGTCTCTGCTGGGCTCGTCCCAGAACGATGCCACCCTGGAAGCCTGCTGTGGTGCCCTGCAGAACCTCACTGCCAACAAGGGACCGGTGAGTACCAAGGAGATAATTATTAGGCTTACCATTTGTGCGTGGTGCCAACGGACATTCAGGATTACCTCAGATGGGCTTAAGAAATGGGAGAAGCAACAGAGACGGAGATATGGTGGGCGTAATGACACAACGGCACAACTCATAATAAGAACTGACTTGTTTTGTCAGAAAGGGTGGAGTTCTGTTCCCAAGGATTCAGAGGTTACTTGAGAAAGAAAGAAGAAGTTAGAACAAGAGAAAGTGGGATGCATACAAAGTCAGCTGGATTTAGTGTCACCATGCATTATATTGATACTATTAATATTGACTGCTACACTGAAGTGGGAGATACAGCTAATGTGTTTCCCTCCCTCTGTATTGTTTTTGCTTCCATTCCAGGGGTCGAGTGCCATGAGTCAGATTCTGGTTCAAAAGCTGGGGGCTCTGATGCACATACCCCGTCTTATCAAGTCTCCTAACAAGAACCTGCAGAAGACTGCCATGTCCCTGCTGGGTAACATGTCTCGGACCAGCAGTCTGCAGACCTCCATGGGTAAGGAAAAGCATGAAATATTGATGCTGACGTTTGTTTAGTCCACATAAAACTGATTAAGTGTATGTTTCCTTTGTCTTCTCTGTAGCAAAGCAGATGCTGCCTGACCTCACCAGCCTCCTCTCCTCTGGCCCCCGACAGATGGGAAACTCGGACGAAACTATAACGACAGTTTGCAACACAGTGAGGAGTCTAATGTTGGCCGACACTGAGGTCAGCAAGAAGCTCATCAATAAGGACCTGATGACATCAGTGGCTGACCTCAGCGAGAACAGGTGAGTTTTTATTTATTCATCTCTGTGTTAAAGATTAAAAAAAAAGAGACTTCACTGCATTTGTTTGTGTTCGAAAGCACTTTGAACAGCCTTTGTGTCTGCTACACAAATAAACTTGCCTTGCTTTGCCTTAAAAGGAACAGTGTGTAGCGTTTAGGGGATCTGTTGGCAGAGATAGAATATCATATTAATAAGTATCTTTTCTTTAGTGTATAATCACCTGAAAAGGTTTCATTACTTTAGAATGAGACATTTATATCTACATATGGAGTGAGACCTCTTCACAGAGCCGGCCCCCATGTTTCTACAGTAACCCAGAACAGACAAACCAAACACTGGCTCTAGAGGGCTGTTGATGTTTTTGGCCACTGTAGTTCTACTGCATGTTTGGCACAAAGGAGAATTTTCAGTTGGTTGCGATCTGAAACCGCAGGGCTGGATGCCGCCAAATCCTACACACTTCACCTTTTAAAGGGTGGGTTCATCCAAATTCCTCCCTCAAAAAAACAAAACAAATGCAAAGGATATATTTCATATTATTTATTTTAAACAGACAAAGGCAAAAGGCAAAGGCAGACAACATCCTCTAGCTGGGGAACAGAGTTGTCATTTTATATTGCACTGTACAAACACTTTCCCAAATAAAAAAAATAAAAAAACTTGCCCATTAGGAAGAGTGTTTCAATTACATCCTCTATGTAAACATTCAAACCAAAACATTTATGTATTTCTGTATTAAAATATCAACAGACATCTCTTATCAGAGAAAATCTGAAATAAATTTCAACTGGAACAAAAAAAACAAACAAAGAGATCCTGGTGAAAAGAATGTAGCAGCATGTTCTGTGGATATGTAATGTAATGTCTGGCACAGGAAACAGTTTCTGGCATTCTTCCTCTCACCAATAATCTTTAGTGCCTAAATTGCCCCATTTCCTTACAATTGTGTGTGGTTTGCCTTATTTCTTCTGCTCTTTTTTAATAACCTCTGCACTTCTCTCTGCCCCTTAGTTCTTATCCCAAAGCCAACAAAGCAGCGTCCGTGCTGCTCTACAGCTTCTGGAACGAGAAGAATTTTCAAGGTGCTGTGAAAAAGGTAAATCAGAAAGATCTGAAATGCTGTGTGACTGACTATGTGTTTGAATCTGTAAGGCAGACACAAGACGAACCTATTGTATCCGTGTATCGGGTTTAAGCTTACCACCTGCACACGAGCAGAAGGAGGGCCCAGCTGAAATGAGTGTGTGTTTATTATTACGCCTCTGGCGCACACAATCACTTTCCCTTCCCTCTTGCCACACCCAGAAGTTTAGCGGCTACAGCAACAGTCACAATGGAATCTTGGCGGACTGGTTTTCGATACTCACTGTCTAATATGGGAGGAGCAAAACATGGAAGATTTGAAGAAGAGTTCAAGACAGTGAGAGTCATGAAAAGAGTGGAGGATAGTCAGAATACATGAAATATGTACATATATATTGTACAATATATACATGAAGTTTGTATATGAGTATGAGCAAGTGTGCGTACATGTATGACATGAACGGTAACAACACAGGAACTAAAAGTGACAGCTGGCAAGAGAGGGAAAACCCCCCAGTTTTCACACTGCCATGATTGGCCCATGGCTCCTCTAAGTTGCTGACACAGTACATTTCCTTTTAATTAGAGCAGTGGTGTCCGTGTGTGTGTGTGTGCGTGTGTGCGTGAGTGAGTGAGTGTGTGTGTGCGTGAGCTTGCTTGCATCTGTGAGACACTTTTAACTGAGATTCTTTTTAACTTTTCGATCAACAGCTGGGGAAGGTCAAATCTGATTTTGTCAACTACAGGACCACAGAAATGCACAAGTCAATGCAAGATATTGAGTGAGTGTGCTGGACGAGTGGAACGGCAGCACAGAGTCTGAAAGGTACGATTTGTTTCTGAATGCTTGTATCTGGATATTTTCAGGTTTAAAGGCTCAAAATGAACAGAATTTGTGTCATGTGGATTCAAACTTTTCCCTTTGTGTTTCTCTTTTCCTGCATGTTCTCGTGTGTGTGTGTGTGTGCTTTCAGATGGAAACCAGCATGTTAAGACACTTCTGTGGCCACACCCTTGCAACCAAAAGAGTAAAATTACATTCTTCACAGAATGACTTTGTTGAAAGAGCATATCAATTAAGAGTGAATCATACATTGTATATACTTTAGTGAAAAGAGAGCTTTTCATTTCATGAGTAATCCTGCAGCGTTTTATGTATTTAATTTGGATATGTTTCTTCTGTCTGTGTATATAAAGGGGTGAGTGTGTTTTTGTTAGGTGAAGTGTGTGTGTGCTGCAGTTTTTGGGCCTGAGAGCTGCAATACACCAGACAATGTTATCTGCAGTGAAAGTTACTGAAGGCATGCAGTGATTATTTAGATTCATGAATGGCATTGTCGTCAAACGTGTCTACAGTGGCTAAAAGATCAAATATCTTTTGTGGCCTTGAAGTCTGATCAGCCAAAATTAAAGTAATGAGAAAAATATATGAAACGCTAAAAACTAAAACGAGAGCTATTTTGTATTTGTGAAACTTTCGCTACTGGATGAAAACTAGATTTCTTTTTGTATTTTGTTCTGTTATCTGTTTCATTGTGTGATTCAGAGTTTAGTTTTATAAAAAAAAAATTAACAAACAGCTTTCTACTCCAGTGCCAAACTAGTTAAAAGAATAGTTCCACATTTTGGGAAACAGGCCTGTTTGTTTTCTCGCTGAGAGTTGATGAGAAGATTGATACCACTGTTGTGTCTGTACATTGAATGCGAAGGTGCAACCAGCAGCCAGTTAGCTTAGCTTAGCACAAAGACTTGAAACGGGGAAACAGCGAGCCTGGCTCTGTCCAAATGTAACAAAATCCACCTGCACCTCTAAAGCTCAATACATAACACATAATACCTTCTTTGTTTCATCCCCTATCCCTGAAGTGTTACAGTTTGTCGTGTTACAGGGTTTACAGGCCCTGGAAAACCACAGTGTCTCATTACTGCACATTTGTTTTTGTGTGGATTATACAAACAAGATATAAGGTGTTAAGAACTGGAAATATGTTACCTTTGGACAGAGCCGGACTATCTGTTTCACCTGTTTCTAGTCTTCGTGCTAAGCTAAGAACCAGCTGCTGGCATTAGCTTTATATCAGACAGACATGACAGTGGCATCAATTATGTCATCTGACTCTCAACAAGAAAGTGAATAAGCATATTTCCCAAAACATCAAACTATTCCTTCACAGTGCAGTACTAAAAACCTTGGTCTTTTCTGTTGCTTTGTCATAAACTTGACTATTGAAATGTACAAACTGTATGCTCTGTTTGTTTCGTTTTTTTTTCATTATTGTTTGTTTTCTTGCATAAACTGAGGAATTGGAGAAAGAGAAGTATTGGGATAGTGTACACAACATGTAACACCAGCTATGCCCATTCACTTTGACTATGTATAGAAATATGGAGTAGTCATCCCCCTGAAAACCATTTTTAAAGTCTAATTTTAAATGTATCATCAGTTGATATAGCCTGTCTGGCCACACACTGATAGTCTTTTAAGTGTTCTTTGATGTAATTTCACAGAAGTCACCACGGAGATAATGAAGGGGCTGCGCCCTTGAACATACGTCTAATGAATTATGATTTGTATGCACCACCTCAGGCGAGATGAGCAGTACATTCCAATATACAGTATGTTCAAATGTTTTTTTAATATAAAAACAAACTGATACAAAAATGTAGTTCTTCAGCTAAAACTATTGTATTTTTGCTACTTTACATACACAGTTTTAAAGTCGTATTACGGGGTTTCTGCTCTCATAACCAAACTACAGACTTATTTACTGAAAACCGGTTTTAAATCCTCCTAAAACTCCAATATATTTTGAAGACAGCATTACAAATCACTAAAGCAAGGACATAAGATGGTTGGCCTCCGTGGGGATTCCCCATGGCTCCAACAATACACTGCAGCGGACTGTTTTTACAGTTGAGACATATACAGTCTTACTGTACACATATTCCTGCTGAGGCTCATTTGCCTCGGGGAAGGTTGATGTCAGTATTGCTTCGAATGTATTTTTGGAGAAATGTTTGTGTCATATAATAAGGAGCTTTCCCTGTCACTCAGTCTGTACATAGAATAAATAACAGATATGAAGACAGATTGTAAGTGGTGGTCTTTTCTTCAACAGCACACGTTAAAGTACTATGTGCATACTATGTGTACATACTATGTGCAAATATGCAGTATACGAGCCATTTTGGAAAATATTGGATTCTCTGTTCATCATTTCTTGTATATCTCTTGAAGTAATTAAGCTCCAAGTTTTCATTCCAGCTGGGTTTTTGTGGTGTGTGTGTGTGTGTGTGTGTGTGCATGCAGTTGAAAACAACTATGAAGGCTCAGTGAGAAAGCCTTTCAGCTCCATTTACAGAATTGGGTGTGAGGGTCTGCCTGAAGCAGGTTTGGTGAGATTTAAATCCCACAAGTTGATCATGAATGTGCACTGGTTTCACAAAAAGCACATCCATTGTTCATTTCAGTTTTTTTGTGTTCTACATGATCTAGATTTGGATAGCTTTGCCCCGGCAGCATTATTCCACCATTGCTTTTCACTGGTGGAAGGTTGACTGAACCAGTGACAAAATTAATATACGTTATTGTTTATTTTTTCATACTTTTATCCCTCAAATGACAAACGGCACTTCTCCTTCTACATAACTGTCCAACATTAACACCGATGAATCACTTGCAACTATTGTGTCTCGTATTTTTACAGAGGTATAGCCAATATTTGTGTATTGTTTCATTGATATAAATCAATTTGAACCAGAAATATTCTGTGTACAGCTACATTTGAATTATTTTAGGATATAGTAGATTTGCAACTTGTCCCTCTCCTGAGTGGTGGGAAATGATATAGAGCATAATAAGACACAGCAACTCCACCCTTAAACCACAGCAATTTAACTAATTTAATTAATTTCTAAAAATCTGGCCACAAATTCATAAATCAGACTTTCTCTGAATGGTATGCCTGCGGATCTGGTGCCACATCACATACACACCAATGGCTTGATTAGTATTTGGTTTGGCAACTTTATGTCTGATCAAAACCAAGAATGTTGACAAGAACCTTCACTTTGAGAGGAGTTTTTGATTCAATCTGAAGAGAGGTTGAAAGAAGTTGAAGGAAGAACATCCGTTTTCTGTTTGTTTTTTTAAAGGATTTTCCCACCTAGCTTTCAGTTAAGTTGAAATGATTCATCGTCTTTCAAGTTAGCGTGAATGTGTCTGTTGGGTGGATGTCTGGGCGTTAACCTGCGGAGCATCATGACAGTCTCAGTCATGTCAGAGCCTGTCTCTGAATAGGAAGATGTCTCTTCCTGGATTTGCTCTAGGCTTTCTGCATTCATGTATGTTTACTGTTTGTGGAGTTTCGAGTGCCAGTAAACTCATGCACTGAAAAGTCTGAAAGAGCAGAGAATCATTGATTGAACTAAGAGTGTTTTATTTACACCCTTACACACAGAAGATCTAATTTAATGGTTGGTAATAAAAGGAATACAGCAGAGTGAGATATAACTGGAAAACTAGGATATAATTGGTAGGTGATGGTACAGGGGAAACAGGTGGGACCAGGGTGGGGCTTGGTTTGAGGCGGTGGCTGCAGGGTGGGGCTGATGGTTACACCGCTCACTCTGCACGTCTGCAGTTATTTCCTCAGGCCTCTTTTGGCCCTTTTGGATCTGTTGAAAACAAGAAAGGGACACATGAGGTAAAAGACAACATGTGTCTGTCCACAAAGAACATTGAGAATGCACTTTTACTGTTGTGAGGTTGCAGAATCCTCTACCATCCATTCCAAGGATACCAAGGCAATCAGCACGCTGACAGACATACAGGTGTTCTTTCAGTGTCTGTGACAGGTGTTACACTGACCTGCCTGCCACACCCAGCCACACAGCCAGCTCTCCCAGTTTGAGTGAGTAACAGAGCCTCAGGGGGCCTGTGAAGCAAAATGAGAGCTGGGCTGTGACAGGGAGGGGAAGGGGTGGGGTCACATGCTGTTACCAGTGGGTCAAGTTATAGATTAAATTTGACAACTTAACTGTTGTGTCTGTGACTCTACTACAAGTAGTTATATTATTCTTGATCCTTTATTCATATTTTTCCAGTCATACTGCAGCCTGACCTTAGGGAACCATTTGTGTTCTTAGAACATGAATTCCAAGACATATTTACACAATTTGTGAACTGAGCATGCAAGGTCTCTTAAAACGTTCAATAACATGTCTTTGCATATTTAAACAATATTATGGCTGGTTATTCACTCTGCCATCGAGTGTCGACGTTTGTAACAGCTACAAACACTTTTGAATTTAGTCAAAAGTACAAAGGTTTAAAGGTGCACGTTTACATTTTACACATAAAGTTTAGTTTATTCGTTATGGTAAATACTACCTCAGGAGGATGTTTGACATTTTACATTTTGACTTCTCAAAGCAGGAAAAGCCTTAACAATGGTTTCATTCTATTAAGTGCCCCTGTAAACCACACCAGTGAGGGAACTTGCACAATACCAGAGCCTTGGAACTGGCTCACCTAAATGGAATGCAGCCCTCATTGATGTTATCAATTCCACCTGTGCTTTCCCTGCTCTGATGCCCTGCTCTCATGTCTGCAGCCTATAAGCGAGGCTCTTCAGGTTTTGTTGTTGAACATAGTCTGTGGGCTGACGCCCATGAGCTTGAAGCATCTGCGTAAAAAGCGTGTGTGGCACCAGAGAGAGAAAATATTCGATATAGAGAAGATATTCTTACGTTTTCTGATGGTCGCTGACTCGGTTCCTCAGCACATTAATCTGGAACAAAGAAAACATGCAAATGTTGCTTGAACGCGGTCCATTATACCCTGTGCCTTGTTTCAACAATAGTTGTTGTGTACTGTAGCAAACACCTCATATTTCTGTCCGGTGAGCTGGTACTGCAGTTCAAACTTTTCTGCCTCCAGCTCGTGCATCCACTCCCACAGCTCTTTAGCTTTCTCCCTGTGAAACACAGACACATAGACATGGGACAGTATGGTTGTGTAACGTTACGTTGAAGGATTATTTTCATTGTCTCATGTGCATCAGAAATAATGTCCCTACTTCATCTTTCTTGTAGTAAAATGACACAACATGTCTCCACCTACTTGAGTTTGTCCTGGCTCAAGTTCTCAATGTCCAGAGATTTGCGTCTATCACTCAGGATTTTCTTTTTCTTCTCTCGCTCAGTTTGCCTCTTACCACTCCGTTTTTCTGTCTGTGGAAAAGTGAAATGAAACACAGCTCTGGTCTTTGTCCTTCACATTTGAACTGTTTTAACCTCCCACTATGAACCCACCACCTGCTCACCAACTTCTGCATGTAACCTCCAAAGTGGAGGCTGGTGAGGGTTTTCTTCTTCTTAGCATCCTCATCTGCTCTCCTCTTGGCCTCCTCCTCCTCCTTGCGAGCTCTCTCGTCCTAAAAAAACATGAATCCAGAGAGAGAGAGAGAGAGAGAGAGGACCAGGAGTAACATAGGCGGTGGCTCATTCAGTAGATGCAGGAAGTATGCATTACATTACAGCAGCTTAAACGTGACTATACCTCAAGACGCTTCTGCCGCTCTTTATCTCTCTCACTTCGGATTCTTTGCTGCTCTGCTCGCTCAGAACGGCGCTTGTCCTGCACAACAGATCATCATCATAGCAGATCTTAAATCAGATCTTTAATGTTGTGAATTATCACAATTATGTTTGATTTACTGTCGTGTGAGGCTCTCACAATCCTGTCCTTGAGATGAACGATATCATCTTCTTCCTTCTTTCTGCTCTCAAAGTGAACCTCGATCAAAGTCTGAAGCTCCATCAGGTCTTTCTCTATCCTTTTACGATGTATATCCTACAGAAACAGGGGTTCAGTGCGTCTTGTGCTTTATGGTATGGGTCTATGTGTCACTGGCTTTACATCATTAGGCAGAAACCTGTAGATGGTATGTACTGTAAGTCTGTCACTCACATCAAAATCCACCTTCTCTCCATCTGGGATCTTAGGAGGGATGAGGTTGGGCATGATAAATGGCCTGGGGATTTAAAAAAAAAAAAAAGAGGAAATAACCACAGGACAGTTAACGAAGAACACTCAGAGTCATAAGATAAAGTAAGGAAAAAAGAGCAGAAAAATATCAAAAGTCACTGTGGATGTCAAATGAGCACAAAATGCAATCAGCAGGGTCAACATGCCAAACAAATGTCTCTCTATGTATTCATGCATGTCTTTGCATGTTGCGAATGCTTAGAAGCAGCTTTTTTTAAATCAATATTTTGTTGTACTCTTTGGTTTTGAATAGTTCATATTTTATTCTATTCCACAGTGTTACATAATGAACTTGAATTAACCATGACAACGTAGACAGCAACATTTGCAAGTCTTACATTATTCATATTCAGCACTCTTCACTATATTTAATGGCATAACTCACATAGCATATTGATCATACACTAATATAGGGTTAGACCAAGGGCATGTGGTTTAGAGCAAGGGTGCGGTTAAAAACAGGATAATTCATTTTGAATGTGCTGTACCTACTTAGTTTACTTTTACTTTTATAGTAAAACGTATTTTATCACTCCTAGCTGTTATTCTTTGCCTTACCTCTATTTGCTATTCAATTGTTTAGGACCGGGGTCTTCAACGTTTTTCAGGCAAAGGACCCCCAAACTGATAGAGAGATGGAGCAGGGGCACCTATATATTGTATAAAATTGTGTTTTATATTAAACTGGGCTTAGTGCCATGTATAAACATACCTCTTTATTGTGCATTCAATACTAAGCTATTCAAATAATACACAGGTTCATATATTCATGTTTTTATTTTAAACATGTGCAAGGTAGAGTGAGTAGGGTGGCCGTGCCACTGCCATTTATAAACATACCTGTTATCTTGCATACAATACTGAACTATTAAAAGAATGGACAGATTCATGTTTGAAAAAACAAAATAAAATGTCAAATCAACCAAAAATGCCGCGGGCCCCTGCAGTACCTCCACGGACCCCCTAGGGGTCGTGGACCCCATGTTGAATACCTCTGGTTTAGGATCTACCACAATGCTTCCCATAATGCTTTGGGGGATGTCAACAGGAAGAATGCTATGGATTCGATGTTGTGGGGTAGCTACAAGCCCCGTCCTACAGCCTATTTGTTTACATGTTGGCAAATTAGCATTTCAAGTGTGTCGAATTAGCCATTAGCAGTTTGCAATGTTACGTTACCGACGCATGTGCAGACAACTGTCACTGGAATGTTTTGATGCTGAAGAAACTATAAAAACGTGTAGTAACAGGCTGAGAAGGAGCGTCTGTTGTTCTGTGATTTCCAAGCAGAGCAATGGATGGATGGACTTTGGACATACTGGTGTTTTCAGGACATGAAAGTCACACCGACCCTTCAAATGTATTGGCACAAGTGGCGACAATCATAAGGGGGGGAAAGTATCTTTGCCTTTAGTTAGATGGCTGTGACACATGTTCTATCTCGTTTGTTTAATCCATACAAACGCGTCAGTGGGTGTTACTCACTTGAATTTTGGTTTGGCCTCCTCCTCTGTTTAGAAAAAAAAAATAGAAGATTATATTTGAAAGACAATAAGCTACTCCAGACTACACATAGTCATTACATTCACACAAAAACGCATCATAATCCTACCAGGAAACGGCAGCAAGTTATGACAATGGAGCCTGTGTATGTGCTTGAAACAGCTGGAGGGGGGAATTTAATTCAGCAGAGAGTTCATCTCAGGCAAACTCTGTCATGCCTCAGGTTAATGTTGAGTACATCCAATAACACAGCTCTGCAGTGAGTAAGGCGTGCCAACATTGATTGTGATGTCATTTTACCTTCTCCGTCCTCCGCTTCCTCTTCTCCATCTGCAACCAAAATAAGATACTTGAGAGGGTGGTGTAAGTTTACGAGTGGGGGACACCAAATAGTTTATCAATTATGTGTCGGAGTACATGAAAAGAAGAGAGACGCCAACATAGAGCGCTGAGAAAGTCAGATACTGTTTGCTTATCTGTGTTTGGTGGGTGTGTCTGAAGTGAAGTGTTGTATGTGTCAAATGATTAGCATTCTGTCAGAGAGGTTGTCTAGCTAATAGCTCACTCACCAAAGAAGGTATGGCGTCTGTAACCTTTGAATGACACCCAAAAATTGTATTCAGATTTAGCATAAACCAAAATACTGGACAAATACAAAATTTGAGCTGATGGATGCTCTAAATTAAAAGTCAGGGTATCAGCAAAGTCATACTAGTATACATCGTCTGAGAAGCTTGCATTCTGTGTCTGGTTTCTAGATGTTGAGGCATTTTATTGGATGAGTGAAAACTTTGACCTGCTGGTAGGGCTAGAGGAAAAGTCAAGGGATCACCAAAGTCAGTAGGATTCACCATCTGGACACCATGACTGACTGCAAAGATTTACATGACAATCCAAACGATGATTGTTGAGATATTTCAGCCTGGACTAAGTGGTGGACTGACAACACCAGCCCTAGCATGGCTAATAAAAACTGCTCAGTGTGTAACACATCAGGTGACAGCTTACAGGTGCCTCACAGGGCGTTTGCTGATTTGAAAGCATAGATGAGACAGAAAGATGACTTGGAATCTGACTAACATTTAGCATGAGAGAAACGCCTGAAGATTGCTGATTAGGCTCAACAGAAAATACCAGATGCGGACGACTAAGCAAAAGCCTTAGGGATGGGAGGCCCGGGGATTACTTTTTTCCCCAGTGGCTATGAGTGGTGTGACTAAGAGTGAGAAAGACAGACGGAGAGAGAGAGAGAGAGAGAGAGACATGAAGACGTTTTAAAGTTGCTGCAGACTGACACATACCAAAGCAAAGTGAGCTATAGCAGATACTGTCTGTCTCTGTCTGATAGTGACAGATAGAATATATTATTCATAATTGCTGTGTTGTCAAAACATACCCAACAATAGATGTCGTCTTGCTGGGTAACCACAGAGACGGTGACAACATGTCTGCACTCAAGACATGTCTGCACTCAAGACAACAATGTTTTCCCCCCCCTCAACCCCTCAACCCCTCACCTTGTCCTTCGTTGGCCTCCTCTTCTGCAGCAGCTTCGTCCGTTTCCTGCACGGCCTCTGTCAGAGGAGACAGTTGAACAGCAAATAGTTGCATATCAGTGAGACCTCTTGACACTCACAGGGTGTGATGTTGACTCATTGCCTTATTGAACCATCACTCTCCCTTGTCAGTGACACTTTCATAAAACCACGGTGAAAGGAATTAAATGAGACAACCGCTGCTAAGCCTTAATTAAATGACCCTTTCTCTCGTTTCCCTCATTCCTGCTAATGCAGGAGCTTGTTTGCATTCTTTGGAGATGTGTCCACATTAGTTTGGTTTTTAGATTGACCCGGTGTTCCAGAGTGGAACGCCTTGCAAGATAACGAGGGATCATTTCAGAATGAGCTACCCACCTCTGGTATTTAGAGCAGACAGCACTCAAGAGCTGTTGACGTGGTGAGTGTGTGTGTGTGTGTGTGCCATGCATGTGTGTTTATTTTAGTGAGATAGATGTGATGACACAATTTATTCTTAAACTCTGACATGTGATCTATGAAATCATGTGATGAGGCCCGCATTTGAACACAAAATTGCACAAACATGTTCCCGAGCAGTTCAGTTTGGGAACTTAAGAGAACAGAAAGTCCCAAATAAATGAGCTCATCAGGTCACACTTACAGAAACATCTACATTACTGACGGCAAAAAGAGACGGACTTTGTGGACTCAGACAATGTTTTGTTTGGGCTTTGGACGGCTTACACTGCTAATCCGGAAAAGTTGGATCAGAGACAGTCATACAGATAAATCGTGACAATTATTTATCATGAATAAATAAATACATACGCTCATAAATGCTGAAATAAATACATACATATTCATAAATAAATAATACACGTATAAATAAAGGATGAAACAAATACAGAATCAATATATTTATAAATAAATACATGTTTTTAATGCATTTCCTAATATCTGTACTCTTATGTCTATTTATTTTTCTATTTCTACGTCAAGACTTTAATTGGTGTCTGTACTTCTGTGCCTGTATGTTGATGAAGTAGGTGTTGCTAACCAAACACTAATGCAGAATTGGTCACAGGATCTGGTTCAGTCTTGCTGCCAGGTTTGCCCAGCTGACCAATCCTGCTTTAGAGTCAATTTAGTACCACCTGCCTCAATAATATACAGAAAAAAATTAATTAAGTAACAGAAATCCATGTCTATTCATTTATTTAGTTAATTCAGCATTTATTTATTGATGAATAAGTCATTTTTCATACTGTATACTACCCTTCTCCCATTGCTTGCCACATATATATTTTCAGCTCATGTATTATTTCTTACTAAATCTTGTATTTTGAGATATTAGAACCCAGAATAGTCGCCTAGAGCATTTTTATTTATTATTTCAAATTCAACTTGAATGTTTAAGCTAAGATACTGTGCCTGTGCATCGTGAGCATACAGAACAAAACCCTGGTACTTGCACCATGTCCTCAAAAACAGGCGACATTTACCGACTTTATGGAGCATCTTAAAAATGCACATGCAATACCTTCCTCTGCCGCCTCCTCCTCCTGCTCCTCCACCTCCTGCTCCTCCTGCTCTTCCACCTCCTGCTCCTCCTCCTCTACTCCCGGCTCCCCTGCTGAGCAAAAGCACAGAGCTGTTTAGTAAAGCCAGTCAGCCAGCAATATTCAAACAGAGAGAAAGAAAAAAGTCTTTCAAAGAATGAACGATTCTGATCTAATCATTAATGAATGTCAGTCACAGCCGGTGCTGGAATGTAACTTAGTGCATTTACTCAAGTACTGTACTTAAGTACAACTTTGGTACTTGTTCTTCCTATTTTACTTCAGTATTTTGTTTTCATGTAAATATTGTACATTCTGCTCTAATGATTTGTTACTTTTGTTACTCGTTACCTTACAAGTAACATTTTTGCATACAAAACATTTGAAGTGATTTTAAAATATGATGCTTTGCTATAAGCTAAATACCACTATATAATTAGAGCTGCTTACTTAATTAAATTCAATTAAAGTCAAGTTACAGAATATTAATTGGCAACTATTTCAATAATACCACTTCATGGTTCCAGCTTTCAAAATGTGAGGATTCGCTGCTTATTTTTCTTCAATTTATTCATTAAAATGTATTGTCAATCATTTTGAAGTCTGGACTATAGGTTGCACCAAACAAGCATTTTAAAAAGTGTCACTTTGGGATCTCGGTACTATTCTTTAAATTGAGAAAATTATCAGCAGATTAATCCATAATAAGAAATAATTGTTGTCCTTTAAAAAAATAGTTTAAAAAAAATAGCTCCCCCTCAACCAAGTCATAATAATCTAAGCATATAATATATGATAAAATACTTTTACTTACTACTCCTGACTACATACTTTTACAGTATTGCAGAACTTTCACTTGTAATGGAGTATTACTACTTTCACTTAAGGATCTTAATGCTTTCTTCGCTACTGGTCACAGCAATGTTATTTTAACCACAGGCACGCTGACTGTCAATGTTCATCACTCCCCCTGTTGCTCTCGTAAGTCCTGATGAAACATGACCACAAATCATTCATCGATGACCCAGAGCTTCATTTCTACATTTAATCCCATACCTTCAGTCGTCTCCTCTTCTGAATCACGCAGCCGGGAAAATACACAAGAGAGGGAATTCACAAATGTATTTATCACAATGACGAAGCAATGCATGTTATTCACATCGAAATACTTCTGTAATGCTTAAACTAATTTACGTTTTGTGGATTTGCCCCACAAAAAAAAAATCAATCTTTGGCTTAACAAGTACGTGTTTTAGTACAAACACACTTTGTGCTGCATTATGATGAACCTCAAACATTAGAAGAACGCCTGACCTACAGTTATGGAAGCAGTAAGCTTAACAAACAGGCTGAACATTTACATTCTATTCATCGATCAATTTGACACTGCCATGAATAACATCCATATGAATGTCTTTACAATCCTTTGAAATCCATGTAATACTGTGTATATGCAGAATAGTGGTGTCACTGTCAGGTCACTATATTAAACTCACTGGATTACTTAAAGACACGTTTGTCAAAGCCGAATTCTGGCTTTAGTTTCAACCATATATCACATATTTCAGTGCGGTAGTGATAGTGAACATATACAGTATGTGGTGAGTTATGATGGGAGTTCTTACCTTCCACCTCCCTGTGAAAGTCAAACACATGCCTACATTATAATGCTGTTAATCAAACACAAATATGCAGCAATCTTTCATCACATAAATTACAGCTCTCATTACAATACAATACAAGAAACTACATGTCTGTCAATTTAGAGTACAGTTGTGTAACAGGTTATTTTTACGGTTACATAAGACACGTGACCAGTATATTCAAGCAGAATCATTGAGCTTTTATGTGATCCATTAAAAAAAGCTTTAACCTACTCCTCACACTCCTCCACCACTTCCTCGTTGTCAGACATGGCAAGAAGCGTTCAGGCGCGCAGCGGGGAATCTGAACATTAAAACACGAGTCCATAAATTCACCTAGAAATCATGTCCCACTTCTAATTCTTTACAGCTTCATTATAACATTTTATAGCATGAATACTGCATTGTGGTTGCACACACAGGTAACATTATAACCAGTAAAACTTACCAGAGTTAGAGTGATGAGGAAAGAAAGCTGAGGGAGAGACTCAGTGTGCAGCAGAGGAAAGGTGACTTCTTTTACTAAAGGGACAGTGAGGTGGCTCTCAGAGGGTAAAGGGACGGACTGAACAGTGGGAAAGAGACTTTAGGACCCTTTGTTGTGTTATTAATAACTTTTTAGATAGCATGTACTCTTCATTATCACCATTCCCAAAAAAGGCCGCTTGTGTGTACGAGTGTGGTTCGCAGTTCCAAAAGGATCCAGATAAAGCCACAGTTGCTCACCGACGGTGCTTCAGTGCCACACACACATTTTCTCGCCCTTGTATCTCAACCCGCCGCTGACGAAACACAGGCATGCAACTCTTATCTGCATCCTCCCTCTGCCGCGATAAGTGAGAAAGTGTTTCCGTGTTGTGTAAGTTCGCAATTAAAAGACATTTACGACAGACATTTGTGGTAATAAAAGCTTTTATTTCTTAGACAAGCAGACTCTTGACCACAATGACACAGAATAAAATATATATTTTGTCAGATTAAACAAAAACAAAATCACTGCTCCAGAATTCTCACTACTAAAAATAAGGCATTATTATCCTCAAGACCTTCACCTGCGTAAAGTGCTTGAAATATTACATTAAGTTAAGGCAAATAGAAAAAGAGCTTTAAAACAAATATATCAAGGTCTACTTTTCTTTTTACTCTTCTCTCACACATTAAACCGTTTTGATGTTTGAAATAAGACATATTTGTACTTCAAGAAGCAATGCAGGAGTGTATGATTGAAGCATCCTAACTTTAAAAGCACTAATCTCCATTTAAGACCTTTTAAAACTAAAACTTGTTTTATCTATTTGGCATATCGGTTCCTCCAGTGTGCTTTGGCAGTGAAGAAAAAGCATGAAGAAAGAATCAGTCAGTCATTGCATCCATTAATCGTCCAGTTCTCGTCGTGTCCTCTCACCGTCTAGTAAATCCATACAAATAAGGGCACAGAAAAGGTTCATATTTAAATTTAAAGTTATGTTAAAGTGCAGTGTGGGACAGTGATCTAATCTTACCTGTTGAGAATTATAAATGGACATCTTTCACTTGCAGATTTTTCCAGGGCTGGCTTCTGGGAAGCTGCCCCCCTCTCTGCTCTCGAACAGGCTCCTCTTACCGGTGATGTCCTACATATAGAACATGTAAGAATTTCAGACTTATTTTTCTACAAGACAATCAACAGTGAACAGCCAGTTATCCGTCTCTATTCACCACAAGTCAAACTCTCTGACTAAAGGAGAACAAAAAAAAAAAAACTGACGTTTGCAATGAATTTAATCATAAATAATCATAGTTGCTGGAACTAGAGAAAGCCTATTTTTTTAAACAATAAGGAATGTTATCTGAATGTTATCAGGGTTTACTGATAAAAAATATCCTGCTCAGAACACTTGAGTCACAGCTGATAGAGTGCTACTGCCCTCTAGCTGCCAGATGCTACTTGCATACCTCCTTAGATGACGCAGTTTTGACAGACACGTAACAATGCAAATGGCCTTACAGTTGGATTGTGGGTAGACCCAGTATCGTTGGTCTTGGTCAGCCAGCGGTTGATCCGGTCTGACATTCCTGATGTGAAGCTCCTAAATTCCTGTGAATTTCCAACAGATATGTGAAATAATGATAACCCATCCGTGCAAATGATATCAACGGCTGCATTGATGCCACATGCAGATCCGATGAGTGTAAATGTACCTGTCTGGAAACTCCCGGGCTGGTGGGGCTCGCTGCCTGCTGCTCCTTCTCAAAGAGGCCTCTCTTCCTGGACACCTCATCCAGCAGGAACAGAGTCCTCTGGGTCACGTCTGGAGATCGCATTATTTCTGACTTCTACGCGCGTATAGGAAGCAGAGAAGAGTTGAGGGGGGGAAAAAACATCAGTGTCGCTATAAAGTAAGAAAAACGATTGTTACTTGAGTTGACTTCTGTTTTGTTGCAGAGAGTCTGACCTGTGCAGCCTGAGCCAGTCTCTCCATCTTCTCCTGGATGGACCTGGATGAAATCCTCTGCTTAGAGCTGGACAAAACAGAATGCACATAAGCCTGGTTCGATCTGTGTACACTTACTTTGACTCGAATAACAAAAATTAAAACTTCAGAAAGAGGTACTAAAAAAAATAATTTGGCTGAACAAACTCACTTTCTCTGGAAAGAGGATGCTTTGTCTTCATCTTCATTTTGGCCCTGGATAATTAACATTACACACACTGTTAATCATCTATGTACTTTAACACAAATATCATACATTTTAGTTTCAATGATACTTTGGTGCACTATTGTCGAAGTAAACATCTGCGATCTCTTTACTCAACCAATAATGAAAGAACACCTTCCTGTGCAGAGTGATGACTGTAAATCTCACTCAGAAATGAGAAACTATAAAGCCAAGACTCTTACTGTGTGAAATTCAAACTTCTTGGAGGCCATCCTCACACTCGCACTACAAGAGAACAAAGCAGTCATCAATCAAACCGAGATAGACGGAAATGAAGAGCCTCAAAATAAAGACAAGAGTGTTTTCTTACCTCCTCTGCAGCGGCGCACTCTCCTCTTCTTTCTTCTTCATCATCTGTGTTAAACCAAGCATATGTGAATGCTAGCAGACAGTCGTCCGAATATCAGCAGCTGATGACTGACACAGTCATCCCGTCTCTTGTGATCAAAGCAACTAGTCAGCAGTAAAAGCTGGTAAATATTGCTTCAGCTATTAGCATAAGCCCGAAGCTTGACTGGCACAAGCAAATTACCCTCGACTGATAGTCTAACAGCTGATGCAAGATTAAATGGTGTTTTAACAGTCAAATAGGCAACAGTTAATGTTGGCATTTAGAAGGGAGAAGGTGTGCCTGCATGTGTGTGTGTGTGTGTGTGTGTGTGTGTGTGTGTGTGTGTGTGTGTGTGTGTGTGTGTGTGTGTGTGTGTGTGTGTGTGTGTGTGTGTGCGTGCGTGTGTGTGTGTGTGTGTAGGTTAGATGTGGTTACCCTGAAAGATATGGTCCTGGAGCTCTGTCTGCCGAACGCAGGTTTGGCCGTCTGTTCAAAGTTGCCGTTGGAGGGAGAGCCATTCATCCCGGTCTGAGTTAAAGTAAAATATATCGTTTACTTCTGCTTATGATCAGATTCAACTCTTCATCTTCAGATGAGGATGAGCTCCAGCAAGCATCTCCTCTGTTTACCCAACACTGTTTACTTTGTGCAAGCTGCAGGTAAAACTATGGAGCCAACGATGCAGTAGCTGTTATAGGCACTAAGACTGCGACATGTACTCTTTTAAACACCAGAGGGTGCTGTTGCTTTATTGAATTGATGAGCAGTGGCGCCAGCACTTTGCAGCCAAACTCCATAAGACAAGTAAAGCATGAAGCACAGATAGTTATGTTGTAAATTATATCGTCTGACAGTGTGTTCAAATACCTCCTGTGTGTGTCCATTCTGAACAGGGCTTTCGGGGCCACGAGGAGAGGGGCTCTGGCAAGGCGACGGCCAGTGTTCTCGAGGTGATAAGGCGGCCGTAGGGGAGCGAGGGCTCATGGGACTTGCGGACCCGCTGGCCGAGGGGCTTTTGTCGAATGAGATGGAGATAGAACTGCAACATCAAAACGAGTGAGATGAGAGGTCAGTTGAAGATGTTAAGGAGGAAGCAGCAACTGATCCAAATCACAGTAAAGCTGCGTATTAAGAGTCTTTACTGCAACCTTTTCACCGTTGTCACCTTTTGAAATGTTGTTTTCTACAATCTGTGTTCACTCATAACGCTCATAATACATCAAACCAATACAATTATACCATGGGGAAGTTGTCTGTATCCAAACGGAAAACCAGAGGTTACCAATGCTGCCTCAATGTCTTGTTATCCAATCTTCTCAGAGAATATCCTCTCCAGCTATCCTGCCAGCAGATCTGGAAATATGTATAAGTGTGTGTGTGTGTGTGTGTGTGTGTGTGTGTGTGTGTGTGTGTGTGTGTGTGTAGACACATATTTGACTTTCGGTTGCTTTTTCACTGCTCTACTAGACTGTTGTTTTGTCCCGCTGCACTTTAACTTCCCTGTGTGGAATAGATAACCTTATCTTAAAGAAAAGTTTGATCTGCATTTGATTCTTCCCGATGACTCATATACGAAAAGGAGAATAGACATTAAATTGTGCTCATTAACCTGACAAACTTGCGAGCCGGGTTGGACGATGGCTTGGGATCAGGGTCTTTGCTCGTCGACTCTTCATTTTCGTGCTAACAAAGAAAGAAACAGGAGAGACGTGAGTGCACAGCATAAAAGCGTTTGAACAGAGCCACCTGAGACACGCCTCACATTACATAACACTGTACGGTTATGGCCTAATTTGCAGATACACTGAATTATAGACGCCTGAATTAGAGCTGCCTGTGAGTGTAATAAAAGATAAAGTTCATATTATGACCTTAAGCACGCCTTATCAAAGTTTTATAGATGATTTGCATGGTCATTTGATTCACGGAAAAGAGTGCGAGTCCAGTCCAGTAATAAGACAGGTGATGATCCATACAGTATTTCCACAAGTTCTATCATCCTTTTTTATATTCTGATGCCTTCATATTGAAAGAAAATGTACCAACGTTGTTAACAACTAACGCATATATTTAGCATGCATGTGTGTGAGCCTCTTACACTCTCTTTGTCTGGGTTTGTTCACCTAAATATTGTTAATAATGCACACTGGGTCTTTCCATCGTAACAGGACTTGCAACACCAGTATACCCTGAGCGGAAAAAAAGTTGTTGTTGTTGTAGAATGTAGAAAATGATTAACGTGACTCTCTCTCTCTGCGTGGGGTAACAGTTAACTGTGTTTACCACACTGCAGGGTGGCACTATTGGCAGCACTGTGTTGTGGCTGAGAGAAGCATTAATAGTTGTAGGCTGTGAGTGTTTGTCTACCTGTCTCGTCAAACAATTTGTCTGTCAGTAAAGGCAGTGTATTCAATTTCAGTGATGGCAATGTGGGTCGGTTAGTCTAACACTTTGATCCAGACTGAATCATCTCAACAACTATTGATGGTCTGCTATCGCAGTTTGCTCAGACATTCGTGGTCCCCAGAGGATGAATCATAATGACGTTGGTGATTCTGTGACTTTTCCTTTAGCATCACCAGCAGGCCAAAGTTTTCACTTGTCCCCTGACATATTTCAACATCTACTGCCTAGATTAGCACAGCAGTTGGTTCCCAGACAATGTGTCCTAATCCCTTTGGTGGTCCATCATGTCAAAAGTTTGTCTAAACCAAATATCTGCAAAACTCCCATCAGCCTCAGCTGTACTTGTTTTATAATAATTAGCTAATGCTAGCATGCTAACCTATATATGGCAATCATTACACCAGCTTAACATCAGTATATGTTCGCATTTTCATTGTGAGCATGTTAGCATTTAGCTCAAAGCATGTTGTGCCTTAGTGCAGCGTTACCGAACAGCTTGCATGGCTTTAGACTCTGAGTTGAGTTATAATATATTAACCACGATAACAAAACATCTCTTTCACTCTGCTGAAAGGCAACTCCGGTCTTACTTCTCTGTTTGTGACGTTATTGCTGCTGCTGGTGGTGGTAAGGCTGTAGGAGGCGGTTCTTCGGGGTGGTTCTGGTCTGGATGTGGATTTCACAGAGGGCAACACACTACCCTGATGCTCATCCATGTCCCCCAGTAGCTCCACCCGGGCTCCTCCTTTGCAGGCCTCCGCTTCATCCTCCCCTACTTCCTTCTGCCGTCTCAGCGTCTCCAGGTGCCTCATCCTCCGCTTTTCATCTCGGACATGCAGCATGTTCACAAAGTCTAGCTGCACCTGGTCCACACTGAAATGAAACACACACGTGAATGACCGATAGATATGACGGATCGTCTCAAATGAGGGAAAGGACCTGTCAGTCTTGTGTGTGTGATCAGGTTTCTTTAATGAAAGGCTCTACAGTTCCACTCTCTCTTTGAAGACTACTTCTGCTCCAGGATCTCAGCTGGTGGTGTTTTTGATAGCTTTTCATACTTTCTACACATGGTGTCGGGATTCACATGTTTGAAAAGTATACAGATGACACACTCCCATGAGGGCAAAAAGGCTAAGAATCCTCTCTCCCTGCCTCTGAAATCCATCTGCTGACAAGGCAGCATCTCTATGGTCCTCTAACAAGCGAGAAAGATGGAGAGAGTGAAATGGAAAGATAGAAGAAGAGAGAGATACTAGCGATGTGTAAACAAGCAGAGCTAAAGCAACAGAGTCCTGTTCAGACGGTCTTTAAATCAAGCTTTGACAAGTTCAAATGAATAAAGCTTTTCATTAAATCGTGAGAATAACCTGCTGAGGGACTGAGACGTCCCACTTGTGGAGTCGGTCCCAAAGGTGCTGTCACTGGTAGGCGTGTCTCCGGTTGTTTGGCTGAAGTCATCATCAGATTCTGTGGGGCCGCTCGAGCTCTTCACCCTCCTCCTCTTCTCTCTTTCCACCTCCTCGTCATCCTCCGCTGTCCACTGGCGCGCCAGGCTGAGGACGGAGTCATAACGCACACAGGAGATGTTCACAATATTTAGAGAACGTGGACGTAAAACAGAAAGTTAAATGGAGGCAGAGAAACACAAAATGGTTTTCATGAAAACTACAGAAATGAATCCAATTTACAGCTGATTTTGGTTGTTGGAAGAGAGACATTGCTGTTATAACGGTTACACAGAACCTGCTTTACTTGTTCATCAACTGTTTATGGAGTAGAGTTACAGTTGGTTGCTTGTCTGAACAACTTCAAATAAACTAAAAGTCAGTCTAGTATTATACAGGGATGTATGTAGAAAACACAGCATTTAGTAGTCTAGTGGTGCGGCCAGTTACAGTGGGCTGATGTTTCCTCTGGAGGAACACCTTAATTCAAGGGTAAGACCAGTTATCTCTAGACTTTAACCTGAAAAAAAAAGACAACTGTGACTTTATAGCATAGTCTTCAAACATAACAGCAAAGATAAAAGTACCTGTAATAACGTTAATGACACCAAAGGAGAAAATAGCTGTTTCATTATGCTACTGTGTATTTGCATATTAGATATTATAATGTTCGTAAATAAATATAAAAAACTGGCTTTTGTTCTACTTGACTGCAAGAGTGAGCTACATGTATTCTAGTTCAGTAACTAAAGTTAAACTTTAGAACGTCTACTGTCATGAAGCAGCAGCTACTCTGAAACACAGGCTTTCATATTCTCTTCTTTAAAACAACTCCAGATGATATCTTACCTGGACAAAGCCGACCAGTTCTGCCGACTGATGGACATATTGCACACAAAAATATAGAAGTTCCCAGCAGAGCTTCGCTCACAGACAGAAAAGAGTCGACTGACTTTGTGGAAGTCAAATTACAGTCAGTGCGGCACAAAGCAGTCCACCTTTACCCCGGTGCACCGAGGCGTCACATGACCACAAAGGTGTGTGTGTGTGTGAGAGAGAGAGAGAGAGAGAGAGAGAGAGAGAGATAAAGCTAACACAATACGCAGTAATAATGAAAAGTCAAGGAAGTGATATGTAAATCAATAGTTATTCAGCAATTACTAAATAAACTAAATTTAAGAGTGTAAAAAGGTTGTATAGTATTTTCAATAGCACTTTAGAAAGAAATTTGCAAACTATCAAACACACAGGATATTAACAACAAAATATACTTTAAATAGAGATAAAGATACTATAGCAACAAAAATGAGTGAAAACAAGTGGGTTTAAAAAAAAAAGAAATGGCAATAGGATTTGGATGTTCCAATAGTAAAAGTATGTAACTCTGTTTTGTGTCCAACTGGGTTTAGATGCTTTGTTGCATTGAGCAGTGAGTCTCTTTACAATGTGATTCAGACTGTTTGCTCTGCTGTGTGAGGCCACACCTGTCCTCTCCTCGGAGCCCGGTGTGTCGGACTCTGACCCAGGCTCGGGCTCAGGCCAACTCACACACCCTCCACCTCACCTGGCTTTATTACCAAACCTGTACCTGTTTCTTTTATTCTGTGCAGAGTGCATGCCATGAGGCCACAATGAACAGGATGAGCTGCTGTCACATCCACAGATGTAGCTCCTTAATGCTTATCCAGATCCGTTCTTTTGTGTGAATGCTGTCACTCATGCGGGATTTGGAGAAGTCTAGCTTAAGGCATGTCACGTCACTCCCCGGCCAAAGAAGCAAAGCGTGCATTAGTGCTGTCATTGTAAACACGTTTTGTGTTGCTGCAGTGAGCATTTGGATGAAAACATTGAGTGACACATGAATACTGCAGGCACTTTGCATCCAGCAGGACTAAGTCAATAATGATTGAAGCACCAATACGGAAGCACTTGTCAGTGCATGTGTGCTTTATGTATATGCAAAACAGATAGCAGCCGGAGCTGTGGACAGGATGCTGGTGTGGACAGCTGTCAAATGCATACAGTACCCTATCAGTATGCCTATCTCTCTCGCAGAAGTTCCTCTGTGTGAAAGTAGCATATCTTAGAGTCACAAGTTCATATTTGTCCTTATGTTGCTTTTTATATTCCTCCAATATAAAATGTCTGCAGAGTCCCCAGCCCATGCCAGTTGCTTGTCTGGCTGTGCTTTGTCACAGCAGTGCTCGGAGCTAAATGATCATATCGCATGCTAAGACACTAATGCTGATGTCTAGCACGTGTAATGCTTACCATGTTCGCCATCTTAGATTCGCATGTTAGCATGCTGACATTTTCTAATTGGAACCAAAAATAAATTTCATCTGAGGCTGATGAGGATGGCATTCTCAGTGAAAAGTCGTGGAATTATTACCAAAGTGATTCCAATGTGTCCTGAGTGGAACATTGATATGTATTGATGTGTCTCTAACATGTGAAGCTTGCACTACTGCGAAGGGAAGACAGCGGTAATGAGAAGACTTTGATTACCCTGATCTTCTTTGCCTTTATTTAAAGAAAGCCATTGTTCATTTAGCACAGTTTTACAATGAGAAAAGCACCAAGAAATGAAGACACATTTGGTGTGTTTAATTGTTGTTGTAAATCCAGCCGATGACGCCATTTTGTTACAGTTTACAAAACCACAGACAATGCTTACAGTTTATCACCCAGCAATAATATCAAAGATGCAGTTGAATTTGGTCAGGACATATTATTATCAATATTATTATTGGCTATAATTGGCCTGCTGATTAAGTTACATTACTATCCACAATTGCCTTCTGAAGATACAAGCTGCCTTTTTTTAAACTTTGCTGTACAAATATACGCCTAAATCTCTGGGGTGAGAACAATACAAATAATAGAAAATGGCACACAGATAAAGTCATTTTTAACACCATATCAAGCAACCGCAAACAGATCAGTTCTTGAGGACAGTGGAGAAGACCATTCAGGAGTGTGGGGACATGGCAGGAGCATACACAAGAATGACAGCATTAACCAGAGCTGTAGAAGCTGCAGTCGATGCAGTCTACGTGATACCGCTCACATGACACCAGCCCATCACCTTCTGGGTTTTCACTGGGCGGGACCCTTTGCAGCATCGAACATCTTCTTCCTTCCCTCCATCCCTGACATGGCCTCCACATTCTTCCTCCAGTCGCTGTCCTCGGCTGGCCTCTTCTGCAGACGGATACAGTGGAGAGTTAGATGGTATAAAAGAATGAGAGCAGTCGTTTTCCTGTTGTTTTTTTTTAAAGAGACTGCGAAGTAGAGGAGGTATTATCATCATTGTTGTGTCAAAGCCTTTGAGGCCCAATCTTGTCAACTGGGAATCCCCTATGAGAGTACTTTATAACCATGCTAGTATAACTGGTTTACAGCACCTAATACAGACTCGCATATCCATGCAGACACACACACACACAGATACACACCTGCATTGGTTAATCTGAACATGTACACACACGCACACACACACACAGACACACACTGACCATGGAGCAGAACCGCTCACAAAAGCTAGTCTTCTCTGTACAAAGGGATCATTGTCTTGTGTACCGTACTTCCTCTCACACACGCGCACGTCGCGCCCTGCACTGACCTACCGCTCGGTATCTCAAACACACCCTTCAGACACACAAACACACACTTTTCAGATGTTTTATGGCACTTGAAGCGCTGACGTCACGTGTGTATCTGAAACTTCACACTAGCTACCTTGCTCGCTTGCCCTAAGGAAAGGTACACATCTCGCTTGCACTGGTTTGCTTGTGTTTTGTACGTGCATGCCCGAGTGTATTTGGTCTTTTATTTCCCTCTGCACACACCTTCTCAGTGTCCTCTTTCTTGACAGACTTGAGGTTGGCCCGGAGGTCCATGGAGACTTTGTGCTTGGAGCCCAGCAGCGAGCGAAGGATGGCGTCAGCAGACACACGAACGCGACGAAGACTAGGTCTCTTGAATTTCCCCCTGAGGTCCAACACTTTAATGTTCAGGTCTTTAATCTGGATCAAAGAAGGATAGTTGAATGGCAATTACCATCAGTACTTGAAGATTTTCTCATGGGGACAGTTGTGACACTGCATCTGCTTATACCTCACGTGTGTTGAGCGTGACTTTAGCTTCAATGTCGTATCGCTCCTCATCCACCACATCTATCTTTGAATGGAGCTCGTTGCAGAGGTCCTATACGTATACACACACACACATAAAACTCAAAAGGTAAAAACTTGTATTCTATAAAAGTTTTCAAAAGCAACCTCAAATTTGTGCATCTGGAAAACTTTCAGTTGCAGGGCGTCATACTGTATATCCTGTATATGAAGGAGCTGCAGTGCCCTGAATTCCTTTGATTTAAGAGAATTTGCTGAAGTAGAAAACTATGTTTGGTGGAGTATTGTTCTATGGGAGTTACCTGTAGCTGTGCAAGGCTCAGGCTGCTGGTGTTTAGCGGAGGAGATCTCTCTGACAGGTAGTTCTGTTTCTCCTGCTCTTTAACCACAAGCTCATGCTCCAATTCCTCCTTGGCTCTTGTCACCATCAGACTCTGCACAAATATGAATGGACACATAATGCAATGTAATGCTGGATGCTTTTACATTGCTCTGGTAAAGCACATTACGTTTTTAGTTTTTTTTTACTTTCAGGTCTCACAGTAAGGTACGGACTCTAGATGTTTAGAAGAAGTATCAGAAGATAAAATACAGTACAGCTTTTAAAAACATGACCTCTGCTGCTCTCCTGTGGTCAAACACATGTATTACATTACAGTTTGGCAGAAGAATTCGGTCCATGATCTCTCTTACCTTGAGCATCAGCTTCCTTGAAGCTGAGATCTTTGGCTTCCTCTGGATGGAGAGCATAATTCATGACATTACACACATTTAATACACACATATATATATGTATATAATATACTGTATATAAAAGATACATTTTAGCATTTAGAAATACTTTAGTAGGGATAAATATGGTCTTACGTCTTGCCTGTAAAAGAGAAAGAGAAAAGATTTATTGGAAACGAAAGACCAAAATTATTCCAAGCCAAAACTCAAAAATATTTGTTATGTGTGTGAATGAATAAATTATCTAAAATAAGAACACAAAGCCTGATCACTCACACATGCTCAGGCATCCTGCTGATGAGATCTCACTGGAGGAGAGACGGAAGAAATTAGAAACACACACACACACTGAACAGTTGTCATTGTTTGGAGGGCCAGATCATCTTTCCACTCTTCTCTATGAGCGCGTTTCAATGATTGTAAGCTGTCAGCAGGCCAATCATAAAAAACTCTACTGACTTCTACTCTCCTGCTTCTAAATGCTCTCTTGACACTTGGTTGTCACACTTCATAGAAGTGGGGCGTCTACTTTTCATATCTTATAAAAACTAATTTGTGCATGTTGTAGAAACATCATAGTTTCACATGACTGAATTTCTTGTGAGAGCAAGAAAGCCTTTGACTGATGAGATTTAAAGGGTCAAGTCACCCAAATCACACATTGGACTGAGCCATTGATTCCCAACCAGGGGTGCTGCATTCTGGAGCTGCATGGGGGTACGTGGAAAGATTGGGAAGTAGCTCAACAAATTAAAATTAAAAAATGTTGGTTGAAATAAATGGCGGCGGCACATCTGACACAAGGGTTGGGAACCGCTGTTGGACTCAACCTTAAGTCTAGTATTAAGGTTAATGAGATCTCTGCTGTTAATGCTTGTATCCCCCCCACGTGCAATGGAGGTGAACAGCATTTTCTCTGTGTTGCTTAAAAAATATATATTAGAGAAACTCACATATTCTCAGACTTCACTGTGGACAGTTTTGCTTGGAAAACATTGTTGTCTACCCAATGTAAAATACCATGAAAGGTATAACAAGGCGTAAGGTGAGACTGCCTTTTAAGTGGGCTTGTCAGCTCATAGTGTTGTTTTCACATTGTCTTGCCCCTCCTCATGAGCCTCATGGCCTTCTGGCCTTTATCAAATCAACAAGTGATTTACAGGACTCCGCCCTTCTCCGTCTCACCTCTTCTCACCCTTTCTCTCTTAATGTCCCTCTTCCATTTCACTTGTTGAGTCCAGTTGAGAATGACGGCACCTAAGACCTCCTAGCATGATGGGGTTACAAGCAGCTCCAACGGATTAGGGAAGATTCCAGACTGATACCCATCTCTCCCATTTCTCATCCCCATCTTTCTCTTCGGGATTATCTCGGGGAGAGGAATTTAGAGTGGCATGTCTCCCCAAATAGATCAGGGGACATCTGATAGACAGCTGTGGAGGATGATTGTGTGGGTGCCCAGCCTGGATTAAGGATTCATCGGCAGTAACTCATGGATGCTTATGATGCTCATGAGCCTCTGTGGTGCAGCCAAGTTGGCAATGAAAAAACCAGCCCACGGTGCTGTGGAAAGTTCACGTCAGCCTTGGATTTGAACAGAGTTGCTTTGGTGCAGATTTAAACCAACCAGCTTGTATTATTTGAATTAATTATCCTGTTCTGGCTGATGCACTTATGGTTTATGTACAGCCACAGCCCCAAGGATGAAAAGCCCCCTGCTATCGACAAATTAACATCCAAACACTTCATATAAGATCGCTACTAATATCCATGTTTGCTGAATTGGCATCATATACTGTGCACTCATCCTCCTGTTAGTCTATATTTCCATTGCAAAAAAACAATAGATCCAGGATATTTTCAAAACTTGGAAGAAGGCTACAAATAAATGGTTGTACCAGACAAATGTATATTGAACTGCCATCCATTCGGTTTGTGGACCATATATGCACGAAAGAAAGAAATAACACTAAACCTGAAAAGATTTACAGACAACACCATGAAGGGACCTTACCTGTGTCAGAAGCAGCGGGCAGAAAGACGTGACAACAGCAGAGGTTGGATGATCAGAGATGAGGCCAACGAATTGATGTCCCTCTATTTAACTGCACCCCCTGACCCCTCCCCACCCTATTGTAGCGCTTGCTCTTTTGTTAGTGGAGGCTATAATTAGTCAACCCCATCTCTCTTACTGCCTAATCTTGCCCTGTCTATTTGTCTCCTCGCAGATTCATTATAAGGGGCCAGCAGTTAGAGCTTAGAGATTTGGCCTGTGCACGACACAGGATGATGAAGGCAACCCAGATGATGAACTATAAGTGTAATTTAGAACTATAGGCAGGAGCTTTTATGTTTATACTGGTCAAAGATGGCCTGCAAAGGGAATTCACGCCAATTGACGGAAAAAAAAGTATATCATTAAAAAGTGCTTGAAGAGAGAGAGAGAGAAACAATACTTTTTCCTCTAGCTCCAACATGAGTTTTATATTTTTGTTGTTTACTTAAATGCCTTGACGTCTAGTAAGTGCATTCAATTCTGCACAGACATTCATGATGCCCAGACGATGAATCTTAATGTCTTTGATTATCACCTGACTTATCCTCTCGTGCCTCCGTGAGCTTATCTTTTGTGGTTTTTGAGTGAAATGTCTCAACGACTGTTGGGGGCATTGCTGTGAAATGCGGTGCAGAAATGTGTGTCTCTCTCGGGAGTAATTGCGGTAACACTGGTAATCCCCTGACTTTTTCTGTGTCACATCAACGTCAGCTGTTTACTGTGTGCTTATTGCTAATGAGAAAATATTGGCAGGCTAACCTACTAAACTAAGATGACCAACATAGCAAACATTGTCAGGTGAGCATATTAGCATGCAGACATTAGCATTTAGCTAAAAGCACTGCTGTGCCCAAGTACAGGCTAGCAGAGCCGCTGGCATGACTGTAGACTCGTGTAGTCTTGTTTATCCACGCTTAAACCTCGAAGGGCAGATCAAAATGCTAGACATGCTTGCAGGAAGGCCCCTGGGATTGTTATGCCTTACATCAAGCCTTCCAGAGAGGCACTCTTGACAGACAAATTGACACTTCTCTGCACTGTCTGTTACTCAAATGAAAACAAAAGTAGAGCCCCGCCACCAAAGCGCAGAACACAGAATTGACACTTGCTAATAATTCCAAATTGACTGGTAGATAATCACCAGGGCAAATGACTATAATGTTATTTTAAAAATGTTTACATGGTATCTTACATTTTAGGCATGTGCTGGCAAGACAAGTCTTCATTCTCGATGTAAGAGTATTGCATCTAAAACATTAAGACACTCAGATCGCGGTCCTTTTAAAGGAAAGAGAAGAGAAAATAAAGTGACCATTTCACACAGTAATATGGTATGTCAGGTTTATACAGTATGTTGGAAAGTAAGTCAAGGTGGATTGAAGATAATATAAACCAAAAGAATAACGCACACACACACAAAACATATGAGATACACAAAGACAAATTATATTTATCAAAAAAGCAATTAGCAGCCTGCACTTCATGAAAACTTGCCAAAAACGTTCCCACACACAACAAGACAACAGTGAATAGAGAAGCTCTTCTTCACTCAACAGGAGGTCGACAGACCTCTAGTGGTTTAGCACTCACACAGCAGACAGCAGAAGCCTGAGGAGAAGATTTGCAAAACATTTTTGCAGAGTGATTCCGAGTCTTTGTCAAAGAAGTGCGCACACATGATTTTTCTTTCTTTCTCTTCCTACAAGCACTAATACACTAATTACATTTGCCATAATGTCTGTCCTGTTCTGACTAAAAACCATTTCACCTCTAGATCAGCTCATGCTCCAGGATTTGGTTCATGAAATCGCAGGTCACTGTCTGTGTGTGTTTATCTGCTGAGAAAACCAGACACCCTGGACAAAGGTTATGATGTTTAGACAGGGCATTCCACTGAGTAGTGTTAGCATACACACTGTGGAGGACTGGACCTTATACTCCACCCCTCATACCATAGACCCATTTTGACTTTTTTGTAAGGAGGGCAGGTGGTCTTCCAGGGTAGATGTAGCACTTCAGCAGTAGATACATATAAGTGGTATACATCATCTTATAAATCTTCAATAAAAATTGTGTTGTGGTTAGGCGCTTTTCAAATAACGAAAGTTTGAAACTAGTATATAACGGCTTTGACCATTATGATGGAAGTTTATGATGACCGTTCCCATGATCAATCATGTATCTTAAATGATGTGTTCACAGATTTCCGGTGGAAATTCCTTAGTTTTGCATCAATATAACTTTTCAAAGTATCTCTAGAACATTTTGTGAATGTCTTTGTTTGTTTAGACCAACGCTGGGTGTATCCACTCCTTGTGGTGCTCCTGGTCCCTTGCTGACTCATGCGGTGTGGCTAGCTTTGGGGTTTTCCACAGTAACGGGAGAAGTCGCTACACAATCAACCCTTTATTCCTGACCTGTACTGCGCTCCACAGCCACACACACACACTGCTATGTTCTTGACACATACACACAGATACACAACACACGCTTGAATGAACAATATACTGTATATAGGCCTCCGCTAACGAGAGTCTGCTGATCCTGAGACCTTGCTGAATTTCATGCTGGGTGTGCACGTAAGGCTTGTGTAGGTGAGTATGTGTGGGTGGATGTTTGTGTGCACATGCCTCAGGCTCACTGTGCTTCTCATTAGTCCTCCACAACGCTCAGAACAAAAGCTGTCCTGACTTCGGCACACACACAAGAGCAGGAGTGTGTGCCACAGTGTGTGTGTGTATCTGAGGATGTGTGTATTTTCCAGAGGCTATAACAGCAAGGTTACACACCACAACTGGAAACAGATGAGCTTAGCAATTAATGGGCTGAACCTAAAATAAATTGCAGCTGACTGTTTTGCTCCAAGAGCCATTAGAGAAAGGAAGTATTGTTCTAAACTAAAAACACTCCAGGATTACTGACAAAAATGTATTTCATTGGTTTAAGATTTTAATACTGTACATGGTTTCAGCAAATATATAGAATAAAATGTGCAATGAGTATGAGAAAAATATTTCTTCTTCATGTTCAACTTTAGAAAAAGCATGCAGATCTGTTTAGTCTTTCACAATTTATTTTTAAGCCAGTCAAACAGTGATGTGTTTCCATCAAAAACAAGAATTAAGAAATAAAGTGACTCCTGTTTCAGCAATGTTAGAAAACATCGGAGAAAAATGGAAGATATTTTTCAAACCTCAAGGCACAAGGGTTAAACACTGTCCCGGCTCCATTGTCTCTTTCCAAACAACCCTATGTTTATTTCCTTACGCAGCGGTCTCCACAATGACCTCCGAAAAATACTTTTTTCCATGCTGCTTACGCAGTACATCAGATTCCTAGGCTTTGTATAACAGTGTGAGTAAGCTCATGAAGGAAGACAAGAAGAGTGTCTGTGACACTTGTTCACGGCCTTTTAATCCATACTGATGGCCGTTCTGTACATCCCATCATGCTCTGTGCGACAGAATCAAGCTGATGGACCCGGCGTCCTCTACCCTTCCCCACTCTGATTGGTTCACTCCCAAAAAGTAGAAAGCCTGGAGAAAAAGAAAAGAGCACATTTGTAATATTAAATTCTTACTTCATATATTAGACACTGGGGCGGCTGATAGTGTTCTACAAAGTGCATTTGTAGTGACTTGTTACACTGTTACCACAGCTACTGAGTTAATTTGGGCACTTGACTACAGCAGCTCTCTTAAGGAAGCATCGCTGTGGATTCCTGGACCATGAGCTCATAGTTCAGACTTACACACTCAGTTCCTGCTCATTTGAGACGTCAGTGACCAGTTTTCAGTAAATAACCACTGATTGTGTTCTAAATGTGGAAAAGCTGAAAAAGATGTCTGTGGCGCCGAGCTCTCATAGCCCCAAATGTCCAATTGTCTATGTCAGCTAAATACATAAGAGAAGGTTGTAGTGTTTGTGTGTGTGAGTGTGTTTAAAAATACTTGGCTGCCTAGTGAGGGAGAGGCAGGCAGATGTTATTTTGGAGGCTCACATTGCATCTTAATTATGTCCTCAAGTGAGAGAGTGTTTGTGTCCTAAGACGACTGTGGTGCAGTTAAGGCCGATGACCATATAATGAAAGCTGACACGACCTTCACACTAGAGTGGAACATCTACATTGATCTACACACAAACACCGGTACTACTTGTAAATGACCTTTAGCTTGAGTGCCTCTCAGCCTTGTGCCACCTCATTTCCCAAGAGTCTCTGTGTTTTCATTCCATCCAATCACTGCACCTTGTCTCAACTTTGACCACAGGAGGGGAGATGATCAGTGGCTGAACTGATTGAAGACCTTTGGGGGGGGGTTCATGGAAAATGGTTCAGAACATCTAGCAGTTTTCAATTTATAAAACCTATACATTTACCCTTGATGTGTCTGAGTGATACTTTGACTTGGGTTTCATGTCAATCTCAGTGACACAAAGTTGGTACTGTGAACCTGAGACACTCCAGCTATGGGAGGGTGTGGTGCCACACTGTCTCCCACACCCAAAATAAATGTATAAGTCTAAATAAGTTAATACAAAGAATAACCTTGTCAAACCTATTTTCTAAATGTTTATGACAGCCAGTCTAATTCACCTCCATCCGAGGAAGACTTACCTTCACCAGGTCAGAGCTCCTCATCCTCCCCAGTGCTGCCCAGGTGTGCTGTGGACAGGTGCCTGTTCCGTCCCGTTTGCACGGCCTGCAGGTTCTTATAACGCACCAGTGCCAAAGCAATCTCCGCGTTCCACGCCGTGCCGTCCTGCGGACACCGAAAGTCGATCTCCTTACCCGTAGCCATGACCACGGTGAAATACACCAGCCCTCGCTTGTACTCCACGCAATCCACTGTGTCAATGCGCTCAAAACGGAGCTCCTTGGCTTTGGAGCTCCAAGCCGAGCTCGGAGCATCACCTCCCCCGCCGCCTTTGCAGTTATGCAGGCGCAGTCCTTCCTCGGTAAGCACGCAGCGCTTCTTCTTCCACAGCTGGAGGAGCCCGCTGCTGCGCTTCTCCAGCCGCCCGTCTCTCATCACTTTGGACGGGAAAGACATGGCCACACTGAGCCAAAAGCCCGAAATTTAGAAAGTCTTCAGCAGTGATGCGTCCCAAGATGTATCCATTAAACACACATCGTATGTGTTACTGTGTCAACTCAGGAAAACATATCGGGTTGAGCTATCTCATTAATAATAACAGCCAATAGAACAAAGCTCATATAGTCCGTGTTGGTCTGCCAGGCTGGTCTGCCTGGATATGTTTGAACATGCCCGGCTCCTCTGTGGACCCACCCCGCCTCCTCCTGGTGACGCCAGGAGGAGATCCGGGCTGTTTATGAAATTCCCTACGCGCGCGCACGTGTGTGTGTGTGTGTGTGTGTGTGTGTGTGTGTCAGTGAGCGCACGTAGACAGGGTGATTTTACAGCACTGTATGTTATTGTTTTTGTGTGAAATACAGTTATAGTTTTTGCCACCTCCCACTTAGGTCATGCACCTGTTTAGCAAGTAAAAGTAGTTTTAAGTCAACTTAAAAAAAAAAGAATCAAGTTAAGCGACATTAGTTGCATTAGCTTGTGTCTCTTTTGAGAGCTGGAATGCGAGTGGGTGGCAGGGTGGATAGAGAAGTCATGTTGCAATATGGGAGTGTGAGAGAGAAACACAGTGTTAGAAATAAATGTCTTCATTCAGCAGATATAAACCGATGACTAATCAGTCAATTAATCATTTTTTTAAAAACCATTTACAGTTTAGTGTATTTGCACCTGAGCATTCTCAGTTCTGATAAATTATTTTATATTTGTATACATTATACTGTACATAAACGACCTCCTGAAATAGGAAGGAATGTTTGAAACCAGCCAACTGAAGAATGATGAAGTTAAATTAAGTGGAGAAACTGGTTAACAAACTTCTAAGCCTTGCTGATTCCTCTGAAGTTTCATTGTTCTCATAGGAGGTAGTTTAATTATGGCACCTAAAAAACGTTTTGGCATTCTTCACATCCTTGGTGACTGCATGGCATGTAACAAATGAGCGTTATGGGTGGAGTGAAACTGGAATTCCCTGAACTTTAAAAGATAATGGTTTATAACAGCAATGTGATGCGTCACTGCTATTTTATGAAACGAATGGATAGAATGAGTGTGGGACATTTATTCACACACACACACACACACACACACACACACACACACACACACACACACACACACACACACAACTTCCGTAATATGTTCTTATGTATTTTCTGCCTCAATTAAGAAGAAACAGGCACTAAAATCTTTGAACTTTATTTATTATCATTCTGTTTGGAAAGCATAAAATACAAAAAAGCAGCATTTATTTTTTACATAGAATATTGTTAATAACATTCTGAGATTTCATTCAAGGAGGAAAACAACAGGGAAGGTGCAAATCATCAATGCAGCGTTAAACAGTAATGTTTCAGTATTAAGTGTGGGTTATGTATCAGGATTTACTGTAACAGCACAAGTAATCATCTTTGTCCTATATGAGGCAGAGATGGTGTTACATGTCTCACTGTTGCATCTTATAATGTAGCCCTTTATCAAGCGTGTCTGTCAGGTGCTATTGTCGCATAGCCACACACCATACCAGACTATAGAAGACCCAGAACCTATCTCCACATCGCTGTAGTCAGGTGTATGATTACAGGCAGCAGTCTGCCCTCTGCAGTAAGAAGACAGTCAGCGCAGCTTTCTGCAGAAATATCAACGGAGATCTCAGTGGTCTGCTCTCTACTGAGTATTCACCAGCGCGCCAGATCCCAATCCGTACCCAAATCCCTTGGGACCAAAGTGTTTGCCATAACAAGCTGTTAGAAGGAGAAAACAAAGTTAATTAAAAAAACACTCCATGGCTAAAAAAAAACACTATGGTTATATCCTTCAGGTAACAGCAGTTTAACATCGTGTTTTAAGCATTTGAGTCGCTAGCTAGCCTTTGAAAACGTAACTCGTTGCCCAAATGTGGCTATTGCTTTTAGCGAGTTATATTTTTAATGGCGTAGCTACGAAGCAAAATCAAGGATTTGCGTTTAATCCATTATTTCCACATTTCGCGTCAACCCGATACAGATTCTCAACTGGAACGTGACGTGAATTTCACGCTACGTACGGCGGAAATAACGTCACTGAGGTCTGAACGTCTGAACATATATTTACAGGTAACGGTAGACATGACTTATATGAAGGTATAACGCAAACATAAATCGTTGCTGGATAATTGGTTAACCATTTTCTTTTTAATTGCTGTGCGACAGTGCCGTGCAGTAAACAACTGTGTTACGGTTTATGTTACGTCTTCATTTCCCTTAATGATCAGTTTGGGATGCACGTGCATTTCTTTAACCACATGGACAATAGAGTCCTTGAAGATTCTTTAGACCTTTTGAAACAGACATTTTGACTTAATAGCAGGAAAAACACAAGTGGTAACGTCACTAACGTTAGGGTTCTGTTCAATTAACGTTGTTAGCCCAGGCAGGTTCTCCAGGGAGACAGCATGTACAATACTAAACCCAGGAACTGGCCGAACTGGCTCACCTAATTAACGTTAATGAACACCAGCCGTCATTAGCGTGAATGTTTGTAATTCCACATGTGGTTTTCCTGCCTCCTGCCTTTGTTTTGTTGTTTTTCTTCCTGCTAAAGTCACCCTATAGTGAGTATTACTGAGTAATGTAACATTACGATTCCAGTGCTGTGGTCACACATTTAGAATGGGGCTTAACGCCACTGCCTCTATGGAAATGGGGGTAATAGACCCTTTTCACAACTCGTCAAAGCAAGAAAGTAAAGATGTAAAGATGGACCATAGTGTCCCAGTAGGCCATATCAGTGAGGGAGCATGCACATGATCAGAGCCCTGGAACTCACTCCCCTAAATGAAATGAAGCCATTCTTAATGTTTTTCCTGCTTTGAGAAGTCAAAATCTCTTCCATGAAAAGGGTTTATTGAAGATGTTTGATGAACTTAAGTTATGTATAATGCTTTGAATATCAATAACTGGGCCTGGCATAAATTCTAGAAAGATAAACCCAAGTTTCAAACAACACATGGGAAACTAGAACTTGAAGTAAATTAGCACCCTGCAAAAATGCTATGTGAGGCAGAGAAGTGCACTTCAATAATCACCGAAGTCTGGTTTGTAGAGTTCTGAGCCTGTTCCTTTTTAAATCAACAAAAACATTAATGAAACAAGCTTTTGCGCTATTTTTTCCTATTCCTGCTAATTTTCTTGTTGTGCACTTTAGGATATCTTTGTGTATTGCGGGGCCCGCTGCTGCATTCTTGTGTTTATTCAACTCGGTCACCCACACACGGGCCATTAACAAAACATAGCAGTTAAATTTCTTTTATTTAATTAAGACTTTAAAACTGGACATTTGATTGTTGCATCCAATCTTCCCCCCTGCTTTCAGATGTGCAATCTTGTTCTTTTAATAGTCACACTGTATAGTTTGCGGTTGTATTGAATGGTGTATCACAAATCAGTCTCTTTCAGACAAATGCAGCCTGAATGGATCATGTCATGCCGCCTGGCTTCACTGCTCTGGACCAGCATTGAAAACAGGTCTGACATGAGATTACGATACAATTACTATCTTGTTGGCCCCGACTTCTAGGCCTCTTGACCATTAATTAAATCTCAGCGTGAACTTAAACGCGGTTGTAAATGTATGTAAGAGACCATATTTGGTCTGGTGTGTTTATATGTTTTAGCAGTTCAGCAGATGTGTATGGAACCACAGTGCAAACCTTATTCTTGTGTTAAATGTGATAGCATGAACAGGTTAAATGTGGATTAAAAATTGCATGTGCAGTACCAAACACAGGGTTTCTGTTTAGGAAGTGAAGTTTTACCTTTGCAGTAGATTTCTCCATCCTTATCAGCTTGTGTGGTTGACTCAAGGCTCTTATTACACGTGGCACAAGTGAAACATCCAATCTTATGCCATGCCTATAAATAAATAAATAGAAGATCCATTTTAGAAAGGGATGTATTTTTTGCAAGCATGAACATGCGTGTTCATATTTGTGTTTTTCCTTACACTCCCAGCTCCAATCACTTTCTCAGCAGCGTAGACGGCCTTGCCACAACGAGAGCACTTGTCTGACCCTCCAAACTTCTGAGCCAGACTGGATGGGTTTGGGTTGCTGCTGGTGGGACGATGGGGAGCAGGTCTGATGGGGACAGAGATAAACCGTGGATAAAGGGCCTTTAAGAAGGATCGAGAAGTGTATGTGTTTGTGTGTTACTCACTCTTCATGTTTAATACCCAGAGACTCTCCCTTGTCCATGCTGAGTGTCCCTGCTCCCTGGCCATAACCGTAACCTTTTGGCCCGTACTTCTTGCCGTAGCACGACTTGCAGTAGACTTCATCCATATGAACAGCTACACTTGTGCTGTCCAAGTTCTTCCTACACACCACTGCGAAAACAGTAGCATGCACACAAACACACTTACATGCATATTATTCTTTTGCATATTTGTGCTCATGTTTTTGAGCGCATTCATCTATTTAGATAGGCTCCTAACAGTTTCCTTTTATGGAACAGTTCTACTGAAGAAACATATTCTAATCTAAATTCCATCACAGGAATGTTCGATTACAACGCAGTAACACAAATAACTCCAGAAACCTACATATTTTTCATATTGAGTCAGAGAAACACTTTGTTAGTGTTTCTATGACAGGAGGAAATCTGCCATAGAAGAATGCAAGTTACACATTTATGCTTATAAGTATTTACATTATCTTGAATTTTTTGCCCCCTTCTTTAGCAACCTTGCATGGTACCTATTGCAGCATTTTGTTTTATTATGCCATGCCACTTATGCATTTACATTTTTTTTTTAGAGTAAATGATCAACAGTTCACATTCGGTTCGTAGTACTTGTGACTGTAGTGACAAGTCATAAGTTCAGCGGTTTCCACGTTGACAATGACAGGAAGAAGCAAAGAGTTTACTCACTGCACAGGAAGCAGGACTTGTGGAAGCTCCGCCCATCGCAGAGTACCTCTTCTGCAAAGTAGACTGTCTTCTGACAGCGGCCACACTTGTTTCCTCCTCCTAATGGCATCCTTTAGTAATTGCATGCAGCATGAGCACAGACACACAAAAACACACTGTGATAACAGCTTTCTAATTGTCCAGAATCTGTCAATAAAGATACAGAACCTTAACAAAGAGACTGCGATTAACTGCGTTTCAGAGAGGAATAGCTAACAGTGAATGAGATGGTAAGAAAATAGTAAAATGCGGTGACCGTTTCTTAAATAGTTTAGAGGTATTCTTTCAAGGCATGCAGTTAAAATGTTCATTTCATGACCTGGTTTAAAAGCCTGTAATTTACGTGTGTAAATAGGCTTTCAATACAAAAACAAATGGATCAATGAACTAATTCCTTTACACAACCATCAAGCAAACACATCTACAAGAGTTTCTGTTCTAGGAAACCTGTTTAAACATTCAGATTTGGTGGCCTGTAATTTTGGCTTTGTAATACCTAGAGACTGTAATTTCACTCCTGCCAGTTCTTTGTGGCTTCTGTAAAGGACCAGCAAGCCAGCAGTGAAGCAGAAAATACAATAACAATTTTCTTTTTTTTTGTTCTTTAGCTAGAGACGATATTAGCTCTCTCTTGAAAACTGAAGACATTCATGTGGAAGTAATGTGAAATGTGACTTTCCTGAGGAGTCTTAAAGTTGGTGGAATGTGAAAGACCCTGGCATCCTGTCGGTTTCCCAGCATGACCCTCCCATTCCAGTCTCGTGTATCCACATTCCTGATCATGCAAACCCTCCCACCTCCCTGACGCCCACCATCCTCTCCCTGCCTGTCTGTCTCATTGTGCATCACTTCTGCAGACTTCTATATCTGAGTTGTAGGTTTGTTCTATTAGGCAGGAAATATTTTACTATAATCTATTTTTCTAGTGGCCAGAGGATGGAGCTGAGCCTTTCAGAGCACAATATGGAAGTGTCACTTCCCATCACCCGTGGACACACTTCCTGTGCCTGGCCGCACCAAATTATCTCGCTCCCTATTCTTAAACAGAAAGTACAACACCAACCCCAAAATTAAACATCTTTACTGCTGACACCACAATGGTGACGTACTGGTGATGTGCATTCAATATACATGTTAATGTTACATATATATCACGTATACAATACAATAATAAATAATCACTTTATCAGGATTGTCACATATGAAATAACTTCTGTCTATCACATACCATAGTTCTACTGGAATCTAATGAATTAATATATATTAATAAATACATTATAAGCCAATACAAAATAGAGTTAAGGTTCAGAGAAACAGTGCTGAATCAGAGGAAGTAGGATGTGAAACGCGAAAGGCCTTGATTATCAATGTTCTGCTGAATAGAATTTCCCAACTGGCATTTTTAGGATTGTTTTTTTGCAGTCTGTGTATTCTATAGTCCTGGAAACAGGACAAGAGCTTTTTTTTTTTGTTCCAGGCTTTTTTAGAAAAATATCCTTTTAGATTTTTCCAGCAGCCCAACTTGGAAAACATGAAGTGGTCAGAAGTCTCAAATAACTGTAACTCTTTCATGTCGTTTTACAGGCAGGACAATCAATGAGGAGCAGAAAAAGAAGGTAGAAGCTGAGACATGAGACAAGAGTGTCATGATGTAAAGATTACTCCAACTCCCAGCTAAAGGACAAAGTACGTTAACAAAGGGTGAGAAAAAAAGTCACTTTATCAAGATTTACTCAATGATATGCGCAGTTGTCTTGAAGATGAATTCTGGTACATGTTGATAATTGTGGCTCTGCAGGTTTAGACATGTGTGGACACAGACTGGTGTGCAGGAATGTTCAAATAGAATAGAGTGCATGAGAGGTAAGAAGTGAGAACAAATCAGGAAGTTTGTTCATCAAGTAAATGTGACTGCATGTGACATCTGCGAGATTTAGGTGTTGGAAATCAGTAAGAGGTGCCTACTATTCTGTATCAACCTCTGCACTTTGTTGCCGTCACCAGAGAGCATTCAAGATCTTTGCCTAATGTATTTAGTTTTCTTGTTCATGAGTGTTCCACATTGTGTTACTGTTTAACTGCACGCTTTGATACCGCTTTGCAAACTGTAATGCATGATAGCTATTCAAACAAAGGCGTCTCCTCTGCCCTGACTTACACAGAAAACACATTTGTATTGTGGCAGATTCCTTTTCCCGTCATGCATCGGCACAAAGAGTAGGAAATTAGATGCTGTAAGAGGCAAGCAGGAAGCGTAAGCAGGCTGTAATATATTAACATTACTCACCTGCAGTTAGTAGGTGCTGTCAGTCAGTGATGGACAAGTTGAAGGTTGACTTTATCCTGGTGAAACAGTTGTTGGTTGGTGCCTCTCCAGATCTCCACTCTGCCAGATGTGCTGAAACGGAGGAGCTTCTGTTGTTGCTGCTTCAGTCCGCAAAGTTATGGCGTGTTGAGCAACAGGGGAGTTTCTGACTGACTGGCTGAGCGAGAGAGAGAGAGAGAGAGAGAGAGAGAGAGAGAGAGAGAGAGAGAGAGAGAGAGAGAGAGAGAGAAGTGAATGGGGAGGGAACTTGGATTGAAAAGCTGTGTGATGACTTGATATGGAAACATCTCGAATTAGCGCCAGAAACACATTGAATAAGAAAGATAAACTATATCCAGCAAACATATAAAGTAGCAAAAATATACAGTTATAAGCACAGAAATATAAAAGTAGAAGCTAGAGTGATGCAGAAGCATTTTCATTTCAAATTACTACTTTTTCTTTGTTGCAATTTTCTTCCCTCCCCTCCGTTTCCTTTTGTTTTGGATTCCTGCAGGCCTCATTCATTATTTGACTTGCTGGTGTTAAATTGCAGGATGCTAAAAGTAGGTTCATGTATGAAATAATGTCTTTGGGTGCAGGCTGGGCTTTACATTAAATCTTTCAAAAAGCCTCAAAGCCTCAACATTTTCTATCTTTGTCTTAGATTCTCATGTCAGTCCTGAAGTTTCATGGTGAGGGATAACATACAGTACCTGCATTGTGTGATATCCAAACCTGAGAATAGAGGATAGGAGACAGACAAATAGGGAGGATACTTCCTTCCTGGATTACCTTGGTCTCCCCCTAGATTTCTTTAAGCAGGCGTAAGATTAGGTGGAAGTGATTGTTGACACTTCCAGCTGACTGCATCAGTGTTTTATGTTATGAGCCAGTAAATTCATCACACAATCTTTTTTTTTTTTTTTTTTAAATCTGTCTCTCCAGAGGTTAACCCTTTAACAGATAATCAGTTTGAGGAGTCAAATAGTAAAATGTTTTGCCTCTTACACATTAAACAGGACGCAATCTCAAAGTACTTCCAGCCTTTGTACTTTATCGCCACAACCTTAAATGACCTTTAGGGACTAGCTGGTAAAGGTCAATCTGCTATGCTCAATGGATGAGAAAGCAATAATTGAGATGGATTAAGGAGCTGCTTGACGATGTTGACAGACGAAGCAGAGGGAATGATAAACATTCAGCTCTACTATGATTGAGCTCTGCTACCACCATGTGGTCATTGTGGCTACTGAACACCAGTAAAAAAGGAAGCTAGAAGGTCTATACAAACAGTTACTCTTTATACATTTATGTAAATAAAATAATAAAGACCCGAAGGGGAACTCCACCGATTTTACGCATCAAAGTCTGTTTACAGATCCTGAATATTACTGCCTCAACTGAAAATGAAAAGAATCTGTGTGTGTGGCGTTAGAGATAAGTGAGCATACCAAACCTCTGTAGCCTGCTCCTCATCTCTACTTAAGGTTAGCGAATGGAGGCTACATTAGCAGCTACGAGAATAACTCGCTCAAGTCTCTGACTGAACAATCAGCGATCAAGTTGCAGGTGCCATAACAAAGACAATTCCTTCTTAGATTTTTTTTTAACGGAATCGACAATGATATAGGAACACAATGCTAAACCAATGGAGTACTCTTTTAAACAAGTAATTAATTATCAAAATGGTTGCCAATGGACTTATCAATTAAATACTCATTCCAGCCCAATCTGAATTTGTCCTTACAAATGTGTTAGGTGGAAACTTTGTATACAGGACTGTCTCAGAAAATTAGAATATTGTGATAATCCCCATACGTGTGATTTAGTTTACTGAACCAAGCTGAGTGTTTTTCAAGGCTCAGGAAACCCTTGCAGGTGTTTCGAGTTAATTAGACGATTCAAGTGATTAGTTGAATACCCTACTTTAATGTACATATACATTTAAAGTAAACTTCAGACACAACCAAAACCGCTGTAACATGTTGACGTGCATGCACACAAATCCTGATGAAATGTTTTGTACTCTGTATAATGCCTCGGCAGCCTCAGCTTCTCAAAACATGTTAAAGCTGTGGGAAGTGTGGCCTCAACTATTTCCACCTTCATCTCTGTGGCTGGCACCTCCCATCCTATCCAGAACTTTATGAGGCTCTTTAGCTCAGCTGGAGACGCTGTGTTGAAGAAGCAGCTGATCAGACTCTGCTAAGACGGCTTCATGCAACAGTAGCTCAAAGGATGTCCCTGTAACAGTAGTCGTACATACCCTCTTCAATAAATGTTTTCAAGTAGCCAGATACTCGACGTACATCCATGACATCGGACTCGCCATCATCTTCAATTTTGTAGCTCTCAAAGACGACAGTTATACACGATGGCCATATGATGCAATCCAAGAACAGCTGAAATCACATGGAACTCCGGCTGTATCTTAGTATTTGAATTAGGTGCAATTTAAAGTCCCGAGGGAATTCATTTTTGTGAAGGAAAATGAGAGCAATAAATTGGACTACTTAGACGTGTCTGTGCTGCTGTACCTGAGGTGTGACTTGTGCTTCGGATTCCCTGGGAAACAGGATCGGGATTACATCTCTTCTGTGACTGAGAAGCGGCCACAGTCCCGTCTCTTTTAAGCCTTTTTGGAACTGATTGGTTTGACGCCTCGTTCGCTCGATAACCTTCAAGACAGGAGACACGGCACATTGTACACAAACTCATTCATCAGTGAGTATTCTCTGACCTCACCGCAGTTGTAGATTTTGGTAAGCACTTAATGGACCTTATTATACGATGCCAAAAATGGCTTAAAATCGGAGACATAACCGAGTGATGTTCCCTCTAAAAACAAAAAGCCACTCAGGCCTCTGGTCTCAGATTATTGGAAGTTGAATTATTAAGATTTATTGTTGGCGATGCAGAGGGACATCTGATGGTTTTGGCAAAAGATTCATCTCAGAGTTTGCTTGAGTTAACAAGTACACCGATTCTTGCTGACAAGTAGAAGTCAACTCTGCATCTTGGTAACAACACAACATTTGCAACAAATTGCTGAAATGGCAGACAGCAAAAAAAAGTGTCTTTCTGAGCCTTTGTCCAAATAGTTTGAGAGAGATGTTTCTGTAAATAAAAATATAAAAAGATAAGGATGTGGGAGATGCGCTTTGGAATACTTTTGAAGGACATAGTGAAGTTATACTGTCTTCAGTATAATCTCTTTAGTGTGTTCAGCAGTAGCGTGGAGAAAATGAGTTGAGAAACTGAAGTAGAGTGAATAAAAACACATGACATTACAGCATGCAAGAGAAGCTGTTCAGACAGCAATTTCCTGTTGGTGGCATTTGGTGCTGGCAGCCCACAGGACAGGCAGAGCTGATGGATGGCGTCAAATTCTTTTAATTCATTGTCTCCATCAAGCTGGAATAAAACACAATGAAAATCATGTTTTTTTCATGCAGCACGCATAGAATGAATAACGTTGATTGTAGTTTTATGAGGCTGAGTTTTGTGTGTTGAGTGACAAATAGAGAGGGTTTTTAGGTAGAACATATAATATATATATTTTATGTTATGTGTTGACGTTAAACTCAATGCTCACCATTTTCACAGTGTCTCGGATGTCGAGGTCAGGGCAGTCTCGTATAGTCACAGGAGCGGTCTCCATCGAACCTCCAAAGAGAATGTGAATAATGGCTGGGCTAAGTCCTGAGAGACTGGGGCCGCGATGCAAGAAGGAATGGCCAATCATCCGGCCCGCGACTGTAAACATGTTGTTTTCAAGCAGTTCAGCTGAAACTGAGGGGATGAGGTGATCAGGCTCACCTTCAAAGACTTTGGCGATGGCCGCACTTCCTGCAACAGTGACAGATTGAGGATGAAGAGAATATTTAGAACACAAGTTTAATGATCAGAGAATGAGGAAAAATCCCATTTGTGTGTAGAGTATAATCAATAAGTAGATTTTGATACTCTTTTTAGACCTGTAGCTCACCTTTCCTGACATTTGATAAACAGTCTGTTAATCATCTGTTCTGTCAATTATTTGATTACTTTATCAAGATTTAGATTTTTTTCATTGTTTTTTGATAGAAAAATAGAGATTAGTTTTCCTTTTCTTTAGATTATCCAGATTTTCCAGATAAAATGAAATAATGGAATGAATGGGTGCATCTCAGAGCTCAATAAGGCTTGCCTGTTTTCAAATGTCATGTCGGGCTAGTAAATCTAGCAACTTGTTGGCCCAATTGGGCAAGTGGGAAAAAAACGATTAAAACACATTGTTGTTTTTTCCCGGAGCTGATGATGAAAGTAGCTAAGGAGTGAACCATCTTGCTTCCTTCTCATCTCTGTTAAGAGTTGAACAAGACACAGTTCATGAGCTGAAGCTCAAGACAGCATTTAAATTATCCTGGAAATCAAAAGTTTTGTTGGGTGGCGTTAGAGGATGTGAGAGAAACTATGTATTGCAGTTTGCTACAAATTTGAGAGCAATGCGAATAAAACATAACCATTAACTTTAGTCCTTGTTGTTATTTAATACTCACTAATAAATAAAGCAATTTATACTGGGGCAAGTAAAGATTGACTTCTGTCAAGTAGATTTCTGACCCACTCACCCAACGTTGAACCCTGATGATATTTGGATACTTTACGTTTCTTAACTTGATTTAACAGTAATTATTTGCCTTGCAGGTGGCTACTTGCAGTTTCACTCCTTTTGCATTAAAGCATTAATGGTTGCAACAGTAGACAGCAGAAGTCATTTCTATAATGACGTTGTTATTACTTGTATTTAGTGATCTGTAGGCATGTAACTTCTGAATGTAGTCAGAATCAGCATTGTTGTTGTATGAGTATGTTGTAGTGTCTAACCCAAGTTTATATGGAATCCACTCCTAAGTTTGAACATCACTGTCGACATCATGTGACGGTCGACCCCACTTCCTGTCGCAACGTCGCCTGTGTAGAAATGTTTTTTTACTTTTATCACTTAATTGAGCAATAAGGTCTTTGTTTGCTTTTCTAGTAAAAGTAGTCCTGATTCATTTGCCAGTTACTACCTTGAAGTTTGCATCGAAGTGGCGACGTCCACCGAACGTTGTCTGTCTTGTAGAATGTGACTAAAGTTCGGTCTTGCTCCTCCTTGTCTTGTCTGACGTCCACACTAAGAAATAGGCTGTTTGAGTCTCTGTTGCTGTGAAGAAGGTCTTGTGAAAATAGCCAACCAGCTTGTTTTGGATCTGACACTGTTATCCATTCTGAGACAGCAGCAAAAAGAGCAAAGCATGAAAAATATAATATTAACTATTTGAAATATACGGTGTCCACAAATGACGCTTTAAGGGACTATAATGACTAGAAATCCTTAAAAAAAAGATGAAAATGTAGAAACATGTACCTGTGCTACTTGACGTAACTTCTTCTGTTTCTTCCATTTCTAGGTACTGACCCGATCATAATGGGCAGTCGGTTCCAACAATCTGAGAGAAAAGGATTTATAGTAAGGTATAAGGCAAATGCCAAATGCTGTTGACAGATCCACTGTGCATCAGGTCAGTGTAACAGTGAGCTCACTACTAGAGGATGTAAATTACAGCCTTTTGTGTTTAAGCAAGCCTTTACTTGAAACATGTCAACTTTCAGGGCGGCTATTTTGGAGGTATGCAGCTTTTCTTACAAGTGACCCTCAGGCAGGAGGGGAGAGAGAGTCATGTTTACTGCTCCTCAAACTTCAACCTACTTCTGACCATTAGCTTGAACATTTGCTTTTCTATCTACAGTAAATTGCTTTTGAGTATTTCATTTAGTCATAGGGATTGTCTACATTGTAATTTGAATATGTTGGTCCATTATGTACACATCTATTGCATGTCTGTCCATCCTGGGAGAGGCTGCTCTTCCTGAGGTTACATGGGTTTGTTTTTCCGTATCTGAAGCGAGGGTGTCACATGCTGTGCAGATTGTAGAGCACCCTGAGGCAAATTTGTGATATTATGTTATATAAATAAACTTGATTTTACTTTTAACATTTTGATAATGGATGAATTTACTTAAAACTCAACACTTCGTTGATTATACATCAAACATATTGTTTCCCTTATTATTCAAAACTTATAAAAATGAATTCTTTCAATTCATAAAAGTTGTTCAAGGTAAAATCTAGACTTAAGTGTATATCCATTGAGTTGAAACATGCATGGATTAGGACCTTGTACAATATCGTTTTTTAGCAGGGTTAACAGGAAAAATGTGATTCTGAACGGTACCGCAACTTTGAAAAAATATGAATTAATGTGAACAGGAAGAGGTTATTTTGTATTGCCAGGCATGTTAACATAGTAATGATGGGTTTGGTTCATTTTCAAGAATTACAATTTACACTGTGCTGTTAGCTTTACATTTTACTCGTATGTTAGACAAAGAGAGAAATCAATCAGTAAGGCAGATTCATGCAGGACCTGGACAACAACATGGAGAAAGAAAGAACAAGCAATGGTCAGAAGGAGGTTGCAGCTGTGCTTACCTGTGAAGGTCTGTGACTGTCTTCTCCGTTTCTCGTGTTTGCTGTCATTGGGGCTGTGTGGGAGTTCCAACTGCTAGTAGTCTAAGCTGGTTTAACTTGTCTGTACAGGTATTGCAAACTTTGAAGCGTCTAGCTTAGTCTACAGCAGCTGCATTTTTTAAACGGTAACTTTTTAAAGGGGACAGTCAACAGATTCTGCTGGCATTACGGGTCACATGGTCAAATGGTTGAAATCTAAATTACAATATGAATTACCTAATTATGTTATTTTATACAAATAACAGACAGTAAATGTGCAATTTTGGTCCACAATTTAGGTGAATATTAGTAAATGCATACTGTTATAATGAGGAATGGCAGCTGTATTTATATAGCACATTTCAATCCGAGTCAATTCAAAGTGCTTTACGTAGTCAGAGTAAAGCATTAGAATTGCACTTAAAATAATATTTGTTAATAAACAATAAAAAACTGAATACAATTTTTTTCAGTTACAGTGCAAGTGCAGTTACTGTCAGGTATTACGTTGTAAGTTGCCCCAAATGCAAAAAAGAAAATGCCAGTGCCATAGAGAACAGCAGAGTTTTTTATTTATATTTGAAAGTGGCTAAGATTTGGGCGCATTTGAGATCAACAAAAAGTTGGTTCCATCTGTGTTAAGCATAGCATTTGTTCTGACTCACGCTTTTACCAGTTGACCCTACTGGGTTTATAATCTTCACGGAGATCAGAGATGTATTTTTGCCCAAGAATATTGAGTGATTAATGAACTAGCAGCAACACTGTCAGATTGATTCCATAAGTAACTTAGTGTAAAAGATGCAATAACAGCAGTAATGTGCTCCGTTCTCTTGGTTCTCGTTAGAACCTTGGCAGCAGCATCCTGAATGAGCTAACATTGTCTAACTGTCTTTTCGGGAAGACCGGACAAGACACCGCTAATAGTCCTCCCTGATGAAAATGAAGGCACTCAAATGCTGATTTAGTTGTTGCCTTGAGGGGGCTGCTGAAGCTCAAATATTAAAAAAACGATCAACTAGCATCAAGATGACCAATAACATTCATTCTCTCCTCCTTGTTGGCAAATTCAATGATCTCCGTCTTGTTTTTATTTAATTGAAAGAAATGTAAACACATTGATAGAGTGAGTCTAAGAGACCATAGACTTAATAAAGCCATGCTAGTGGCTGTATGTGAGGATGTACTAGTGTACAGCGTGTGGTGTGACTTTCCGTTTTATGACAAGTATTTTGTCAGATATCAAGTATTGGAAAAAAATTGAGTAATGAAAGTGTGCACTGTGAAGACCCTGCATGAGAATGACGTGTTAGTATCACTCAGCTAAATCAAATGTAATGTAATTAACATAATAATAAAGCCCCTCCCCCCTGCAATCCTGCAAGCGATTCAGATAATGGATGGATGGATGGATGATACATGTTATTGCTAGTAGTAGCTGTATAAATCATTATTGTTACAAATACACTAGCAGTTCTGGTTCCTCTTTCCCTTTCTGGGTTTGTGATATAGAACCTTTCTAATGTGGAATCTGTTCAGTCTTACATATAAATGGCCTCATCTCAAACTGGGACACAGTGTAAGTTGACGCCACCTAGTGTTAACAGTGCAGTCACATGAGGTGCAGTCATACACAGAGACAAACTCAGGATGTTGATGAACTTGGTGGATTGAGCTCTGTGGTGATAAGATACAAACGTTCACAGGGAACAGGGAACTTCCTCTGAGCTACATTAACCTGTTGTGTTTTTCTGTTAGTTTTTTTTCTCAGTACTTCTTCTCTCTTCTGTGTTCTTCCTTTACTTTACACCTCATCTCATTGAAACTACACATCTGAGGCCTCATGTTCCAGACAGTCAACATGTTAGAGTAGCCCCCCTCCATGCCTCCATCCCTCCAGATGCCCCTCGGGGTGACAGTGACACAAGTATCCCATTGTCACAACAGCGTCTCTCAGGGGGGAGGACATGCTTTGGAGGACATCAGTAGATTAGCTATGACATTAACCCCCCTCTGCACACACACACACACACACACACACACACACACACACACACACACACACACACACACACACACACACACACACACACACACACACACTCTTCACAGACGCTTGCACACTCCTACCCATAATCCCTCTGTTTTCAAGTCACTTCCCGTTTCATGAGTCACTGAGACAGAGCAACATATCATGTGAGTGTGTTTTTTTGCTTGTGGGTGACTTTGGAGTGAGTTTCACACATTTGAACTCCCTGCAGGGAGCTGAAAAAAAAAACAGAAGAGCAGCCTTGACATTAATGTGAGTATTTAGAGATGAGCACTTAAGTGATTGTGGTCTACAGCATGAAGGGTACAGTACTGTGTGATATGTGCATGAGTGTAGAGAAAAGCGGGAGGGGGGAGTTTATGTGTACAGTGTGCATGTGTTCAGTATGTGTGGGGGAGGTGCTGTGCTTGTTGGGCAATGTCCTAATAGCATTTTGTCAATGTATCATGCTTGGTTGGTCAGTTGATGTATTTATTTGCATACTGCAGTTTAACAGGACACATTTTCCTTCATTTATGCATCTCTTCAGCATAGACTTGCAGACCATGTCAAGTGGCAGCACAGTGTTAGCACAGCCAGTCAATGCCTAATCAATATGTGATCAGCGAGAGAGCTCTCAGGCTGTACTTAACTGTAAGATCAAGACCGTAAAGACCCTTACATACCGTTCAGTCTAATGATCGTTTGAACACACGCCCGTTAGAGAAAAACAAGTTCTCAGAAATATGCTGCTGAATGAACACTGTAAAAAAAACGGAGAATCGCAGACATATTTTATGGGTCTGATCCTATTGTGTGTCACGATCTTCATTAAATATTCAGCACAGTCCGGCATGTCACTGTGTCGAACTGTAAGCCAGCGCAGCAGAAATATGAGAAGTGAGAATAGAGCGAGAAATGCAAAGAGAGTAAGAGACTGAGATACAGAGAACGACAGAAAGAGCCCGGAGAGAGAACGAGGATTGAAAAGCAAGCACGAAATCGCAGAGTAAGCAAGTGCTTTTCTTTTTAACTCAAAACAAACACATTGTGATGAGACACAGGAAATATGTAATCCAGTAGTCAAAATAGCAATTACCACCTTTTCAAGTGCTTACTATGATTGATGCTGTTTCACACCTCCTATCTCTGAGTCACCCTGGTGTTGCACAGTGTGTCTCACTGCTGTTACATTTAAACAACATGTTCCTCTTTTTGTAAGCCAGATCAGAGGTTTCAAGTGGACTGGCTACATTTGATGAGATTTTTACAGACAGCTTTAAGAGGAGGGATAGACGGCAGCTAAATTCAAGGGCGGGTCTGGTGGACGTATGTCATAACTCTTTATTTGTCAGCTGGGAAAAGACACCAATAGAAGGTTTACTCTGCACATGTTGATCATGTTTCCAGCCTCTCTCCTCTTTTCTCTCTTTCTCATTCACTGTCTTCCTTCTTTCATTAGATGTGTGGAACAATTTAGAGAAGTGATGGATGGGCTGTTCCTCATTCAGGATGCTTGTCCATGCAGGCATGCGCACTGAGTGTGCCGACACAGATATAGACTCAGATGTTTGTGATTCTGTGAGTTTATGCACATTTTCATTAGTCATCAGCAGATCTATCATTAGAATGCCATGTTTCTTTTACTGTCTTATTTCATCCGGCTTCCCCTGACCACCAATTCGACTGTAAAAGCACGATGATGGATTTCAGCTTTTCACATTTGTGGCTACATCTGCTTAATTACCATGTCTTATTACTCACACTATACAGACACACCCCCTGCTCACACACAAACCACACTCATCCAGCTAATGGACCAGCCTGTCTCTGCTTTTGCTGGGCTTATATTTCACCTCGGAGAGGGAGGGAGCTCAGCCAACAGGTCCATTACGGAGAGAGAGAGAGAGATGGGGATTGTGATGAGGGGAGGAAAAAATAAAGAGAGGGGCGGGGATACGGCTGCAGGCGTACTGCGGCAGCAGCAGAGCGGCATGACGTGATAGAGGGGTGAAATGATAGACAGAGGGACACACAAATGCACATGTTCGCAGCTCAGAAGTCCGCCAGGTAAAAGTAGACAGAAGCAAAGGCGGGGACTCAGCCAGAAGCACTCAGCAGCATACCGATTGGAGACAAACTCACTTGCTGCTTTCTGTCCCGATGCTTGCAGAGGGTGAGTGTAGCCGTGGTTAATATCTTGGATTTATGTTCATGCATTTGTCAATGTGACCGTGTATGTCTCCTTGATGGTTTGTGTGAATCTTATTTGTCTAAAACGTAACTGCGAATGCCAGTTTCTGTGAGCAGATAAATACAAACACTATGTTTTTAAAGGATCACGATGTTCACAATCAGCAGCGTAGCAGCGAGATGGTGGTAGAGTGGAAGAGAGCGGTGAAAAGAAAGAAAGGCAGAGCTTAAGTGGGATGAAAAGAGGGGGAGAAGGTGATATGGGGGGGTATTCCGTGACCAGGGGTGACGTGATGTGATGTGCCTGAGTCAGCGTTTATATAGGCTGGATGACTCAGTGCAGCATGCATAGCATACATAATATACTGTGTGTCCAATACCTGTGGAGAGTGTTGGATAATGTGAAGAGTTGTAGTACTGAATCAGAATGGAGGGAAACTGCGCACACATGGTGATGTTTATGTGGTTAGTAGTCTGATTAGGCTCTCTCCTGTTTATTTTTGTGTGGGTGCTTGTGTTTGTCTGCTTATGCTTCTATAATGAGTGCAACTGGAGTGGACGTGTGAGTGCTAGACATGCTTCATTTTTCCAATTTGCGAGTGATTCACATTCTCTGTAGAAATCTTGCGAAACCCCTAAACTGATGACTTTTCCATGTGGTTGTACCAGGCTGTGTTGAAAATCTCATAACCCGAGTTTCACTTCAGTTGACTAGTTATCCTCTGTGAAAGAAACCCCTTGTACAACCTTGAAATCATGATACATTGTGATGAAGTTACCACCGAAACAAATCTACTATCTACTACTACTGTATCTTCCTGTGCAGTTGACAAACTGGACATACAAGGTTTTTAGACGATTTAAATGCTATGAATGCTGTGGCATTTTTGAGGACGACAGAACATGTGTCATTACAGGTCACTGTAGGGCCAAGTACATTTCCATTTGGGTTACTGACTCATGCTAACATAAACAGTCTTCAGTTCATTGTTCAAACTGAGTTTTTTTTTTATGTGTGTGAAATGACGTTTTTCCGCCAAAAAGTGGGAGCACTGATTTCATCGAAGAAAGTGACTTTGAAAATGACTCACCCCAGTGCGGGGCCCTCTGATTCGCTGAAAATGTCGTTCCTGTTTGTCACAGCTTCCTGTCTCGGTGAATGGAGAGGCACTGTGGACCAATGGGAGGGCAGTGGTGAGGATGCAACAGTGAGCCAGGAAAAAACAGCCCATTGTCCGCGGGACTACACAGAAGTGTGACCACTCTCCTGCAGGCTCTGGCTGCTCGGCCTATCGGCACACTGACGGACCCGGTGCACCATTGAGAGGTAAGACACTGGAGAGACAGCAGATCTGGCACATGACATTTCACAAAAAGCCTTTTATGAGCTTCAGAAGTTATTCTGGTGTGTCTTCTAAGAAAACGGTGCCTTTCCAGGAATCCCAACAGCACATAGGAGCGTTTTTGCACCACGGTTTGTGTCACTAGCATATTGTAAGATGATTTATGACAGCACATTATCGCTGTTGTTGTGGTTGTTGTCATTATGGAGGTAATTACATTCATTTATATCCACACTGGGTGACACACACAGACACACAGGCACTGCTAATGTCCTTCAGTTCACAGACAGAGAGGCCAGTGTAACCACCTCATTTATTGATTTTGGTGATGAGTCAGAGGATTTTCATGGCTAGGGTGAGGGTGCGTATTTGTGTGAGAGAGAAGATATGCGTGTTTCTTTGATCAGAGGTACAGTAACGGAATTCAGGCTGAGTTTGTCATGGGACAGCGGAGCTAAAATGATGTAATAAGATTATGAAGTTAAAAGCTAACATCGAATGCCGGCTGCCACGCTGTCCTTCTTGTTTTTCTACTGACAGAAAGTATATACCTGACCTGCTGTCTTTCATTATTGATGTGAAAAGAGTTTTTAATCAGCACGTGTACTGCAGTTCTCCTCCTGAATATGTGGAGATAGATAGAACATTTGAAGATTAGTGAAAGAGTCCCTGCTGCTGTTGCACACAGTCTCCAGCAGATGTCAGTACCATCCTAGCAGAATCATTTTGGACGAGTCAAATTCTCTGTATTCTTTACGCTCGACCAATGATCATTAAATTCACTAGCAACAAAAATACTAAAATCACCATGTTTTCGTTACCGTGTTTTTGTCATTATACAAAAGTCATTATCTTCCCCAACACTCCAACACACTTGTATACAAATACGATTTATTTTATTATTGTATTGTTGGTCATTGGTGCTGTATACACAAACAAATATCCACATACTTTTGTAGATATTAGTCCTGTCTATTCTTCACATTTATTTGTTGCTTTGTTGTCCTTGTACCTAGCTGTTATGTATATTTTTAAGAGTTAAGATGTATTGTATGTGTACACAAACTTGGCCAATAATGGCGATTCTGATTCTGAAGCGCAATTACTTTTTACGTTGTTCTACTTAAATACCTATTAAATATTATGAGTGTTGTCTGGGTGTCACAGAAACACTAATGTATAATTAGCCAAGAGACATGCATCTATTGTATTAAGTAAAGAGCTGCTGCAAATTGATTATTGGCTTTATTAATTGAAAACAATTAGCTAAATTGATTAATCATTTAACCCATTTATCAAGCGAAACATGCCAGACAGTCTCGGCTTTCAGTCACTTAAAATAGTGCTTTTCTCTTATATGACTGTAGATTTAATATCTTTGTTTTGTTCTTCGTTTAGGTACCCAGTCCTTTGGGCTCAGGGAAACTCTGATTTAAATCTTTCACTAGTTCATGATGTTGTATGGACTACCTGATTAGTCATTTAATCAAAAAAAATAATTGTCAGATTAATTAACATCATTGTTAGTGGCAGCCCTAACCAGCAACCTATTTTTGCCGTAGGACCAGCCAAAACCAAACCACATATGTTTGTTCTTCCTGTAGATTTCTACAAAGTGTGTTTAACCAGGAATTTCAATAGTTCTATGTTTTGGTTGCCAGAAAAGTCACAAGCAGTTTGACCTACTTTGAAAGTGTCAACAAACCAACAATCTAACTATTGTGAATGCACTTATGTAACAGAGTGATGTTATTTTGGACTCCAGTATATAGTCTGAACACATGACACAGAGAACATACCCTGCACATGTAACAAGCTTATGCTGTGAAACATTCCCTTCAGTGTGAGGGAATCGGACCTCAAATTGATTAGCCAGTTTTTTAACCCGCTTACCGCTGCTTTTAGTCTGCAGAAATATCTTTTTGTCTGTTTCTGTGGATATACACACACAGACATGCTCACCACCAGCTGAGCCTCGGTATGTCCTTACGTGTGCTGCAGTAGTACTGGTATGACCCCCACTGTATCCCCCAGAGACTAGCCAATTTCCATACAGATAGACACAGAGCCAGACCGCACCTGTGCCCCTGGAATTCCCGAGCAGGAATTGTATCAGACAGACAGAAACTCTGATGCTTTTAGTGACTTGGCCTCCCAGGAGAAAGAGCGAGAGAAACATAGATGAGGGAAAGAGGAGGAAGAGGAATTTATGGAGAGAAATGAGGTGAAAGCAGGATGGATGATCATATCTGTCTCTATATACCTACTGCTGCATCACTGCTTCCGTATGCTGCTGTGCAGGTCTACATTAGCACTGAGTCAACTATGATAGAGCATGAGTCCTTCGCAAAATACCCAAATCTCCATTTTCTGTGTCAGTATGTCTAATATTATAAGTAGATACAGAGATACTAACCTTTTCCAACCTTTTCTTTATTAGAAAACTTAATGTTGGTTTTGTTTCATGTTTTTGAGCTGAAGCAGTGAACCTCTTTCTGCTGCAGGGATTCTTAAAATGACAGAGCTTTTGCTCAGACAGCTGGGAAATTATGTGCGCGTGTGTGTGTGTGTGTGTGTGTGTTTGTGTTAGCCACGTTACGCTGTGAGCAATACTGCGATTAGATGCGCTGTCAAATAATCCAACATTTTATCCTTGTGACTTTGACGGCTTAATTTGACACATCTCTGATCTACTAAAGACAGCTTCCCAAGGCGTCTTCTGGCAACACAATTTCTGCTTTTTAAGAAAGGGCAAGTAGGGTTTAGTGTTAAATCTGTGTATTTGTGAGTGCATGTATAATTATGATAAATCTTCTTGTACTGCACCGTTCCAAAGCCCAAATGCTGTATACAGTATATGTTTATGTTTGTGTTAAATGTGAGTTCAGCTGTTGACCCAATGCGGTACATCTGGTCAGCAACAGCAACATGATTTGTTTACGATGTTAGTGAGACAGTCATTAAATATGTGTATATATACACCCACTGGGCAATAATTCACTATTGTCCCAATTGTAATTTTTTATTACACGTATTTATGCCTTATTTAAAACAATTTGAAAAACTACACTTAATGATACACTAAATAACAGCTAATCACATAAACGTGATAAATATAAAGTGAGGACAAATACAAAAAATCTTTTGTTAAAATATTGTTTGACCAAAGACTCTGACAATTTGTGAGGGATATCAAATCAATATATCTGTTCCTCTCAGATGCTGTGATCCTTCTCGTTCTACACATGCTGTTTCCTCCCTTTTCCCCTCCCTCCCTCCCTGCCTACCTTCCCACCCCACATCCCACCTCCCATCCTCTTTCCCTCCAGTAGAGCAGCACGAGGTATTTAGATTATACAACATTACATGAAATGTTTCACTTGACCAGCCTTCATCGCAGTTTGTGTAGAACAGAAGGGCACAAAGAATATCAAGCTCACTTTTAGAGTTCTTGGGTGTTTTTTTTGAGAGAGTAACAGAAACTGTGAATACCTGGAATCAAAGCAAATCAGGTGAGAACGATCTCATACCTCATCTTTATATGTAAGGGAGCAGTACGCTTGGCCAATGATGTGTGTCAGTGGGAGTCTGCGTGAGAGTGTTTTTAAATTCATTATGTGCAGAAAATCAGTTATTTGAGGACATAAGTCTGCTGGTAGATGCTGTGAGCATGTGCCTCCGCGTGAAGTTGTTTTTGTTTTTTGAACTCCCAGCAGGCAAATCTGATTAAAAATAAGCTCAACTCGTGGTTTACCGTGACTTATTTTGTCCTATGTGCTTGATTCACGTGCTCACATACCATGGAGGTTTAACTATCTCTGTATTGAGAACAGGAACTTCTAGTTTACCTGATTGGAATAAACTTTAGATTAGATTGTAACACAGTGTTATGTACCTTCTTAATGGATAAACACACTTTTTGGGAGGTCTTTTGTGATGGCTAGTCTACATACTGTTACTATGAATTTAACATGAGTGTTCAACATGTTGGCTCATTATACGTGTCTCTCTCCCTGTGTTTCTCCTTTAAGGTCAGTATGAGTGGGGGAGTCAATGTGAAATTGGCCCCCCGGGCTCCTCTCTCATCAGGAATCCCCCTCCCACACAGCCTGTTGCCCTCCTCCCCCAAAACAGACACCCGCCGCCGGGCTAGTGACCTGCCCAGGCCGTCGACACAGACCCCTAAACACACACCCACACACAGTCCCACACACACGCCCAGGCAATCTCCTTTACTTTGCCCACGGAGCTCCAGCATCCGAGGGCGTTCCTCCAAGGACCCGAAGAGAGACGCAGGCCTGAAGAGTCAGCTCTTCCAGCGGATGGGAGCTCTACCTGCTCCCCAGGTGTCCCGCTCTGCCTACAGCAGCCCGTTAACCGAGCACAGGGTACCGCAGCCACACTCTAAAGACACACTGGATCTGGGAAAGCCCTCCCCGTCTCACATCCCCGCACAGTTTTCACATGACGGCAATCGCAACAGGAACACCCTCACCAATAACAACCAAACATGGGGGACTAGCAACCTGCGTCCACCGCTTCAGTTCAGAAGAAGAGACAACTCCAGAACTGGATCCCAGGCAACGAGTGAGCTCATGACACAAAGAGAGAAAGAGCCTCCAGAACACCACCCGGCCCAGTCCCCCATGTCAAACAATGGTTACCTCCGTCCCTCCCTTGCTCAAATGAGCTACGAGCACGCCATCAGAGGTCGCAGTGACTCCACTAGCCAATCAGACGAGGAGATGGGCTCTCCTGAAGACAGCAGTCCAGCCTCCTCTCCTTGTCCCCTGCCGCCGCTACCGGTCACATTCACCATGCCAATAATGTCCAAGGTGGCTGTCCATACGTTGGCTCAAAGCCTAGATAAGGAGGCTGCGTCCACAGAGACACACGCACCCAGAGTCAACATGGCTACTGTGGCTCCCTTCAGCTACCGGTAAGTAGTGCACACTCACGCACAATGGATACAACAGTTTATCAAGACCTCCATCACGAGCCCCCAATTACTGATATCCATTGTAAAACCATTCACTTGTCATTATCACATGATCACTCTGTCTCCACACAGCACCCCTCTCTCTCCTGATACTGTGTCTGTGTGTGTGTATGTGTGCAAAGATACACACACACACACACACACACACACACACACACGCACACACATTTATACACACTCTTGGGGTTTTCTGGAGCAGAGCTGATTGTTAAAGTGTCCTCTTGACAGCCTCTGGGCTGACTCAATATACCGTCCTCTGACACACTTTTTTTTATGACGTGGGATAAAAACAAAAGAAGAGTGAATCTAATTTTGTAAGTTAAAAAAATGCAATGTTACTGTGTCTTGTGTGTGTTCTTGAGTGTGGTGTTTTAGTTAAATGATTCAATCCACGAAGAATGAATCAATCAAAGCAGAAATGTATTTTTAATTATTGCATAGTGTACAATACTTTATAAGATAAGGAAGTAGAAAATAAATCAAGGCAAGATCATAAAATCTTGAGCTTCTTTTTACTTTGATATAATGATGAAATTATTCCCAGTGCTTTGTGCATTCTCCGAGATTTTCTGTTTCTATAATTTGCATGAAGGAAATCAATGTGACACACCAGGGAAGGCTCTCAATTTCCTTCCCCTGCCATACACAGTTGCTTATGTGTTTGATTGTAATCATCGATATTAACATCAGTGATTTGCATGTACAGTAACAGACGTTTAACGGCTGCGTTCATGATGTGTTCACAGGCTGCATGCGCAGGAGAGCGATTTTTCAGTGGATGAACTCAGCGACTGCTCATCTGGATCCATAGAAGTCTGCTGTGATGACCTAACACTAGGTTAGACACACACACACACACACACACACACACACACACACACACACACACACACACACACACACATTAAAACATTGATGAGATTATACTTGCACGTTTTTTCAGAATCAACACACATCATTTTGTCTTTGTCTCTTACTCTTTTGCTGAACAAAACTAGTCTAGTTCTGTCTGCCTAGTTAGCGTCAGGGCGCCAAGAGGCCGAGAGCCCCTTTGGCAGGTATGGTTGCCTACGTTCTGGCAGCCAGGCGCACTTACTGCAGCAGAGTCAGGCGGGACATGCCAGCGGCCGACCTTTGGGTCTCATTGTGGAACGTGAAAAGACTCATTGAAGACTAAGGAACAACCATTCTCTGCCTAAATCTATCTGTCACTCTCCTGCACATCAGGCCTCACGAGCCAAATCAGGTGGTGTAACTGTGTGTGTGTGTGTGTGTGTGTGTCTCAGCCTGGAGCTCTGCTGACTTCAGTGGTTCCTACTCTTGATGAAGATATTGAAAAGAGCGATGGATTCAGGATGGTAGAATGAAGGAAGAACACAGGGGGGATGTGGGTCGGTAATTGAATGAAATGGGGCACTTCTCAACTCGCTGCCAGAGAGTATTATTTTATGCACATCCTTTTCGGCTACATCCATGAGCTGTTGGGGATTTTGAACCCTTCCTTTCTCTCCATCCCTCTCTCTTGTAGTTCTTCCTTTCCAGCTTCATTGACCTAAAAAGCCACAGTCCCAGCATGACCCCCCTCCCCGTCCTTTTGAGTAATGGTTTGCACTGTACCCACAGCTATAGTCATGCTTTGTAGTGGTCAGTGTGAGTCGAGGGATTTGGACGTGCTTCGGAGATATGACTTAATCAGTGGCTTAGTGGCTCATTCTTTGTGATGTGGTGTCAGTTGGAGAGGAGGGGATTGACTGCCTGCTTTTGAAATGTGCACTCCAGAGTTGGTGTGTGTATTTAACTTTAATGGCCCAAATCTCTCCTAGCTTATACACATCTGACAGAATATGTGCAGCTTTTCAATGTTTAGCATTAATCCTGCACATTGTTTCAAAGTGTTTTCTGAAGGCTGCCTCTGGCTGATCCCTGCCTGTCAGTCAGCTTTTGGTTGTCAGTTGATTGTTAGTGAAATATGATAACAAATAATGTGAAAACAATGAATTACTAATCTGAGGTCTCAAATATCTCAGTAATAACATTCCCAGTTTTACATTTTTGTAATAATGTACGATGCCAACAGCACTAACAGTAAAAACGAATGTCACCTTTTTTGCCCAAAGACCTTTAGTGTAAGGAAGTCAGCCTCGACAGAAAGAAGGAAGAGGAAATGCAGTGAGAGAGAGATACAGAAAACAGATAATCAGTTAAATTGATAAAATGATAAAATGTGAAATTACAGGGTCAGTGTTTAGAATTTGGCGGGCATCTAGCGGTGAGGTTGCATATTGCAACCAACTGAAACTTCACCCGTGTATCAAGCGTGTAGGACTACGGTGCCGGACACGAAAACGCGAATGGCCCTATCTAGAGCCAGTGGTTGGTCATGTGTTGGCGTCCGACTATGTGAAAATGATGTGCTCTATTAATACATATAAAAGGGCTCATTTTAAGATAACAAAAACACAAAGTTCTTATTTTCAGGAGAGTATACTCTTTAGACAACATACTTATTAATATTATGTCACATTTCTATCAATAGATCCCCCTAAATGCTACACACGGTTCCTTTAAGAACAGATGGAGAACATTGTAACACTTTCTCTCTACATCTCCGATGGCCAGTAGTGGACCTCCTGTAAAACATTTACACGGTCTACGGCCCTGGCCAGTACAATGAAAAGCGGATTCAGACATCATATTATATTAAATGATGTCCAAAACAGTCTAAAGTATTACAGTAAATTGATCTTGCCTGTCTAAAAGTGTAGCCACCAGAATAAAGCTTTTAAAAGCTTTTTGAAGGTTTTAACCAGCTGGTTGTGGAAAGGAGGGCTGGACCAGCCCCTGTCTTTAAAGGCCTCTGGCTGTCTTGGGACTATGGTTGCGGCCTTGTAATTGGTCTCTAGAAGGCGTTAGAAACAGAACTAAAGTGTGTTAGGCTCCTCTGAAGCTGCATTTACATGGAGGGTGGGCTGACACCGTAATGACTGTAATTTAGGGAGCAAAGGAAAGGAGGGGAACAGGGAGGAAGGCAAAGTTTGAAGGGAAGGAAAAGAGAGAGTGAGAGGGGTGAGAGATGAAAAGAGGAGACCTGATAAGGTCAGTGGGTTGATGGATTTCCTTTTGTGTACGGAGGAAAGAGAACAGAACACAAATGTGTGCACAGTGTTAAAAAAGATAGATTGTATGTAGGCTGAATATGTTAAGGCTGAGGGCTCTGGTTGAACAAACAATTCAAGGACAAATCATGATGTGATTTGGTTATGGTTGTCTTTTGTCACGATGGTAAAAGAGTAGTTTTCCACAAATTGAATTTTTTCCATATTACATTCACTTAGGTTGAATCAGCTGTAACATAATCAGCTCTTACATCTTCTAGTGGAGCCCCTAATGAAGACCTGAACATTTAATGGGACTGTAGCACCATGTGGCCTTTCAATTAGACCGCAGACCTCCTGTCCATGGGGCTCTCTGGAGAGATGTATTTGAGCATGCGTTCATGTCTGAGCATGTGTGTGTATGTGTGCTGATGTATGCCTGTGTGACAGTACACAGATGGTGTTTGAAAGATAAATGTGATGTGTGGACTGTGTATCATTTTTCATGTCCCATTGAGGGTATGGCCTGATGTTCCCTACGGACACTCTTAAAGTCCGTCAGCTCTCTCTCTCTCTCTCTCTCTCTCTCTCTCTCTCTCTCTCTCTCTCTCTCTCTCTCTCTCTCTCTCTCTCTCTCTCTCTCTCTCTCTCTCTCTCACACACACACACACACACTGTTCAGACAGTGTGTACATCTGGATATGGATAAACACTGCACAGCATCCCACACCCACTCTCATATGACATTTACAGGTAGAAAACAACTTCTCAAGGTGATCCAAAAATGATATTCCGTGGCCATTAGCCAACCGTGCACTATGTTACACTGAATTTAATAATGCCCCAATTCCCTTAATGTATTCGTATATAATATATACTCTGTTGCCAGTTTATTATGTACACTTAGCTAAAACTGGACTGCAGTCAAATACAAAAGTCTTCCAAAAAATCATCCTTTTATGTAGCTTATGTATTCACGTTTTGAAAACAGAGGCGTTGATCCAACTTTATTGTCAGTTTGCTGCAGTTTGCATAGGTGGATCGTTGGTGGAGGCTAACTTTAAGCCTTCATATAATTTAAATGGGTGAGTTTTAGAACAATTTCCACTACGTACATTTGTCATGAACGGGGATATTGGCTATAGAGACCAAAACTGTTTTTTTTACCAGGGTGTAAACATGTTTGTTTCTGCTCTAAAGTTGGGGTTGTATATATGGGGGTCTGTGGGGATTGACTCGCTTTTGGAGCCAGCCTCAAGTGGCTTTTCGGAGAGCTGCACTTTTTGGCTTCATTTCTCAGCACCAAAGGTTGCCGCCTGTAGACAACACAGAATAAATCTTTAACCTTTCAAAAATGTGAAGATATGCAGATTAAAACAGCATAAATGCATGTAGTATATGTTTCTGTTTTCTTATCATCACCCTGCAGGGCAACTTTGTCTTGCAGACACCACTTTGCGGAGCCCTCACATGGATCAGTACATTTTGAAACCCTCCTTGTAGCAATCACTTTTAGAATAGGAGAAGTCAGCAAATCTTTAGTAATGAAGGCAGGAAATCAGCTTGCAATTTATAAATGTTATGCTCGCCATCCATTTAATGCCCTTGGACAGTCTAGTGGATAGCGCTTTGATAACCCCGGCTGCATCTACCCTTAGACAGTGTGTAATCCTCTTTGGCCAATCTAATGAGAGAGACATATGCCGAGTTGGCGTTGGACAGTGATGAGTGGTTTAGTGGCTTTAGGAAGACATAAGCGTGGACTAGATTATGTCCTCGCTCATCACCGGGCTCGGTAGTAATCACTATTTAGGGTTTGCATGCATTACTCCATGTTTGACCCTAACTTCTAAGTTCTGTGGTCAAGCTGAAGTGATGGCCCAATTTTTTGGGTAAAAAAACACAAAGTTTGGGTCAAAGTGGGAAAGTGAGTGCATGTGGAGGCACATCATCCATACGTAAGCAGAAAGGCACACATGGATATTATAATAAAAATGAGTCAAAAATTCACACAGACGCATGTAGAAGCTCCTCATTCTCCCATTCGTCTGTCACACTGAGCCATCCACCCATTGTGTGGCAATGGACTAAGACAGAGCTGCCACCTCGTCCTCCTCTCTCCCCCCCCCAGGGATATTTCCCTCCTTCCTATATCTGAATTAGATAGAGCGAGAGATGAAGGAGGAGAGAAAGGAGGGAGAAGGGTGAATTGAGAAATGAGAAATGGGTGAATGAGTGCACACACTCAAGATCCTTTTTGACCTCTGGGGTGACTCCCAACTCAGGGAGACGAGTTATAGAGTCAGTCATGTGTGTAACCTCTCCGTGTGACCGACCACACGCACACACACACACACACACACACACACACACACACACACACACACACACACACACACGGAGTCACAAAGACATCTATCTGTCAAATTAATAACCCTTAGAGAATAAAGGACACACTCCAAAATGAGCACATACTTCTAGTATCAAGATTCCTGATGTTAATTGAATCATACGCTCGTGTTGTCCTCGTAACGTAAGTTTAAATTCACACACTACTTTATATCTTACTTTAGCAACAGCAGTTTTTTTTGTGCAGACTAAGGGAAGATTGCACACTCGCACACACTGTTGCTGATGATATCCATGGCTGCCACCACGCTGTAACTAGGCAACCAGTTTCTGCAGCACAGCATTGTGGGATACCCCTGGGAGGCGTGCTGAGAATGTCAACACTGCGAGAGCGTCTACAAAGAGCGAAACCTTAAAAATGTATTTTTCTTTTTAAATATTCTCCAGATTGGCAGCTGATGTTTTTGTCAGCTCTCAGCTGTGTGTGACTCATGATGAGTGTGCGACATTGGCTCTGTGGGAGAATGGTGTTCTTGTTGGATCAACATTTGTGCCTCCGGAATGAGGAGTCGGTATGAGTGATACGCTCACACCATTACCATGGATAGCCTTTAAGTGGCTGAATTGTCCGAAAGCTTTAGCCAGTGACTCATGCTATGCATCATCAGCACTGAAGTGAGGCTGCCAAAGAGTTATCACTGTGGAAAAACTCCCTCTCTCAGACACACTTCTGACTCAGACTAGGAAGCCACTCATTGCACGTTGCGCGTTGTCGCCTCAATTTTTTGTCTGTAAACAGGACATTGAAAAAACATGTTATTGTGTTGGTGCAGTACCAGAGTGCGTGTCACTGTGAGCCTTTCCCTTGTGTATGTGTGTGTCATGGTCTGGTATTCATCCCTGTGTCCTGTGGACCCTATGCGCTAGCGTGTTAGCGGACATAAGCAAGTGTATAGCGGGAGCGGCGAGGCGGTGAGGCAGGATATCCCCTCTCTGTCTTACAGGCTTCCTCTGCTCCTCTGGCACATATATAGAGATCCTTCCTCGTCCTCCTCTTCCTCCTCCTCTCACTTTACTCATTGCCTTCTTTTCCGCATTATAATAACACATCCTTACATTCTTTCTGCTATTTCCTCACCAAAAGCATTCAGTAGGCTTCTTTAATGGTGTCTGCTCCTTCCTGTTCTACCTCGCTCCACTTCTATTCTCAGTCACACTTGCTCTTGTTATTTTCTTCCCACTTCTCCACCCCGTTCACGCTAATATCATTTTTAGAACAGCTTTTTTTTTCTCTCTTGTACTACGACACAAAAAGACAAAACAAGAAGAAGCAAGAGGGAGTAGGTGACAACGGGGAGTGGGTGAAAGTGAAAACGCATGCCATCTGCTTCGTTGAATTTGAATCGTTCCTCTTAAAGTTTAAGTCGCTTTGATACAATTAATTACAACCAAAGCAGCAGTGCTTTGCTCCTCTCTCGCAGTACTTTTCCTTTCAAAGCTGGAGACCTTTACCTATAATGGGCCACACAGTGTCTGTGTTTGTGTGTCCTACTGGCTACTTCACGCTGTAGAAATATAGTGGGGAATCTGTTCCTATAACTGTTTAGAGATGCTAGGGCAAATTTACTCATGCAAAGTACAGAAACACCCTGCCTCTCTTGGCCTGCCTGTCCGTCTCTCTGTCTGTCCGTCCATCCGTCCGTCTGTTGGTCTGTCGCTCTCACTCCTTCTATTTCGCTCTGTGTTTTCAATCTATCCATTCATACCTGTATCTCTGTCTGTCACTTTTGCCTAAAAGTGTCTTCATGTGTGTATTTAGCTGTTACTGTGGTCAGCCCATAAACGCGTTCACACACACACACACACACACACACACGCTCTCTCTCTCACTCTCACTCACTCACTCGAACACACACACAAACACACTCTTCTGTTGCATACTGAATGTCTAAGTGTGCTGTGTGAGTGTGCTATGAGATGAATGTGTAGTCTAATACTGAGCACTGGCACTCATCACACTTTACCAGCTTCTCTGATGTCAGGCCAGATTGCTCAGGTCAGTCAGACACCCTGCACAGACAGCAGGCTCTGTGTGGGTGTGTATGAGAGAGAGAGAGAGTGAGAGAATATATGTTTACATCAGCCATATATTAAAGTGATTAGACTGTGGAGCCAGAGAGACGAGTACTTGAACAAACAAGTAGCTGTTTGCTGCCAACACACACTTTACCTGTGTGTGTGTGTGTGTGTGTGTGTGTGTGTGTGTATATGTGCTTTCAAAGGCACTGACGCGTGTCTCTGACCCACGAGCATCTATGCGCCACACAGACCTGCCTTGTACGCGGCCACTCTATTTGACTCACCTTAATCCCTCATCAGGGAGGTATAAGAACTGACGTACAGCACCTATTAGCCTTAAATTATATCCCTTACCCCCCTACTGGCCTGCTACTAGACCCCAGAGCCCCCATAACTGTCACCACACAGCTCTGGCCTTGGTGTGGCATAACCACCTCAACATTGGCCCTTTATTAACGCTAGCTGCTTCTAATGAATGGCTTTAGCCTTTACACAATAAAACAGCCAATGCATGTCTGTGTTTTGTCTGCTACTGAGCTCCTGTATTACACACACTCATTCAAAGCCAGGTGGATTGACGGATGTCATGTTTGGGCTCAATAGGCGCCAGTTTAGTAACTGCTGAAAAATGAGCGGTTTTTAAAGTACCTATCTAATATTGAATGTGGAATGTCAGCAAACAGAACGCTGCTTGTTTTTCGCTGTGTCAACCAATTTATGCAAATGTGACAGAAAATGGGCCCAACAGCCTGCTTGTTTGAATACTACTCCTACTTACAGTTGGAGGCCTGATAACATCACAGCCTCAGGCATTGCTGCTTGCATACAAGAGAATTGCATTATAATACACCCAGAGCACAAACACTCCACCAGCTACAAGACCTGTATGCAGGCAGGATGCATTAATACTCAAAAAAGAACTCCACCGTTTTTATTGATTGTTAATGACTAATGATTGGCTTGAAGTTCATTTTATACATTGTCATCATGGTTACCTGTAATGGAAATAAAATTAGAAATGACGGCATCTTACTGTTTATCCGTCTCTGGTAATGTCCCTCACTTATCGGATATCCACCCAACTCTTTAATGCGGAATTACAGGAATAGATTCTCTATATACTTGGAGCAAAGAAATCGGAGATGATGGCCGAGTAAAAGAAGGGAATGATGAAGAGGATGAAGAAGGAGTTACTCCTGTGATGATTGAGATGGGATGTCCAGAGCGATGAGATGACGTAGTTGACCGAGCCAGAGCTATATGAGTCTCTGGATGGGAGCTTCGGCTTCTCCGAGCCTGTCTCATCAATGTGACACACTCGTAGAGACAGACCCACGCACACACACACACACACACACACACACACACACACTCATACACATGCAGGGGAGGATAGACAAAAATATAGTGACACTGATACTCATTCACACATCCCACTCGTGTACATGGTGCTTTTTACCACTGAGGTATCGTGATGGTTGTGCTGAGATGGATGATATTGTTATCAATATATATGCTCCAAAACGTAATGGCCAGTGCATAATAACTGGAAGGGGGGAAGGGTGACATACTGTAGGTCTGGAGGAAGGAAGGAAAGGAAGGGAGGAAAAGAGCAATGGAGATGAGTGAAGAGGTAATGTGATGCAGGTAGGGAGGGGGTGTGATGCTCATTTGAGGTCTGTTGGCTACTAATTGAAGGGTAATTCGTGACTGACCTATCTGGTTGTGTATTAGGGACTGGTAAATGTGTGTCCTGTTCCTCTCTTCTAAGCTCATGCTTCAGCCACGGTTGTTTTCCAGATAATTGGAATCAGCTTAATCATGGGTGGGCCTCTCGTGATTGTGGCACATAAGAAAATATGAATATGAATGGATGAATAGGGCAGCTAATGTGATTATACATGATTGGAATTTTTTTCTGGCTACGATATGTGGTGTCGTTTGAGTCACACACAGCTGGGCTCAATATAAATATTTCTTTCTTTTTGTATTCTTTTGTTTTCCTTTATTACTTTCTCATTTTCTTCCTCCTATTAATTATTTTTTCCTTTCTTGCTTCACTAGTGTTCAGTATAACACTGCATCTGTGATGCGTGTTTGCGAGAGAGAGAGAGAGAGAGAGAAAGAGGATTGGTGGATGAATCAGCCAGTGGGTGGAGAGAGAGCGAGAGACAACAAGAAAGAAGGAGGGAAGGATAGAGGAGTAAGAAAGAGTGGAGGGAGGGTGAATGAGCCAGTGGGGGTAGAGTGAGCAAACCGGCGAGTGAGGGAGAGGTAGAGGGAGGAGAGAAAGAGGAGGGGGATGTTACCGCTGCTGCTGCTGCGACTGTTTCTCCTGTCAGTCGGCTGCTGCTTGCCTGGCAAGCAGGAGGGAATACAGAGCTAGAGAGGGGCACAGAGAGGCTGGTCGGGGCTGTGTTTTGTTCTAGCTGTGCTATTGTAGCACAGGGTGCCGCAGACACGCTGTGAGGAAGTGGATTTTGGCACTGGACGCAGAACTGCAGATCCATGGATTACCAGCAGTGAGTAAGCTTGACTACTACTGCCACTCTTCTAACACACTCGTCATTTTCAACAGAGGGGTTACCCCCACAGTCTCACACGGCGGGGAGTCTGGACCCTCTGAGGACAGAGAGGCAGGCAGGGAGGGCAAACCAGATAGTCTCTGAGCATTTTCACACCTTTTTTTCCCCTCTGCTTTTCTCCCTCCATTTCTTTCAGTCTGCCTTGTGTGTATCTCAAGAGTGTGTCACTGATGCTGTTGCTTGGCTCTCTGCAGGAGGGATGCTGGAGGCTAATGTGGCTAACATTAGCATGACGGCCAAGCCCAGTGAGCTGGACGTGAGGTCTGCTGCTGTCTCCTGCCAGGAAACTTCAGCCCAGGCCATGGCCTCTAGGAAGCCCCAGGCCAAGCCTTCCGCTCTTCCCCCGGGACATTCACGTCCCTCTGGGTCAGAGCTCAAGGTCTACCGGCCCTCCTCTGGATCTATCCCAGTTCCCAATCCGTCCAGGCTCCGCAAGCAGCGGTCACTTAACAACTTGTGTGTGCTCACTGATGCTGAGAAGAAGCTGCACCTGTACCAATCTCCCCGCTGGAATGATGATGCGAGCCGGCCTGGCACAGACACCAACAAGCCGGGCCAGATTAAGACAGTTCAGGCTGGGGGTGGCAAACCACCACTTTCTCGGACCCTTTCAAAGTCAGAACAGTCTCTTTTCCAGGGTAAGCCCAAACCTTTTTGCTCCCCGTCGGTGACTTCTTACGGGAACAAGCCGAGTCGAATCCCTGCCCCTGGTAAACCACGGGGACCCTATGCTGAGGTCAAGCCCATTAGCAAGGCCTCTGAAGCAGGCCAGAATGCAGACATAGACCCTGCAGACCACCCAACTAAGGCTAACTCCAATGGAGCAGGCAACACTGGGACTAATGGCAAGAAACTAGGGGAGAGGGAGAGATGTGCAGCTCTGTCAACAGAGGAGAAGAAAGACAGGAAGGGGATAGAGGGTGAAGAGGATAAGAGCTTTCTGAAGGTGGACCCAGAGTTAGTGGTGACGGTTCTGGGAGACCTGGAGCAGCTGCTCTTTAGCCAGATGCTTGGTGAGTCTGCTGTTATCTTTATTTTGCATGAAAACATACAGCATGACAACAATTAGGACATTACATTACATTACATACAGGACAGGGTACAATGATGTCAACATGTTAACAACAGTTACTTATTGATTCAGTAGGTATATGATAGGTAAACATCTCCTCTCCTCTCCTCTCCTCTCCTCTCTACACCCAAACCGTTCCCTCAGCTCTGGCTGTAGCTCCAGCATCAACAGTGAATTTTAAATGAGTCCAATCTCTCTTGCAGCAGAGCATAATGTCAGTGTGTTATTGTCAAGTGCTTTTCACTACACAATGGTGAGAGCCCTTGCTCTGTAGGTGGTGAAAATCCCTATGTTTTCACCACTGTGGCACTCATTTGCTTTGTTTGTATGTGTAAAATTGGTTCATGTTGTGGTTGTGTGGCTGTATATTAGCGCTGTGTGCTCGCATGAAACAGCTGAAGTAAGCAGTTCCAGAGGGCTGACATTGTTTTCTTGTTGATTCATTAGGTAACACTGGAATGATTTGTCCTAGTCCCATCTGACCCACTGCCACAGTGAGCTAGATATATATTAACCTATCAAATGCCTCCCTTCTCCCTCTCTCATTATAGCTCTATCTCACAGGTCTCATGTCTCTAACTATACCACCCTGTTGGTAGGGGAACCTATTTTTTTAGAAATTGAAAGCAGTCCACGCGTGTATGCATCTATTTGTGCGGTAGTAAAGAGTCGAAACTGCATGTTTCATGTCGATGCCACAGCATCTCCTGGCTCACGCCGAAATCAGCCATTCGTTAATAAAGGCCGTGTGAGTGGAACTAGTGGGGTGTGTGTTTTCACTCGGTAAATAAAACGGCTGCATATTGAGTCAGGCTCTGGTCACAGTGGGCCACATATTTAGCCTTGCACCACTCCCTCACCCCCCTCACCCCCTCCCTCCCACCTTCCCTCCAGTTCCATTGATCTCCGGGCCACTGACAGATGGTCACTATACACCCCCCCCCCCCACACACACACACACACACACCCACCTCTTCCTCTTGTTACCGGGGGCAACGTGTGGAAGAAGCAGGGAGGGGGTGGTGGCATGGGCAGGTAGTTAGCGTGCTATCGTTCATATAAACTCACACACATGCACACACATGCACCCATGACTACACACTGTCACAGATGGGGGCGACTGTACCAGGACACATCCAAAGTTTTAGCTAATGTGTATTGCGAGAATGATGACTGAGTTTGTGACCTAACATCTATTATTCATTCACACACACACACACACACACACACACACACACACACACACACACACACACACACACACACACACACCTATTTCTATCTATTGCTCATTCTCTCTCCATCTCTCCCCCTTGTCACGATAACATCAGAGAGAGTGAGGGAGATATGGAGAGTGAGTCGTTATATCTGTCTGGATGAGAGGAGATAATTTTCTGACCATCATCAAAACTCTCTCTCTGTCTTCCTCCTCTCTCATTTCCTCCCTCTCTCTTCACCAGCTCGCCTCCTGCTGCACAGCCCCAAATCACAGCTTGTATGACCTTGCCCCCGTATCCCTCTATGTGTATGTGCGTGTGTTTCTGTACTGTACATGCTGTGTGTGTGTGTGTGTGTGTGTGTGTGTGTGTGTGTGTGTGTGTGTGTTGGTGTGTGTGTGTATCTGTGTCTGTGACCTTTTTCCAGTCCTTGTGGTAATGTTGCTGGCCACAGCTATGCCAGGCAACCAGGTATGAGGCGGGAGACAAGGTTGGAAAAAGAGTAAAGTAGAGGGTAAGAATTTAGATTCATGGGAGAAAAGTGAAAGGGGACGACTTCTTTCACTGAGGGAGATGAATGAGGGGGAGACGGAGAATAATAAGAGAAAGAGACAGACAGTGGAGTAAAAATAATGGTTATAGACAATGATCTAAATTTCTACCTGCATCCAAGTGGCCGAGTGGTTGCTTTTGGGTCTTCAGTTTTATCATCAAAACCACTTTTGGTGTGCATATAGTTGTGGGAGTACGCACATACATGTTTGTGTGTGTGTGTGTGTGTGTGTGTGTGTGTGTGTGTGTGTGTGTCTGTGTTAGGAGGAGGTTAATTGTAACTTGCCCTGTAGCTTGCGGCTGTGGGCTCATCTTTTATAGTATCTGCTTCTCCATTTCCGATGGGACGCTCTGCTAATTGGTTTCTGCTCTGTGTGTTCTGTCATAGGAAGATAGATTATAGATGTTCAATGGATCATTCCCTGTGATCCCCTGCTCCCCTTCCTATATACATTCCCACCTTCTTCCCATCTGCTTCCTACATACAGGAAAGTGACGTGTCATTGTTTCGTATTATATCACGAAAACTTGACCTTGACTCGGTCATACCACGTTGTTATGGAAGCTACATGTCAGCTGTTAGCGACAGGGAGTAAAATATGGGCCGCTCGTCTCTTGAGCATGTTATGTTGTGTGACAGCTACCAGCATGCACTGTGATACTGTCCTTTTGATATTAGCCTCCAGTCGTAGGCAAAGATAATGGAGAATGCCACTGAGGTCTAATCATTGGGATGTATAACCGAAGACCATCAGCTATGCACTTAAGGGATAACCGACCTCCCACACACACACACACACACACACACACACACACACACACACACAATGGAGAAAAGAAAAGACTCCAGGATATTTCAAGGTTAGGCCTATATGTTTATCTTGCAGGGTGATTTAGGATTAGTTTCAGTATAATCAGTTTTTCTTTAATCGGACATACATGTTTTACCACTGAGAGATGAAGAGCTTTTTCATTAATTGGATTTAGAGAATTACTTGACGGACAGCAGCTCTGGACTTGCAGAGATAATTCTCCCAAATGCAGCATGTTTTATAAGATGTCTTGTTAACGGTGTTAGCATTAAGGTTGGACATAGATGCAGGGGTTGATGAACTCTGTAAATTCTGCCAATAAAATGCACCGACCTGAATGACACCCTGTAAAGCATATATATTGCCAGGGTAATCTGAAACACTGAACCTCAGATGTGTGCCACTAATGTCACCTCCCAGTCCCATCAGCACCCATAAAGAAGTGTATGCAAGAGGGTAAGCTCCCCAAAGCAGTGGCCTCTCCCAGCATGGGGGGGCCTCGGTTTAGAGAGGTGCTGTCTAAAGACACCAACAAGCCTCCGGATTAGGCCTTGCAAAAAGATAATGAGAAGATTCAGCCTCCATTCCACTAATCACACATCATCTATCACCCTGGAAAAGGCCAGCTATCAAGGCTAAAATGAATTACAGATTAAAGGAAAGGACATCTGTTTGGATGGAGATTTAGGTATTAGGGGGAAATTTTTCTTTATCAAGGATCAGATAGAGAAAATAGATTTAGGTTAGAAGATTGGAGATGCTGTGTAGTTTTGGTGTTTGCTGAGCCGATCGTAGGAATTGGGAGACTGTGTTACTTACAGGCTCAGCAGAGGAGAAGTGAATAACACTCAGTGACACATGAATGCTCATAAAAGAAGCCATGACTACCAACCTGCTTGTTATTTTAAAGTGACGTCGTATCGTTTGTGTGGTTGATGGCTACTCGTGGGAGACGATGCATCCTAGTCAGCTGTCTGAGGAACAATAAACCCCACAGAGAAATCGACAAAGCCCAAAAAAGAAGACACACACCGAGGCACACACACACACACAATCCTGTTCAAGAAAACTTAACAGCGCTGCAGGAAATAACAAAGCAGCTGCAGCTTTGAATGTCCAAAGCTCACACACACACAAATTCAATGTGTGCCACATTCAGTCACTGATATCCTCTCCTGTCTACTCCCCTGTATTCATCTTTTTGGCAGTGACAGGGTATTTTTCATTCTTAGGTCCTCATTCCCTCCACTGTGATCGCAGTGCTGCTGAGTCTCTAATGTGATGCGGGTGCGGCCTGAGCGGCTGGTTCCACCCCGGGCTTCGCTGACTGAGGGATTCAGGGCAGTCGTCCTCCCATCGAGGAGGTGGTGACAAGCCAAATTAATGCAACTGCCAGGGAAAGTGAGGAATAAAGCATCGCTTCGATTTTTTTTCTTCCTCTCTCTTCCTCTTCCTCTCTTTCAACTCTGATGTGAGTTGACGGGTAGCAGTGTTCTGTCACCAGTCAGACAGCAGAGAGGATATTTCTGGCAAGTGTTTCAGGAGGACAGAGGACAATCTTTCTAGTGTGAGGGAGGGATTTTGTCACCAGGAGTAGAAAGGAAGAGTTGCACATGGTTGCATGTATGATGGTGCATTTTCTCTATTTGTGTGTGTGTGTGTGTGTGTGTGTGTGTGTGTTTACAATGCATTGTGGTCAGTCTCTAAGGACTTAATGTAGGAGCCATTGCATTAGTGCTGTCTGCTTCCTGCTTCCTCTTCCTAAATCATATTAGTACACTCTGTTTTTGTCTCATCAGCTCTTAAATAACACATGCAGATACTCACATGCTGCTTATCACTAAAACAAAACAAGCATATATATATACATTTGTGGTTAACTAATCTTTCCAGGCAATAACAGAAGCCTGGTATATTATGCACAGTTTACTCATAAAACAAAATGTAAGTGTGTGTGTGTGTGTGTGTGTGTGTGTGTGTGTGTGTGTGTGTGTGTGTGTGTGTGTGTGTATGTGTGTGTGTATGAGTAAGTACAACTTTATTTATAAAGCACCTTTTTTTTAACACAGGACACAAAGTTTTTTTTACAGTAATGTCATTACAGAAAACAGAAATTCCAAGTGCAAAGCACAAACAAGACAATACAACAATCAAAAACACCTACAAACACAACACACTTCAGAACACAAAAAACGTACAGTGTACAGTTACCACGCAGATCAACCCTTGAACTTACAGCAGATCTAACGTGAGGGGGGAGATTTTGTTTCAAAGTATGGGTGCTAGGACAGCAAAACAGAGAGAGGGAGATGAGGACTCAAGGAGTTATCTAGGCCGCTTTGTGATGAGGAATGCTTTTAAGTATTCATCTGTTTCTGTTCTATTTGTGTTTTCCTCGTATGAAAGGTCTCCGATAAAAGTGCCCTTTGTTACTGAGGTGCATGTGTGCATGTTGTAGCTGCTGTAAGGATAGAGTATTAGTCGCGCACACATGCATCTGACTGAGTCTTATGACAGTATTGTGGTTAGCTTACATCAGGGACAATGCTAATGCAGTATCAGTGGTGTGGGTCAAAGCTAAACCAACAACAAGAAGTAAACAGAAACGTTACCTGGGAACATTATGTTTTTATTTGATTTTTGGCGCGCAATTCAAGTCTTATTAAGTTACATACAATTTTTATTTTGCTCACAGATCTCAAAAACTATATATGGAAGTTGTCGGCTTGAATTGGAAGCTGAATTTTGCACCATCTGTGCTCAATCTAGCTGCAATGTTGCAGCTAAAAAATTGTGTAGGAGGTCATCTGTAAACACAGTAGCATACACATAGCCATTTAAGGCCAAAATGCAGACATACATTTCAAGTGGAGATTTTGCCATAACATGCATACCGAGTCAGATATCCTTTCAATATCTGTTTTTATTGGACCACCTTCGCTTCATGACAATATGAAAATATTAGATACACAAGATTTTTCTATCACTGTGATGAAGTACTTTGAAATCAGGTATTTGTTGCAGATAACCATCAGCTTTTTCCCTATTTTCTGACATTTTAAACCAAAGACTAATTGATTGACCAATAAAAATACATTATTTTGTAAAATATCAGCGGAATGACTTACTAACTTGCTGTCATCAGTTCTACCGTCTTACCCATCACCTTATTAACAGTGCAGGCACTGCACACAGAGTGCAGACTGTCCGCCTGACATCTGAGAGCGGAGCTGCAGCTGGGTTTAAGCACATCGTAAAATACAGTTTCACAGGAAACAACCCTCTTGAACAAAAATACACCCCAAACATTGCCCCACATTATGGTCTGCCTTGGCTTGTTGCCGCTATGTAGCCAGTGTGTGTCTGTGTGTCGGTATGAGTGTGTGTGCAGCTCAGTCTGTATTTAGAGTTTTCAGGCATACACAGGAAGCAAAAGAGATACTGCTGAAAGCTCTAGATATTTAACTTTCATGATGCATCTCAAACACACAACACACGCACATCCATCATGTGTTTTTTTTTTTTTTCCTCCAGGTGATATTCTTCTGACAGCCACATCTGCATACCACATGTGTTTATGTGTGCTGTGTGAGTTTTAGATCGTCACTCAAAGCCTCCTCATTTTCCCTCTAAGCGCATAGCACTCTGCCTTCTAAGCAGATAGGGCTGTGGTTAAAGAGATATGGAGAGTGTGTTGACGTGTGTTTGTGTATGGGTCAGTGTTCAGAGCCAGGTTTTGTCGGTGTGGAGATCTGGACCGAGAGGATAAGAGAGAGAGAAGATTGCTGCACAGAGGATTCTGGATCTATCAGTAATACTTTCATCTGTCTATTCACATGTCTGTGTTTCTCAGGCAGTGGATGTGTCGCTCATCCTCTCTGTTGTCTGTAAAGGTATCTACTCCTGCATAAGCGTTTCCAATTTGAAATAGATTTTAACACGGTTAGCTGGCCCAAACCACTGCTGACTATCTTTCAATTTCTTCTCTTTCTCACACTTGTGCATTGACAAGCTAATCATGTGTCCAATCTTTGCACTCGAACCAACAACTGTTCAGATTCAGTGTACACAGATGCAGTATTGTGCTCCGATATGCTCATTAGCCATTCATGCCACATATCAGATATGATCTTCAAGGGTCTAATATCCTGTTGCGACATCCTGGCCAAGCGGCTGAACTTTAGTGCATGTGTGTTTGTGTGATGGATGCACATTTGGGTGCATCGGCGTGTTTGTCCGCCCTGTCCAGATGTGCAGGAATGGCTGTATGTTGTAATGCTTCCTGTTTTGCTCACTGGCTTAGGTCAGCAGATGGCTGAGATGCTGCTCTGAGTGGAGACAGAGGACAGAAAGAGAGAATACAGGGTCTATACTAAATGGTCATGTCAAACAAAATACAAAATAATGAACCATTTTAGTAGCTTAGCAGGTTCATATTCACATTGTGACAGGTGTATATCTGGGTGCGCTACCTTTGTTTCACTTTTCCATTTTTTGCAAACCATGCCCAAAATAAATATTATCAAAAAGAGCAAGACGTAAAGACTTGAACAATAACAAAAAACGTTTTACTTGCGTCCTGTTTGTTTGATTCTTCTTTGATTCGTCACTTGTCAGGAATGCTGTAAAAACACTTCGGAAACCCATTACTATTTTAAAGACTTGCACATATCGCTGAACGTGCAGACCTTTAGTGATGCAGTAGCAGCGAGGCTCAATCACACACATCTATCACGTGATAAGGGCACCGTGGCCCGAGGAGTGTTACGGTGACACTAACATATGTGCACGCACGTGGACGTGACAGGGACAAATGAACTCTGGAGGAAAGGAAGGAAAGAATAGAATCAAGAGCCATTACTCAAACCTATATTCATATTCTGCAAAACTGCACCTCTCGCGAGTAAAGGCACACACTGTCAAAGAAGGATACCATGTGGCTGCACAAACACATAATGGCAGACCAGTCCTGCAAGGACAGAGCCATTAGTGTGTATTTGGGGAGGTTTGTGTTCTCTTTCTACTAGAGAGGAGAGTGACCCAAGAGAGGAAACCATTTTTATATTTTATTTTATTTACTCTGTCTGCTAGCCAAGTAACCATCAGGCATCCCCATCATGAAACATACTTTTTCAACTTCCTCTACTTTTAAGGGATGAGACTTCCATTTATACTTTTCATATTCTCAGGTATTCACCATGTAGCCAGTGCCTGATATAGTTTATTTCTCTGTGCCACAGATGTCCATTGTTGTCCAAAGACTATTAAAACACATATATGACTCACAGTGTTGCACTGAATTTTTATTAATCTTCAGCTGCAAATAGTGCACAACAAACCCATTTCATCCTGTCAGAGTCTTTTTTGATAAAACTATAATGCCCAAATATTTTAGGAGGTTATTTTACATTAAAAAAAAAGAATATATTTTGATGGATTTCTAAAGATTCACATCTTCATCATGAACAAATAAGCTTGGCGCTGAGAGCCTGACATTGCAGGAAGTGGGAAAGTATTGAGAGCCAGAATACTGCATTGGTAGTTGAGAACTTTTTCGTCCTTTGCACCTCTAACTGTATATTTCTTTTGCTTCTTTTCGTTTTTTCTTTGTTTTGCCTGAGAGCAGACTTTCATTAGGATGCAGAAGTTGTCCCGCACATGCACTATACATGCATGCAATTACAACAACACTCTCATTTTAAGAGTCTGAGTCGGCCATTATGACAGGCTCCTCAGCTAGTTTTATAGCCTTTTCAGAGTTGGAGTGTGTGTTCACAAGTGTATCAAGATGAGAAGGTGTAGCGCCTCGGTCCCAGCACCTATGTGGACATGCACACAGGCACTTCTACACACACACACACACACACACACACACACACACACACACACACACACACACACACACACACACACACACACACACACACACACACACACACACACTCAGTTTAAAACAGATCAGTGTAATTCATCTACTCCCCTGGGGAGCTGACAGGGATATTTGCATCCCTAATTCCCCCATCACCATCACCACCACCACCACCACCACCGTACCTCTTCCCCCCCCCACATGCCAGCTGGGACCGCCAGGGCAGAGGCGGGGCAGGAAGTCTTTTACAGACACACACACACATCCACACAGGCACATGCGTAATCATGCAGACCGTATCTAATCAATTTGACGCCGATGTTAAACAAAGCTCGCGTTTAAGGGTAATTAAAATTGCCCAATTAAAGCCTGCATGTGTGTGCGTGTGGCTGAATGTGTCAGACTTTTGTTTTTGTTTGCATGTTTAAGGGGTTCTTTGTTCACATTAAACCTTTGTATGAACAAATAACAAAAATGTAACATTTTAAAGCTTTATATCTTGAATTTCCATACTGTGCTCGACTGCCTTTTAATATGAGCAGAGCCAGCAGAACAAAGTAGTTCTATTTTTGCGTATATATTTTGTTAAGCAGCATTTGCACTGTGTCTGAATGTGTGTGTCTAGTGTATGTGAGCAGCAGAAGGTTGGATCACAATGGCTTCATCGTCTCTCTCCGCTGAGCTGCCCGTCCCCAGGGATGCCTAATCAATTGTCTATGTGGCCATTCTCTTGAGGAGAAATCAATCTAGCTTTGTAAATCGGGTCTAGTGCAAGTGTGTGTGCATGTGAGTAGCCCCACCGTGCATATACATATGTGTGTATGTGAGAAACAGTGTTTAGTCTGCAGCTGTTGTTGAGATTGACACCTCTGGCAGCTCAAAATGTACCCTCCTCACTCATTAGAATGGTCTTTCCCCCTTTACCTCCTCTCTAGCCAGCTGGACTGTTTCTAGGAGGGGTGGTTGTGAATGGAGTGTGTGAGGGAGGGAGGGGGTTGAGTCTTTTCAGGTTTATGTGTTAGTAGATTGCTTCAGTATATAGAATATGTTGTTCCGTGGGCTCATTGTATAAAAGGGGAATTCATTTTAAATATTTAACAAGACAAAAAGGTTACAGCCATGGTAGTATTTAGGCACAGCTGGGCATTGAGCTAAATGCTAATGCCAGCATGATAACACACTCACAAAGACAATGCAAACATGCCGTTGCTCTCCAGGTATAATGCTTACCATGTTACCACCCTCTTAGGTTAGTGTGCTATAATTTGCGAATGAGCAATAAACACAAAGTACATCTGAGGCTGATGTGAATGTAATTAGCTTTGCAGGTATTTGGATGTCCTATTTTTGTCTTTGTTTGTTGTTTTCGTGTTTATCACTAATGGCATATGACGGAATATCTGATGGGCGGACCGCAGGACAGAGCGCAGGACTCTAGTGGGGCGAGAGGAGGTGGACTCTGTGTTTACGTCATGTTTGGTGCTCGAATATAGTCAAAGTTGATGGACAATGTTCTTCCTCATCGGCTCTCCAAAGTCAGTAGGATTCATCTTCTGGACTCCATGTGTGTCTGTGCAAACGTTCATGGTAATGTTTTTAATAGATATTCCACTTTAACCTAAAATGCCAATCTTTTGGAGGAAATGGCATGAGATCAACAAAGCCATTGAACCATGAATGCCTGTTAACAATTATATGACAATCCATCTAAGAGTTGTTGAGATATATATTCAGTTTGGACCAAAGTGGTGGACCACGACAGCCATTAACTGTCAGCTCTTTGTCCATCTAGCAATTTCTTTAAAGCAAAGATTTTGACATGAGAACCGAGCTATGCCTTTTCTTTAAATCAGTTGACAAATGTTTAACTGTAGATACAGTGTATATGTTTGACAAGAACGACTTTGTAACACAGTGGTCATAGTAGGTAAGAGTACACTTTTGTTTATTTTATTTATATTTTCTTCTTACACTGTCGTTCAGTACTTCTAGTAAATAATCTTGCTGTGCTCATTTGGGAGTCAGCTGGCCAGTTATAATGGTCTATTGACCTGAACCTCAGGGGTAAACAGGCTGTCCCATATCTTAACAATATAACTCTTTTATCACCATCCCCCCCATCACACATAAATACACTGAGCCGGAGAGAGAGAGCAAGGGTCAAGGTCACGTGATGCAGCGTAGGTGTCCTGATTACTGTCTATGTGAGAATATGTGTGATAGAGTACATGTAGTTTCTTCCTGGTTCTCAGTCTTATGTCTGACCATTGCATGGATATGAAAATCCTATGATAGTAGCAACAAAAGTGTGAGCAGGGCCCCATATCGAGCTCTCATATTGACATGTTTTGGAGTAAAAAGTGAAAGTGAAACATGTTTTGTCTTCTGAGCATGAATAAATGGTGTCTGTATCACTAAGTGGTTGAACCACTTTGGTTCTTATATTGCTTCCAATCTTCAAACCCACAGGGGGAATTATCTGTAGACACTCAGACACACACACACACGCGTATGAAGCAGCAGTCTGGCAGGATAGCCCAACATGAATCTATATAGCCCAATCTGAGCAGATTACAACAGCAGGGGGTGAGACAAATGCCAATATGTTCCCTGGTGGGTTTAAGTGAGAAAGGCTTTTGGTTTATTCTGATAGCAAGGGGCAAAGGGGCACAGTGCAATGAACGGGCACCGGGGCATTGTGACGGAGGGTGCGTGGAGAGGAGGGAAAGATGGATCCAGACAGATGTGACTGTGCACTGGCTGGATATATTTGAGTGTGAGTCCTGTCTGGTTTTAAAGGTCTTCCATGTTGTTTTGTCTGTCTGACTGCCATCATATTTGATTTTGTTTGCTCCACTGCCATCTGGAAAAACAACTGCGCGTACCCTGCCACTGTTAACTCTGTTTTGTCCTTTCCTTTTGTAGTTCTCTATTTTCATTATTTTTCCCCGTTGTAGATTTATTTATTTATTTGTTTTATTTAGATGATTTGGTGTACTCCTAGATTGTGGTCACTGATGGGAACTACTATGACTAATGATCAGTCGGCATGGTTATTTTTGAACAAAGTCAATAAATAAAACATCCATGATCATCATTATCAACTCATATATGGTCATATTTCATACTGTATTTGTGTGCATTTGTACATACTGTATATAATATAAATGTTTGAACAGGTAGACAGTGTTCTTGTCATCCACTAATGATATAACATGTGTGTATATGCGCCCCCGCAGACCCAGAATCCCAGAGGAAGAGGACCGTGCAAAATGTTCTGGACCTTCGACAGAACCTGGAGGAAACCATGACCAGCCTGAGAGGTGTGCAGCTCAGCCACAGGTCAGCCACACACACACACACACACACACACACACACACACACACACACACACACAAACAGGACTGCATGATGTTGTACAACAGAAACAAAAAAGAAAAGACCAACATAGCAAACAAGTAAAAGAGAAGAGCAGTTGGCTTTAAGATCAATATCAGTATTCCTGGTAGACCAGTATCCATTAGTCTGTCCTTTTCTACCTCCTCTGCTTTCTCTTTGCGTTGGTTAATACGGAACTGAAGCAGGATTAGCTCAAAGGTGACTTCAAAGCCGACCCTGCCAATGCACAGTCACGACTCATATTCAGACATACATTGGTGTGTCCTCTCCCTCCCTCCGCTTACTGTCTTTCATTGACTGATTCTGATTGCGTTCAGCGTGTCTTCACGTTTTGCCCTTGAGAGCTTCCCCTCTGTCTGCCTGTCCGTGCATCTCCTGCCGTGTATCCTCTCTCTGTCCCTCGGTGGGAGCTCCCTACGTGAAGAGCAAATCAGCAGATGGTTCCCTGCTGGAATACATTTCCTTTACCATTCATACTTTTATCGTAGTGTATAACCTTGAATCAGTTCCCGCTGTCCCTGAAGACCTATTCTGCTTTGAGGCAAGGAAAGAAGTTTCCTGTGCAAACAAGATTTCATATTTCCTGTGAAAAACTAGTGTTTAGAGTGAGAGATTTGCATGAATTAAACAAATGGATTGGTGAGCAAGCGAATTGTTTTGTCTACACATACTTTCCCTGATATACGCCGAATGCGTAACAAGAAAAAAGCTTCTGAAAATCCATTAGAACAAGACGAGGAGCATCCTCTCTCTCATCCTCTCTCCACGTCTTTCCTGCCTGTTTTATGCTTAATTTGAAAAAGTTTTCATTGATGGTTTTTGTGGAGATGATTCTGTATCCTGCAGACAAGGTTCATTTGAATGAAGCATGCAAATGCATGTACTGTCACACAGTTTGAGAGCCAGTAACTTTTAATATGCAAATGATCATAATTCTCAACCTAAGCACTAAGCAGTGATGAGCTCTGCTGCTTTAGCACAGGGAATGCATGATATTGTGATGTTAGGGATGCTGGTATTTGTAGACTCACACAAGTGACAGTGCTCTGCAGGGCACAGAGGAACATAAAGGCATGTTTGCTGACATGGATATAAGATCAATGCACTTTACTAATACGTATACACAGACACCGGAAAACCAACGATTCACTACCTGTCTGTTAAAAATGAGCTTGACCTTTTCATCCCTTTAGGGGAGCACAGTGCTGTGAATATTTCCCAGCAATCCCTAAAACGTACCCTCTTTTTCATTCCATAGCTGTGTGGAGGGGACCGTGTGCTACGACAGCGATGAAGCTGCTGCGTTCTCAATTTCCAGTCTATCAAATCGCTCCTCTCCGCTGTCATGGCGCCAGGGTCAAGCCAGCCCCCGACTACAGGCCGGGGAAGCTCCGTCCACAGGTAACAGCCAGTTGGACGTTCCCCTCCGCATCAGCCACACTGCTCGTATCCAACTAATCGAAGCGCTGGACGACTCAGATCCGTCCCTTCTGAAGGGAGATTACCTCCGCAACAGCAACCTCGGCAGTAAGAGCCCAAACGTCGAGGATGATGATGATGAAGATGATGACGATATTGATGATCTAGGGAATGGGTAAGTTTTGTTCTTTTTCATTTGAAAATGATGTCTTTTTACTTCTGCTTCATTAATCTGAGGAGCATAAAGAATATTTTATGACCTCATGCAGCCTGCAGCAGTCAGGATACATGTGTCTCATTAATGATATTAGCATTGCTTGTGAGGGGAATCCTGCCACCTGCCAACTGTTACAACCCCACAGCTGCAGACCGGCCTGTAGTTAGTGGTTTACTAGCACAACAAAGCCTTGATCAGCCCCGCTACAAGTCCCGCTCATGGTGTCTGCCTTGACACTGGCAGCTGGCTCTGCCCTGGTCAGAAAGCAGCCCTCTGGCACAGTCCAAGAATGATGTCACAATCATCGAGCCCCCTCGCAGAGATAATTCTGTCAAATTCAGCTGCGAGCCCGCCGGCTTTCCCTGCAGGCTTCGATGTGGAGGACCCCTCACAGCGTCGGCTCTCTAGAGCCCCCTGGCAGAGCTAGAATGCAGGTGTCTTTGGAAAACTGGTAACTCTCTCTGCCTTACCAATGTTGGACCAGTCAGACCTGTCAGGGTCAGAATGAGTTTTGTTTTAAAGTAGCCTTTGATCCAAGGGGTCCATGGCTATTGTTGAGCTCACATCGACAAACAACGTGAACTATTTCAGCTTAGTTTATTAGAAATGTTCATCGGCATGTTTGCTGTGTTGTGTAGTAGTTGTTACCGAGGTGATATCTTTGAAACATGTGTCTGGTCAGTTTACTCAGCACAGCTTTCTGTCAGTTTACAGGAATTTTGTTATCTGATGTAAAATGGACTGGAGAGAAATGTGTTTGGGTGTCTGTCTGATAGATAGATAGAAATGTGTATTGTGCCGTCGTGAAGATTGTTTTTCTTTGCCAACTGAATGAGTGACAGATCCTAACAGAGAGCATGCTGATAGCTGCTGTTCTTGTTTAAATTGTTACTTCGCTCCCTGAGCCTCCGTCAGTCTGTCTCAGTATGACAACACGTTACCTTGTGACTTGACGACTAATCAGGAAGAATTACGTTAATTAATTCAGTTCCACGTCAATCCACAAATCTAGGAAATTAAGTTTAGACGGTTTATTGCAGAATGACCTAAGTTGTGTTCCTTGGAATTCTTTGTTAGTTTTGGAGAACTTGCATGAGGAGGTATGACACAACAATTTTAACTCAGTTGCACAGACAGCATCATGTTTCACTGACCGACTCTCTCAACACAGAGAAGAAAAACACATTATCTCACTGCAAACTAGGATTCTGGCAGTGTGTCGGGGTAACGCTGCAGAACTCGTCCAACCAAACTAAAGAAACTCCGCTGCTGGCCACTGCTTGACATCTCTATGGTAACCACAAAAATGCACCCCCAGTCACAAGGAAATCAATTGCAACACAGTTCAGGTCTCTGTGGTGTTATTGTGTATCTGGTCAGGGCCTCCAATTAGTGGGGGTATACATGTTTATATTGTGCTTTGTGGGAGGATGCAAAACAAAAGGCCAAAGTAAAAAGATTGAGAAAGAGACTCACGAACTTGCAGAAAGACAAAATCTGCAAACAATAGAAAATGCTGTTTTTTTTTTTTTAAATCAAATTCTGCTTAAACTAGAACATTTCTAGTGGCTCCACACAGCTCTTAATATGGAGAAGGCTATGTAGACAAAGCACAGAGAAGCCGGGATAACAACACACACCGAGGGAGAGCGACTTCATTCTCTGCTCGACATTACTCCTCTATATCTTTACATTGCAAATAGTTGTTTACCTCTATATTAATACTTATTGTAGAGAGAACCTTTACAATAAAATTGTGAATTGGTTAAGATAAATGTAAGATCACAATGTCTATATAATCTTAAAAGATGCACTAGACGAGCCTTTAGGCATGTACAATCTAATGTAACCCAAAACAACAGCCCTTTAATTAATCCTTGACTTGTAGAAATTGTACCGTTCAACTTTTGTTAAGGTTGTATCAGGCAGATATTTATTTTATGGCCGCAACTAAAATCTCCTGAACACCCCTGAATTATGCCCCTCACAAATTCCCCCAAGTGACGCCCACAAATATGAAATTCACTCTAGAAAACACAAGAGCAGCAAATACTGCCATTTGTTAACCAGGCATTTCAGTGTGACACGTATCATCTTTTATCAAAATACATTTTTAGGAGATCAACTAATATCGTAATCAACTTTTCCATGTTGCCCTTCATTGAATGTGATCATTTTGAGTCTGCAGGCTGTAGTCTGGTACCTGCTGCGGCTTCAAACTAGTAGGTCTTTACACTAGAGGGCAGGCTTGTGCCGCTGTTCCCTCCCTCCATGCTGTTCTCCACCCAGTCAAATTGAAGTGGCACCATGCTGGATTACTCTCCCTCATCTCATCATTTATTACACATACTCATCCATTATACATAGAGGCACTTCCCCTGTCATACAGGGGTCACACCACATTACCATATCTCAACCCAGCATATATAATACATAGGATTTCCCCACATAAATTATGTATCACAAACACACATGTTCTTTGTTTGGGTTGTGTAGTAGTCATCTCTTTGTTCTGTTGAACTGTGAGGAAACAGTGTCTTAAAATATAAGAGGCCATGATGGGAGAGTGGGAAACGCATATGGGTGAGCGGGACTTGACTCATCATGGGTCTCACTGTGACTCACTGTATAGGCATGACTCACAATCCCATGCAAAGGTAAGTTTACCGTGACTGTACCGTGACCTGCCTGACACACAGACCCTATACTCTCTCACACACACACACACACACACACACTGAGTCAGGACCCCTTAAGTCAGTTATCCGTTTCCTGTGCTTTTCTAGCATGGGCCTCTTCTTGTCTGACGCGTACCACTTACATCTGGAACCAGACCCCTCCCAGTATCCCCCTACACTCTCACTCACACGCGTCATTCTCACCGGGAAATAGCGAGAAGGGGGACGATGAGCAGGTCATTCCCCTTAGCGTGTAAACAGAGATGAGGTGTGGTCCGGTGTAGGTTTTAAAGATTTACACTTAATCTGGTTAATTTTTTTAATTACATTTCATTTAGCATTATTTAGACTGAAATGCACTATTTATGGGCTATGATGTAGCTCAGTCTTTCCTCTCCCCTGATTCCAGCAGCAGCAGGCAAACAAGCTCTGATAATGCTCCCTGTCCAGCACCAGCTGACTGAAGCAGGAGAAGAAACATCTTGCAAGCTAAAGACCCAGATGTTTTTCTCAGGAGTTGGTGGAAAACAAACAGACAAACTAGGCCAGACACGTTGGACTCCAGTGGGATGATTATGTGGCTTCAGGTGCTACATGTGTAAAGCTGGAATCCCACTTCTGAGACATACTGTATATATTTGCTTGTGGTGTGGATCTCTACATTATGGAAGCTGATTTGTTAATCCAGCATCCTGTTGACAAATTATTTATTTTTTCTATCAGAGTTTTGGCGAACATTTCAGGAGAGCATTGCCACAAAAGAAAATAAATTATTCCTAAAGGCACTTAAGTTCCATTATCCAACTTATCATTGTTCTCCCCATTTACTTTGAGAAGGACAAATTGTTTTCACGTTGGTTTCACGAATGTAGTCATTGTAACCTCTATTAATAACCAGTTGGAATTGCAACTCTATCACCTCGTCTGCGTCACATTCTGTGATTAATTAAAAACAACATTGTCCCATTTTCGTAAAATAGAGAAAAGTGAGCAGTCCACTGTCTAGAGAAAAGCTAACACCACAAAGCACAGCCGGGTAAATGCTGTGCTTCGTCATTAGCTTGTTTCTCTTGAGATCAACAGTTAGTCTTTGTAGCACTGTTGAGTCTGTGAAAGTGCATGGGGGAGTAACTTGGGAGCATTTCGAAATACGCATTTGCCAAATATACTTTGCTCAGAATACAAGTATAATGGCTTTATATGTGTGTATGAGTGTGTCACATAGCGTGCTTGATAGTTGGTATTGATTGATGTGCAGACGATTGGATGAGCGGGTGTCTTGTTTTTTTGCCCAGCTGGGCGCAGACGCTTTTGTTTCTGGATGGAGACGCTCCCATCCTCAGCCACCTCCCGTCAGTAAACGCGCAGTCTCCAAGGTTACACTGCGAGACAAGCTGGTTCACTGCACTAAGCGTCTGAATTATGAAAACATTTGTTTGGAGCAGGACACGCACACACAGACACACATACACCCTAAGCTCCCTTAAGCTTTTCAGAGTCTGCTGGTTTAAGTGTTTTGGTTTCGTGCTGTCTGCTTTCTAGAAAAGCAGAAGTGAGCTGGTTGCTCTCCGTGTCGATCCAAAACAGTACAGGGAACTGAAACAGAAAGAGGAACTTTTAATAGAGAAGTAAACTGTTTTGAACACACAAGGTGCCTCGAATAAGCTTTGATGGCATGAGTGGTTACTTTAGCCTCATGCCTGCCACTAAATGTTTTGTGTTATTCAAAGACTGGAGGTCATTATCCCCCCTCGACTGATGGCTGTCTGACCGTATCGATGGTTAAACACTTCTAATAAGGTGTAACTGCTGGACCTTGACATTGCCTGTAAACCTTATCTCCAGTGGGACAGGGTAGCTACAGACAGAGTGTGTGTGTGTGTGTGTGTGTGTGTGTGTGGATGTAGATATCTCTCTCAGGACAAGCTCAATCCTGCTGTACTCTGACCCCACCTACAGGCCAGAAACTAGAACTTCACACACACAGAACATAATGCAGCCTGACGCATCTGATTAATGAATCCCCTTTCCCACATCTGGATCGGATTTATGTTGCAGGTGATGGATCCGCTCTCTCTCACTTACTTATACTCACTCTCACTTTCTCTGTCCTTCTCCCTCTCAGACACACACACACACACACACACATCCTGATGTGATCCTCAGTAGACACACCCAGGGCTTCCCTACTGCTAAGAACCAGATCTTTACACTGTGACTCATTGGTGGACCAGTTACAGACCCCCTCCCAAAAACAGCACAGCTCTCTCTCTCGACGCAGTCACAACATGGGCTGACATCAGAATGGGCTTGTATAAAATATCTGGTGCACGGGAGATTACATTTTTGTGTCCTTTTTATGTACTGTGTGTGTTAACACCTCATGTGTTAAACAGGTTAAAGCTGAATATGACTCTGGAATGACTTTTAAGACTGATTTATAGGTTTTGGGACTTCAACCTTTGGTGAAACAGACATCTTTGGTTATTTTGATTTCTTTTCCCACTGCAGTTCAAAATATGATATCTGGTCTAAATATCTCATCACAATTGGATACTTTGATGGCCTATGTGTGGCTGTTAGTATCTCTAGAAGTCACTTTTACTTTCATGGTGATGTTGAACTCTGAAGTAGGTCCATCTCATTATATTCTTAGGAGCTATTGCCTTTGCCATTAAAAGACTGCACCAGTGATTTTGCATGTTAAGCCCATTTACTGCAAGCTATTCAGCAAGTTGTGCTGGAGCGTTTAAATATTGAAAACTTTTTTCCAAGCAGTCATTGGTTTCATACCATTTCCATATTTCATGAAAATCAGTTGGCGTGTACTTGAAAGCTGCATAATGCATCACAATAAATGCCAAGTCTGCATTCCTTTTTGTCAGTGTTATTGTGGTGAAGTAATCATGGAGACTTTTCGAATTAATCTGGACTGTGACTGTATTACTGTGTAACAGTAATGAATGAAAAGCATATTAATGAGGACTTAATAATTGCTGTGGAGGATTTTACAACTCTAAGCAAGTTTCAAGAGTCGCCGTCTTGATTTGTATTCCATGCAGAAAACAATAGTGCCCCGAAAAATAGAAAAACGTAATAAAAAAGATAAATTCCACAGCATGCGTTGGAAATGGTCAGCAGTGTTATTAACAACAGCATGATGTGTATATGTGTGTGTAAAAGCCACAACAACACTGGTGCGGTCCTTTAAGACAAATGTGCTAATCCAATATTTTCACAAAAGATAAAAAATGTCTGCGTCAAGATTGCCCCCCCCTGTCTCACCATGTCTGCCTCTCTGCCTGTATGACAGTGTGTGTCAGAGGCGGTGATGAGAGGCAGATTGGGGTGGCGTTCAGGAGGGTGATGGGGCATGTGTTGTTCTTGTCATCCACTACCTGCTCCTCTCTGGGCCTCTGGGCCTCTGTGGGGTGCTCCTGTGTGTCTCTCTCTGCTCGCTGCCGCGTGTAATCGATTATTTTTCCTGTCATTATGGAGGGAAGTTGACTGAGAGGAGGAGTGCGCTCTCTCTTTGTTCCCGCACGTGTGGGCAAAGCACTCGAGAGAACACACACGCACACACACAGCATTTCTTAATAAGAGCCGTTCACCATGATCACATAAGCATATGGAGGTTATTTTGTACTGTATTGTATTTTGTATTGTAGTCTGCGTGCAGTTTGGGTGCCTTATGAGTTTCATTTTGAGTTACCAAAGCATAAAAGCCATACTGACACTATAGGAAAACTGAGTTTGTATCTCGGAGCGGAGTTTGTATTTTAATATATTATTTATGTGCTTGGCTATTTTCTCAGGGAATATGTAATCGGCTTCAGCTGTAACAGCAGGACACTGCTGACAAACAATTATGACATTAATCTGCACACATTAAAAGATTTAATACTGAGTAACATATGGGGCTGTGGGGGGATTTGCAGTGCCCCCTGACACCTCCCATTTCAGTGAGAACAAAATCCTTATGTACCTTTTTTATTCTCTTGTGTTTGCTGGGGCTGTTTGAGCCGCACGGTTTCATTATTAACCTTCTTAATTCACTATTGTTACATTACATAGTTTACTTTTAGTCCAACAAACAGGGCCCAAAAAAGGTGAATGAGACTTTCTCGTAATTGTCGGTTCATCCCGGGAGACTTTCACTGTTGCTAAAGAAAATATTTACAGTACTCTCTTTTTCTGTGCATGTCTCCCTCTGTCTGTCCACACAGATATAGGAATGCCTCCTGTCACTCTGCATGGATTATGTTTAGTTTGACTACGGGCCATTTCAGTATTGTGAAACATACTGGTGTTGAGCAACAAACACATGTGCTGGATCAGAGCATGGGAACTACACTTACATCCCTCGGACCGGTTTTCCCACATTCTGCCTTGGAACGAAAGAAAAGTTTGAGGAAGTCAAAGAAATTAATCTTTTCTCAGCTTCCTTGCTGTCTTTTCCTTGGACTTCTACAGCACATATCTAATATTTCCAATAGGACTATACTCTCTCTAAGTGGAAGGCCATTTCATTCAACTTAACCTAATCAAATGCCAAAACCATTGCCACAGCTACTGTCGCCTATAGACGCACCCCTCTGAGGCCTGGTAAACCTCTATGGAGACGCTACGGCATAATCCCAACTAATCCCTGGCTTCCTCTTATGGCAGGTTTGGAAAAGAATAAGAGAACTCAGGGACTTGGTCAGCAGTCTGCAAGGACAAGGACAAGGAGGCATAGGTAGGGGGGGTTATGGTGGCCATGGTGTGTGTGTGTGTGTGTGCATGTGAAGGACCCCCACGTAGTTCAGAGGGATGTGTTACCATATCAACAATACGAGCGTGCAAAGGAAATATACTGTGTGTGTGTGTGTGAGAGAGAGAGAGTGTGTGAGTGGACTCTTCTTAATTTACAGAGGTTCAAATGTCACGACTTCTGCCTGATGACCAACTTCACCATGTTTCCTTTAAGGAAAGAGACCGATCCCGCTCTTCCTGGAGACCTTTACTGAATTCATTTTATTTAATTTTGTTATGATATATAATCACACCTGACCTGTAGAAGACATGAAAAGGAGGAAATGACCTGAAAATAACAACTGATGGTGAACGTGATGCTAAAACAACAAGCATAGATATAAACCATATAGACTGACATCATTCAGTCAACAAACTTTTGCTTTTAGGACTTAGGAGGAAGGCTTCAGATTGAATTAGTTACTGGAGTATGAAGACTGTGAATGTGGGTATAGGAAAACCTGGTCAGTTAAACCACACAATCTACTATTTTCACCATCTTAAATCATTCCAGCTCTTTTGTAGATTTTTATACAAATCCTAGAAAGATGCCACAGCAAAACAAAAGTAATAACACTATAGTTAGTTCATATTTTTATCTAAGCTAGCAGCTTATGACCAAATACTTGCAAAAATAATGAAATTCCAATCTACCTAGGCTTACCTTGTGCTAAGTGCTACAGAGCAAATGTTAGCATGCTAAAGATGGATAACATGATGAGCATTATACTCTAAACATTAGCATTTTAGCATGCTTAACATGTCTTTTTTTTCTTTTTTATTACTGGATTGTTGAAGAATGAACAATACAACAATAACTTTAAGAATAACAGGGACACTGTTTCTGGAAAGGGATCATGTTGCTAGTATCATTTAATACTAAATAAACATACTAATACTAATGTAAATATACTTAATCCTACTTAAATTCCTTTTGACTATTTCTATGTAAAAAATGTTTTGTCATTTTTAAGACTATCTTGTTAACAAAAGAGTTTCGGTAAATGAATAGGTAGGTTCATTCCTGAAGATTGGTTCCCACAGTAAAAGACACCCCCCCCTCACCACACACACACACACACACACACACACACACACACACACACACACACACACACACACACACACTCCCCCTCACCTTGCTCTCACTCAGTCATGCCCTCCCTCTAGATCTATACCGCCTTTAAAGTACATGCTTGGTTCCTCTGTAGGGGGTAAATTAAACTGCATGGTTAAGGACAAGCTTTTGGATGGAAGCTGCCTCAAATCTTTGCGCACACATACACACACACACACACACACACACACACACACACATCCATAGAACGTGCACACTAGAGCTGAGCCTTTTAGAGGGTTAACAGTGGGGTGTGATGGGGGTTTGTAATCCGCATAAGAATTAACTTTGCCTTCCTCCCATTGACTCCCACTGTGTTATTCTCTCGAGTTGTTTCGACATTAGTCACAAACTTTTCTTTCTGCCCTCCCACCGTCATTGTCCCTTCCTATTCTTCTCATTACGCCATCTCTTAATCTCAACCTGCCCTGTATGCACCAGTGCACCCAACAGTGAGCATATCCTCATTATTTTCCCAGGAGTCATATGCTGAACTGGTTGCAGAAACCTGTTGAGCTATATTTGAACGGTTTAGTATGGTGGCGTTTTTCTGTTTGTGGTTTTGTTCTTGTTCCTCTCTGTTTAAGACAAACCATCTTTGAAGTCAAGTTTTCTGAGCAGACGTTGAGAACAGTGCTCTCTCCAAGCCAGAACCTAATTAGATGCTTTTGGTGGTCCAGACATGGAGGGTCCCTAAATTAACCACAAGAGCACCTTTTCAGACGGGGGACGCACACTTTGATGTTCAACCCCGAGTGTGTGACTGTGAGGTCATGTTTTCAGTTTGGGTTTCTAAAACCTTTGTCTGTTGTTATGTTAGTGAGCTACTAGACTGAACATGCAGGCTGGTATACCAACTATGATTTGACTCTGGCTATTTGCCCGGAAATCAGACAAAAGAATGTATGTGTTAACGGATCTTTTTACTGTGTGTGTGTGCGCCTGTGTGTGTGTGTGTGTGCATGTGTGTGCGTGTGGACAGGTAGAGAGTGAGGAAAGCAAGTGTTATAGTGTGAAGGTTTCTGAGTGATAAGGCCAAATAAAAGACATCTGAGGATGACAGTTGAATTCTAAGTTGATAGTAATAGAAGTGATAGAATTTTCTTTGTGTGATTATGAAGAGGAGTATTTCAGTCTGATAAATCTGTGTGGGGGGTGTTTTATGTTTGTTTATATACAGTTTGTGGCTTAGCAAGTGTTGAATGTGCATCTGTGTGTGTGTGTTCTGGGTCTGATAAGGGGGATGAGCTTTCCCAGGTCGCTTGTCTCTTTCATCAGCAGAGGAGTGACAGGTTCCCAGGGTCATATGGATGACCCTGCCTGTATACTGTCATTACACAGTTACATCACCACCTAATTATACTGGCCTACTGCACCAAAAACACACACACACACACACACAGACATTGAAAACAAACACTGTGGTCTTAGATACAAGAGTGAAAAGGAGGGTGGTAGTGAAAAAAGAGACACTCTTTGATGAGGAGAAGCAAATAAACCGAGGTAGACAGCAGGCATGTCTGGGCATGAGTCAGTGGTCAAAGTAAAAGCTGGCCAGACAGACGCAGAGCGCTGTCCAGCTACCCTTTCCAGAAACTCGGATGAGAGTTGACATAAATTAGAGCAAAGGCTCACACTGACTTAAGGAGGATTGCTCGTGTGTGTGTGTGTGTGTGTGTGTGTGTGTGTGTGGGAGTGTGCTTGCATCCGCATAGAAACTGTTTTCCTTTCTATTTATTAGTAACGCTAGGCAACAATGATGGCAGTGGCTCCACACACCTGCAGTTCAGCATGCCAGAGTGCCAATCAGACACCCACACATGCACATATACTCACACACACTGTGTGCCCACCTGGCCCTATGGTACGGGGGAGCGGTAGCCTGAAGAATCCTGTCTTTGTTCCCTCTGCACTTAAAAAGGGCACGTTAATTATCTCTTTTTTTCTAATACTGTGTCTATGTTTTCCAATCATTCTAGCTGTTTGTTTCTTGACCACTCACACCATTTTCCTCACTGAAAGGACAGTGTTGATTAGCCCTCCCCTCCCCCCTGTCTGTCTCTGTCTTTCTCGCCCTTCATTCACTTATTGAACAGATCCAGCAGACAGGCAGATCTATTCACTGGGGTCCACTCACTGCTTAAAGTGTTTAAAGACCACTGGTTGTGAGGGGGCAGAACTCAAGGGGGAGTGGATACATGATACCCACTCTATTTCTCTGCAAGTCTCCAATAGCCAATACACATTCTGTTACAATAGAAACACTATAGTCATTTACCCTCACTGCTTCATTACATCCTAAACTAGTTCAATTTATACCATCGTTGTATTGGCTTTTAGCCAGCATGTCTCCGAGACACTGGGCAACTGTTGAAAGATAGTATTGTGTAAATCAAAGTTTGTTTTATTTCAGAGATATGTGTTGTTATGGTCTCCCCACAATAAAGCCCATATTATTTAAAGTTTTGCTTTTAATGTTATGACAGAGGTCGAAAGTTTTTAAGTGTATTTACTTGGGTACTGTAGTGAGATTTTACAGTACATCACTCTAGTATATCCATTATATGCCACTTTATACTAATGCTTTATGGCACAGATTGATGTATCCAACCATAAGAAATAGTCGAAATTCGATCCACATCCATTACAGCATTAAATAGATCCATTACTAATGATCTACTCGTTTCACAATAAGTCTTCAGGTCTCTTGTAATAATACTCTGCAGCTATTTTACAGAAGTTATGGATTAAGGAGCTAAAAAGGAAAAGCAAGATAAGGAGGATATATATCTCAGCCAAAAGCATTTTTCACAACCTGGCAACCTGAACTTTTTTCTTTTTATGGATATAAAGCATGAAGAAATTATTAACCATTAGTAAAGCCATAGTACCACTTATAAACACTGTGCCTGGTTGAAAAGTGGTACCATATTATACACCAGTGCATCAGTGATAACAATCCAATCATACATTCTGGGCAATCCTGTATAATGAGTACATAAACGTTTGATGCTGAGGTACATTAATTCTTTTTGAATGTGAGGGCTTTACTTCTAGTGAAACATCTTCATTCTATTCATATTTATTAGTTAAGAAAATGATCCAATCACTTCTTCTACCACTGTTGCGTAATGTACAACAAAATGAAAATGAATGAATGAAAGCCAGCGTTGACTTGGTATCAGAGGGTTCAGTGAGTGCTGTCAGTGGGCTGTCTCGTGTCTTAAATAGAGATTCAAGAGTGTGAAAATGTCTTTGATGTGTGGCTTTCTTTTAGAGAATGATGACTGCGTTGTTTTTTTTTTATCCTGCGGCTGGATGCGCGTAAAGTCTCGCTTTTGGAAAAGGCACAGCTGGTCGCGATCAGCGAAACAGGGGCCGGAGGAGGAGGAGGAATTCTGGGTGTTGCCTTTCTATCCATGCCTCCCTCCCTTGCTCATCGCCTCCCTCCCTCCCTCCCTCCGTGAGCGTGTGTGTGTGTTAGAGAGAGAGTGTGTGTTAGAGTGGAGGCACTGCGGGAGTGGGTCAGTCAGTTAACGCGGCTGACTCTTACAGGCGGTTCCCCGGTTACCAGCGGTGGAAAGCACCGGTGGATTCGCACACTCTCTTGCTTCAGGGCCGGGATATGCCAAACCGGAACAAAGCGGCGTGAAAGCTGGACGGTTGTAGAATGAGCGGGCGCGTGCTGAACGGGAAAATGCTGCAGCTCCCGGCTCCGCAGCGCGCGGCGAGGACAATGCACTTTCTGTCAAGGTAATAGATGAGACCAGAGCCTGCATGTGACTGAGAATGCCGGATGAAAAGCTAATTGACACACTGGCGACAATTGCTTTTGATGATCTTCACGCGGTACAAACGTGAGGTATCTGATAGTGGTGAATGGGTTGTAGAAGCTCCGGCGGAGCCAGTGCGTAAAAAGCAGCAGCACGTCTCATTGATAAAACTCCAACAGCTGCATGGTGGCACGTTTCATTATTGTGACAGGCGTGCGCTCATATTAGGTGGTTATATGATAATGTATCTTAGTCTAGACGCCGAGTAAAGAACAGGCCTTTGGTGTGCGTATAGATGGAGCTATAGTCTACTCAGCATATAGGCACAGACCTCAATGCGCAAAGCCATATGTTGGATCAGCACTGTGTCTTTTTATGTCGGGGTTTGTACAGACTGTTGAAGCAGCGTCTATAAGGCAGGATGATGTTCCTGCCTCAGCCGAAAAGGAATCCACATCAAATGAAACACATTACTGCAAATCATCTAAGTTAATGAGAATAGTAAAGTGCCAATGGTTTTGAATGCTGCATGTGGATGTGTACGCGCATAATGTGCGTGTGTGCATTAAGTCGGCTGACATGCCCATTGTTTTAAAGCTGCATGCGATGACAACTGGTATGCTCTTTGGAGGGCAGAGGCAGGTATGCATGTGAGTGGGTGTGTTCGCATTGATCCGCTGCAGGACCGAACCGCATTCTGAACGGCTGACCTACATTCTGAACGACGCCTTCTCCTGGTATTTGCTATACATGCATATACCCACGCCATGAGAGAATTATCTAATTTTATGTCTCAATGTGTGGGCTAATATAGGTCAGCTGGTATAAGTACGTTGTTGGTGGTGACTGAGGAGATGTATACCTTCATAAATGACTTGTATTTGTGGCATAAAAATATACTGAAAATTATCTTTATTATTAAGAATTAACTATATTATTGACAATTCACTGTAGGAAAAATCATGGAGTTGACTTGCTCTAGAAAAACATTAAGACAACAGGGAGAGAGATGCTTTTATTGATTATGTCTCTGTGGAGGGTTTTCAGGGGGTGGTGGGGGTCAGCTTTGCTCTTTTTTGTTTGACTGACCACTATAGCATCCATCGACTCTTTGTGTAAACCCATTAGGGCAGAGTGGTCTGATGTCGGGGCATGAGACGCACACCCAACAGACACAAACACTTTCACCATCTAAACCACTGAAACACACACACACACATACATTTTCAGCTTGAGACCCAGAGGACCAGCCAGGCTCTATTTATCTGCGTGTTTTAGTTGAACTTGTGTGCTTAAATGGACCCTCTGTCAAAAACACAGATAAACTATATGATGGAGGCCAGGGGTGGTATTAGTAAGTGTGTGAGACTCTGCACATGTGGTCTGCGTCACCATATGATAAAGAAACATTAAACATCCATCATTAGCTAACCAGTTCCAGATAACACAGAGATTTGATCAACTCTATTAGTCATGTTGAAAGCAATCCAACAACAACTTGTCTGTCCGTGTGTGTTGTCATCTGAACAATATACAAATAACTAGCTCAGCATGGCCCACCCCTATCTTGGTCCGCTCCTGATTAACAACACAACCTCCGTCCAAATAGCTGATTTGCGACGTGGTGACATCACTCATTAGTGCGAGTCACACCCCAAATCCTCTCGGTCTATTTTGATTAAATACAAATGGTGCACTGGTAACTGTGATGCAGACCAGGCTCGTGTTGTAGCCGATGTCGTTTAGTCGTCCATGGGAAGTGTTGGTCAGTGCACCTCTGATTGGTTGATTACTTGAACAGCTTTCTGCCATCTGCTGCTTCACTGGAGACCCAGCATGGTAATTAAAGATGAAATCCATAATGTTTTTAATTAATATATCATAATTATATCCGTCTGTATGATGGAGGGTAGAGAAACGGAACATTCATCACGCTATTGAGAAATGTTGATTAGGTTTGTCAGGTGGCACCTGTCGGCTGACAGCCCTCATGTCTTCTACCTTTTACATTTTAGTGAATAAAAGTGTTTTGTTAGTTACACACACAAACGCACAACTGTTTTCCGTCGTGCTTGAGTCAAGGGCCCAGGTTTAAAGATAGATTCAGTTGCTTTGGAAACACACATTGCCGTCTCAGACGCTGGATGAGTTAGAAGGGTCAGTGGCCTGTTGACATTGTTGTCACACCCTCATGATTCATGGACATGTTTTTATTAATCTTCAGCACACAAACATGTCCACACACATGCAGATACAATTGAAAACACAAATTAAGTGTTGAAAGCCTTTTATCAAGACAGGCATGTTTTTGGATGTTTAAAAATAAAGTCCTGTTCACATAGAAACGGCAGAGTAATTCAAAACATTTAAATCTCTTCTACTGGGCATGTGCATGGGGCTCGATCCAGCAGCTGACAATTTTCGCCTGGAATTTTCACAAAAGCTTTTGTTTATTTACTCCACACTGCCAGCATTTTCAGATTTATTCACAAATGCCTTCATTTTTGGCGGCCAAAAGTTCAGGTCAATGTAGACGGAAGGCCAAATTGGTGAAAAACATATGGCTGAAGTAATTTCATACGGCCACTGACTCTTGATGTTTTGCAATCAAGTGAACACGTTTTACTTGCCCTGCCTACAAGGTCATTAGAGACACCTGAGAGCGAAACAACAGATGCTTGTAACCTGTGCTTGTAAGACACATGCACTCTTTTTTTATTGTACACACAGGAGTCTGTGTTCACAAACAGAGCTCATATTTTCATGAGGTGGCACCCCCGTGGTTTAGTGAGTTTCTCTGTTACATCAAAGCTAGAGAAGGACCTACAGCCAGACAACAGTGCACCTTAACAGGCTTGCTGGGGAACGAGAGAGAAAGCTAAGAATAATAACCTCTGGATGTTATTTTCACCTGATAGTGAAGTAGTTTTCTAGGAAAAAAACTCAGACAATGTCCTGCATTGAAACTTTCAGAATTTTCTTTGAGTTAAATTGAAAGTGAGACGATTGGCAATGTACTTGAGGCTGTACACTTTGGTGTTATTGGAACCTCTGGATCCGCCTTTTTATTTTTGTGTGTCTGTGCACTCATGCGATGGTATGCGTGTGTGCGTCTGCATATGTTGGAGGATTAGGGAGTGGGACCCCAGAATACACTTGCTGGAATGTGAAGTGTGTGTGTGTGTGTGTGTTTTGAGCAGCCTGAGGCGAAAGAATGTCTCCCAAACTCACTGTAACAACTTTAAGTGGCATGACCAGAGTTTGTGTGTTGTGAGTGACAGCAGGTGATGGGTGCGTGGTCCTGCAGGGTGCGCCCCCAGGGCATGTCGGTCACCACCACATGTGCTCACGAATGCACACGAAAACACACACATACAGCGACCTAACTGTCCCCCCCCCCCCCCCCCCCCCCACCCCACCCCACAGCATGGGAGTAATATGTGTGTTTTCATAGTTGTCTGCTTTATCTCAGCCAGATGAAGTGAAATAGTATCTCTGCCCCAGTCAATGGGTCTTTCATTCGTTTTTGTTCAGGTGGTGTTTGGACAACCTTTGGCAGGTGCTTAGTGGTGTTCTACTCAGATCTGTAGCCTCTTTGATTAGATTAAAACAAAAGCTATGCAATCACATTTGATTCACACGTTTTTTGCTTTTTTGCTTTCTCTATTTTTCTCTCTGTTTTTTCCTTTCCGTCCATCTCAGGTTATGCACTCTTTATTTACCCCAAAACTGACTCTTACGTACCATCAGCCGACAATCCACTGATCCACTCCAGTCGGCACATTTCACATCTCACGGCAATGTGGAAACTGTCTGCTATTGTTCGTACTAATCTGGGTGATTAACACATAATCAAGTGGTGGCATTAATTGAGTAGCTGTTGTCATTATAAGATACAGCACTGACCATAACGCTGAAGGCAGAGGAGGGAAAAAATAATTATTTGTGTCAGGAGAGGATGCCCCCCTGAAATGTTATTAATTTACGGAGCAGTTGTTGTGACTCAAGCACTAAACACAGCTCACATAATGCTGACGTCATAGTTCCCCAATCTGCTATATTTGCATGCATGTGTGTGTGACATTGTGTGTTGGAGGGAGATAGTTCCCCATTGTGATGCATTTTACAGTGCTACAAACATTGACAGTATCCTCATTTCTAGAAATGAATACCATCCTATCAAAATTAGATTTCTCAGTTAATAATCATTGGTTCCGTGCAACAATTGCCCTTCCCTAAACCCAACAGGTTAGCTGTGTCATATTTCACTCTGTGTTGTTGTCGTTGACACGTCTGGAGGGAAACCAGAGGAAATTCTACCCCGGGATCCAACCCCTGCCCTGGGCCTCTGCTTGCCGGGGTTCCCCCTGTTAGCTCCTCCTCAGTTTTTAGCCCTTGAGTTGTAGCTGGGAAGCGCTCCACACTGCACCCCAGACTGAACTACTTATGGAGGTGATTTAAAAGGCTGTTCCACCTTGTCCCAGGAGTGCTGTCCCTCTTTTGCTTCCTGCTCTCTTGTAGAGAACAAAAGGACTTTGGCTCAGGGTACTTTGGGGGTCAAGGGTTATTGGGTTATATAAGAGCTCTGCTGGTCACCACCTAACACACCGAGACATTTTAATGTCTTGTGAAATCAAACTTGCTTTTGACCTGAGTTCTCATGCTCTTTACACTGAGGGCATAAAATCACTTGGAGAGTGACGTGTAGGGAGAAAGTTTTCTTCCATTTCTATTTAGCGATGCTTTCATGCATGCTAAATACGTTCAAAGGCCATTGTTTGTATTGTGGCTGCATTCAAAGCCCTGCATCAGTTGTTTAACCTGAGGGGCAGTAACCTTTCAACTTTGACCCTATTTGAGCTGAGTAAGAAGAAGACAACACAAAGAAGAATCTTCTCCACACCTCTCCCAGCTACTACTGTTTGCCTTTTTGGGGCTTACTATAGTAGGAGATCAAGATGACCTAGATGGTGTCAGCGTGATCAACAGTCACTACATCTTTGGTTCCAAGAGTATTTCACCACTTAACGTTCCTTATATGAAGCTTGGAGCCTTCCACTGCTTCTTCTGTCCTGTTTCATTTCACGGGGATGAAGTAGTTCAGAGCCAAGTCCGCTCTCAGCTGTGACGTGTTGAACTCTGAGCAAACTTCGTCTGTCCACCCTGGAGAGATCAGGAGGAGAGATGAGATTCAGAGATAAATTTGCTGTCCGGGGAGAATTTTGCTGGAGCAATTTTTTCTCTTCTTAAGCTGTACAGTTTTCACCCATCTCTCTCCACCTCCCCCACACTCAGAAAAAAAAACATTTCACTGACCAGGATTCCTGATGCATCTGAGTGCCTTTTCAGTGCTTTAACTTTCCATCCAAAAAGCCCCAAGCATTCGCAGAATGTGTCCCCGTCTTTGCAAGGAAACCTTGGAAGAATAATGTACCTTAAAGCCAGTAATGCGCAGCCTGGCTGGCTTAGTGTAACCCTCAGCAGAGCAGTGACTTGAGCAAAGCTAGCGTTCCCACCAGCTACTCACATCACACACTTCTGACAGCTAATTCAAGCTTCACTCCAGGGGACAATGGCAATTTAGTGCACTGGATGTGTTTGTGAGTGTATATGTGTGTGTGTGTATTTGTGTCCTAAAGCCCTAGGCCATAGCTGTCAGGGATATGCCTGTCAAAGGCACAACAGCGATGGCCATTTAGGGATGTGACCTCCTACTTCCCTCCTTGGACTCACACACACCACACACACATATACACACTTACAGGGCCGCTAGCTGAGGCCCCTGGTCTGCCCTGATCCTGTTGGCAGATGGAATTAGCAGTAATTACGAGCCCATTAATTCCAGCCTTTTCTGTAATCCCCTGTAATGCTCAAATACTGCTGTGTGTGGTGTGTGTGCATGTGTGTGTGTGTGTGTGTGTGTGTGTGTACAAAAGACTGTCCACGCAGCCATTACACATTGTTCCATTCCACCTCATGGAAATAGGACGGGGAGGAAATCATAAAAAAACACTGAAGAGGAAATTAATTTCTCTGTTTAGTGTGTACCCAACGGATGGCTGCTTGCACAATGTAGTTTTTAATTGGGTCTTGTCAATGATTTACTGTTAGTGTTATACAAACCAACTCAGCAGAGAACCTGTATTGGGTGGCTAATTAAAACCCATTATTAACGAGAGATTTGTTGCTAATTACTCTACAAGTGCCCCAAGTGCCCAGACAACAACACGTCATGGTTAAAAAGTGGTTATTTATGAGTGAAGCTAAGGGTCAGCCCAGCAAGTATAGCAGTGTTTCTCTTATAACAACATACCGTGACTCCAGCGCAGCAGATGGCTGATACTTTATGGAAAAAAGCAGCTGACATGACGCATTGTAATCAATCCGCCTGCAACTGAAGTACAATCACAGATAGCAAATGTATATCATGATCTTCGTAGACATAGTTTTACTGTCTGCAGTCTTAACTTTACCTTGTGTGTCAGAGTTTGATGCTTTCAAGATATAATAAAAGCTTGGCCTGCAGAGGGAATTCTTTCATGGCCCTATATGGTGCAGCGGTGATGGAAAATCTATGCATTTTAAACATTCAACCTACAGAATGTTTTAGATGCTCATCCAGCCAGGAAGAATATTTCAATAACATCCCAACCGCTCCTATTTCTACTCTCCATTTGATTGGAAAATAATGATTTTGTTGGACAATCTGCTATGTGCTTATAAGCCACCAAGGTGAATCACAGATCTGTGTGTTAGTCTTTCTCCTGATGATAAGCTGCAGAAGCGGTCCAGGGACCCATATTGTTAGCCATCTGTGCACATAAGCCACATTCACCCTCTCTTTCGATCTTATCAGGTGAATGCTCCTTCACACATATTTGATGCAGGTTTATGCACATAGATTGGATTATAGATAGATCATGTCATTTCTGAATTTTCTAAATCAACTCTGACTCTGACCCTAACTGTTGGAGAGAAGGAGCATCGCATGATGATGGGTGTGTCAGTCATGCTTCTCCCCCCTGCAAATGAGTCATTTAGTTTTGTGAGTGTGGATGTGTGTTGACACCAGTGCGGGTATTTGTGAGAAAACTGTCATGCCACATCCTGTTGTTATGAATCTAGGCTGAAACCTGCAGAGGATGTTGAAGCAGACACCAAGTTCTAATGTTGCTGTTGAATTTCTCATTTTCGTTTTCATTTTATAGTTGATTCTGTCTGTCAAACTAAATAACATTATTCATACACTTGCTGTAAGGTGAATTAGGGTATTTTTGTGGTGCGATGGTTGAGAAGTGAATTTCAGTTGGTTGTTGTTTTTTGTGCATAGGCAGATGTGTCCTCTCGGTGTCCCTCACATTACTAAGAGGCCAATTGTCCTGCTGTTTTCTGCCCCTTCAAGCGGTCCTGAGATCTACCTGCAAATACTGAATTGTACAGACAGATACACAAGCACCGACAATGCATCTCACCAAATTGTCATCTCTAGCACCAGTCACAGTCTCACATGTTCGGTCTTTAAAGAATCTAATGACTTCAGCAGCCCTTTCATGCGTTCCGGTTTCTGAGCCGACTGCCCAGTGCCAGTCTGGCAGTGCCCTACTTTCCATTTGCCTGAAAAGGCATCACTTCAACCAGTAACCCGTCTGATTTAGCCATTTTGGGCTCTGCCATGTGACACTGTGGATTTTAATAGGAATGGAAAGTTCCTGTCCATTGTAGGGCTGCAGAAACACTTTCCATGCTTTTAGATATTAGAGACACTGTGTCCAAATATCACCCTGTATAAAATGTGTTTAACCCCATGAGGGTACAAAGGGTTGAACCCGTTTACTCATGATTCAACAGGTCTAATAGTAAGTTCTGCCACATTAGCCAGATTGCATTAGCACTGTCTCCACCTTTAAAAGGTTTTCTGGTAAACAAGCAAAAGTTATGTTACACTCAATGTTACTCACCAAAACGCGTGTGTATCCTTGAGGTCTAACAAACATTACTCAACATCTTTTCACCTTGCTGGTACGCTGGAATATTCTGACATTGTTGCAAAGTGAGCTATAATTGGAAAACAAGATTGATAATGACATTTTGTTCCTCCATTTCATTGATCTGTTGTTCACTGGCAGGCTTTTTCATAAGTGCACTAACATTATCTATAATGTGCATTGACTATTGATCAGGTAATTACTTTATTTTGTTATTCTTTTTGTGTAGGGCAGTAAGTCTGTCTTCTTCCACATTCACTACCCATCTTCTGATCATGCAGCAAAGTCAAACATTCTACTCGCCCCAACACATAGGAGCTTCAGCATCACATTCCTCCAAATGGCCTCCATGCAGTTTTAACTAATGTTAGTTTAGATGGAACAGCTTATCAACCAATACTGTTAAGTCTGCTCCCTGAGGCTGGCAAGACTCCAACTCCCAGCAAGCACTGCTCCCACAAACCACAGGCAAAGCTGCTTTGTCTCTGCTGTGGCTTTTTCTTCCTTCTGGATCTAGTAGATTGCTCTCACTTTCTTTCTCCCATCCTTCAACCTCAAAGAGGTCAGGAGAGAAGAGGAGACAGAGGGAGAAGGGAGTGCAGAGCTCTCATAATGAGCAGCAAAAAAAAGACCGTTCACATTGAGATCAGAGCAATTAGCTCCATAGTCTGAATAGTAGAGGAACACAGAAGTCTGTTAATAAAAGCTGAATATTAAGCTCAGCAGCGTCTATTCAACTATTCTCTTGATAGTCTGTGAGGCACAGTGTTTGTGTGGGTGTGCCGGTCCTCTCTGCAGTCTACAAGGCACAAAGAAATCATGTCTCTGTGAAAGGACGATGTTGTTTGTATTGACCACCATGACCTTTATCAATCTGCAAAATTAAAATAAACTATTCAAACCATTTGAAAAATTCTGCAGCTTGCGTTAAACGTTCTCACTTTCTGAGAGATGACGCAGTTTAAGTTTGCTCTCATTGTGGCTTTTTCCTAGAGTAGGAAACCGCTCGTGTTGCCGCTGGCTCTGGATGACAGAATGTGTCCATGTGGCATAGAGGCTGCATATTGCACGGTGCACAAAAGGAAATCATCGGTCAGGTGGAGGTGAAGAATGAGTTTAATCAAGCGCCGCTCAGATTAATTGACATTTATTGCAGCCTAAAATTGAATCAACATTGATATTCATTTTGCTCATGAAATTACAGTCATAGGGTTCTATTTGTCAGTGTCCTGATCCTTTCCCTCCAGCTGGGTTCTTTAGCTTGAGACCAGGTCTAAAGTCACAATAGACCATTGATATTTAACATCCACAGGGCATATAGATGTGGTTTATTTGCACTCTGCACTTTGAAAATATCTTACAATGATGTATGTGTTAAAGTACTATTGCTGGCTGGTGGGGTTTTTTTCAGAGGAAATTATAATGTAGGTTAGGCTGATTAACATGACTATAAATGTGACAGGGAAGTGGCTTTACTTAAGTGGTGCTTGCAGTGAGACACTTGCTAATCTATGAAAGGGGGGATGTAGATGAATTGGGTGCTAATATTATCCCTCGGTCTCTGCAGCTGCTGCTAAAGAATGAATAAGACGAGGCGGAGTGAGGAGAGATTATAACAGGAGATTTCAAAAGCTGCTGTTAAAGGAAGGAAGGATGGAGCTGATTGAGATAGAGTAGGCAAGTTGGAAGTTTTGAGGGAGAGTTGAGAGACGATCCTCTTGAGAGAGTTCATCGTGTCCTGAGTTGTTGAGGAGGTTTTCTATGTGTCATCAAGAGCACTTCTCTTTCCACTATAGCTCTCTCTTTTTCATGTCTGACATTTCATTTCTTTCTTCTCTCCCCATACGCCACTTCATCCTCTTCTCTTGAGTATCCTCGGGTTTCGTCGCCCCTCTTTTCAAGCTTCCCTTTATCTCACCGAGGGGTGTTGGTGGAGGACTGTAGATGGCAAAGAAAGGCTGGACGACATAACAGTGGATCTGGTGCAGTCGTATAATGGCAGACACTGATTGAGGGTATCAGGTTTTGGCTTGGAAATAAGAAAGTTATTTTTTTCAACCAGAAAACCTTTGGAATAACTTGGACAGACATTATTTTACAAAAAACGTTTAAGTTTTGGAACTTGAGTAAAGATTTCCTACTCTCAGAACTGAGAAGCGTGGGTCATTGAAGGGTGATTGAACATCATTTCTGCGGACCAAATCATTGCCAAGACAATGAAATTCAGACACATACACATAGATGAACTGTACAATACCGTACGTTCCTCCGGGCAGCCGTGTCATCTCAGCTCTCATTTAATTTCTGAGTCTCTTAGGCGTCTTTCAGTCTCATCTAAGCAGCCTTTAACGTCTCCCCCTTGTCTGGTAGATTTTGGATTTTCAATCAAATTCTTATTCTTGATTTTCTTTTTTCATATCCAGTATTCACACATTTAGCTTGTGCTGTACATGATGTTTGACCCCTGACCTCTTCATTTCCGTCTACGGGTTCCTGTCTTCTACTTCTGTCGGCTGAGTGACACCGAATCCAGCAGCCACTGTATTTGTTCTGTTTCCTATCAGGTCTGAATTATTCATCAGAGAGTGCTTTATCATTCACAAAAGCTCTGGTGGACTCCCAGATAGCTTTGAAGTGAATAACAGGATATGAAGAGAAAGGTGTTGCTTCAGAGAGGTGCTGATATAAAACCACAGCTGTGTTGGAAGAGGTTTATCTCCCAGAAATAAGTTTATTCAATGAGAAATGAACGACAGTAAGTAAAAGTATTGTGCTCATATAGATCCACTCTGGATGAGTTCAAAGTTTAATAGTTCCTTTGTGCATTTTTCTCCCAAGGAGTGAATAGAAATCTGTTATAAAACAGGAATCCAACATGAGCTTATATGGAAGACCAACATCTTTCTTACTAAAGTGCTAAATCTCTTAAGTCTTAAAATGGCATATATTCTTATTGCATATATTAATTAAAAAACATTATGAGCTTATGGGGAATGAAAAAAGTGTAAATGTTCAAATCAAAACATGAATAATCAAAATTGGAATTGCCAGAAATGTTTTTGTTTTTGTTGTTCTCCATTGTTTTGAGAATAAAAAACCGATACCGTAGCAAATGAAAATACATCAGAATCCAGTGGAAGTATGACATCCTAGTTCCAGAAAATCTGAATATATCTCTTTGGATATGTCTGACCCAATCTGAAATTTGCCCTTAATCCTACTCTGGCATACAGACAAGGCAGCATGACAGCCACTTCGGACGTAAAATCTCGTCTGCTCTTTTTACATATTCACAGGCTAGACAGGGAGGTCTTCCCCTTCGCCCGTCTCCCCCTGATCCCCACCCTCAATACCCCCAGGGTACAGTGTGACCCATACAGGCACCCAACCGGAAGGCCTGCCGCTGTCCTCCAATGTGCCACGGTATACATGACCTCATTAGCCAAGCCCCACCCTCTGAACTTGTTTTACAGTATAGTACGATATCCGTCTAACCTATTGACCCTAATAAGATAAAAACCCAACCCCCTCACATCCTAAGCATGACCCACTTAACATATTCAAGCACATGTGGATGTGCACCAACATACACAAACACACCTCACAGTTAATTGGTCAAATTTAAATCCCAAAATGAATCTCTTGAATTGTGCCATTCACCAATCATACAGGTAATGGAGAAATATATTGGTAAAGAGGCAAAAATACCATCTTCTCCGCTGTCAATAGACACAGTAGACAATTATATAATCAGCCACTAGATACAAGTATTATAAAATAAAGGGCTCAAATCACCTTTTCTCTGCTGGAAAACCCATCCAACTAAATGTTACAAGAGCAGCCACATTTCCGAGGTTTGTTAAAAAGCACATACGGAAAATGAAAATAGCTCTAATTGTATTTGAAGTCGACAAAGGACATTATAGGATTTAAATAATAAAACAGTGAGACAAAAATCAACACAGAAATAAACTATGATTGAAATGGCGATGGAAAGGCGAGGGAAGAAAATAAGATCAAATAGAATAATAAAATACCTAAAAACAGAAAAAGTAATGAAAAGCCAGATTAAACAGGAATGTTAAAAAAATTCTTGAAAGCCACAAGTGTATCAATAGCCTTCAACAGACACACAACTGGAGTAATGTGATCTCTTCTGGTTGGGGTTTAGATTCTAGCAGCGAGTTCCTGGGTAGACCACACAAGAGACCATGACCATGGTCCAATCTAGTTAACTCAATAGCATGTGCTGTATGACCTCTGGCTGTCAAATATCAGAAATGATAAGATTTAGGGGAATATTGAGGAATAGTGGCTACATAGAAGTACAACCCTGTAACATAAAACAGTTCTTGGTATACATGGAACATCATAGTTTGCTGATAATCTGAGTGTGATTTTGCTTTAAGTATGATGTCTATCGATACTATTGCTTTAGATTTTCAGAGGTAACCACAGTAGAAACATCCACAACCTGTATATCACAGGAGGATTTTCAGAACAATTGCTCTTTAGGGGAAAAATAAAATTGGCTAGGCAGCTGTGTGCCAAGTGGACAGACTTCACAGTGCTGGCACAGACTGCATGCACTCGGGGGCGCATGCATCAGTGTATATGTTCTTCAGTGCTATTTTTGCGTGTGCGTGGGTTAGGATGATGTCGAGGGCGCTCCAAATCTCAGTTTGCCAAGTGTTCGCATCGTATGCAGTGTGAAAGTTAAGTATGTAGTGCAGGCAGGAGTTTTAAATGAGGTCTATGTCTATGAATATTTAATCAAAAGACAAACGGGAAGACATGGAGCCAAGTGAGCTGATGTTACTGAGCTGGTGGAGCTTTCATAGTTCATGCAGTGTGTAACCTCGGGGAGATATCCAGTTCGTTGTTGCAGATTGTTTTGTTTTGATGGGTAAGAGAGCGTGAAGTGGTATGTGAAACAGAATTAGCTTCTGTCCACCCTTGGGCTGGGAAAGGATTCAGTGTCTTGATAAAGAACACTTTCAAAAAGGTAGATGCTTGATGGCAATGGGGCTTAAACTCAGGTTTACCAACCGCCAATCTCAACCACTTGACCAAATTTGTTCACCCCGAAAATAGGACCGCAGCGCTACCATCTGTCTGTTAACCTAATTACTGCAGTACACAGTCTAACACACTGATGTAGGCTATGAAATGACACTTTTGATGACGGATGATAGCAAATTTGTTTCTTTCTCCTCACTACAAGATGTGGTACATTTATTCAGTTGTTCTTTAACTATTTTTAAGACGTACCCGTACTGTATCATGTTTGCAGTAGCTATCTATGGTAACCATTTATGCATTGCTGTAAGCTAACTATTTGACTACATATTCTTTACTTTTAGCGAACTATTTGAACTATTTATAAATTACTTTTAGATATCTATGTCAACCATCTTTTACTTTAAACTGTTTTTATTGCTTCCTCTTTACTTTTAGCCAATTAATGTCATTACTTTTACCTGACTTTGTATTTTGCTTGCTAACAAATTTCCACGCGCTCTCAATCGCAACTCATTCCAGCTGACTCTATCTTTTTTTTTGTTGTTCAAATTAGCTGAGCTACTCCACTGCATTTCCACGATGATTGCAGAAGCAGCCTGCTTTGATATATGAATGTTATCTGACACATCTTCTTTGTCATTGTGTCTTTTAGTTGGGATGAGAGCAGTTCCATCAGCAGTGGTTTGAGTGACGGCTCAGACAACCTGAGCTCTGAAGAGTTCAACACGAGTCCCACTCTCAACTCTCTTCCTACCACACCCATCGGCTCCCGCAGAAACTCAGCCATAGTGGTAAGTAACATACACACAAGCATTCACACAACATACAGATGCATTAGCAGTGTGTGTAGGTTACAGTAGTATTGATAAAGCTGTTAATCCAGTGAGCTATTGATGAGGGGCTGAATGATGTGTCATTTACTGGAGGGCACACAAATACACACGACAGGCAGCAGGACATGGGCATCAGAGACAAAGCCTGATTAAGTATTCTATGCACACCCATGATATTTAACACATCTGCAGCAATCCATGTTCACCACAACACACACACACACACACTGCATGCTGGCTAGCTGCATTGTTCAGCAATGCTCCCTTTTGGTCTTTTGTTGGGGTTTTAAAGCTGCATTAAGAGCTGAACTGTTAATTGTAATTTGTATATTAAAGTATAGTATAGAAAATGATCTAGTGTAGCCATAGATATTTGTTGGTCACTGATCTACACTGATCCATACAAACCATAATACATTGTTGCTGCTGCTTCAGAGGTTTGGGACTTTTATTGTTGTTCAGGCTCTGATTGAGTCAAAAGTGTTTTTCTAGCCAATTAGCTTCTGTCCACCCTTGGGGTGGGAAAGGATTCAGTGTCTTGATAAAGAACACTTTCAAAAGGGTAGATGCTTGATGGCAATGGGGCTTAAACTCAGGTTTACCTGATATACTCCCCTGATATAGCTGATGTGCCGACTGATGTAGTCATTTTTGACCCAGTTCAGTTGTATAATGAGTCTGACTGAAGCACTGAAGCTGTGATCTTAATAATTTGCTGTGGGGATGGGAGGATTTGGGACTCAAGATCCTCAGTGCTTCTAAAATCCTCTCTGCAGCTCTGCTTGAGGTTCTTTAAGGTCCATCTTTAGCTGTATGGGTTCCAGACAACGTGTGCGTCTGATGTAGGTCACACCTCCGCAGTGTGGTTTATGCGACGGATGTAGTGGGCTCTCAGAGAAAGAGAGACAACGAGAGACGCAGCGAGTTAGAGAGAGAGCGAGGGAATCGGCGTAACCATGGCAACCGAAGTGCAGGGATGCTGAGAGTGCGGTCCTTTGTCTCCTCCTGTACATTGAAGGACGGGTCTAGAACAGCCATCTGCACACACACACACACACACACAGCCATCTGTAGTCCTGCATCCGGGCCAGCGAGCCGCAAGAACCGGTGCGCCTCCCTCCACGCCTAGTAGCAGGAGTCATAGCAACCATTACCCCCCCATGGCATCGTTACCATGGCAACCAACCATCACCTCATCATGCACCCTAATACACATGGCTCCCTCCTCTCTCGCCGTTCTCAACCAACGCTTTTTTTTTTTTATCGGTTTCTCTTTGTCTTTGTGTCCTGAAGCCAATTCTTTGTCTCCATTTTCTCCTCTTTATCACTCCTCCGACTCCTGTTGATTTTAATTCCCTCAAAGGCAGCTCTGACTTTACATGCGTTCCTCATCTCTCCCACATATTGCATAATGTACTTAACAAGGATATGAGGGTGGAGGAGAGATGGGGGCACAAAGAAGACATGGTTAAGAGAGGGAGAGAATCAAAGCCAGAAAGTGGTGTGTGTGTGTGTGTGTAGGTGGTACAAGAACCCAGATTTCCTCATTTCCACATGGAGGTGGATCAAGATAATACACCTTGTTTCCCAATACATTTGAATGTGTGTGTGTGTGTATGTGTGTGCTGTTTGTGTTGTTATCTTGTTTTGCCACGGCTATTTGGACAGATGTGTATCTCATCGCTGCCTGTTTCAATAATCAGGGAATGTGTGAGGAAATGACAATGTTTTATCCGGTCAGAGAGGACACACACACACACACACACACACACACTTACTCATACCTCCCCCTCATGTGATGTGAACCTGCCCATGGGGTCTATTGGTTTTAATAAAAATGGAATTCAGCATATGAGTCCTCATGAGAACCGCTGGGTGCAATGTCCTGAACTGGCACACACACACACACACACACACACCTTCACACACACCCTGATGCATTGTGTAACTGTCAGTCTCCTACAGGGAGAGAATAATCTGTCTCTGTCAAAACTAGCCTCTTACACACTTACACAGGGATTGTGCATTATGTGTATTTATGAAAGTAGCTAACTCTAACAAAGGTTGACTTGTAGACCGAGTAGCACCTGATTTAGTTGTTGTTGTGTCAGTACACGTACATATTTATTCACCACATACACGCACAGAAGACCATGTCTAAGTAATTACCTCACATTTCCTTTAATTTAACATTTGACATTCATTCTTCATTATTGGATTTTGTTTAGGCCGTGTTGTCTATTTTCTCTAACGTAGCTCAGTGTGTGTGTGAGTCTTTGTGTCTGAGCTGTGTGTGTACATGCATACATACAGTATGTGTGTGTGTTGGGTAGTTTCTTCTCTTTTGAAGTGTTCAACTGGAGCATACAACTGGAGAGATGAGACATCAGAGAGCGTGTTTATGGGTTGACTGGGTTGGACATGTTTTTCTTCTCAGAAGATGAGGCAGAGTCTGAGGCTCTGTCTGAGTATACACACACCTCATCAAATGCCTTTTTTCAAACTGCGGCCAATGATGAACATAAGCAGAGATTTCAAGGCACACAACGTTCTTTTGCATTTAAATGATCCAATGAGTTGTTCCATTGGCTCATTCTTCCCAGTGTCCCAAGCTACCTCTGTAACATGGATAATGTTAAGGCATGTCAGGACGTGAATCACCAAAGAGAAAATAGATTCTTTTAGTAACGGAAAGTTGTAGCATTACATAATTGGAGTACAATACCTAAAGTTTTTATTTTATTATAATCTTAGAAGTGGCACACAAAAAGGCACATTGCTTTCCCGTATCATATTGTATATAAAGTACCTGAGTTTTATTATCAACCAAAACTGCAGGAGGTGTCTGCAGCTCTTCATTTGACCATTTTCCTTGTGCTAAAAGTGGCCTTTCCTGACTGTCATTATAAAATGTAGGCAAAAAGAACCCAAAAATAATCTTTACAAAAAGTCCTAACACAAGGGCCACTTAATAGCTTTTTTCAAAACGTTTAACCATACCACATGGTCGTAATCAGGGCAGGGAGTTTGTTCACTGGTCACAGACATAGATCCGTTGACACAGCATAATAGCTGTTAGGATTTCATCCAAAGCACTTCTACAACCTTTATCTAAGGTACGCCTATCACTCAAGCTTTCAGGTACTCGTTTGTACTTCCACCAACACCTCAGGGCTGGATATAAAGATCCATATAAACTTTAAGTCCTCCTTTTTGAACAAAATGACACTAATATATCCTTACAGCTCTGATTCTAGTATGAAGGAATCTTTCCATTTGACTAACTTACCAATAAAAGTCAAATACACTTTTTATGTGAGATCAGAAAAGCTTTGTTTCTCTCTTTCTTTGCTTTTTAGGCAGTCAAAACATACTGAGGTGAGCCTCCTTAGATATATATAGACAAGTAAAACCATGCCTAGAAAGCAAACAACGCACCATAGACATACAAATCATTTTTGGCTCCGTTTTCTGGAAGTCAGAGCTCACGCACTCAATTCTTAAACAGTTGTATATAATGTCTTTCTCATTCTAGATGCGTACAGATGCAGAGAAGAGATCTCTGGTGGAGAGCGGTCTGTCATGGGACAGTGACGACACCAAACCCATCCGCAAGAGCCAGGGCAGCGGTGTCTACGATACAGGAAGTCTCAAGTCCGAATCAGCCAATAAATGGAAAAAGACGCGGACGCAGGGGGTGGGGCTTGAAGGAGGGAAGGGCGAACTGAAGAAACCTCAGACCCTGGGTCAAGGAAACGTGTTGAAGAAAGGAAGAAACCCACCTGTAGGAGTCACCTCCCCGATAACACACACCTCTCAGAGTGGGCTGAAAGTGGCAGGTAAGAGGAGAAACACACACACACACAGTAAGATGTAATATATATAGCTACACTTGGATTGGTTTCATAACGTGAACAGACTGACACATTGACTGTCTTTTAATATTCCCTTCTCTTGGGTAGTCTCAGACCCGCACACAGTCACAGACACACTCTCTGTCTTTGTCCCACACATTCATCCACAGCTGCAGCCCACCCTCCCGGCCTTTAGAAAGTGGTGCCATGTATCAAACGCCCATCACCACCCACTCCCTTCCTGCCAGCCAACCACACAAACACACACACACACACACACACACACACACACACACACACACACACACACACACACACAGAGTAACAGTGTTTTTTTTCTTTTTCTTTCTTCCTATTGGTCCAGCCTTTCCTATGCAAGCTTTATTTTTGTGCCGGACAGAGAGAATTTATAGCCGTTAAATAAAGGCCTTGTACCCAAAACAACTGGACCAGAGACGGTGTGTGTTTGCAATAGTGTGCGTTTGTGATTGCAGACACGTCTGAGATTGTGCCAGCCTTACAGAGTGTCACCCATCACACTCTCACTCACACACAAAGTGCACAATAGTGCCGATTGTGCAGCTGCTTTTTAAGCTCACCATCTGTGTGCCGTTTACGTAAGCGTTCACACACACACACACACACACACACACACATACACACATATAGACAACCAAAACAAATGGATATCGGTTGTGCTGTTGTGTGCCATGCTAGATACACAGTGTCTGTGTAAACAGTCCTCTTTCTGTGGGACTGTCCTGTGTTTGCATTGCCAGCTGTTGAAATGACAGATATGCCAAACAAGTGTGTTAAACCAGCCTGTGATCTGTGTGCCAGGCTGTTATTGTTATTAATGTGAACAGTATGAATCTGCTTTCAAGGCTATTCAATCTGAGTTTCAGACTCAAATTATTCAAATGATCATCACTGTGGAGGAGCTCATGAATTTCACCAAATCAGCAGCAGACGTTCTTAGACAGTTGGAGAGGTCTCTGTCGCTCGTGCTGGAGAGCAGTTCAGTGCTGACGTTTGGCAGGATTGTGTGTAAATGTGTGTGTGTGTGTGTGTGTGTGTGTGTGTGTGTGTGTGTGTTGTGTGTCTACATGTTTTCGGCATTGGAGGAGATACAGAGAGAGTTAGATCTTTGAAGAAGCAACATTTACAGGGATAGAAAAGCACCTCTATAGTGTATACTTATTTTATAGTAAATATAGTGTAAATATTTGGTTCTTTTCCACTAATTGTACAGAAAATTATTCAATATTCGGTAAACGCTACACAACACTTTAACATTAAACATTTATTCAAATTACATTTGATGTACTTTGGACATAACTTGCATAACTCCAAAGAGTTATTACTTTATTTGGTTTGTTTACAGAGATGTTGGTAGAGCTTTGGAACCAACATCAACAATTTGTTAAAAAAAAACATTCAGCTATCAGCACAGCCTCACTTTTCATTATGTTACAACAGCATCCATTAACAGCACAGTCAGACATCATCAAACTGATTTAGTTTTATTTTCTTTTTTATTCACTTATCATTCACGTGTAAGCACATTGCATACCTGCTGGAAGCAGAATGTAGTTTGTAAGTGTGACACAGTGCAGGTATTCATCAGTCTGTCAGCACTGATGTATCATGTATCTCTTGCTCTCTCTCTGTTTCTTTTTTTGTCACGTGCACTCGTGCAGACACACACCTACAGATACATTTTGCCACCTTTCGGCAACAAATGTTTAAATACCTCTCACATACACACAATTAAACACTGATACTGTATCTTAACAACCACAAATACAAGCACATGCATGTTTATACTGTGATGGTTGATGGGAGACAATGTGGGGTCTTGGAATGAGGCGGCTCGTCTCTCTTGAAACCTTCAGGAAGGATAGACAGGAATATGAGGTGTGTGTGGATACATCATTCCATAATTATCTCCCTTATACCACAGTGGCCTTAAATAGAAGAAGACTTAGGGAAGGGAAATATAAATGAGCCATTTTCCTTCAACATCCAGAGACGGCAGTGTTAGAAATGTTATGGAAAGGCTTTCCCTCTTCAGATGTCCATCTCTTCAGACATGCAGGTTTCTTGTGTCGAGACATGTTGTGATTCACGGAGACTTCTACACATGCCACTGTGTCAAGCTGTGAGCTCTACTGTCTCAACAGCGGGTGTCAGTAAATCAGGTTTTATTCATGTCAAAATTAATACGCACGTCTGGATTCTAGTGTGTGTTTCTGCAGCTTAATGCTCTTGGAACGTGCCATGTTGCGGTTATACGATGGACTGACTTTATGACTTGACATGTAAACCAAAATTTTCACATTTACAAAATAGCTCCAAGCGTAAGCGTGTTGTCAGTGCCACATTCCTATAAGATCCAATCACTGAGAACTGTGAGTGTGTGTGGTGTGTGTGTATATATATATGTCTGGCCCTATGCGTGTGTATTTTGCGGGCTTTTTCAATACCCTTAAGTGACTCCAGATGTCCCAAGGCAGCACGCCGGTGGGTCCCATTCAACAGCAGTTCTTTGACTCTGTTAATGCCTTGTATATAAACCTCCCATAACAACTCCCATTAGATACAAATTAAGAGCGTGGGTTGTGTGGGCTCGCACTTGTGTGGGTGGTGCATACAGTGCACATGTGTCTAATAGTTTTGTTCTCATAATAACTTCCAAACGAGTCCAGTTAATTTGCCAACTGGGAAATGTACAGATGGGAACAAAATCACATAAATGTCCTTTAACCTCCGTTCACCCAGGCTATCGCTCACTCTGACCTCTTTCCCCAAACGGGTTTCAAGAGTGGATAAACTCAGTTATACTGGGTGTTTCATGCGCTTTTGTACCCGCAGACACACTCTGTGAATGTGAACACCAGTTTTCCACAGCCATGCCGCACATGTTAATCTCAGCACTCTGCACTCCCGGAAAAGCCAGAGAAAACTGTTTTAGTTCATCAGGATGGAAAAGAGGAGTAACCACATGATAACAGTGTGTGTGTGTGAGGGTGAAGCTGGCTGAGAATCTGGTCTACACACTGTCTGTCTGCTCAGACGGGGATTTGTCTTTATCAGCAGACAGTCAGATCGTGTAGGTGGTCAGAAAAGATAACATGTCCTAATATGGCTTAGTTAGTCTCACTCACCAACAGAAGCTGTTCAAGCTACTCATCAGTGATTTTTTTTCTTCTTTTTTCCCCTTTCTACCTCTGTAGGTTCAGTGAAGTCAGACGGCAGGCCAATGGATAAGTCTCGGTTAGCATTGAAGACCTCTGGGCTTCAGCGCTCCTCCTCAGATGCCGGTAAAGACCTAAGAAATGGCAGCGTTGTTGGTGAGCAACGTAAACCTCCGTCCGGCCTCGTCAGGCCCTCAACTGGTGGAAACTTTGGCTTCAAGAAGCCTTCCACAGCTACCAATAATGGCACAAGCAATGCCGGTTTTCCCATACCCTGCGGCTCTGCAACTGTAGGGAAGATTCCCAAAACGTCAGGTATTCCTGTCAAACCAGGGGCTGGTGGTGGCAGTGGAGGACGCAAGACTAGTCTTGATGTTTCAAACAGCGACCAGAGTGGTTTTCTATCTCCAAATGCCAGGACGTCTCTCCAGTACCGCTCTCTGCCTCGCCCAGCAAAGACGAGCACCCTGACTCTAACCCGGCCGAGCTCAGCTCGCCCAGTGAGCACTACCTTGGACACAGGCTCAGGGCTGATCAAACCACCACAGGGTAGACTCAAAGAGCCCGCCTCGGGGTTTGGTTCTGGGTTGAGTAAGGCAGGTGGTCGTGGGATCCAAAGTCCCACGCCTGTCAATCAGACAGACAGAGAGAAAGAGAAAGAGAGGGCCAAAGCCAAAGCTGTAGTATCTGACTCGGAGTGTGGAGGTGGGTCTCTGAAGGGCAGCCCCGCTCAGACCCCCTCAGAGAACGGAGGGAAGCTACAGGGGCTGAGACCTCCCAGCAGTGGCAAAGGCATGGATCTGCCCTCAACCAACACACACAGGTACCAGGGTTCAAATACTACCACAAAAATACCGTATGATATTTCCCAGTACTTTTCAGCACTCTTTCACCAACAAAACAAAGTATTAATATGCATTTGCCGCAACATTGTTCTTGTCTTTAGGTTATCAGGAATGCGCAGCCTGGCAAAACCTCCATCCATGGCCCAGCTTGACAAGCTGAACTCAAACAGCCTAGAGATGGGAGTTCAGGACGCCCTGCCACCTAAGATTCCTCCCTACTCTAAGCTCCAGGACCTGGCCAGGTCAGCAGGCAGCTCCACTGGCCACCGCCTGACCCCCAGCCCCGCCCCTTTACTCAATGTGAACTCTTCGTCCTGCTTCCCAAGCTCAGGTACTGGGTTGGGGCCCAGGCAGGTCTCTTCTCTCGGGGTTCAAGGAAGCCGAGGGAGCACCTCTCCCCTGCTTTACCCTCGTCTGTCTGGGCTGCATCGCAGCATGGAGTCGCTGCCGCTCCAGATGAGTCTCGCCCCAGAGCCCCAAGAGAGGGAGAAGGCAAGGGAGAGGGAGAATTTGGTGAGAGGCTACACCACTTTAGAGTCCCGCCACAAAGATAGACAGGAAGACAGAGGCCCTCCTGCCAGCTGGACCTCAGGAAGTAAAGTCGCATTATCTCTCACAGACAGGTACGATTTAATAGTCTTCAACTGTGCATTTATTTAAACCCAATCACATCCCACCGATCTACAAGTCTTAAAGCAGATGTTTTGTCATTCACGTTTTGTAATGCTGCTATGTAACTCCACCTACTGGTGTGCTTATGAACTGCACCATCATTATTCAATGTTCAGGGAAGGCAGGAGTGATCAGGGAAGTTCTTTGATACATTATTGACTTTGTTCTATGCTACAATCATGCTCTTCCCTCCCATTATTGAGTGAGGACATGGTAAGGTGATTCAATTGGTATTTGATAACAAAATACTCCTCGTACTGGAAAAGATATGGAGACATTTTTTGATTGCAGAGAAACAACCCTTATTCAGAACGAGATATTATTATTCCCCCAAAATTAAAACACAGACTGCTAGAGATGTCTGTGGCCTTTTAAGGATATACTCAGAATATCAGAATATACTTGAGCATATTACTTTAGTGGTAGCCTAAACTGAACCTGTCTGAATATGACTTTGATAGCTTTTACTTTGAGATGTAATTAGAAAGCCAGAGACTTTAATTGCAACAAGATAGTATATGAGATAAATGTTGAGTTAGTAAATATTGCCCAGATTATATAATATGGTTTAATGAGAAGGCTAAAAGTCATATTTACATTTTTAACAAATGCAACAAATAAGGACAACCCCATGCATGCACCACCACCTATATACACACACACACACACACACACACACACACACACACACACACACACACAGAGACTGAGTGATTTCCAGGCCATTATTACTGCAGGCCTATTATCAGTGTTGTACGGGCCCCGGTGACTGAAATCATAATTACTGGCTGACACCAGCTGTCTGCCAGCCGTACTGTGCTTCTTTGTGCCTGCTGCCTGTTTCTTGAGAGTTTAATAACTCCCTGCAGCACTGGTTAAATAATGTAATTGTTTAATCTCCACAGTTCTCAGAAAGACAGAAACACACTGCCAAAGAAAGGTTTATGGTAAGTGGACACACACATACAGCTCCAAACACACATACACGCTCTTATACTCAACACTGTCATGCACTGATAGTTTGATGCAATATGGCACCGTTTTAATTGCACATACACAGATTGAAAGGATCCTCAGCGAATGACAGATTGTGTTTATCCTCATTGCCCCTGTCACTTGTATTCTAAAAGTCCTGCTTAAATCTTCCCAAAATTGTATCTCATTGTGTCCCACTGCCAAGATGTTGTTTGTCTTTCCACATGTTGGAAGATATTAGCAATTGGTTATACTTTATTTTAACCTCCCCATTTAGCGTTTAACAGCAGTATGTAAACATTTAAGAAATATAAGGTCTTCTTTAAATTCAGCAACTCCTCCTGTGAAGCATCCATAGCTAGATGCTGGTAATATATACAGATAATAAATGACCATGTTTACATGTCAGCAAACACACATGTAATACTAAAAAAATCTTCATAGGAGAAGTTGTAACTGTTGAAAATACTCTACCTTAATAAATACTTTTCATAAAAATGTCCTCATATCTGTTCATACCTACATATTAATGTGTTATTAAAATGTATTATATGGTTTATATCCTGTTAAAGATGACAGGGGGTTTAAAACATAGTTGATTTCTTTTTAAATTCTTCTTCCAAACTTCTTTTCATAACTCTTTAATTTGACTTTGGGTACTTTTTGTGTGTTCACTGTAAGATGATGTTCCTTAATGCCCTCAGACTTTTATACAACACTGTACATGAATTGTATTACGTATCAACGGATTTTAATACATAACAACAGATCTATAATGACTGAAAGTGTCTTTGTTTTCTATTAGTGATTCTGACTTTGCCTTCTGTTTGTGTAGTTTCAGCGGGGCCTCCCAGGTTGAGGAGGAAGGGAAGGAGAAAGGAGAGAGGAGACACTCTCATACTATTCTCAGTATGACCGACTCGCTCACTCTTCCCCTGCTGTCCTCACCCACCTCCTTACCCCGCACCTCTAAGAACAGTATGGGTGAGTTTAAACCCATGGACACACCCTTAAAAGAGTACTGTCCAGAATAGCACTACACTAATTATGTATTTCATGTATAACATTGCTAACTCTCTTTCCTTTGACCCCTCTGCTCTCTTACTAGTACCCAGCCCCGTCAGCGGACCTCCGAGGATGACTCGTTCCAACAGTATCCCAACACACGATGCCTCTCTGGAGCTGTACGGAGCATCTCCGCTGGGCAGCACGCTCTCATTGGCTGAACGCCCCCGCAGCATGGGAATGGTTCGCTCCGGATCCTTCAGGGACAAGGACCCCGATGAGGGTAAGTCCTCTGAATTATTTCAATATCTGTTGTATGGAAACTGTCCAGTGTTGTTGTGCAACACAGTTTCTAATTGGTTTATTTTGTTGCTCTTAATTATCTCTTTTCAGTTCATGGGTCTGTTCTTTCTCTGGCGTCTAACGCCTCGTCAAGCTACTCCTCGGTGAGTGTGGGCGGCATGCAGACTCAGGTAGCTACACTTCAGTGTGTGTTGTGGTGTGTCTATGTTTGAGTGGGTGTAGATGTTTGTCTGTACAGTGGTGCTTTACTCTCATTTCAAACTTTAAAAAGAGACAAGACTTTCTCCCAAGGTATTCCTGATATATCATATTAGTCTCCTCTCCTCTCTACTCCTCTCCTTTTGTCTTATCTAACATCTTGACTTTTATCCCCCCTGCTTACAAAGGCTGAGGAAAGGATTCAGGGAGAGGTAAGTGTGTTCTTTCCTGCTCTTTCTTCTTTTCTGTCTCTGTTCCTGACCTTCCATCCATCGCTCTCATCTCTGTTGTCTGTGGGAGAACAAGTCCGTCATTTTTATCATGAACAACATCCACTCCAAGTAACTTGTGTAATGTCATTGTCAGCTTAAGAAACTTTGTTTTCTTTGTAGTGTAACATATCTGTTTTTCCTCACAGCAAATCCGTAAACTGAGGAGGGAGCTGGAATCGTCGCAGGAGAAGGTGTCTAATCTGACGACACAGCTGACAGCAAACGTATGTAGTGTTTGTCTTCTATCTTACTAATCAATAATAAATGGCAGCGCCCACAGGTATATGAACCGAAGAATGTATTTTCCTTTCTATTAGTCTTACAATTTCCTCTTAAAATATACAAATTTAATTTAATGTCTTTAAGAAATATTCTTACATAAATAACATTCTATCCCCAAGTGGATTTAAGCTCTCGAAATAATTCTTTGAAGACAATTTTCCCTCTCATATATGTCCCTCACAAGGAAAATATATTTTAGATAAACAATCAAACGAAAAGATGGCTGCCAACCATATAATGTAAGTAAAATGTAAGAAAAAGAGTAAAATAAAAAAAATCTATCAGATGAGAAATCATAAGCATAAACTTTGCTTCCAACCACACTTTAATCTATTTGAATGACACTCGCCATAATTAAAACTACTAAATATATAGACTTTCACCTCGAGGCAACACATTTGTAGTAGCCCCTCCCTCTAATTTTACACCCTAATACTTGTCATTCATCTAGATGAACTGTCCACCTCAATGACATCTACCCTGAGGCAGAGGTAACTGATACTAATAAAAGACAGACAACATAGTAAAGACATCACGTGTTACAGCAGTCAGGGTGCCTTCAACTGTTTTTTCTTTTATTTCTTACTGCTTTATGTAAAAACAGAATTGTATAGCACATTCAACTTTATTCATTTTATGTTAGTGTGCCAGTTTATTACTGCTGGAGTTGAGATGGTTTTTCTGCATGTCAGAGGATCCAGACCTTTTAGGAAAAGTCTGGTGGCATTCTATATTTTCTAATTCAAATAATCCCTTTCAAAGATCAACAACAGCAATGAATTGATCCTACTAAAAAGTATTATCTGTTCACTGTTAAATAGAGCTCTATTAAAAACACGTCAACGAGCCACACTGTTGCATTGGGTGACATTTTCTGTTACTATGATGAACACGGGCGCTGCGAAACAAACTCACTATTACACCAAAATCTGAAGCTGAAAATAGACAATTTTGAGTAATGTTTTTTAATAGTTACAGTGGCCAGCTGCTGTTATAGAAAAGTATTCAGCCTTTTATAAAAAATTCACTGTATATTCATGACCCTTTTTTAAAGATTTTGAGTATTGCCAGCAAATCAAATCCTCTCTCAGCGTTCCTTCACAAACGCTTCATTTCTCACACAAGGCCAGATATGTACCCTTCAGGTAAAATAGAAAAGAGATGCATAGAGAGAGATTTAAAATTCAAGCCGTGGTATATCAGTCATAGATCATTTCTGTGCGGTCTCAGCACATTTCTTATCCATGTGGGGCCTGAATAATGCTTCTCCTGAACCTCTCACCAAGCCACTTAGCTTTGGCAGGCACACACGGAGGTACCTTGCCCTTTCTCTCTACTCTACAAGGTTGTTTCTATACGACCACCATGTCAGCGTTTCCATTAGTCCAAGTGCAGCAATACAGCTCACCCATTATGCATGGTTTCATCCAGCACACATCAATCAAGTGTTTCTTTTGTGTGTGTGTGAGAGAGATTTTTTCATACTATTTGACCTTATTATGCAAGGGTAGTGAATAGGCAAAACAGATGCATGGATCACAACCTGATTATGTGCTGGATTAATGACTGTGCCGTATGCAGTATCATACTGTATTTTACATTTTATAAAAGAGGGGGGAAAGCAATTTTCCTTTCCTGCTCAGGTGTGTGAGAGATTAGGGTGGAGGAGAATTTTCCACAGGGGACATTCTGGTCAGTCTTTGTGTGTTATTCGTCCTTTTAGCATCTCCTAAACAAGTGATAAATGGGCAGAGGAATCCATTGAATCTGTTCCTGTAATTAAACTTGTATTAGTTAGTGTCTACATGTAAATGATGCTGTCACAGACTGTTAATATGGATACATAAAATAATAATTTCCTGTTATATTACTACTTCAATAAATATTTGGAAAAACAAAATTAATTTTTGCTTTTGTCTTTTATCTTTTCCAAACAGGCAAATCTGGTGGCCGCCTTTGAGCAAAGTTTGCAGCTGATGACAACTCGGCTGCAGAGTCTGTCAATAACCCAGGAACAGAAGGTAACGTGACATCCACACTTTCCAACACAAACCTGAATTCCAGCTGCATTGCAGTCTCATGAGCAGTCCACTAAGAGCAGGCAGCGTTGCGCTAACATGGAGTGAGACGTCTTTGATCACCGCCTGCGGTGAAGAGCTGAATGTAGGTTAGAGGCCAAGGCTGCAGTCCCACAGGGTGACTTGCAGTAAGAAGAGGACAGAGGATTAATGAAAAACAACTTTGCTTTAGGCTGACTGAAATGCGCAAACAGCTTGCATCTGCACTCACACCAAACATCCCATTCCTGTATTCTCCAGCCTTTGTATCGGTTTTGCGGTGTATAAATTGATCAGAGCCCAAGGCAGTGTTCGGTGTGTGCATAAATATGAGGAGTCTCTCTCAGTGCTTCATGCCTTGCTGCTCTCACTGAAAGGTCCGTCTAGACCACTCTAGAGAAAGTCTTTGTTGTTTGTGCCAGCGCATTGACCTGTGCAGCTCAGCCTGGAGCACAGGCTCTTTAACCTTGTGGAGGTGGGCCGGGCAGCTCTATTTAGAGTGGAGTGGGATCGACTTTAGCACACAATAAGCAGCACAGAGAGTCTCTGTTGTTCTGAACTCTTTGTACTTTAACATTGTGAGGGGATCAAGCCCGCCAGGTGTATGAGCTCATACTGTGGGTTTGAGTTGTAGTGCTTAACTAAAACATCAGACAATACTACTACTCCCCCCAAAAATAGGAATATATCAGTTTTTATTTTAAATATTAAAAAACTTACCAAAATCTTTATTTGTTTCATACGTCATTATACAATGTGAAGTGTAATACTACATTGTCATTGTCCGAGTGCATTAGAAATTATTTTCAAATTGTATAACGTGTGAAAAAGAAAAATATAATAATATTGGTGTGAAATAGTTAACATATAGGTAAGTTACAGTTAAAATAAGAAGAAAAAGAACTAAACTGATGTGGGTATGAATGAGGTAATGATCAAACAGATACAAACCAATGTATCCCACCCCAACTCACTGACATTTATTACATTTGTTTGTGCAGGACACAGAGCTGTTGGATCTGAGGGAAACCATCGATGCTCTGAAGGTCAGGAATGACGAAGCCCAGGCTGTCATACAAGGAGCCTTAAACACCCCGGATAACATGAATGGTTTGGAAATGGACCACTTGATCTTTCTGTCTTCTTCTGTCTTCTCTGCACACCGTCTCGGCACATTTGCCTCTTTTGATGTTTGATGTTTTCTTGTTTACCAGACATGCGGATTCGACGTCAGAATTCATGTGAGAGCATCTCCAGTCTCAACAGCCTGACCAGTATGTCGAGTGTGGGCAGCTTGAAGGACCAAGATGCCAAGAAGAAGAAGAAAAAGAGCTGGGTAAGAACGCATGCTTCATACTGCATTATAGACCATCTAAAACTGCAACGCAATCCTCAAGTACCCTCGATCTCTGCTCATTGACCTCCCTAAACTACTGATTGGCACCCTGTCTATGAATATTACCTTTGAACGGATGTAATTGAGTTAGAGTGGCAATCAGCAGACATGATGATCTCAGTTTAATCACCAATGTCTATAAATTGCAATTGTGTTTCTACTCATTTAAACCATGCTTTGTTGTGTATTTTGTTCTTAAAAACATGAATTAAAACATCATTACAATTTTGTACAACTTTACCAAGTAAACTGACCCAAAAGCTGGGTTCTTAATCTGCAAAAACATGCACTAACTATTCTTTGATCTATTTGCAGAAAATGAAGCTTAAAGGAATAGTTTCTCATTTTGGGAAATACACTTATATCTTCCCAAAAGTTACTATCACTCTCATATCTGTCTGTTGAAATGAAGCCTCTTAGCTTAGCTTAGCTTAGCATAAAGGAAACAGCTAGCCTGGTGCAGTCCTAGCAACCTCACAGTTATGACAATACCCCAGAAAGTGTGTTGGTGAGCTTAAGAGGTGCTGATGGGCAGATTTTCTTTTATCCAAGCTAGCTGTTTCCCTCTTATGCTAAGCTAAACTAATATTTTACAGACAGACATGAGTGAGTGGTATCGATCTTCTCATCTTACTCATGACAAGAAATTCAACAAGTGTTACCCAAGATGACAAACCCCACCTTTAATTTTTAGCATTTGTCATTTTGACAACAATCCTAAGCCTTTTTTCTTTACCTCTTTTATTAATTGATGCAGTAACCCACTGAATATTGGTTTAATCGTCTCTCCCTCTTTCTCCCTCATCCTCTCCATCTGTGTAGCTGAGGAGCTCCTTCAACAAGGCATTCAGCATTAAGAAAGGCGCCAAAACATACTCTGACATTGAGGAAATTGCCACACCCGACTCCTCAGCTCCCAACTCCCCAAAGATGCTCCATGAGGGGGCAGAAGAAGTAGAAAACCAGTTCTCACCCCTCAAAACGTCGGCCTCTGCTACCTCTTCTGTGTAAGTACACAAACACCTTACTCCACCTCTTAGCTCAATAGTGAATTAGACAGTTTAGACTTCATGGGGGCCTGGCCCTGATGAGTTGTTCTCCTTTCATTGTTCTCCTCCAGGATCATGGAGACTACTGAAGAGGGAGACGATGACGAAACGGCGGTATCGGACTTACGCTCAGAACTCTGGGTGAAAGAGAGAGAACTGACAGACATCCGACTGGAGGCCTTAAGCTCTGCACATCATCTGGAGCAGCTCCGAGAAGCCATGAACAGCATGCAGGTTTGTTTTGCCTGCGTGTGCCTATTCATTAAAGTCAATACCTGAAGTATAAGTATAAATGATAACTTAAAATAACTTAAAATGTTTACCTTCCTATGACCTAGTCAACAGTGGAGAACCTGAAGGCGGAGAATGACCATTTAAAAACAGGCTCCGGTCCCACCTCTTCCACCTCCCAGCCTTCAGGCCTGGCGTCTCTCCTGGGGCCCTCACTGAGGCAGCCGATGAGCATGTCCCTCACCAAGTCCTTCAGTCTCAGTCTGAATGATTGTAAAGATCCAGGTAAGAGACACATTTGTAATTCCACCTATTTTCAGTTCACGCACATGCACAGTATACATACAAATGATATTTCTATTCAATCTTTTCAGACGTGTCTTCAGTTGATGCGTTAAGTGTGTCTTCCCAGCGGGATGAGGAATGTGCACGCGTGCTTGTCCGCCTTGGAGATCAAGTAGAAGTAAACACAGAACACCTTTTAATAGACACAATGTCCAATAATGTCAACAGCATTAAATCGAGCAGCTGGGAGATTGTGCACTCATTCCCTCCCTTTGTCTTTGTAGGACAGTAAACAGCAGCAGGAGTTCTACCTCGGCTCAGTGCTGGTCAGTGCGAGCACTAGCTGGTCCGCTCTCGACTCTATGATATCTAAGACTTTCAAGGTAAGTCTGCGTAGACATTAGTGGTTCTAACAAATAGTGTATAGCTGTGTTTTGATAGGTCAGTCCTTACTTATTTTCTTTTTTTTGTTTTTCTCCAGGACTACCTAACTCAAGTGGACCCGACTGCCAGCCTGGGTCTGACCTGTGATTCGCTGCACATGTTCCAGCTGTGCCCGGGAGTTCAGAGGGTGATAGGAGGGGACAAACCTCAAGCCGCACCTTATCGTTGTTTCAGCAGTGGTTCAGCTCAAATACATGTCACTTTGAAAGGTTAGTGAGTGTCCTCGGCTGATGTTAGAAACCATACTAGCAACTTAAAATTGCGTATAATCCACTTTCATTTGGATTGATTTCCTATCTTCTAAGCAGCCACTTGTCTCTGGTTTATTTGAGTAGTTCAGCACTTTGTTAAACTGAACTTGTGTGCTTTTTGCCCTCATTTTACTTTTTGACATTTTTTTGATCTCCCAAAAATACAGTGTATTAAAGATGTTCTGACAAACTATAATCACAGATGGACATTTTGGTAACAACTCTTGAGTTCCTGTTTGGCAACATAACCCTGAAATGTTGAATGACATAGTGCCCATGAATGCACCAATAGGGAGAGTTTTCAAAACAGTCCCTGGCCGCTCAACACTGTACTGCCTTGTAATGATTACTCAGCTTTGGCAAAAAAATAAAGGCAACAAAATCTATATTGTGAAGGTTTTTCTCACTCTACAGACTCAATTTCATTTTTCCACCAGAGAGAAATTAAAAGAAACCAGTGTGTGTGTAGATGGTAGGATATTTTAAAACAATTGCTCTGCTTCTGATATGAAATGACACGCTATTTGTAGATAACGGGTTAAAACATGAAAAAGCATCAACGTTTCCATGTTTTTCACATACCATGTTCACAAGTATTTAATAATAAATATATAAATCCAATTGCTTCTCCGCTCTCTCTCTCTTCCCTGTGTCTGCCTCTCTCTAGGTCTCAGAGAAAAATGTGTTGACTCACTGGTGTTTGAGACTCTGATTCCTAAGCCGATGATGCTGCACTACATCAGCTTGCTGCTGAAGCACAGGCGTTTGGTTCTGTCTGGGCCAAGCGGGACAGGAAAGACTTATCTGGCTCAGCGTCTGGCCCACTTCCTTCTCCAGCGCAGCCGGACTGAGTCGTCTGAGGCCGACCATGAGACCTGTCTCCTCGGTTGCAGCGCTGCTGTCACCTTCAACATGCATCGTCAGTCCCAGAAGGTAGCACATGACGCTGGATTTTTGCCAGACCGTTATCTTGGAAGTCCTTTTTCTATACAAATGTGGATGTCTGCACACAGAACATATGAATTCACCTGTCCTTTCTTTAACAGGAGTTGCAGTTGTATCTGTCCGATCTAGCAAATCAGATTGACAGAGAGAGTGGAGGAGAACTGCCGCTGGTCGTTATTATAGATGACATCAGTGATTCAGCAGCCATCACTGAGCTTGTTAATGGAGCACTCACATGCAAGTATCACAAATGGTGAGTCTCTTCAAACAGTTACGCTATTTCACTAAATTTCACTTGAATATTTCATGAAAGTACATAATATCCCCTGTTGATGTTTCAGTCCTTACATCATTGGGACAACCAATCAGCCTGTGAAGATGTCTTCTAACCACAGTCTACACCTTAGCTTCAGGTGAGTACAAAGAAAATGTTTACCTTGCCTCCTCTTATTTTGATACACAATTAAATACAAAATGAAGCTTTCACATAGAGTAAAAGTAAAGTTTTTTGCATATGACGACAGGATGGTGATGTTCTCCAACAACGTGGAACCGGCTAACGGGTTCCTGCTGAGGTACCTGCATCGTAAGGCTGTGGAAGCCTACCAGCAGAAGGAGCAGGACTCTGCATGCCACCAGGCTCTTCTCCGAGTGTTGGACTGGATCCCTCAGCTCTGGTACCACCTCCACACTTTCCTGGAGAAACACGGCACTTCAGACTTCCTCATAGGTGAGAGACAGCTGACAGGGTTAAAGCAGAAAACAGGGAACATGGGGGGAAAATTGGATTGGGAAAAACAGATTGGTTAACATGAAGTTGTGCCTCCTTTCAGGTCCCTGCTTCTTCCTATCATGCCCAGTATCAGTGGCAGAGTTCAGGCAGTGGTTCATTGACCTGTGGAACCACTCAATCATACCGTACCTGCAGGAGGGAGCCAAAGACGGCATTAAGGTGAGCACACAGATATCCTCCATAGTGTGACATTACTGCTAACAACAACAAGACATTCATTCCATTACCTCTTCTTCTATATTCTCTCTCAGGTGCACGGGCAGAAGGCAGTATGGGAGGATCCAGTGGAGTGGGTGAGGGGGACTCTCCCATGGCCCAACGCACAGCAGGACCAGTCCAGGCTCTTTCACCTACCTCCCCCCAGCATAGGTCCACTCAATGAGGAGAAGAAGCCCCCCAAAGACACACCTCCACCCAGCACACTGGAGTCAGATCCACTGGTAAGAGTGAAGGTTTCTGTTGAGATGGGGAACTAGTTCAGGGCAGAGAGGATGCGTGGTAGGCATGCAGGTCTGGTGTGTCAGATGTCTATCGACAGAAAATGAATTGGGAAATATTTTGATAATAGACCAAGAGGACACTCAACATGCGTCAAAATAATAATGCATCAGATCTTATTTAGCAGCACTACAGATGAACTGCAGCTGGGCTCATTTGCATCCACAATCTTAATACTCTGCTAGGTTGAACAATGTAGTGCCCCTTGCAGTTATTTGCAACAGGTGTCATTAATACTCCACCAAACATTGACAGGTAACAGACACAGAAATGTGATTATTTACTTGTTTCTTGTTGTTGGGGATCGTTGTTTGGACCACACAACAAATTTGAAGATGACGCTTGGGCTCTAGAAAATTATGACGGGCAGTTCACTATTTTCTCACATTTCATAAGCCAAACAATGATCTCAATGATCATAGAAATGTTTGTCGAGTTAAGATCCTTAGTTGACATTTCAAGAAATCGTACATATATGCCAAGCTGAATCTAACCCTGTAAAACCAAACATGTGTGTTAATCTTTCCCTCTGTCTTTTCCTGCTTCCCAGATGGCCATGCTGCTGAAGCTCCAGGAGTCGGCCAACTACATAGAGTCTCCAGAGCGGGAAGGGTGTCTGGATCCCACTCTGCAGGCTACACTTTGAGAATAACATCTGACTGTCGGTCAATCCATGGACTCTTTATTTGAGACTGACACAGCGGGTGCAGTCCCAATGAGACTTCAAAGACTCAATAATTTAACTTAACTGTGTGCTCAGTGAGCAGCTACAGAGCTAAATGTAAAGGATCTATGGGGAGAGTGATTATGGAGGAAGGGTTTGCTCTACCCTGCTATCAGATAAGACAATTAAACTGCTTTCATAAGAAGCTGTGATGATCAGGTCAGGGAAAGACGTCGACTTGTCTCTTCTCTGCCCTCAATTTGTTCCAGATGGGTTGTTGTTAAATCTGCAAGTGCATGGTAACCGGAATAGTATGATGCAAAATATTTCCTATAATCCCATTGATCAAAGCCCATTGTTTTCTTTTGTTTTCTTCTTGGCTGCCACAACTTCCGCCACAAACTATTGGTGCTTCATTTCATAAAGTAATTAACCTCAGAAGTAACTCTGATTCCCTCAAAAGTAAGTTCATCACTTGACTACAGCCAAAAATGCACTTTATTTTCTACTTGTGGTAATTGGACTTTAGGAGGCTGTGTCAGTGACTGTGTGTCTAGTGGGAATCATGCAGTTCATTAGTAGTTCCTCTAGATGGCAGCATCTACTCCTGCCTCAGTTCTCTCCTGGTGTTCTGACTTATCAAAGGTGCTCAGCAGAGCATAACACACACTTTATAACAGAGCTATGAAAATGGCCTTGAATGTTCTTCTTCTCTTCAGTTCAGCCATTGTGTCATTCATGACTTGAATATCAGAACAACAAAGCTGTAAGAGTAGCATGCATGGGTGAATAATGAGTGGAAATCAATGAATCGGTTTTAGGATCAGTCTGTAAAGAAAATGTCTTAGTCGGTGGACTCAGTAGCCACTGGTTTCCACAGAAACTGACATTGACCCTACTCAACATGCTGTATTGTAATCTGCCCAGACGGCCTAACATTTCGGGCTATGCTTGCGTATATTCTGTATTTAGATATCGGTTTCAAAACCCAAACTTCTCTTGTGATAGATGAGGATACAGCTTTGAAAATCTTGATTTTGTAGGATTTTATACTGAGTCATCTTCAGCGATCATCTGTATACAGCAGCTATCACCCATGTATACCTATGCCATTATCGACAGCAGCAGGAACCACTTCTGTCTTCGCCGTCTTAATCATTACTCATTCACTGAAGTGGAAAACATCAGTAAAAAAAAGAACTGCCATTAAGTGATAATAATCTGTACAAAAAAAGCATTTCCTTCCTCGTTGCATTTCCTTCCTCGTTGCATTTGCTCCGTCTCGCGCATTGTTTTAAGAGTAACTGTAAAAGTAAGGGCTGGGGGATAAGAAAGGTTGAAATGTATTTTTAAGTGGCTTCCTCCGATTCCTTTCCTTCAATTTGTTTGCACATAATATATGTAAGCGTACTAGATTACAGAGTATTTATTGCTCACACCTTGACTGTCCTTGTGATGAAGGAAGGAAGAAAGAAAAGACGTGTAAGAAGAGGAAACTTTTACCCTGAAGTACCTCAGACTGCCATATTCTGTCCAGATGTCCCTCTACTGTCCAAACAGGGTGCTGGTGTTAAGTAGAGACATGATGCCTAAAAGTCTATCTGTGCCTGAAACACAATTGGCCTGAAGCTGCTTTCGAGCTGCTTTAATCTACCACACCTCGATTAGAGGAAACGTCATCACTTCCTCTCACCTACTCTGATGTCACTTTAATGTCATCACCTTGATGCCCAGATGTAGGTGGAGAGTGGGTTATTATTTTTGACATTTGGCTGGTAGTCATGGCTGTTAGCTAAGATGTTGTGTTTGCCAGTTAACTCTGCAATACACCATTTTAAATGTAAGTGTGAAAGACTTGACATCTTTGTGGAGTTGCCTGAGAGCTGGAAGCGGTGTAAGAACAGATAATAGCATGGAGCTGTAAAGTAGATGCATGTATCCCTGCTGTGTTCCCATTGGACCTACCACACTTAACCTTACCACGGGAGGGATTTTTATTAACATCTTCCTCTTTTCACGTTGTTTTTATTAAGAGCAGACATTTGTTTTTATTATGCAAATATTTGTAAAGGTTTCTCTCTCTTTTGTACATGACATCACTATTGTAAACACTGTAAATAGTCGGTGCATCTGCGACAACAATCACTAAAACGTGTAGAGATCTAAGACAAGACATGTCCCCTGTATGCAGAAAGCGGGCGTCCTTGGTGGTTTTATTGTCTTCCTCCAGGGGGAAGGCGCACTTGGCTTAAAAGGGGGCCTAATAATGGTTGTATGGCATGTCTCTATAAACACATCAAATCCCATATGTCAAACATTGAGCAATGGACACAATAAAGTCATGCCATTCTTCACATCACCTGTCTTGGCTGTGTTTACATTCGGTTATCCACGAGGGGGCGCTAATACTTCTGTATATGATCATTTATTACGCTCTATCAACATTTTATTTGGATGTGGTGGTTTTTGTCACTACAAAATGTTATTTGGCATTACTTAAATGTTGATGTAATTGTTTGTACAAGTTAGAAAACGGTCTTAATTATTATTAATATAAACAAGCCCGGGTTGTCACAGGTACTCCAAACATGGATGAGGATGTGGCTGAAATAGGGGGGGGGGGGATTAAAGTCAGGGGATGGGTGGAGTTGTCTACAGGCCCAGGAGCCCTCACGCTATATATATTACTTAAGATCCCTGCTGGCTCTTTCATCCAGAGCACTGGCCCTCTGTCAGCACGATGCCAAGCAAACCTGCACCCATCAAGAAGTCCCCAGCCAAGAAGGCTGCAGAGAAGGCGCCTGAGCCCGTCCCGGAGCCTGAGCCGGCCCCCGTAGAGGCTCCACCTGCGGATACTGCACCTGTGGAAGCTGCTCCGGCTGAGGCAGCTCACGCAACCGAGGGAGAGGTAGCTCCCGCAACCGAGGGAGAAGCAGCCCCCGCTGCTGAAGGAGACACCCCAGGTACCCTGGGACTAAAGGCGCCTTGATAACCACGAAAATCTCTACCGGACATGACATGCAGTGCTAACTGTAAAGCTAAATTTACTAATCTTAGCTAGATCCTGGACAGGTTGGACTTGGAGTAATAACTTGATTTTACTTTTATTAGTCTCTGGTCTGATGACTCCAACACACTACACATGCAGCAAAGGAAACACCAGCCACAACTCTTGAACCAACTGTCAACCTCATCACTCTTAAACCAAAACTGTTACTTGTTTGAAATGTAGCTTTAATATCCTCTGATGTCTTAAATCTCAAGATATAGTATAAAACTGATTGTGTGGACTCTTGATGCTGGTAATCAGTGGCTATTCAGGCTTTGAAGCTATGAAAATAAGAACAATTTTGAAACTATAGAAGACTGGGAATTGTAGTAGAAGTCATTATACTCCGAGAAACTTAGATGAGAGAAAAACACCAATAACTACATTAGTGAAAAGCATTTTATTCACCCTTTTCTCCTGGATCTACTGTAGATCTCTTCACTTGCCAACATATATTAAATCTAACAAAATAAATGCATGTCATATTAGTATGCTTATAGTGATTGTTGAAGTCCCTGCATTTTGCAGGAACAGCTCTTGTGAGAAGCAGCACAAAATGCATGGGACCGGATGTAGTCGAGTGACTGGTATTGTTTTTGTCTGCCAACCTCAACATGTGAGCCCTAACTTCAGCTGATGCCACAGCCACCGAGGAAGCCGACTCCTACCGAGTGTAAACACACAACACAAGCGGCCCACACACACAAGCTATAATGATGTGTGTGTGTTTGTGCCCCACTGTGCACGACTCACAGTGTTTGTGTGTTTTAATTGCTCATCGTCCGTTGTGTTTACTGATATTTCCGTTTGTAAAGTTCATCTTGTGTACATTTTCCTCTTTGAGTTCTTTGTCTTTTTAACCAACGCATGAGGTTTCACTTTGTGGACACGTGATGGTCTTCTGCTGTGTGCAAATGTTTTACAGTGTATCCCACGGCTCCGTTCTGCTGCTTGCTTCAGTGTATCTTGAGAGTGTATCATGATCAAATTAGCTTGAACCTGATTGAATCCCAGCGTGAGTAATATCATAGTGTAAGTCACTAACTGGCTTTCCTAATGGCATTCTAACACTAGCTGCTGCTCCCGCTGCTGAAGATGATGCTGCTGCTCCTGCTGCAGATGCTCCCGCAGACGGTAAACACAAACCACCACAGAGACAAAAGCATTACTACTCAACCACAAAATACAAACAATGATGACTGATTTATTGAACGTTTCATCGAACAAGTGTCATCCACCATGCTTCCCCAGATGTGAGTAATTGTGGATTCTTAACAGAACCTCTTGATATAATTTCCAGTGAAATGATTGGGCAGGTTGGAATGTCACTTTACACAAAAGATGCTCTGGATATTTTTTTATCTCTAAAACATTAATTTCCTGCTTGTTTGATACTAGCTGCTCCAGCAGAAGCTGCTGTAGTTGAAGAGCCTCCAAAGGCCCCCACGCCCCCACCTCCTGCAGGTAACACCTGCATTTACACTCTGCTGCTAGTTTGGTCCTGCTACACCCAATCTAGGGTTATGACAAGGACAAAGTAAACACTTCCGTTTTAGTATCAAATATTTTATATTTTGGCTTTAATAACGACTAAAACCATAATTTAGATATCAAAATAGTTGCACATCATTTTCCGTCAGTCAATTCATCGACTAATCTTTGATGTACTCTTTGCAGTTGTACATCAGGTGACGACTCATTATGGAGATGGTTGTGCAGAATTATGACACACATCATTTTACTGGAAACCATTCTGAATTATTAATAAATCGATTGTCCAAGATAATATTCTGCAACTATTTTGATAATAGGTCAGCAAAAATGTCCCAAATTAATTTGTTCCATCTTCTCAATTGTGTAGATTGTCTTATGAATGTACAAGACATTTGAAAATGTCCCCTTGGGCTTAAGGAAATTTGTAAGAAAAAAATCAAAAATGGATTACTCGTATAATCGAGACAATAATCTGCAGATGAATTGATAATGAAAATAATCAGAAGCTTCAGTCCGACACACATGTTGTAGAATGAAGGCTATGTAGGAATTGTCAGTGTCATTTCGGCTTCTCTTACTGTCCACTTCAATCCTTAACTAATCTGCACTGTTTGAACCTCCTTCAGTCCCCACCAGCGCTCCTCTGGACGTATCTGTGGACGATGTGACCGACTCCAGCCTCACCATTAAATGGAACACGCCAGAGACCATCGGAGACTCCGGCCTGGACGGATACACCATTGAGTACTGCAAGGATGGAAGTAAGTCTGTGTGTGTGTGTGTGTGAGGCTGCACCTGTCCCCTGAGTGTCAGAGGGCAGATGGACTCATAGCTGTGTCCATGCCGTATACGGCAGGAAGCATTTAGCCGGCTGTCACTGGACTGTATCTCTTCACACCACTTTTAGAAGCGCTCGTTTGCTCAGATGACCGCATGCCTTCTGAGGTTTCATCATAGAGGCCAAAGTGTATGGTCAGGTTGTTTGTAAACTTGTCGACAGGCGATAAACCATTTAACATGTACCGTTAAAGGATGTTTTACCCTTTCAAAAGGAAAAAAAGGTTTCAGGAAGAATGTGTGTGTAACAACATGTGTTGCAGCCTTAACAAGCTATTGCGACATGTAAGTTATAGCTGCACTGAAAGCTACATACTTAACTAACACAAAAACTGTGTTCCCCTGCAGCAACGGACTGGGTTGTAGCTCAAGAGGAGATGAACCCAACTAACCGCTACAGCCTCCAGCATCTCACAGCCGGTGACCTGCTGCATGTGCGCGTGGTGGCAGTAAACCGCGGTGGCCGCAGTGAACCTGGTACACTTGCTGAGCCCGTGCCCATCCGGGAGATTGGTGGTGAGTAGCAGCCAATGTTTTGCAAGGTGACCAATTATAAGGGGAAGTCCAAACAGCCCAAGCAGCAATCACAACCTAACTTCTATCTGTATGGCTGTACATTAGTGTAACGGTGTGCAAAAGTGAGGAACATGTCCATTTCTCTGTCCCAAGTCCAAACAAAATGTCCCTGCAAAAGAGTTTTTCACTGATGTAAGGGCAGGTTATGAAATGTCTTGTCTCCAACCTTTTCATCAGGAGCTCGCTGCTAGTTGTACTGTAACTTATGACCTATGGGGGAAAATGCTCATGTTGCAAGCAGGGAGGAGGAGGTATCAACTGCCGGGCGGCTAAGATGGACTGCACAGATGTATGCACATACATCTTACAGGTGCAGACAAGAGCTTTCATTAGCTGTACATCATCTTTATACTTGTCCACACATCTTCAGTCCTTGAAATAAGAAGGTGAGGCACTCGCACATTTTGTACTTCACTTAATATTTAACCTTTAATTAAATGAACCTTGTTTTTTGCTGGTAGTGCCCTAAAGGACTAAAATAGATGTAAAGCTAACAAGAACACGTTACACAAACATTGAGAAAAGATAAGTGAACATGGAAACCAATATGTATAATACCAATATACATATGTATATACTTTGTTTTAGACGGTTGCATAACGGTCTGAACCCTCACCTGTATTTATTTTTTTACGACAGGTTGCACATTAATTGACAGTTACAATGTTTAACTGCAGGATAATTTGCAGTTGAAATACATATTTGGAACATAAAGTATCTCCTATCCTAGTATTCAGGACCATATAGGTTCAAACATGGGTCCTGCAGTGGTTAACTGTCTTGCACTTAAATAGCTTCTGCTGCATCCGTCTTTGAGATGATTTAATGGAAGACTGAGTCAGGCAAAGGAAAACGTTTAGCTAATGAGCCATCTGGCAGCCATATTTTTTACTGACTTCAACCCTGTCAGTGTGACCTCACTGTCACTTTCTCACTTCAATTTATGACGGTGGCTCTCTGCTGTTCTTTTGTCTGGCACAAGTATCACTTAATGTCTTGCAATAAATATACACTCTATAATATAACATGTCTTCATTATGCCCTCTTCAAATTCACTTCAAAGTCACTTTTATGTGATTAGAAATATTAGCCACTATTCCTCTGACACTGGTTTATGTTAGAAAGTGCAGCTAATGGCTTAAAAATGCCCTTAAATTACCAAAGTGACACGATCAGCCTCTTCTTTGCTTCATTAAACTGACATTTGTTTCGTTACCAAAGCTGTGAATTTCCATCAGTGCTCACACCGGGTCACATTGACGTAGTGCAGACTTGAGCTGACATGTCCCAGTTATCCACTTTCAGAAGGGCAGCTTAATGTCTCTGAGTGTATTTCCTGGTCGGGCTTCAGGCTGCAGCGAACAAACAGGAAACAAGTAAGTGGAGAAATGCAGTCATGCCACAAGAACTGCTGGTCAACTGAGGAGAGTGACACATGAGCCTAATTGATGGATTGTGGGTGGCTTGTTCAGGGGTAAATTCAGCTGTGTGTCAGTCACACGCTGTCCTGACCAATCACTCATCTACATACAAGCTTCTAATAAAGACACACTGTCCGGCATATGCTGAAAGCCCCCCACAAAGACACTTTATCCAGAGACAAAGACAGATTATAAATTGTTTGCAGGCTGGCTGCTGGCTGCCGTAATGCCAGCAACACTTCTGGGCATTGCTGGGAAGGGTGCTGATTAGTAGGGATTACTGTTTGAGCCAAATCTGGAAGCAGACCTGATCCTCATAGGGATGGTTGGTTCCAGGGTTCCATATCTCAGCCTCTGCAGCAATGATATGGTGACAAATGTAAGGATGAAGAGGATGAGACACATTGGGCAAGAAAGCTGGTTAGAAGCGGAGCAAAATAATGTACAGAAGGTCGGTGGGGAGTTAAATGAGAGGACATTTTGGAGAAGGAGAAACAGAGTATGCTGCAGGGGGAGAGAGGTGGTGGAGGGCAGCAGGTTTGATGTATCCTGTAAGGTCAAAGAGCTTTTCAGACATGTGCTGCTTCTGTAGAAACATGCAAGGTATGCTGTTCCGGATATTTAGCACCCGGCCATCCACCATAGTGGGTTAATTAAATGACTCAAGTCCCAACTGCGGTGTAATTTCATCTATATCATTTCATCCACAGCTCGAGCATACAAGCAGTTATCGCTATTGATTTGGGTGTGTTTATTTTCCAATCTGTTGTACTTAATGGTTTCTACATGTGGTGTTTGACCCCTCCAATTAGTTAAAAAAAGTGGCGACAACTTCCTGCTGCTTCTTTGTGCATTACAGGAGGGAACACATGTCGGCATTTATCCAAGTGTCTCATCACCAAAGCTATTTTAAGAGCTGCTGGATGCAGGGTCTTCTTGTTTGGCCTCTCTGCCCAGATACTGTACTTTTCCTCTTTCTTTAGCTAGATTTCCTATGAATGACTACTCATAGTCATCAATGAGACTGTGACATGGATTTATTTTTGACTTTGATAACCACACAGATGGTGGACCTTTAGTGGAGTGTTGTTTGTTGTTTGAAAGATGAATGGCAAATGTTTTGTTTGTTTAGTATTTCTGCATGTGTATGGTATCTAATATTCTGTTCTTTATACATGTTTTTGTCTTTGTGTAAGTATGATAAATTGAAAAAACTTCTTACAAACAATGATAATATATATATACATCGATAATCAGATTCAGATTATCGATGAATTGTTTAAGGTCATTTAGAATTTCTCAGAGCCCACAGTGATGTCTTCAATAAGCTTCATTTGTCGAATCCAGAAGATATTTAATATATAATTATATGGCAAAGAAAAGCAGCAAATTGTCCCATTTTAAAAGCTGAAACCAGAGAATGTTTGGCATTTTTTCTTGAATGAAACAATAAATTAGCAGCTCCCACTAACACATTATAATCATCACCCTTTATAAAAGACTAATATAAAAGAAAACATTCATACAAAAAAGTTGAATATCAAAAGTATTAAAATAAAGTTTGGATCGTTGGTCCGTCTGAACTAACTTGGGTGTTAATTTGAGCTCCTTCAGTCATGTTCTCTTGTCAGCTTGCTGCTGGCCGCTCTATTTAGGTCTTGTTGACCTGTCCTTTTGACCAAACATAACCCCACTTTGAAGATACAAACAGGAAGTTTGTACATTGCCGGCTGGTAATGCTAGAAAACTTTGTCAAGTGGGGGATTTCTTTACGAAGGTATCCAGGTTATGTCCGTATAAAACAATAGCCAAGATAGAAGATAAACATGGCTGACTTGAATTCTTGTTTTTCAGAGCGTCCCAGGATCCGCATTCCCCGCCATCTCAAATCCTGCTATGTCAAGCAGGTTGGAGATCAGATCAACCTGGTCATCCCCTTTAATGTAAGCTGCACGTATACTCAGTCTGTATAGCTCATGAATAACATGTGCAGTTGGCACAGACAACTTTACAGGCATCACGCTTCACCTTGCATCTTCTCATCTCTTGTCTCTCTTTTTTGCAACTCGTCAGGGAAAGCCCAAACCTGTGGTGTCCTGGCTTAAGGACGGTCAGCCTGTGGATACAAGGGTCAACATCAGGAACAGTGACAAGGACAGCATCATATTTATCCGCCACGCTCAGAGGGAGGACTCTGGTGTTTATGAGATTAGCATTAAGGTGGACAGCTTTGAGGACAAAGCCACCGTCACCCTTCAAATTGTGGGTGAGTCGCATGTGCTTATGTTGACACACCAGCAACACACTTGGATCCACATGTTTGTGTGTGACAGGTGTGAATGTGGACTTATTTCAGACCTATCTGTTGAATCGGCTCAGCCGGTTGTGCAGCTGGCTTGGTGACTTGTAGGTTCTGAGGCTCGTGACTTGCTCCAGCGGAAATTCTAATCTCTAGCAAACATGCGTCACACCTCTAACAATGATGACCGTTGACCCCGCTGTCAGCTGCGACTGTTAAAATGTGTGGCCTCATGTTAGAGGCATTACCATACAAAGCTCACTTTTGATCCTGGGAGCAGACACCTTTTGTGCCGGGAGGAAAACACTGGTCATGCTTTTAATCCTTTATAAATACTTACAGTAATGTGTCTCCTCAGAACGTCCCGGCAGTCCTGCCAATGTGAAGCTGTTGGACACCTGGGACTTCAACGCTGCTCTTGAATGGACCCCTCCCAAGGATAATGGCAACACAGAGATCACCGGATACACCATCCAGAAGGCCGACAGGAAGACCGGGGTATGGCAGATGTATACTAGGCCAATCCAATTGTCAGACTGTGGGAAGTTGCAGACATAACCAGATACGCAAGAGATTAACGAGAGTCCCACCATAGATACCGATGGTGTATGTTTTGCTGTATAGTTGTGTGTGATTTTTTTCAACACTAGACAGATGTGTCATATACGATTTGGCCTGTCATGCTTTGATTATATTCTCTATTGTAACTGTTCATTATTTTATTCCCTGAATGCATTCCCCTCGTTTACATAATTTCATTCGCTGTGATAGAGTGCAGGCGTGATTTGCAGTGTTTGTACTTGTTGTATTCACTCTGAACAACATCTACTGACATCTGAAAATTGGAAACACAAGTACGACATGCCAACCAATTAGAGGTCTTGCAGTTTCCACGTGGGATCTCATGTCTCTCATGTCAGCTATGGCATAGCTTCTGAGCCAACTTTGAACATTGTATTTGTTTATTAGCGATGTCACTTCATTGACTGGGAATACTGGGAGAAATTACACTTACACTTAACTTACATACACACTTTGAGTTTAGACTTTGACATGGATCTTCTTTGATCTAAACGCTGTACTTGAACATCAAACTCTCCCCACCCCCTTTCTCCCAGTTACAATATAGATAACATCTTCTCTAATCAGATGGTCTGGATTAGATTGCCATGTCTCTATTTTCCTGGGATTTGCTGAAGAGTCTTTCAAAATACCAATACATCTTTTTAAAGTTGTGACTCATGGTTCTGGAGGGGAACTGGCAGAGATGTAAGTGGATACCGCTGCCAGAGAACATTGAACATATTTAACAACTACCAGAACAGAACCTACAAGGCTACATTTGTAGGCGAGGACATCCATATTACTCACACTCCATCGCTTTCTACAGTGTAGTTTTCTTCCACCGACAGGAATGGTTCTCGGTGCTGGTGCACCACCACAGGCTCACTGCCACCATCACAGATCTCATCATGGGCAACTCGTACTCCTTCAGAGTGTTCGCTGAGAACCAAGTGGGCATGAGTGAGATGAGCGCTGTCACCAAGGGGGTGGCCACCATCCATAAGACAGGTGATCTTCTTGATTAATTCTTTAATTCTTCTACGGTCAATGTGTTTATTATGATGGAGCGTTTATTGGCAGTGCTGCACTACAAGTGTGTACTACTTATACTTTAATGAGCTGCATGAAGTGTATGAGAGTCTTGAATGTGTGTTTGTGTGTGTTTATAAAGCTAGGACTTGAGGAGTGGAAATGGCTTTGGCACCGCTTCAATCTTAAGTGGGTAGCTCTCTTGGCTAGTGCTCGGCTACTGAAATAATTTTAAAAAGGCTCTGACAGCATTAAGACAGTTGGCAGTGCAAATGTTTCTCTTTGTGTGTGTGTGTGTGTGTGTGTGTGTGTGTATGTGTGTGTGTGTGTGTGCGCGCGTTCGTGTGTGTTCATACAGTATTTACCTGTGCCTACCTCCCTGCATTTGGTGATGTGTTGAATCATTTCTGTAACTCTCCCGATTACTCACTTCACACTGTTATTGGCCAGTGAAAGAGTAAGCCCAGTTTGACCTTCTCGCTCTGTCCCTTTTCATTTTTGACACAACTGCTCTGTTGTCACTTCTCATGTGAACAGCCAAATGCAACACTCTGAAAGCTTCCTAGGAGAGACCGACTGAAAATGTGTGCCGTTGAACCCGTATTTAAATGTCTCCCACTTCTCTGTGAAGGCCGGCCTCACTCCTTCAAATGTGAACAATGAATGAAAGATTACTGGGCAGATATAGTGATGTCAGAATTGTGAATGAAAGGGATTTTGACGGCGTGGGAAGTGACGGAGTAGATTGTAGTGAGAAAATAGAAAGAATTCCCAACAGAAAGAAAGTGAGAGTGAGAGTTTTTCTGTGAACTTTTACCAAAGCTTTTACCATTCTAGTTAAAGCAATACTGTCACTGGTAGCCACAGTGGACGCTGTGCAGCAAAAGTTACATCATTTCAGACACAATTAACTGTCCTGTCGCTGTCAATATTTTTCTATCCCTTGAATAAGTTCAGAAGTAAGAAGGAGAAGAAGAAGTTCCTAATGAGATCTTGTTCCATGTGTCCACAGGTATTGTCTACAAGCCTCCTGAGTACCCGGAGCGTGACTTCAGCGAGGCACCCAGGTTCACAACACCCCTCACTAACCGCACTGCCACTGTGGGATACACCACCAAGCTGCTGTGCTCTGTCCGTGGATCCCCCAAGGTCAGACACTCTTAGCTATACACTTTATATAATAATGATAATCAAAAATATATATAACTATACAACTGCTCATACACACGCTGCACTTAGCATAGAAGTGTGTCATGCCCATCACCCTGTTTTCATGTTAATGTACAGTTTGTGCTCATGTTTTCACTACCTATGATATCTATCTTATCGGTGTATTGTGTCCAGGATCACAATAGTGTTCCTATTATGCCTACCTTTTGTTTTGCCTAGGGACCCTTGATAAATCATACACTGCTTCAAATGAGGTATTAATGTCACTGCTATAAACATCCTCTGTTGAAGTGGAGCAGGGCTTGCACTGGAATGTCTATGTGAAGTTTCAGTATGTCTCTCACTGTGCTTGTCGACTGCTGCTCTGGTTAAACATATCTTTACAGTTGTCTGGCTGACGCAGACGGCTTAGGTGGCAGGCCGTGGTGGAAATGCAGCTGATTATACGTCCTAGCTGTCCTTGACTACTCAGCGAGGACAGCAGCGGTTGAACAGTCTGCACATGCCAGTGTATTGGAGACAAATTAAACAGGAACTAATGTAGGACTCAAGTGAAGAGGGACTAGTACCAGTAGATGTACTGTAGGGTAATTCCCAGAACAATTCCTCTATCTCTTGCTTTGTGTTGATCTCTTTCTCTCTACATAGCTCTTATAAATGAAATTATTTCACACAGGGCATTTGTGTTGGAGCATGTGTGTATTTATGGGCTCTGGCTCAGAGTCCAGAGTCATTGAGAACTGCTGAGTGAGGTCCAGCATAAAAGCCTTTAGTGTGATAAGTTGTCATGCTGTGTCTGATAAAGAGCTGTCACATACAGTGGCAGAGACTACATGGGTAGCTGTTAGAGAGAATAGCGAGATAAGCACGGAATGCAAAGAAGAGACAATGATAAGAAGTATAGTCTGCTGTCCTGTTGTGGCTAAGTGGAGATGAGGCTTTAACACAGAAGGTGCTATTTTTGCCGGAAGCAAAGTTATCGGTGTGACTGGGTATGCCTGTAAGATTCCCACACATGGATGCCCAAAGACAGAAATGGGATGGGCCAGGAAAGAGAGAAAGGAAGATTAAATAATAAGAGCAGAAGAGACTCTATTTTCGTGCTGGTGCAGACAGCAGTGTCACACCTGGTATTTTCATTAGGCTTCATCCTCTAGGGAACCATGAAGAGTTGTTACCAAAGGGTTGTTGAGATGGTTCAGTCTGAACCAACGTGGTGGAAAGACGCAACTGACCAACATTACCATCCATAGAAAAGTACCGCTAGCTGGGCTAAAAATGCATTCTATCAAAATCGTTTTTCTATAAATCATAATTTCACCTTTGCAGACTGATTCCTGATTTCATGCATTGATGCACCGATGCAAACTATGTCATTTGATCTTGTATTTTGGAGTGATACACCACACTGCTCCACCTGTTCAAAACCTGCAGGTCTACCAAGATAAACAGCACTAGCAGCATAACCATTTGTTAGCGGTGTGGGTATGCAACTACATCATAAGCATCAGCAGCACTGTCATCATCCACTACCTCATCCGTCCGGGAGGGCAATGGAGATGGGGAAGATTTAATAGATGACAGAATAAGACATTAGTTTATACTTTACAGTGTTTGCCCAGCTTAGGTAACCAAGTTAAAGTTAAACTTTCAAATCTAATCCTTTTAGATGTTAGACCCTGCACCTACACATCCTGGTGCTTGCATAAAAATATCAAACATGCAAAATCATTTTACAGAAATCAGTTCAATTATTATTAATCTGTGGATCTAAAAACTAGTTTCTAGTTGTTATTTCATCAGAGAATAACCTACCTACAACATGTTTGACCTTCTTTACCATCTATGGTCAAATGCCAGTTCACAAACTTTCTAAAATAGAAGAAAGATCTATTTAGAAAACTTGATGAAAGCAGCAACACAGAACTAAATATGTGTCATACATCAGTGAGGAGGTGTTGTACAAACCCTTCTGAAATGTCTCAGCTGAGCTGAAATCCAATAACCAGAGTCACCTTCAAGAAGCCGGACCATGGGGAAATCCATGCAGGGAGACTGTCACTGAAGCCCAGAGCAACACATACCTGAGGAGACTTGTATTACTCCCATTCTACCCAACTGTCACACTCAGCATAGACTGTCTGAGTTTACAGGAGGATAAGTAATTAGGATGTCCAATGCCAAACAGGAAAGACTGAAAGTCAATGTTGTAATGGTAAATAGATATCACTTTGGAGACCACAGCTCAAAAACAAAGAGGTGTGCCAGAAGCTAAAACTGTTCAATGACACCAATAGTCAGAACTCAGACCTTTAAAAATGCTTGTTTTGTAAATTTCTGAAGTTAATACTTAAATGATATACTTGATAAAATTCTCATGAAATGTACCATGTCGTATTTTACACCTTTGCACTGGAAAGTGACCCTGAAAATCAAAAGTTCACTCTATATCACTGCTGATGTTTTAAAAATCAGCTCAGCTGCCAATATGGAATTTGGAGTGGCACTTCGACAAAACAGGGAAGGTATATTTGAGGTATACTGTTGTTTATAAATGTCTCCCCTCGTCCTTTCAGCCTACGATCGAGTGGTTGAAGAATATGGCGATCATTGGAAAAGACCCCAAGTTTCGTCAGATCTCTACCCAGGGCATTTGCTCCCTCGAGATCCGTAAGCCCTGCTGCTTCGACGGCGGTGTGTACACCTGCAGAGCCAAGAACCAGCAGGGAGAGGCCGTGGTCTCCTGCAAGCTGGAGGTCAAACGTACGTATATAAAGGCAAACAGAGGATAACGTTCTGTGCTAAATATGAATCTAAAACTAGCAGCTCGTTAGCTTTGCATAAGGATTGGTTGACAAATTGTTGTTTTTTTAATCTGTACAGATTCAAATTCTGATTTTTGAAAGATTCTGTTTACTTTGGACAGAGTCAGGTGGATTGTTTCCCGCTGTTTAAAGTATTCATGCCTATTGACTGTTGCTTGATATTTACCTTACAGACAGAAAAGTGGAGTGGTATTGATTTTTTCACGAACTCTTATCATGAAAACAAATAAGCTGCTTTACCAAAATGTCAAACTAATCATTTACATTTGGGACATTTGGAGAACCTGTTATTGGTCCCAGTTGATAATTCCAGCTTTCATGTCTACACATTTTAACTAATAATGTTCCAGAACTTTATTCCATTAAAACAACATATTTAAACTGTATATTCCTCTCCTGACAGAGGCTATTCTTCCAGAGGCTAACAAGGACAAGGGCAAATAAACCAACACCCAACTCCAGAGGTAAGAAACAGAGAGACATATCCACTGCTGTGCAACACAGCCTGAGATTGTTCAACATGTCACCAGTGGGAGCACATTTCATTGCTATATATCTTTCTCCATTGTCTCATGAACAAAATATCCATCAATGTGTTGCTACTAACACTAACACTGCTTATTACTGCTTTGACACATGTATAAGATACTGACACAGTTGTTTGAGATACAGCAATACTCTTAATGCCTGCTGACCATCCATGCATTGCAGTGTTCTTAAACTCATAGCATCGAATTAAAACCAATAACAGCTCATTTGTCCTTCCCTCTTGCCCTCCTCTTGCCTTGTCATCTGTGCAGCCCACTTCTGCTCCCTCCTCATCCCTGCTTTTGGATGTGGTAATGTGGCAAAGATTAATGTCAGTCAAATAGAAATACCAAATTGAACGAAAGTTAACGTTTCTATTTATACCCTCACTGTTAGGCAGACGCATTTATTTCATATAAGCTTTTCAAATGCCCAAGTGGTGTAGCCTTTCACGGAGAGCCAGGATTTAATCACAGTGTAATTTCAACTGCTGACAAGAGAAGCCTCATTAAAGCATTTTAAAAAATGAGTGACGTGACGAGAGAAGGTGGCAAGATTTAAAAAGAGAAGGGACAAAGAGATGGAGACATTTAAGCTGGGAGGAATGATTAGAGAGATTAATATGTTGTTGGTAAAGGGATGTACAGAATAGTTAAAGGTTGTAAAAGATTTAGAGGGAATGATAATGGTTTTATCTTACTGTGAAAGACGTACCACTGCTTCTTTTTACGGCACTGTGAAACACAATCCCTTTCATCCCTTCATGCTGTACATTTAAAATATTTGAGCAAGGTGCCAATTAGATTATTTAATACCTTTTTAGATTGCAGGTCTCTCATATAGCTCCCTTCCCCTCTTAACCTTGTTTCTCCTCCCACTTAATGACTACCTTCTTAGCATAAATTGCTCTTGACTATAATCTGTGTTGGCCTTCGCTGCATTAAAACAGTAGACAGTTAGCTTTGTCAGCATGTTGGCTGTAGTTTGTACTGTTAACACTATATGCACCGTAACCGTTAGTATGTCGAGAGCTGTAGAGGCAGTCGAAATGCTCCCAATCTCGTGTTATGCAGCTTTTAAAGTATGAACCTGAATATGAACATATGCCCCCTTTAAGATTCTGCTCTCAGGTGTACTCTTAGAAGATGATTGTGGTGTCATTTTGTACTTAAAGGAATGCTTCACCAATTACTCACCCCGTTTCCTCGAACTCTTGAAGAAAACTCTTGGTTTTTCTCGCATGCCTCCACGGTGAAGAAAAATCATGAATGCGGGCGGTGTCTAACAACACCAAAGCTATATTAAAACATTTGTTTTCAAACTCACACAATTCGCACAGTATAATCCAAGTCTCCTTTATCCAGTTGTATGCTCAGTACTTCCAGAACACATGCGACTTTGCTTAAACCTTACTATTTGAGAAACTCACACGGACGAGTGGCTCGCCCGCTCAGTGTGAGACTGTTGTTATGGAAGTTATATTTTATAGTAAGGGTTTAGCAAATTTGGGGAAATACTGAGCATACAACTGGATAAATGAGACTTTGATTATTCAGCACGATCTGTGTGAGAGTTTTAAAAAAGTTTTCTTCAGGAATTCAAGGTAACACAGTTTGTGTAATTGATATACAAATGGCCATTGTGTGAGTGAAGGCTGGAACCTTGAATATAGGGCCTACATTTGTCATCTTAGTTGTTTGACTTTAGCAACTAAACAGGATGCAGTTGATATGCTACATGCACACAACAAAGCTGACCTTCAGTACGGTCAGGGACAAGTGTGTGTTCACACTATATAGCAAATGGGGTCACATTCCTCCCCGACCAACCCCCCAGAGTGGCTCAAGTGATCCCATCTTAATGCATCCTCAATGTGCTCGGATGCATTCACACCTGTATTTACAGCTGTCCACTTGTGATCACATTACTAAAGATGCATTTTCATGCCAAGTGTAAACTGCGCCGTATAGATGACACAATCATGGTGGTGAGTTTTTGGATGCTGTCCCATAAGGCACAGTGATGTCAAAGCGGCACTTCACAGCGTCTGAACGTTACTCCAGATGATTTGACACTAAGCCAAACTCCTCACTTTACCACAAGTCAACAGCCAGAGTGGAGGGCTTTGAGAAGAAGAGCCAGCTACTCTTTGATGGAAAATACACAGTGGATCTCTCTCTCTCTCTCTCTCTCTCTCTCTCTCTCTCTCTCTCTCTCAGTTTGCGTGTGTGTGGTTGGCGGGTTTTACCCGTCTTGTGGGGACAATCATCTGTTTACACAGTTGGTTTAAGGTTAGTTTAGGCTGGTAGCTGTTGTGTTAAGGGTGAGTCTCCGGGAAATGAATGTAAGGCAATGAAATGTCCCCAAAATTCCTGAAAGCACAACAGTGTGTGTGTGTGTGTGTGTGTGTATAATTAATCCTTCCAATCCTTTCTGTGTGTCTCTCCTATCTTGTCCAGAGTGTTTGAAGAGGTGAGAGTCAACAAACCAACACTCCCAAATCTATTTCCATCCCGACTCACCCACTCCTCCCAGTAGGCTGGGAAGACCCACGCCTCCCAACCCATCCCAGTCTGTTAAATGTTGTATGTTATTTAAGTTGGTGACATGTATGTAAGGATATATTTACAATGTTTTCTTTCTGCCTGTGTCCATATGCTGTTGGTTACCGTATATATATATATATATATATGTACTACTCAATAAAACAGTGAAGCCTTGGACATGCTATTGCAATGACTGTATGGATGTTTAATAAAAAATGGTATTGTATTACATGTTATGTGGATTTTTACACACATTTTAAACATTGCTACACATAGTTTTAGGATAGATCCAATTTTTATGTTGGGTTGAGAATACAAGCAGACTGATCTGTTGTGCTGTGGCTTTAAGGAGATTGCAAGTTGTCATTGTGATTATGGAGTTGGTGTGTCAAAAATACAAACAAATGTTATTCAGCCAGGCAGATAGTTTTGGATTCATCAATAAGATATCTGTCTCTTAGATATTTGTGAGTGGAATTTGTGTTTGTTTTGCTCAAATCATTGAGAAATAACATAAGAAAATCAACAGAAACATAAGTGTCATTCTACCAACAAAATAATACAGGTGGTAGAATGTGTTAGATATCTCTAAACCTCTGTAAATATTATACCAAAACTATCTGCATGACTAAATACCACCAGTGTTCCTTACCTGCCAGTTTTGGGCCAGGATTTGTCCCACGGCTTTCAGAGATATGGTGCGCAGGGTGTCCTGGGTCAGAGGCGGGACCATAGATAATCAGATTTTCTGTGTTATACTGACACCTTATGGTGAGAATTGTGAGACAAAACCAGTGACAGAGATGCAGAGAGGCGTTTCTTTATGACACACGACAGCTCAACCTTACAGGAAATCATACTTTACCACAGAGAGCATGAAAACGTCAGCACTTACTTTCTTCTGAAGTAATCACTCTTGATTCCTGATGATTTTGACGATGATATGCATAAACATTTAGATTTTAAAATGTTTATGTGTAAAGGTGATTCAGTAGGAATAATGTTCATTCTATTTGCATGTCGAGAGCAACTTTGAGCTGCAGACAAAAGGGTGTTGCTGTGATGGTTGAGGTTAGTAGGCTGGGTTCACAGAAGTGTAAAAACAAAAGATTAGCATCTTCCGATCATGTTCCTCAAATCTCTTCACACCCACAGGGTAAAACAGGTCTACTCTGAGACTCGCACTAAGAAAAAATAGTAACTCATAGTTTAATAAAGGGTTTTGTTGACGGTTCTGCTTGCTTTTATTTTAGTCTTGGCTGAAAATAAAAAGAATCAGTTTACCGACTTAAATTTGAGATAATCTCGATTTAATCTCTTTCTTGCCTTCTTGACCCAAATGAAGGCCACTAGCCCAAATGTGTTGCTCTTACAATATAGTAGTTCTGTATACTAGTGTTGTTGGAGTTTTTACCTTTGATATTCTTTTGGTAGGCTACTCAACACAATTGCAAGTCTTTTCAACACATTACCGCTCCTGCACGTTGTTTCATTTCCCTAAACCCTACCCGTCACTTTTCAGCAGCAATCCACAATTTAAAGTCATATTGAGAACACAAACATCTGAATGTGGTTGACCAACACATTTCCTGTTGCTTCACGAAAAAAAAAAAGCAGATGTCAGAGACAGGAAAGCTGCTGTCCTGAGGTGAGTTGCCGTGCACGCCCATCTAGTGTGAAGTCTATTTCCTTTACTGAACTTCACTACACAGCAGATAAATGACTCAACTCAGCAGCACAGCCTCTACATGTGCAGGTCAATGAAAAATGTGGCTTCTCAAGGTCTTCGGTGTCATATGTAAGTTTTTTTTAGTGATTTATGTTATACAAATAATATTTCCAGATACATTTGAATGTGATTCCCACTGAACATTTATTGTAATTTGTTTTGACAGATTTCACTGCCTGTGCAGCTCAAGATTCCGATAATGGTAAGAAACATGTTTGACACACTGATAAAACATTACAAAATATTCAAATATATTTAGTGCATTATCCTGTTCTGATTGTAAACTAAATGAGCCGTTATAAAAATGTTGATTGCCTTACTGAGGCAGATAAAACAAAAGGTACAAAAGGAAGTAAAGCATGAGGAGAAGTTACTATAAGGAACATGAAGTACTTTGTTCTCAGGAGTTGGGCATTTCCTACAGTTGGACGTCTATGAGTGTGTAGTTCCAACTTTATGGTTTACACGGTTATGTTTTCTAAACTCTATCGTCCATCTAATGTCCCTGTTCTTGTATCATTTTACTGTCAGGTAATCGTGTTATTTTTGTCCATGCCTTTTATCACTTTCTTTTGTAGGATGACAGTGTGGTATATTTTAATCTATATGTCAACTTGATTTAAATGATCTGCTTTTTTATTTAATTGGGTTTGAGTGTAGATGTAGGTAGAGAACATAATGCTGGCTGTTCTGATCCAAATTCTGTTCTCCACATATCTCCCGTCATCCACCAGTCTCCACCACGTCAGAATACGCTTCTCCAACCAGTCCTTTGCCGATGTCAACAGAGACTACAACTATCTATGGTGAGATTTTAACCTCAGTTTTGCTGTAAACAAAAATCTAAAAGAGTAAGCATGTTCACGCAATCCTGTAGATTTAAATTGGAAAGATGTTGCTTCCTGAAATTTAGTCAGTATTTCCAAAAGCATATTATGTGGTAGTTTTTGTAAGGAAAAAAGTCACCCCAAATCATTATGCACATCATGGTATTGCATTGATTTTGGACAGTTAAATCTACGACCTCAGCGTTAAAATTATGATATGTCTTTGACAGTAAGGGTTCCCGACTGAATCAGCCAATGTCACCTGTGAAATCACCATGGGCGTTGTTCTAGCACTTATTTAATTTGTTCCGTCTGTGGTGGTTTGTATCTCAATGACATCATCACCGCAATTTGTCTCTCCGCCTTTTAGAAGAAGTCTGTTAAAGTTTGAAACTAAACTGTTTAACTGCTGTATTCATATATTATATTATTCAAATATTACTTCTATTTCAATTTTGTTTGTATGTGTTCTGAAATAATTAAACCGTAATGTTGTGTATTTTTAAATAACAAGTTTGTAAGAGATGGCATCAATTGTATCAATTTTAGAGCTTCATGTCATCATTTTTAACTGCATTTAAGACCAAAAATCAGATTAATGAACTTACTGGAGACTAAATCCTTGATAGTAAGGCTCCTGATTCCAATGAACCTAAATGTGCATGCTATTTCAGCAATACGTTATTTCTGAATGACAAAATCAATAATATTTTTTAATACACTTCCAGAGCCTCCTGTACCATCTCTGCAGCTACTTTCAGAGTGGTCCGACGTGTTCACTTCTGAGCAAGTGGAGTTAAGTTGTAGTGTCACTGGCAGCTCCTTCTGGACCTTCACCTGGTACAGAAATGCAGACCAACTACAAGAGTCAGATCCAAATGTGTCTTTGTCTGCAGAGGGATCAAAGCTTACAATCACAGCAACACACACATATTCTGGAAGTTATTCCTGTAAAGCTCATCACACAGCAAAGAGTGTTACCACTCAAAGTAGTAATTCAGTCAAACTCACAGTTTCTGGTAAGTTTCATAACCCATATTTGAGCTGAATTTCAAGACAGCATGTAATATAAGATAATTAAAATGGTACATTTTTCTTTCTCCTTTCTGATTAGCAAACAAGCCCAAACCCACTTTGAAGCGAATTCCAAACATTGACAAGATGTTCCCTGGAGAGAAAGTCATCTTCACATGCAATGTTGATGTGTCCTCTGGATGGGTTTATCTTTGGTACCATAAGGGAACAGAAATTCCAGCTCATAATAATAGTACTTACACCATAGCACCTATAGATCATCTAAACAGTGGACAATACCACTGCAAAGCCAAGAGAGGCAAAGAGCCCTTCTACACAGAGGAGAGTGACACAACAGCTCTGCAGGTCTCTGGTAAGTTTACCTGAGAACGGTGTCATCACTTTGCCACCAATTAAACCGCTTCATAAATTCTTATATACATGAGCATTTATGCACACGTCTACAGTACTTTCATCTGTGAAAGCGGAAGTTTAAATAACTAATGATGCACTAAACTTCTCTGTTTTCCTGTCTCCCATTCTTTTCTGATGCAGTAAGTCATTTTAATTGGGTTGTATCTTAAATTCCTTCCAAGATATTTAAGATTTCTTTGGTACATGGCTTTTCAGACCCACCCAAACCATCTCTGGAACTGCTGAGTTCCTGGCCCGATGTGTTTGAAAATGAGACGTTGGAGTTCCGTTGTGGAGTCCACAGCACTATCACTGACTGGACGTTCACCTGGTACAGAAATCAAAAAGAGCTCAAGGAGGAGCCAGAGGACGTAAACCTGGAGGCAGATGACTCATTGCTCAATGTCACCGCGGCCACTCAAGCCTATGAAGGAGGCTATGCCTGCAAAGCTCACTTAGAAACAAGGGGAGTCAGCTCTGGATTCAGCAACACAGTCAATGTCAGAGTTTATGGTGAGCTTTCATTAACTTTACATTATTTCAGATTTCTTAAAGAAATGGTTTGGGAAACAAGATAATTAGCTTTTTTGCACATTGATACCGTTCTCATGTCTGTATGCTAAATATGAAGATACCACTAACTGCCAGTTAGCTTAGCACAGCCTTGTTCTGCCCCAAAGCTAACAAAACCTGCCTACTAGCACCTCACAAAACCCAAACTGTAAATGTGTTGTGAACTGCCTTTCTGTTTTAGAAAACATACCAAAACCAACGGTGAAGAAGGTTCCTGGTTTTAACCCGATGTATGTTGGAGAAACCGTGAACTTAGATTGCAACGTAGATGTGTCCTCTGGCTGGACGTATCAGTGGTACAAAGATGGAATTGAGCTCCGTGCCACCAACGAAACCAACAGCATCCATCTTGCTCTTTCTGATCAGGGGACATACTGGTGCAAGGCCACCAGAGGGGAAATCATATCAACAGACTTCAGTGAAGAAATACAACAAGATGTACTTGGTAGGTAAAGACAGCAGAGTCACATTATTGAAAGCATTGGGTTTAATACAATGTGCAATGTTGTAAATATGTAAAATTCTGTCACTAAAGGCTTACAAAACCTCCAGGCTGCTGTTGAATTTAGCGAAACAACATTTTGAGAGCATCCTGCTTCTGTTATTTTGTGCATTTTCTGTTGAAACAGGATGTTGTGGTGTAGCATGATGCAGGGAGGGAAGACTCAGAAGTATGTATATATACATAAAGTACACGAGCAGTGGAATATCACCTTCGGAGAGAAATTATGATTTATGTAAGGGGTGGATTGTTGGCTAACACATTTATACCACCATTAAGAACTACTCCTTTTAAAAGTTCATTTTGTTCACTAACCTGCTGATTATGAGCTCAGTCCAGAGTTTTGTATTTTAAGGCATTTTGTTTTGCAAATGTTAAGAGACTGGTCCTCATGTTAATACTTGATTGAGTCAGTGCTTTTTGTAATTTCTTATCTAAACCATGAAGTTTTAATAATCTAATTAGGTTTTTGATCGACAAGGCCTGCTGGTATGTTACTTGATTTAGTTGTTCAGGCATTTCTCATGAGACAAATTCAATGAGGCTCTGTTTAAAAAAATAGGTTATCTAAATAAGGTTATCTCTAAGGATATGAAAAGTGGCTGATGTGTCTCTCTCTCTCTCTCTTTAGAAATTCCCATTCCATCTTTGACGCTGATCACATCGTGGTTCCATGTGTTCCCCACTGAGAGTGTGAAGTTAAGCTGTGGGATGGACGGCAGCCCGAACTGGATTTACACGTGGTACAAACACGGACGGGAGGTCCAAGCGGATAATGTTGCGCCTGTTGACTCAAATGGAGCCACTCTTTTCATCCGCTCTGCTTCAGCTAAACATGTAGGACAATATAACTGCAAGGGACACCTGAACGACAGGTCTGTCAGAAGCAACTTTAGTTCTGGACTCACTCTCAATGTATATGGTGAGTTTTCTTTTTTACATTTTACATAAAAATACTTATTTTGGCAGCGAATTTTAAATAAAATGAGTTTTCTTCATTTTAGTTACACATTTTCGGGGATGAGGGCAGGGGGTTGGGGTGGGATAAATATCTGTTACAATGCAATGCAATGGCATGTTTTCTGACCCTCAGATGAGAAACCCAGAGTCACACTGACGCAAGATCCAAAGTACAGGGTGATGTACCCTGGAGAGTCAGTCTCCTTTAGCTGTCACATTAATGTCTCTTCTGGATGGGAGTACCTGTGGCTCAAAGATCATAGTGTACTCGCCGAAACTGGAAACAATCACACTATCAAATCTGTTGTGAGAACAAACACCGGAGAATATCAATGCCAAGCTAAAAGAGGAAGCGATACAGTCTTCAGCTCAGACCAGAGTCAGGCTGTGAGACTTATCGTTGAGGGTAAGTTTTTGTTGTCTTCTCGCTAACATTTTTCTGTATGTGTTGAATGTGTTCATCACAGTTTTGATTGTGTTTTTACAGAGCGCCCACAGGCTGATATAATGCAGTGCATCTCTGGTCACTTATGATGCTATTATCTGGCTGGTCAGATGATTTAAGAACAGTTTAATGTTATTGACTGTTAAAGTTCCTTCTTTGTGTCTTTAGGAAACAAGCCTAAGCCCGTATTGACTCAACAGCCAGATGTTGAAGAGGTGTACACTGGAGAGTCAGTGTCTTTCGAATGTAAAGTTGAACGCTCGTCTGGTTGGAGGTATCACTGGTACAAAGATGGAACACAACTTCCGATCAACAGCAGTAGTTTTAACATCCGTGACGCCAATTTATCAAATGGTGGAACTTATAAGTGTATGGCCATAAGAGACAAAACAATGTACAATACACAGCACAGTGATGGACGGGTCTTACGTGTATCTGGTGAGTCAAAGAAAATTACTTTGTGTTGAAGTGTATTACTTTCACCTGTTTCTATGAATTGCATGCTATAAAATGTTAGGAATCAGTTTGGAAGAGGATCAAATTAAGGGTATTTAAAAAAAGCTAATGTGTCTGTTTCTCTCCAGAAATTCCTGTTCCATCTTTAAAGTTAATCACAACGTGGTTGGATGTGTTCCCCACTGAGAGTGTGAAGTTTAGCTGTGGGATGGACGGCACCCCTAGCGCTGACTGGAAATATAAGTGGTTCAAAGATAAACAGCGTGTCAAGGCAGATAGTACGGTATCCTTTGATTCAGATAAAGCTACTCTCTCCATCAGTTCTGCTTCAGCCTCACACCATGGACGATACAGCTGTTCAGGAACATTTAAGAGCCGGCCTGTAACCAGCAACTCCAGTAACGGAGTAACTCTGGATGTTTATGGTGAGGATTTTTTCTTTAACAGAATATTTTTCAATTCATTGTTTTATTTTGGACTGACGAGACTTCTAAATTAAGCAAAAACAGTAATATTAAAGGAATAGAAAATGATTAAATAAATCTTTTCTTTCTTTCCTTTCTTACCAAACTTACCACTCTACTATCTATCCTGCATACAGATTATACTATGACTATACTATGACTTTTTGTCACTTTTTTCCATATGCTATACTATGACTAAAAAAAATTTACATACTATGACTTTTTCCCACAAATTCTGATATGCTTTTAAAGAGATTTTATTATTTTAGTTTTAATTAATCAGGCCGTAATTTACAGTGATTTTAAAACAACTCATGATTATTATTAGGTACGGTTTGGTTCCCACATATACCTGTCAAAATTAAATAAAATGCAAACACAAAAACAAGAAAACAATGATTCATTGATGACAAATAATCCATCTTCCGCCAAGCACACAGTTCTTCAGTGACCTTTAGCAGAACAGTTGCCAAGCAATACACAATTACAGCAACACAAACAAGCAGTGCAATGCTTATTATTAACATTTATCTGGATAACACCATTAATTGTGCAATTGTTGAATTAGGGTTCTCATGCCGGTTTAGCCCTGCACATAGGCCAATGTAACTGCTGAAATCATAGATTTCACCTTTACCCTTTTTTCACAGTGGCATAAAATTGAAGGTGAACCTGGTTTGGCTCTATTTTGGGGATCGTTTTAAAATCAATAGCCAGATCTTTCTCGGCAGGACTGAAAACAGTGAACACCAAATAGTCTCTTTCACTTTAAGAAAGGGATTAATCGGCTTAAATTAGTATGTCATCTGCACAACAATGGAAGTTCATGGAGTCTTTCTAATAATATTACCAAATGAAAGCATATATAAATGGTGAATAGAATTGGTCCAAGCACAGAACCTTGTGAAACTCTGTGGTTAACTTTTGCAGGAAATGGTGTTGAATGCAGCACTAACAAGACAAGTGCAGAGACAAGTTCTTTGTCTACTACAATTAGAAGGTCAAATCCAAAGGTTCTGCAAAAATGTCATATAATGTCATATAAAGTATGTTATAAGAAACTGCGAAAAATTCATAGTATTTATGTAATATAACAAATTATAAAAAAGTCATAATAGAATATTTATACCATACCACAACTGTTTTTATGACGTACTATACTATAATATATAAAAATGACATAAAAAGTCATAAAAAGTAATAGTTTACAGAATATCATAATACATATCATATATCATTGTGTAGTATATCATCAAAACAAGTTATCATGTAATGTCATGAAAAAGTCATAGTATATTTATGATATACACATTTGTCAGGAAGTTATAAAATAGTATGCCATAAAAAAGTCATGAAAAAAGTCATCGTATTAATGTCATAAAAAAAGAAATAGATTGCAAGATTGTCTTTCTAGCTCTTGATAAACATTGCATTGGGTTACTTACTTATTACTTATTCATTATCTTGTGCTTTGTTCCCATGCCGTCCATCTGAATTATGTTGCATTGATACAGTGGTTCAAGGGGCTACCACAAACTGAGACTGTTTAGTTGTGTTATCCTTCAATCAATGTATAGTAAAAGTGATGTGACTGGTTAGAACGCAGATAACAGATAACAATGTCATGGCTGCAGCTTCATTTTCTTCTTTGGGAGGAATTCTGCTAAAGCAGCATATCAAAAAAAGTAACTTAAAGCAGCCAGTTAAAGGCCAAGCTGCTCCTTATTCTGGGTTGTGACATACATTAAAATGCTGTCATACTTATAGCAATGGCATTATTTTCCCACAGATACAAAACCCAGAGTCACACTGATGCAGAACCCCATACACAACGTGATGCATACTGAAGATTCAGTCTCCTTTAGCTGTCACATTAATGTCTCTTCTGGATGGGAGTACCTGTGGTACAAAGATGGTAGTGTATTCGCCAAAACTGGAAACAATCACACTCATCACATCAAATCTGTTGTGACAACAAACACCGGAGAATATCAATGCGAAGCTAAAAGAGGAAGCGATACAGTCTTCAGCTCAGCAGTCTTCATCTCATACAAGAGTCAGGCTGTGAGACTTATTGTTGAGGGTAAGTTTTTGTTGTCTTCTCGCTAACATTTTTCTGTATGTGTTGAATGTGTTCATCACAGTTTTGATTGTGTTTTTACAGAGCGCCCACAGGCTGATATAATCCTGTTAACTGGCTGGTCCGAGGTCTTCTCCACTGACAGCTTGGTGCTCAGATGTGGGGTGCACGAAATTCAGAACATGTGTAACTACACATGGTAATACACTTCAAAAATACCAGTTCATACTATAGAGTAACATTCTCTAAATGCATTCATGTGTGCACTGTGTGGATTCTTACCTTCTCACAGGTTCAAAGAGGGGCAACCAATCAGTCTTCCGCCCTCTGAGAAGCATGCAGTCACACCCCAGAATGACCCTGAGCAGAGCCTGTACACCTGCCAGGGCATTTGTACCGGTAGACCATCTTATTCAAGAAAAAGTGACTCTTTCAAGACTAAGAACCTTCGTGAGTATAACTGTAGCTTGGAAGTTATGAGTTTTTACCCTGCAAATATTCTGTCTCACTTACATTCTCTGTTTCGTTTTTTTTTTCCTTCAGTTTTGAAGAGGAGGGTGCTTCTTTCCATCTCTGGCTGTCTCTTCTTCGGCATCATTGCCGTCTTCCTTGGATGCATCATCCTCAGAGTCGTTCGCAAACCAGGTTTTGCTTTATTTTTTGACGCTTTTTGAGTGCATGGATTTTGAAAATCGTATGATGATAGAATAGAATTATCACGCAAATCTGCAGCTACCCTCAGCTTTATGGAGCATTTGAAGCGAGTTCAGCTCATTGTTGATCTCTCCGGCCCACAACGTTACTGTTTTGGTTCACTCTCACCGCTCTCATAGCGTCGTTTTCGGGAGGCTTCTTAAAACCCACAGTAGTGGTCAGCACCAAATGTCAGACCGACACGGTTAGCGACTGGCTGGTGAACAAGTGGAGCATTTATCAACTAAAGAGCAGATATTTCCTTGAGGAGTTAGTGGACACCAAAAACAGAGAGACTAAAAAAAGAGTGAAAAGAAAGGCAATACAATAAAAAGTTGATGAAATGTCTTACCTTGTTTCAGCTGAGTGTTATTGCAGGTTTAAATGTGACATTTATAATATATTATATTACATTCATTATATATATTTCATCTCAAATGAACAAACATTTGTTTTTTTACAACATAGCTTTTGATTTTGAAGAGAAGCCAGAGGAGGCCGACCTGTTTCTCACCATGGCTCAGCTAAAGGACCGTGATGGTATGTTGACACCAGCTCTCATGGCTTGTGGTTTTGGTAGCAGTTACAGCCCCACCAGCGGCTCATTTCCGTGCTATTTTAGAAATTACCATTTGTGAAACTACCTACTGACATTTTCAAGTTCGAGTCTGACTTTCTTAGTTTGCCTATAGCCGTTGGTGCTCTTTGTGTGAAAGTTCCTTCCTCCCTCCTGCAGATGCACCCTGTCCAATGGTTGAGTACATCACCGATGCAGAACTGAATGCTTCATCTAAAGGTAAAGGACCCACAGATGAGTAAAGCAGGTTATACAAAAGCTGTATTAATATGCAAATGTTTTGAAAGTTGACTGACATGATCCCTTTATTTTTTTATTGTAATTTGACCTACAGAAGCTGACGACAATGGCACAATTTGCAGTGAAACAACACCGTTACCAATAACCAAGGTGGAGGACCAAGGTAATGACGTCAAATTTAAAGATGCACTTTTCAGAGTAAATATTGTCTCTGTGATGAAAGGCGCTGTGCCAAATATTTTTTTAACAGACACAATGTATTTATTTTCCTTCCTTCCAACAGAAGAGAACGGCGGGCTGGTTTCCTTTAAACAATGAGTCACTTAAGCTCTATTTGCACCAGTTTAGCAGGTCCTTAATAATACGTCTACAGTATGATTCAGCCCTGTGAGGCTTTAATGGACATTTGGATGTACTAAAACTGGAGAGAGAATCTTACTATTGTGCGATGCTTACCAATAGCAGGGCAGCAAATTCAAAGTTTTGACTCGTCTGTGGTGATAGATAAAAGTAAATTCATTAACATACGTCCTCTGGGGACTGTAAATGTTCGTACCAAATTTAATGGGAAATAAAACAGTTGACAGTTGGTAGCATAATACTGTTAGAATTGTACATATTTTAAATCTCATGATGTAAATGTTAAGGGCACAGTTAAAATACGAAACATTATTTATGTGATTAAGAATCAATCATATACTTTGTTAGCTTCTTTTGTTTTGTTTCTCAATTATTATAAGCATTGTACATATCTGTATGTGTTGATCTGCAGGAGAATTTATCAATATGCCTTTAGTTACAACACCCGGGGCCAGATGTATAAACGACGTGTACTCACAAAAAACAATGTACGTCTTTTCCCACACATTGTTTACATTTTAATGATTGTGTTATCATTTTGTGGTCGACACAGCCTTCTGTAAAACTTCAATCAAAGGTGCATTTATAAACCTAATTTGAAACTATTAATGAGTTATTATGATCTTTTGATGTTATCCTAAATAATGAAGCACTTTGTTAAGTCTGTGTCAAAATGAGCGCTATCAATTAGTCATTAATCATAATCTTTGACGTTGATAATGATGATTGAGAAATGACTGTGATGATGATTTACAGGCGCATGTAATGAATTAGTGGTTTGAGTGCTATAAATATAGCCACAGCCCTGAGTAAGGTCACGTTAATAACAGCTGTTGTTGTACTGTTGGAGAATAGAGCAGATGCTCTTTTTCTTTGCCATTCTTTTCACTTACTGATGTCCAACAAGTGGTGGAGCAGGCAGAAGTCTCGTCATGCCAACGATTGTTTAAGGGTGTTTCTACATCCATTAATGGGAATTGATAAGAGGCTCATGCATGTGCACACAGTTCCTTTATGACTGAGACTTATAAACGGAGTCAACCAAACGAAAAGAATGCATATGCATATTTCTGTCTTTGTGTGTACTATTAGTCGTGGATTTTATGCATCTGGCCCCAGTGGTGAGTAAATGTAAGTTAGTCTTCTCCAAAGCTTATATAACATCAAAGGTTTCAGCGATGAATGTTATTGCTTTTTTCTTCTAAATGATTATATTTATCTACAGTACGTGATGCTACATATTGCCATTCAAGCATTTTGTGTCTCAATTAATCACAATAAAAAATACAAAATGATGCCATGAGTGTTCATTCTAGCTAATACTGATCTGCACCTTCAAAAGTGACTACAAGAAACACAAGTTCAACCGATGTGGTTTTAACAAATAGGCCGATTTGTGGTTCAGTCAATGGGTAGATCTTGTCCATCATGTGCACCTACAGCAAAAGACAACCGGGAAAGACGGTCATTATCCAGACAAACCTTAAAATCCAACTTTGTTTTTGTTTTTTTTACCCAAAAGAAGTATAAAAGCTGTATAGAACACACACAATACTTACCAACTCACTACTACTTAAGGATATCAGCCAGTTTCTCTACATAGTAGTCGTAGTTCTCCTGACAATCCTCCCAGGGTGCAAAGCTCTCGTCCTCCTTCTCTACATACGTTTCCCAAACATGTGTGAAGTCAGACGGCTTCATCATCCGCAGTTTGCAACCGGCGCTCACCAAAGCCCGGAGCCCTTCTACTATCTCCGGCTCCTCCCACTCAAAGAGCCGGGAGCAGAAAATGCAGAGACGGACCTTCTTGCGCTGCTGGAGGATGTTGGCCAACTTGGCTGTGCAAACCACACAGGGACTGGATGAAATATACCATGTGACTTCATACTCTTGGGAAGCATTAGGGAGCACCTGGAAAGGAAAGAGTGGGGATTAATAGAGGCATAAAGGCGAACAAAATATATTACATATAACATTATCACAGGAGAAATTGTTGCAAACCAATGGAAATCAGACCTCCATTGGGGTTCACACATGTGTTACATGATACAAAAGTAAGAAAGATGTGCGTGTGAGCGTTCAATACCTGTTGAAAGAAGGCCTCTTCAGCATGAGCTGTGGCATGTTCATCCTCCATATAACCTTTCAGAGGCTCTGTGCCGCCTCCTGGTGTATCAACCCTGAAACACAGCAGGGTCTTGTTCCTTCCCGAAGAGTACTCCACGTTCCTGAACTGAAACTTGAAGTAGAACGGGCTCATCTGTTCCCTAGTGGAGATTGAAAGGAAGAGCTTCCATAACTCTGTTGCAAAGCTTCATAAAACACAGCACTGACTGTCACCACTGGGGCTTTTTAGTGCATGATGGTTGAATTAGCAAGAGAGCAAAAAACACATTCCGTATGATTTATCTATCAGCAGTGCTTTCAAAGTTATTTGTAACCTTTAATCGTTGTGCATGACATTGTAACTGACATTCAATTCCTCGCCTAACACGGAGCACTTTTTATAATGAATTTGTCAACCATCCAAGACACAAAAAAAGAGTGATGATAGGGAGTCTTCAAAATAGACTATGGTGACACAGCGAGTAGAATATAAATGAGGCTACCGCTGAGTAAACTGATGTTTCTATAAATACTTTTGGCTTTCACGTAATCCGATGATCTGTAGATGTGCCAGGCCCTTCATGAGTCAACTGTACAAGAAACATACCCGTCATGTCTTTCTTTTTTTGATCCATTGTTGTGCTGCGTGTGAAAAGCTAGATGGATTTCACAATTAGATCTCATATCAAACAGCTAATACTCAAAGGACAGAAACTGGGGAACAGATGGTAAGTGGAGTGATAAAAAGTGGGGGCTCTGTGACTCATCGCTATTCTTACCGCTGGGTTAGTAAGGACAGGATTAGGGCAAGTCAATATTGTCCCTCCTCACTGAAATCAACTATTAAGTGTTTGGAACAATATCACTTACAGAAAGACATGAAAACCTACTTTATATAAAAAAAGAAAGCACAAAATAACCACAAAAGTGGATTGTAAAAGAGCAAAACAGGTGTGCAATTGATGTGGCTAATTCTTGTGGTGTATGTATTAAATCTTACTCACCCAGTTACAATCTCAAACGGTGGCAGTTCAATGGGCTGAAACTCTCCATTTTCCTCAGTGTTTGCTGCCTCTGTTTCCATTGCGCCTCCACTTTCCTCAGTGCTTGTTGCCTCAGCTCCCGTTGCGCCTCCACTTTTCCCATTCGTCTTCTCTTCATCGGTCTTGGGCTGCTCGGGGGTCTTCTCCGGCTTTTTCAAAGGTTTGGCAGACTTATTGACGTTTTTTTCCTTCCCCTTATCGTTTTCTTTCTCCTTCTCGTCATTCGTTTTGTTTTCCGACTTCTTCTCTTTCCTCTTAACAGTGACCCGGCTGTTTCTGTCGGCCATGATTTTGAGTAAGTGGGTAAGAGGCTTCGATAAAGAGAGGGAGGGAGAACGAGAAAGAGAGATAGCTCAGGGCAAGTAGAGTGATAACCCTAGTGCACTTACAGAAATAGATCCTATTGTGTGCCATGCTTTGAGTCACAACATGTGCATGTCTGGCCGGGGCCGGGGTAGGTTAACACACTCCCCCTCTTTCCATGACCTGGTTGTCAAAAGGCCAAAGGACAACACAAGAGTGATGTTTTGCATGATGGAATTAGGGGCAAAATTGAACATATCTCTAACACACTTTATGCTCAATTAAGAAAGAAAACTAACATATTCTGTGTATAAATGCACAACCTCAAACAACCTCGAACAAAAGTGGCGTCTCATTAATCCAAAAGGCTTTAACTGTCAACAGGCCAGCAGCAGGCAGGTTATTAATAACGCTGCTTGGTTGCGTTTGTCTGTCTGTGTGTACAGGGTAACCAGGGGTCTCTTGATACTGAATAGCACTCTAGTTTGTGCCAACTCCAAAGTCCTGCAACCCGTTAGATGTAAGCAGTAAACAAAGGCCAGCAAGTGGGGGAGGAAGCGGTACATACTAATACACACACAAACACCAATGTGTAAATATACGTCTCCGTGCTTTGAATAAGAGTGCGAGAGTGTGGCTTAGTGTGCCTGAGAACAATCAATCTATGAAATCACCCTGCATCAATATCGTCCTCTGCTGGGGCCATTGTGTGGGGGAGGGGGAGATTTGGTTTTTTGTAAGAGCGTGTGTATATTTGTATCCGTGTGTGTCTATGTGCAGACAGAAAATGGCTTTCTGCACTGCAGATGTAATAACTTGGAGGCATCAGGGAGAGGGCGGAGGGGAGGGGGGCAGTTCAATTACAATCTCCTTTCCTTCCTCAGTCTCACTCTCTGCCAAGTAATTCATTTCAGAGGCAATTACCAATAGGGCCGCATGCCCAGGCTGCTCAACTAACTCAAATGGATGAGCTGTCACAGCTGGGGGGGGGGGGGGGGGGGGGAGAGACACTTCAAGCTGCTCCACATACACTCACAAACAACACCACCACCACCCATGGGGATGAGCAGAAAAAAAACTCTTTTCAAAGTTAAACACACCGACACATCCACACTGATATCTACCATCACATCTAAATCCACAGGGACATCCTGCAGTGATAATAATCATTAACATCACAGCAGTCTTTGATAATCATGATCTATGAGGGAAATCTCATTGTATCTCACACAGATATTAACACACTTCATCAGAAGTGGTTTTCAACGTGATCAAAAACAGCAACACTGAGATGAATCTGTTTTGAAGTCTGTGAAGAAGAGGTGTAATCATTGTGACAGTCCTTATAATAACATCAATTACAATTCCTTCACAGCCACTCATCTTCAAATTGATTTTTATCACAAAACAGTCAATGCATTTAGTGCCTTCTGATGTAGCATTAGAGAACAGTTGCATGTGGTGGCTACATTTACGTTTTCCTGCCATTTATTTCTAAGGACTTTAGTAATAAGGTTTTGTGGGTCGAGCTGGATTTGAGAAAAGAACCGTGTAGGATGCGACTGCTGACGCCCGCTGACTCAAATTTAACTGTAATGGAATTACATGCAATTACCCGGCCTGCCTCCCCACTGGCCAAGCCAAGAGCAACAGAGAGCCTGAATAAACGCACACTGCAGTGTCCACAGTTTCTCCTGCAAAGTGGTGCCCTGCAAAGTGGTTTCAAAATATTTCAGTGAGGTGAGACAAAGCAAATGCCAATGTTATGCCACATGCACACATCCTCTGCTAGCTTTCCGGGGCAGAAGCAGGGTCAAACCAATTGCATTTCCTAAAAGTTCAGAAGTAGAATTGGACATTGATTGAAAAAGTAAAAACTACTAATGAATAAAATGAAATTGACCTCCACTTTGACAGGGCACACATGGAGTTATAAAGGACTGGCAGAGGAAAATATACATGAATTAGGGTCAAAAACTATTTTTATATATGACGCAGATTTGAGCTTTTCTCCATTGGCACAAACAAAAAAAGGTGCGCAACATATATGCATGAGTGCACCTCTGCTTTAGCAAGTGAAACTCTTTTATTATGATGTCCCAGCGACGAGGCATACATACAGAAAGAGAAAAGAATAAGTGGATGATGCACTGATATATTGTTTAGCAGCCGATGCCTTCCTTCAAAAACAACATCCAATGAATTAGTCATAACCTCTAGGGTTATTGTATATCAGTTAGAATAAATCAGATGCTACAGTATGCAATAATTGACCATTTAGTTACTGTCAATGCACAGACACAAGCTCAGTTTGGGAGGTATAGAGAGTAGGGTCCTTGTGGTGTCGCGGTTATCTGAAGACCCTGACCAGGTAAAATAATGTCAAAGTAAATGCTTTAGTATCGATCGGCTTCTAGTCCCCTCGGTCCACAGAATGTAGTATGATAGCCCGTATTCAGGCTACACGGTAAACAGACAGCAATCCACACCTACTGCAGTCTGGAAAAGCCTTCTTAAGAAGGGGAACTGAGTCGCGGCAATTCTAGGTAATTCATTGGATCTCACTTTAAATGATGTATAGCACGAGTACTATGTTATGTTGCTAGCCGAGTTTCCTCAGAGAGGAAAAGAGGTTAGTATCCAAGAAGTAACATTTCTGCAGGTATAAAGCCTTTAGTTGCTACTCAGGTAAAAGAAATGCTTGACTCCTAGCTTTAAGTCCATAATAATCTGTAGTTCGCTTTGAGGTAGATGAGCGTCTCCAGGTTTTTTGGCAAGACGCGGCCTCTCTCTGGCCGCAGACAGCGCTCTGCAGTAGTAAAAATGCTCTCGACTACAGTGCCACAAGCAGGTATGGTAAACGCCCTCTTGGCCACCTGAGCAAGCAGAGGAAAGTCAATCGCTTTACGCTGCCAGTAATGCAAAGCCTCCTCGTCTGTGGGTTCCTCTCGTAGGTAGACGGCCAACTCCTGCTCCAGGCTCTTGGCCTGTGTTGTGGGTCTCTGCTTGATGAAAGAGAACAGCTTGCAGGGCCGGGAAAGCGAGGAGGCCGGTGATGGAGCTGGGGCAGGAGGGGTCTGGGATTGAGGATGTATGTTTGTGTTGAGGTCTATGGGGCTGGAGGCTGTGGAATGTTTGGACAACTCCTCTAGGAGAACTTGTCTGTGCCAGTCAGGGTTGCTGCTCCAAGTGAGCTTGAACTGGGGGTCCAGAGTGGTGGCAGTGATGTAGAGAGGGTCCTCCAGGACAGGCGCCAGCCGACGCTCTACAGCCTGGCTGAGGCCCACCAGGAGAGAGGGGCAGTGGGGGGTTGAGGTCTCAGAGAGATGCTTACGAAGGCCGAGAACACAAGGCAGAGCCAGGCTGATGGACACGTGTCTGTCTGTCTGTATGTCTGCCTGTCTGTCCCCTTGCACCATGTCCCAGGCCTCAGTGAAGGGCTCCAAAGTGTCAGTCAGCTCCCTCAGCAGGCCCCTCTCTGAATCACCCAGCACCACCACCCCCGGACCACTCACCTCCTCCAAGAACTCCACCGAGTCCAGCAGCCGACGAAGCACCTGCGTCGAAAAATGAAACAAAAGAATGAACTATACTATTTAAAACTATGGAAACATACATAGAAAAGCTAGCATTTCTCAGTGTCATATTAAAAATATTGCTAAAATAGCCACATAATCAGGCTATGAAATCAATGTTATTATGGACACATACTGCATACTGGTGACACTATATCATCTCTCTTTTTAGCATTTATAAAGGAGTACAAACAACTAAAAACCTATTTACACATCGTAATGTATTTGGAAGCAGATATTGGGACGGTTTAAGAGTTTATTATGTATTTGTCACTATAAGTCCTCATGGGAAACAACCATAATACAATATAACATGGCTTTAATCATAAAATATGATGATGAACTGTTGACATGCATTAGAAAAAGACTTAGAATGTCCTTTTACTGTATCTGTTCACAACCACATTATGGTGTGTTGTGTATTAAGTGATGTATCACGAAGTATGGGAGAATAATGTAAAGCTCTGCTTGTATACTATGCATACCTTAAGCTGAGCAGCCCAGTCTATTGCTACAGGGGGGGTATTTCCTGGTGCCCTCATGCTCAACCCAGGACCATCAAACACCTGGCTAAGTTTCTCAGGTGGGACAGCAGAGGTAATGTAGTTGTAGAAACAGGCAGCCTTGGCCAGTGTGGAAGTGACCTGTGGACAGGAGCGTAACCCCTCTCTGACACACTGTTCAAGAGAGCGAGAGAAACAGTCCACACGACAAACACCCAGACCCTGTTCCCACAAGTCCTCCCACTCTCCATCCTCTTCTCCATCACCGTGGCCATTCCTGATCCCTCCCTCCACATTGTTACCATTGTCCACTTCTTCCCCATCGTCTTCATCTTGCCCGTTAGCGAGAGAAGGCTCAACCAGGAAACCGGGAAGACAACACGGCTTTGCTGTTGTTGTCGCTGCTAGGAAATGGTCCGCAACCACACGAAATGCTCTCCCCGACACGCCATGAGAGTGACATACTTCATCAAAATCGGAAAGCACACGATTCCCAGAGCTGCCTCCAGTCAGGGGAAGGCACGCCAGGAGAGCTGAGCGCATCTGCCAATCAGATGTGAGAAAATGACAGGTGACACCGACGTACCTACACACACACAGAGAGAGAGAGAGAGACACACACACAGACAGACAAAGACATCAGTTAGAGAATCAAACCAAGAGGGAATCATGTTGTTTTTGGTTGATTTTACCTCCTTACCCTGAAGTGGCTCCACTTAAGCCCCTCCAGAGATCCAGGCTGAGACTGAGGGCGTGCACTGAGGCCAGTGCCTGACGGGTTGCCAGCTGTGCCTGGTAGACGTAGGCGGGGAGGAGCTGGCTCTGGATGTAGTGCTGTGGCTCAGGAGTGTAACGGGGCTCCAGGAGCTGAAGCAGCTCTCTGAAGCCTTGATTTTCCACTATGGATACTGGCTGCAGATCACGCACGATCATCTTAGCTATAGCCTCAGAGATCAGAACCTGTGGTGACAAAACACTTTGTAAAATTACCCTCATCATAGCAAATGGATTCATCGCCCATGCCACAATAAATAATGCAATGCCTATGGGATTTCATAAATAGCAGCTTAGTTATTTGCATGTCAAGCGATGATGGATTATAACACACACCTGGCGTGGGTCATGTCTGTCAAACTTGGTCACCCCTCCGCCAGAGCCTCCTCCTACTCCTCCCTCAAGAGTTCCCATTCCTCCAGCACTTCCTCCTCCTCCTCCTCCTCCTCCACCACCTCCCACTCGAGTACTGATGGGGAGAGTGTAGCGGGTATTCCCTCCATTTGGGGTGAAACTGTGCAGGGAACCAGAGGAGTAACCCTCTCTCTTCATATCCTTCCTTTTCACAAAGTCATCATACATAGCCTGGTGCTTCCGCTGAATGGGAGAGACACAGAGAGGGAGGGGGGGGGGGGGGGGGGGCAGCAGTGTTATTGGTTGGCAGGTAGAACAGTAGATGTATAGCCTACATCTCTACCCCATACTGCCTTCTTTTGACATCTGTGGAAGAGGACACAGTATGGGTAGAGCAGCAACAGAGTGTCTTTACAGTTAGGTTCATATGGCTGACACTGCGTGGTAGCATATACATTAAAAGATACTAGAGCCAGCTGTTTCAGCTGATGTTGCCAGAAACATGGTAAGACGAACAATAAGTACAGGCGATAAAAAAAACATTTTATTTTGAAATGATTACCTTGAGATGCGTTACGAAGTTGGACGTGACACTCCGCTTCGCCTGGATCCTCGTACCACACGCCTTGCAGTTGGACTCGATTTTGCCATTTTCACCTTCAAACACAATATTAAAGTAATCCAGAATAGACACCTTCGAAACTGACGCCATTGGAGCACACAGCTGCTCTGCTCCGAAGTCAAATCAACTTGCGATCAAGGAAAAATCCCGAGTCTGAGGTATGAATCTCACCTCGCCGCTGATCATGAGCGCAGGCCAGCGTGTTTACTTTTCTATCCCTGCTCACACATTAAAAAAAAAAAAAAAAAAATGTTGATGCCAGTTGCGCAGACAAAAGAAAATGTAATTTCAGGCAGGAGTTGCGTGGCTTGCACGTCCGAAATCGGCCACAATCTGACTACACAGGCTGCTGTGGATGTCTGGAAACAGAAATACTTATTATAGTGAAGCTACATCCGTCGTTTCTGCGCTCCCATCCGTCGTTAGGACGCAAGTGAAGAGGAGGCAGCGCGCGGTGCTTCATGGAGGCACATAGCCAGTGGTATAATTGGAGCAGGAAGTAGCTACACACAATAACGGGAGGATCGTTTCCCGTGTCGGCAGCTCTCGGTAATGTTCGGCTGTCCCCAGACAAGAGGGAGACGTTATCCTCTGATATAATATTTGCAATACGAAATTAAATTCAGATTGGATTTCTGTATTGACAATCAAATTAAATTAAAAAATGTAATTAAAAATTCAACTGAATTGCATAATTTTTTATAATAATGAATTAGGGGAAAAGGAAACACAAATATAACATTAAAGACAATTTGGTGCCGCTTGCTAAAAAGGGATAAGAAATAAGGCGTTTACCATACAATCAGTTATGAGCAATTTAATTGATTCTGCAGCACTATTCAAAAACAATAACACAACGTGAACAAAACGCAATAAAACTCAAAGAACAAACAGAGAGGAATACAATCAACAGGCAGAAACAAACTAACTTTTAAGAATCTATTATTTATTTATAATCTGAAATTATTGTTATGCTGATAAATATGTTTTCTGGGAAATGGCTGATCTGGACCACAGTATATTTATTAAGTAGTTATTAAGGATTCATTAATGGATTACCAAAAACATTTCACTGCATCACTATCAAATTAAATATACTGTATATATATATATATTTAACACCCTTCAAAGGATATTTCACAATCTGGCAACCGACAACTGGTTCTTCTTAATTTCACAAAATGTATCTGTTAAGTATTAGTAAATTATGAGATGGTCAAAACGCACAGGATCAAACATAATATATTACTATTTACACATCGAGTCATTACAGAATCCTCTGAAATCTCCACTTCATAATTCACCGGGAAGATCGCTGTTGAACATAATTGGCCCTTAAGCATTAGAGTTATTTAGTCTGCCACCCTGTCCAACTTTGCTGAAGTTTCCTCCAGAAGAATGTGTTTGTCCTTCATGCTGTGCTTCAGCTCCTGTCTGGTGTTCAAAACGGCAGTCTGAAGGGTTGCAATCTCAGCTGACAGCTCTATAACTGTAATATGACAGAAACAGAGGAGAGTAGATGAAGGATGATGACAAAGGAGTTGGCAGTAGTACACTAACAACTGTGTCAGAGGTTTCATCTCGCACACATGCATAAAGAGACTTATCACCAATACAATTACAATGTTCTCCCTATATGGCTAATTAGGAGAGTTCATTCATCAATGTTATTTAATTTGTTTTAAAGAATAAAGAACATTTTAAAATGTCACATTTCCAAGTTCAGACTTTGATTTAAATGACTTAATCTCTGGCAACAGGACAATAAATCTTTCATTTCTCTACCCTTTATCCAAATGTATTCACCCATCCATACTAATATAGCATTGAGGCTATTGTTGTGAGTATACACATGCACTTATGCATACATAATATTCCTACGTGTTGAATATGAACAAGAACCCAATGTGGCCCTGAGAACTCATGCACTGCATCTCAGAATTCAAACAGGCAAATGACGAAAGCATCTTCACACAAACTGTGTGTAGCGTAACAAAAGATGCTACAAATATATGCTAGGTTAGTCTTTAACCAAGGCAAACTAATACACTGTATTTTGTAAATATTTCATATCTAGATTCTGCAGTCATTGTTAAAATAAACTGGTACAAACTGTTAGCTCATTACCTCACTAAATAACATTATTCACAGGGAATCAACATAAGTGTGTTTCTGTATCTGCAATGCGTTTTGTAATCTACAGCCTAAGTGTTTTCAGATTGCAGAATGTGCATCACAGTTTGCCTGTTTTATTTCTTTGCAGCCTTTTTGTAAATGTTCCATATACATTTTGTTGAATTGGTGAAGCATGTGTTTTCTTAAGTTGTAATACGTGGAGTTCTAAGAGCCGCCCTCAAGAGTCTCAGGAAAAATAACTAGATATAAGTATTGTTGTTTTGGTTCATTTCATTTTGATATGTACACACTAGATACTGAAAGCAATATTTAGTGTGTACTGTACGTATCAAATCAAAATGATGACCTAATCTTTGCTATATTCTAAAGAAATCACATTAGCAGAGCAAATGCTTGACTGCTTCAAATCAAAGTGTATAATCTTCTGGGAATGTAACATCATACCTTGCTTAAATGACGACTGTGCATGTTTGAGAGATTGCGGCACCAAAATCCCAAACCATTTCAGTGGATCTTGCTGAGGATTCTGGTCGCTTCTTCTTACTGGAGTTACTTCAGGAGTCTTCTCACTGCTTGTTTCCTCACTTGTCTCTTTCTCCGTCATATCCTTTTTTGGTTTGATTCTTCTCCTGACACCTGTGAAACCACATCATTTAATGAATCAAAAATGTATTTTGTACAACATTTATTTTTCTATCACCACATGGCCTATGACAGACTCACCTTCTTCTTGAGGTCCAATATCCTCTATTGACCCGTTATCTTTTCCAACCTCATTACAACACTTTTGTTTCACCCGTTCTGTGCAGAAATCCACCTCACCACTGCCCAGGGTTCTGTAACACATAAATAAAATGCACACATATTAATAGTTATTCAATTCCAGTGAACAAAAAATGTATTGGGAGCATTCATTTCTGTGAAACATGACAAATTCCTCACTTGGCATGAACACAGACCAGTGGCTCTATCTCACTCGCATACTGAAGTGGAGAGACGCGTTTGTTTCCCATCGAATATCTAGCCTTGGACATAGAAAACCATCCCTGTGGGGAACATGAAATATAACTTAATGGTAAGTATAGGGAAACAGGATCCAGGATAAAATAATAGCATTCAATAAAAATAGTTATGTGTACATGCACTTACATTTGACGACATGAATTTGAAAAACAACTTAGGCAGGGTTGATGCTGGTTGTTACAGGAATCATTTTACTGTAAAGTATACATGACAGTAGGGCTGCAGCTAACAGTTTTTCTTTTTTCTTCAGCATTATTATCACACACTTATTCTCTCAATTACTCAGGCAATCGTTTGGTAGGTAAAATTAAAAAATATTGTGCATCAGAATTTCCCAGAGCCCAAGCTGAAATAGTATTTCTTTAGTCTTTTGAACAGATATTCAGTTTGCTACATTAGTAGAATGGAAAAACCAGCAGGAGGCTAAAGCTAGTATTTTTTGGAACACTTCATACATTAGCAAAGATTGCTGTTTTGGCTTGATTTCAAAGGGCTACACGTCCATAAACACACACATTTAGACGAAGATAGGCTGGATGTCTGACAGTGGGAAGCTTGATGAAAGGACATTACAAGCAAACTCTTGCTCCACGGTTTTCTGTGTGCTAGGCTAACGTTACCTGCTCTATGAGAGAGTTGAGAGTGGCTCGTTTCTCCTCTAGTAACTCAAGCTGGTCCATGAAACGGAGCAGCTTTTCGTCCAGTAACATGGAAGATTCCTCCAATTCGGACACACCCATGTCGACTTGTTGTAGTAACTCAAGTACTTTCTCAAACAGTCTTTACTGCCGTCGCTTCCACTAGAAATCAGTCGTTCAAAGAGGCTGCGTTGACCCGAGACGTCTACCGCTTCCGTGTAGCGTCATGTGACATACAGCGTCACGTGATACAGATCACATGCCCATAGAAGTATACACAACGCAGTAAAACAACGAAATCATGTAACCTTATCAGTTTTGAACAGATTTGAAGGTATAGCATTACAACATTTGAAGGAATGTCTTAATATGTTCAAGACAACCAGCAATATTAATAACAAAGCCAGCTATTATATGGCGTAAACGACGTATCGTTACATGACAGAAAAACAGGTCATATAACAGTCTGACTGTCATCGCTAGTTATTATCAACTAAGGCTTGTAACGCTATTAGCAAAATGTTGTTAAAAGAAGAACAAAATCTCTGTTCCCATACCGGGAGTCGAACCCGGGCCGCCTGGGTGAAAACCAGGAATCCTAACCGCTAGACCATATGGGAAGACACTCTAATATACCACCTTTTCTTTTTAAATTTCTGGTTTAACTGACGGCAAAGAATCAGTCTGTTTTTGTGACGTGAGATGTCATGCCACCACACCTAGAGCTGGAATGTAGGCTAAAAACTAAATAATATTGACTGCAACTAGTTGTACGAAAGTTTCACAACAGTTTAACAAACTCTGTCGTCTGTCTCGTGGAATCTGAAGAGCGCTAGTTGAAACATTAAGTATTTCGGCTAACTAACGGATGGATGACTATGGGGGACGAAAAATGTCTTAAGTATAAATAAATAAATGCTGAAATAAATACAGAAATATTTAATAAAATAATAATACTGAAATAAATCAACGTCCAGCAACAGCATTGGCCCCAGCATCTTAAAGCCCATTACGCAGCCAGACACCACAACTCCCCGTAGCTCGCCGTGATCGTATAGTGGTTAGTACTCTGCGTTGTGGCCGCAGCAACCCCGGTTCGAATCCGGGTCACGGCAGGGTTAATTCCCTGACACGGCTTGGGAGGACAACTTTTTTGAAACTTCAACCCAGCATGTCCATTACAGCAAAGGTACAGCGACCGATTCGCGTAAAGTTGCTAGAATATAACTGGAAATTACAATAAACAAATGCAGAGTTTACAATTCAGCAAATGCCACAACAGTTGATATTTTCGATCATTTCTCACTTCTTGCCTGTGTATTTTAATTCGGGGATTTCAGTTTGTTTTCAGGCTGTTTAGACAATTTGAATTGAGCAGACCTCTCATGAATGCTGCTTTTACTCATTTCCGCAAAGTGCTCTGTAGTCTTGAACAGCCACGTCAAAGTGAAAGGTCGTAGATAGAAATAGTTTACTGCAAAGACACTCATTTTCAAATGCAACACAGTTGTTAGTTTGTACCTTTGTCACAAAGAGATGGGCTGGTACTGTGGAGTAAACGACGCATTTTATTGGTCGTGGCAAACGACAACGTCCATGTTCCGAGATGAAAAGCCAATCAATGGACCAACAGATCGCATGTGCTGCTAGCTCCATGAATACAGCCGTATGATTGGTCTTTGAAATCACAAGTACCCGCCCCCTGCTCGAGTGATTTCCGCTGTTGAGTGTATATGCGCTGACATGTCTTGCACTTAGACAGATTTAGACTGTTGGATCTCCGAGATATTTTTTAATTTATCCAACACTCTATATTCAATACAGAGGTCTGGACACCCATTCTGGTAGTATCACTGGTAAGGTCGAAATACACATGCGTTATTTGTTTTGTCTGCGATTGAGCTCCTTGCCTTTATACAATCTATACTCCAAAAACATAGTTTGTAAATTCGTGAGAAATGAATGACGTTTATAGACTAAGTGCAGTGTAGTAGGCTACAAAGCAGAAAGTGGTCATTTGACAATTAAACGAACTAATGTATGTGCATAATCTTTAATGTCACAATGTTGAAATTAATAAATTTTAAACCTACTGTGGATTAAGTGTTGACCACCCTTTCTTGAAACAGACGATGGATGCCACATCAGCAACTGGAGTTCTTCATCCCTACTGGCCACGGGACCTTTTGATTCCCACCTACGTGGCCAATGACCGATCTATGTCAGAGATTCTGGTGTTCCTGTTTTCTGTGTCTGGGGTGTTTCTGCTTGTGACCTGGCTGATCACCGGACAGAAAGGGACCACCGGCCGGCTGGGGGCTTGGAGGCGTCTGGCTGTGTGCTGGTTCGCCGTTTGTGGGTTCATCCATGGCGTCATAGAGGGGTGGTTCTCACTGTATTATGATATTATTCCAGGAGACCAGAGCTTCCTGTCACAGCTGTGTGAGTACAAACGAGATAAAACAAGTTGAGAAAAGTGTATGAACTGTGATGGCGCAGTCTAAATGAGTCAATACGTTTTACATGTTCTCTCACAGGGAAAGAGTACTCCAAAGGAGACAGTCGATATGTAATGTGAGTTCATCTTTTCATAGAACTACGTTGAACTTTTGTATAAATAAATAAGGAATAAAGCTGTAACTAATTGCCTACATATTTCTAGAGCGGATAACTTCACTGTCTGTATGGAGACTGTAACTGCATGGTTATGGGGACCTTTCAGCTTTTGGGCTGTGTACGCCTTCTTAACTAAGAAGTCCTACAGATTTGTTCTGCAGCTCATCATTTCATTAGGTAAGAAGGTGCAATTACAACAAAACTCATCACTTGACTTTTAAGCAAGTTCTCAGAATCAAAATTGCTTGTTGTTTTCATATTTACATGATGGGTCTTATCACATAATCTGATTCCAGGTCAGCTGTACGGAGCAGTGCTTTACTTCTACACAGAGCACAGAGATGGTTATGCTCACAGTGAGTTGGGACACCCGGTCTACTTCTGGTTCTACTTTGTGTTCATGAACGTGCTGTGGATCATCATACCGCTTGTGCTCATTGTGGATGCATGGAGACAGCTGTCAGCAGCGCAGACACACACGGACAACACGAAGTCTAAGAGGAAGTGACAACCCGAAGAGTATACTGTGGGACTGTAGGACACGTACTACATGAGGCACAAGGGAAAAGACCACTTATAAGCACTACGTTCAAAGATGGAACATCATTTATTAATTATTGTTTGGAGTTGATTAAAGTGTGTCCTGTTGTGCCTGTACTTAGACCTTAATTTTAAAGTGCAATTTGTTCCTTGTGTTTACAACAATAAAGCTTTAATTGTTGTTCAATAATAAAGCTGCGTTTTGTTTGTGGGGACTTGGGGAGAGGAGCAATATCATCTGCATTGTGTAAACATTTTACACAACTTCATGAATGGACTGAACACTGCCTCACTGCATACAGTGCCTCTTTGACATGGAACTTAGTTTTAAGTATTTGTTTTTGTAAAAAAAGTTAAATTAATTTTGATTCTCATGCAAATACAGGTTCCTATATGAAATGTGACCTCGGAGTTTACCCCATCCTAAGCATTTAGTCGGCTGGTGGAAAGTAATTCATGTCATTACGGTCGCGATGCCAGTTGCGACCTTTGAGATAGTTCATAATCTAGCGCCCAATTATCTTTTAATGCTAATGCAGGGCAGACTTTTCGAAACAAATGTGGTCTGTCTTAATACATAAATAATAAGGAAGATGATGCACAACTAAGTTAATGGCTGCTGTATTGTTTTACTAAACGTAAATATAAATAAAACACTGATTGTATTGTATTCAGGTGGCAAAACCCGTAAAGTTTAATTTGGTAAAGTTACGTTTTAGAAATTATGAACTTGAAATGTTAAGAACTACAAACATTAGTTTCCTTCCTTGTAAAGACATAATCATGATGTTTATGTTTGGTTAAAACTAAATGGATCCCTCAGATTCTCATCCGGCCGAAATAGCTCAGTTGGGAGAGCGTTAGACTGAAGATCTAAAGGTCCCTGGTTCGATCCCGGGTTTCGGCACATCTTTTACTCCCCTCCATGTGGACTAATTCCAGTTTTAGATGCCGTGACAAAGCCTGGCACCTTGTGGTCCACTAGAAGAACTGACGGGGTTATTTCATGTATTGCACTCATGGAATACTATGATCTCATTCAACCATCAGACCTGGAAAATCACATTAACTCCTCCAAGATAAGTTTTTGTCATGTGTTTTTTACTTTTAAGTTGCATTCAGGCATACACAAGGAGCAATGGGCATTCACAGATTAATAGCATTACTTTTGAGCTGATGTAGTTGCTGTACATATACTTTAATTAAATGGTGAATCATAGAGAAACCTACCATTCTACAGATAACATCTGATAATAAACGGCAAATATTTCATCATCAGCTGAACATTTTGCTGAGTCTAAGCCCCAACTGTGCATTTGTCTCTTTCTCTTTACTTGCTATGTCTTTAAGTGCCTTCTGAGCAGCAGGTGATTCTGGCTGTAGCTCCAATAGTTTCCTAAATGCCTGCCTGGCCTCCTCCAGCTCATTCAACATCTGGCAGGCTTGGCCCCTCCGGTACCAGGCTTTAGCCCCACCCGGTTCCAGATGAGTAGCTTTAGTCGCACTGGCCTTGGCCCGCTGTGGTTGGTTCAATTTGAGCTGGCACAAGGACATGTTTGAGTGGAGCTCTGCTTTAATGGTTTTGAATTCATTAGCTGAAGGAAGTTGCTGTAGTTGATCACCAGTGTCTGTGTCTCTCTGCTCCTCTGCTTCTTGTCCTTTCTTCTCCACCTCATTAACATGGCCATGGAGAGTGATGAGAAGCTTGAGGGCCCGGCTGTAGCTGTCTGCTGCTCCCCAAACATCCCCGCTCTTGAACCTCACTCCGCCCCTCTCTTTGTGTGACTTCACCCACTGACACTTTTCGACAGGAGACATCTCCCAGGATTCCTTGCCTGGTGTGAAAGCTTTGAGTTCAATCGTGGCACAAAAAGGCAGGTTTTCCTCAGCAGGATGAGGGACAGAGACATCTGGTCCACTTCCCACTGGAGAAATCAGTATCTGGGAAGCAAAACACAATGATGAGAGTGGCTGCGTACATTCACATCTTGCCAATACTATGTGTAACTCTTAAGCCTGCAATCCATATTCAACCAAAAAGGCTTCAGGGAGCACTGGCAAATTGGGACCAAATTGAGATATGAAACATCCAAAATTGTATTTTCAGGCACCTGGTCTGCACCACATCCTTTGCTGTTAACATTAAAATCCCAACAAGGTTTATTTTTAACACCCTTCATATCAAAGCTAAAGAGCTTACTGAAAATACAAAGTACAAAACAACAGTCTCAAAGTATTCAAAAACCCATTCCCACCAGTCCCTTTATTGCAAATATCATATACTCTTTCCATATGTAAAAAAAAAACCTAATGATCATAGTGATGGATATTTGTCAGCTTATACTTTCAATTTGCATAGAATTTGTGTCACTACAATTTGACGAAACAATGACATTGGATTATAATTCCAGTTCTCTTACCTCACACTTCTCTCCCGCCCTCATCCCCTCCACACATGCCTCTGTGATATCGCACTGACCCTCTCCCAGCCTCAATGTAGTCCAGTCACCCAGTGGGACCTGCAGCACAGAGTCCTGGCATCTTGGGAAGGCTGTGGCCTCTGTGACCCATTGGTCAGGTTGGACTGACTGACCCTCATTTCCATTTTTAGATATTAAACTATCTGCTTCATCCCGGCTAGCTTTGCGCCGCACTCGGACTTGGCACAGTGAACCCAACCTTGGACAGCTACTGGATGAGCATGCTGAAAGAGACAAAGAGAAATTATGTGTGCTAGAATACTAGATACTTAATACAGTTCTATTCTACAAATGTGGATTTAAAACGAATAATTTACTTTTGAGGAATAAAGTAATAGAAAATCTTCATACATGCACCATCTCCAGAAGTAGAAACAGTCTGTTGACTCCCTCTGTGTGTCTGCTTCTGCTGGACTTTGCAGAGGCCTCCAGGACACACAGACACCCAAGAGGTGACATCGTCGCCATGTAGTGTTTGAAACGGTTGACCAGGATCCATCTTCATGTCATGAAAATATTAAAGGATTAAATGATGATCATATCTTTTGTTCAGACATCTATTTGAATGCATTGCTCCATCAAATGAGTGTTTCCTGAGGGACCATACAACTCTGTCTGATTCTTAGTGTTGTAGCTAGTTAACTACAGTTAACACTATAGTCAACAGTTAACACTATAGTTAACTGTAGTTAAGCTACAGTTTTGTTGTGAATAATATTGAGAGATTTACAATCAGTATTTAAACGTAGTTAACGTAGTTAGCACCCTGAGTTGAGTTAACGTTACAACTATGTAACATTAGTCAGTTAGCTTAATACATCGCCAAGCCAACGTTGGTTTTTATTTCATATAAATTATTCAAAAAGACAAAGAAAGTTAAGTACAGTAAAATAACTGGGTTTTGGGGGGGGGGGGGGGGGGGGGGGGTCTCTAGTTTCAGCGTGACCGTTGCTGAAACGAATATGTAGGCTACAACACTACTTTACGTAACGTTAGTGCATTAACGTAGCTAATGCTAGCCCGTGGATAAAACCGTGGTTAACAGAAACACCGTAGCATCAGGTAACGTTAGCTAGCTTTATGGCGCGGCAATAGAAAACAACTGACTTTCTCTACATACTCTGAACTGTAACGGAGTTAAGGGGTAAACGCAATTAAAAGACATGTATCTCACCTCATACACAATCCTGACACGAAGTATAAATAACCCCCTTAATCAGAAAGTAATAAACTGTCAGACGGTCACAATATAAACAAACGAGAGGTACTTTTCTTCTTCTTCTCCTTTAATGCTTCTTCTTCATGTGTAATGACGGGTGCGACGCCAGCTCGTAGCATTACCGCCATCTACTGTAGCGGAATGTAAAAAAAAAACTTTTCCTGTGTCATTATATTTCAGTCACGTAAATATCCATGATATTACCCACTAGAAATTGCAACCCATCCATTTGATGTGTCGTCTGTCTGTAAGCTACGGCTCTTGTCTTCCAGCAGGTGGAGACAAACATGATTCTGAAGAGGCAGCAAAAGAGGAGAAAGTTGAAACTAAAGTTAAACTTCAAGTTGCAGTAAAAACAGCTTGAAACGGAGGCTGTTTTCGTGGTTTTAACTTTTATCAGTGAAGTTGATTTCTGCCCCCAAATTATTTCTGCTTTGGCCCACATACATTTTCTCCCCAGATTTCTGCCTAGAGTAGCGTGGGCGCATTTAACACAATCTAGCTCAACACTCAAACATAAAGTTTTAAAAGAAAAAGATACTTAGGTGTTTTTTTATGCTTGGTGAATTATGGGCCAAAGCTTAAGTGCAGTCTTGTCAAATGAAGTGTTCAACAAAATATGCACATATCTTATCTGTTAGTATTGACCCCTGACTTGTTCCACTCGTGTTTAAGGCCTGTGTGTTAATCTGTCCTTTCAGTATGATTTAGGCCTCTATCTTTTCAACACTAGAGACCATTAGTTCTATCATACGAATACCACACTGGGCAACCAACATGTGTTATATGCGTGTGTGTGAGTGTGAGTGTGAGTGTGAGAGAGAGAGAGAGAGAGAGAGAGAGAGAGAGAGAGAGAGAGAGAGAGAGAGAGAGAGAGAGAGAGAGAGAGAGATAAAGGAAGGTCATCCGAGATGCCATCTGTCCTCCTACATGTGGCCTGTTTGACTCTTAATGAGCAGTGGACAAGGTAAAACACTTGCTACACTCTTAATAGTATTAGGTATACAGAGGTGAATCTCACGGAAGGCTTCATATGTTTCCAATAACAACTACCATGATGAAAATCGTATCATGAAAAAAACGCTTATGCTCGTAAAATGCTTGATAGAATGTTAATAGCTTCGTAAGACAGAAAAGGGGCTGAGATCAATTGTAAAACGTGGTCACAAAAATGTAATTTTAGGGAGTTAAAAAAAATCATGTTTATATACGATTTGTGAATCTTTTTTGTTTGTCTTATAACGAAAAAAAATGTGTGTTGCCCAGGTTGTCCATTTCACATCCTGTTGTGGTACTTTATCTCAGTAGGTGGCAGTATTTAACCTTGATCTATAGTTGCTGTTCTGACTCATAAAGCAAACTGTTGCTAAAAACAACATACCCAGAGTATGATGATTTTTTTATGGCCGCAGCTTGCAAAACGATCTTAAAAAGTTGTATGTACTGTGTACAGGTTTTTTGTCTTTGTAGTGGTTAACTAGCAACTTTGTTCCTGTATAATCTGTTTAGTATCTTGGTCACAATCTTAAATAAGAATCTATAGGATGTTGTGTGTTCAAACAATTACTTTCAGCCCCCAGGGTTATCAGATTTGATAAATTCCCAAATATCGATACCAGTATTGGCCTCACAAATCCAATATTGGTCCGTCTATAGTTCAGAGTGAGTAGACATTTTGACACTAAAATAAAACATTGTAGACCATATGATATGATACAATAGAAGTGCTGCAGTGAAACATCTTAAATCTAATTTGCAGACATCAAGCCCTACACTGTGAGCACATGCACTCAGCTCCAGCCAAATATGGACAAAAAGTGAATGAGTGAGAATATAAGGCTCGTCCTCAACTGTTTACTGCTCTGGAATAAATTAATGTGAGAGATTTCATTTCGCATTTCAACGCTTGGACGTGTGAAGGATAGACAAAGTAAATACATGGGTAAATGTGGATGGGTGGATGGAAGGATGTGGATTTTCCCAGCTTTCACATTCTAATCGCAATCCTTTTAATAGCTTTATTAAATGCAGATGTACCGAAAAGGTCGGTCAATTAAGGAAATAGTGTATGAAAATAAATAGTTTTAGTATGAAATATGTTGTCTGCTACAGGTACTTTATACAGTAATAGTGACACAGTAATTGTCACATTTCTTAAACTAACTCTTTCCAAGTGCTTATATTTTCAATTTGTACCGCATTTTTCAATCACGTTTCTAGAGCTTCAAATACTTCTAAATGCCAATATACATGTATGACACAAAGGTAAGCATAGAGTGTATCTGTATGTCGTTTTTCCTCTGTTCTCACACTAAACAGAACCTTCCCTTGTTTAATCCTCCTCCATGTGTTACCCATATCATCTCTTTCTCCTCTGCTTCTCCTATCTACCCTCTCTTTCAACCCCCTTCACCTTCCGCTTGGCTCCCTCCGACTTCCCAGCTGGCCTATTGTGAAATGTCCCAGTGGGTAAGTTCAGAAGCATGTATCCCAGGGCTCGTGGACCGCTTAATGTTCGCCAGAAGGGCGTTGCACCCTGCCAGTAGTTGGATCCAACATGCGTCATTCAGGGAAAACGTGGAGTATAACAGGTGAACAAAAGTGAGAATTGTTCCAGCTAGCAAAAGAGGAGATAAAATATCAGAACAGCTAGAGAGATCAGATGGTGGGTGGGTAGGTATATATAGATGGGTAGATAGATAGATAGATAGATAGATAGATAGATAGATAGATAGATAGATAGATAGATAGAATGATGCATGGATGGATGGATAGATGGATGTGGATTTGGGTGGAGACTTTTCCCACGTGGATAAGGATGGACCGACCACCAGCAGGATCACACAGCGGAACTAACCGAGAATGTCAATCCCACCACAGAGACTATCAACACAATTTACTGGCTGAGAGAGAGAACGAGAGAGAAGGTGATAAACTAATGGTCTTTTCCTTTTCATCACTGATATGGTAGCCATTTTCTTAACAGGAACAGACAGCAGGATTCTTTGAAGACAAACGTATTACTCCACCACAAGCACTAAACATTGAAGCTTGTCTAACATTCTGCCTGTTTGTGTTTTTCCTCATAAAAGCGGCGGCCAGCTCGCCTGTAATCCCTCCATCACACATTCCGAAACACTCATAGAGACACACACACACACACACACACACACACACACACACACACACACACACACACACACGTGTGCGTCTGCGCACACACACACACACATATATACATATACACACACACACACACATACACAACCTCCACGACCCTGGCCGGCCAGAGGCTAACTCGTAAACAGATCAGGCCACACGACGGGGTGTTTATCCCTCACAGCGAGAGGGGCTGCTGCACATAATGTTGTCCGTGCATGTAGGTGTGAGTGTGTCGAGCACCTCAACTGTAGCTAGTTTTACTCCCTCTGGGCTGTTTGTTGTTTATACTGAGAGACACTGACAACAGGCTCAGACTTCACAATGTAAACTCAGTGTGAAGGCAGAGGCTTTATGCTAAGTGGTTCCCACCTTCAGCATTAGTAGATTAGACAAACAAGATAAACTAAACGACCATCATACCACATTAAGACTCCTTCTCCAGACTGTGTTCAAACATGTAATGTCAAATTTTAGCCAAAGGAGATCAAACCAAAACCTCAAACAAAGCATTTTCCCACCATTTCCTGGTATATTGTAATGACTTTGGGTGAATGCTGTACTACTGTACCAATGAGCTGACAGTCCAGAGGAGTTCGATTTATTGAGGTTTCCAGGTCAAGTGGGGATCAAGGCTGATCCAGAGGCTGATTAGAGCCACTGAAACGATAGGGTCAAGAGAGACAGATCTAAGGGTGAACATTATCAGTCTACCACTTGGTGCACCAACACATATGACATATTGTATCCATCATTGTCATGTGAGTTTTGCATTTAGACCGATCAATAAAAAACAAAACAAAGCCTGTCTTACTGCACGGCCTTGTAATTCACATTGATTTACAAGCTGAGTTGCACAAGCAGTGAAGTATGACTTTTCTCTTCCATTAGCGACGATGGAGCAGAGTCTGCCAGGTCAGGGCCATTCATCTACATTATAATGTCATGATGAGATTGCTCCAACTGTAATTGAAAAAACAGGCTCTCAGTCAAACTCCCAGGGTAACAAGACATCATAGTATTGCATCTTTAAGTGGCAGATGCAGTGGTACGTGCACAAAGGCTGCACATTTAAGTCATGCTCTTATGTAAAATGTTGAGCCCACAACTGTTTGACAAGGATAATTCATGCACTATTGTCATACAATATACTTCAAACTCAATCCACTGCTGCAATCTGCTTTTCCAATCACATCTACTACTTGCAGTGTAATGCACCTTTTAATAACGATCATACTGTTTAATTTTAAACATTCAAAGAACTTTCTATTTTGTGTTTTCTAAATAGCAAAATAGTAATATTGTAGCATACAGTACATGGATGCACGGATGCACCTTTCAGTACAATTATTTCATTGTTGCTTGTTTTTCACAACAGGTGCCCTGCACTTTCAGTCATGCATTTTTTGCAATTCTTTTGTGTATTTTCTACTTCCCTTTATTCTGCATGTATTTCTTTCTATGTACTGTATATGTAGTGCATCTTAAAAAAAATATTTTTGGAAATTTGATGAAAACCGATCACAAATAACATAAAATAAAAGCAAATGCAACGGTAGGATTTGCTAAAAAAACAAACAGTGTTACCATATGAAAAACACAAACAGGTGCACACAAAGAGTGCCACTATTCTGCCATCGCGGAACACATTTAAAACCCAGCATGCTAATATGTGTGTGTGCCCACCGGCGTTATGGGGAATCTGGCATTAAGTAACGGTACATTTGTATTATCTGGAGCATAAACAGAGTCCTTAACTCCATTTTGTTGTTTCTCTGGGGGCCATTTATACAGTCGGACCTGTGCAGCCTGACTAGGAACCCACCGAGGGGAGGAGATGGCTATCGGAAGCCACAGGGCAGATAGGGGACCGTTTTTATCGATGCGCACGGTGTAATGGGGTCTTCCTGTGAGGGAGCCTGAGGAGTTTCTTTTGACAGAGCTTTCATGTGCTCTTTTGCTGTGTTGTGTTCTGTGATCAGAGAAAGTCACTGTGGGCCATTCGGCCTACGCACGCATGCATACTAGCACACATCTGGATATGCTTCTCCTCTAACAGTCATACCTACATACAGTCTGGCAGTCCATGTGACCTTTTAATACTATCTAAGCACTTTTAGATAAAGCCAGTTAGACCTTTAAGCTAGTATATACCACCACTAGTGAGTGACACACACACACACACACACACACACACACACACACACACACACCTGCCACCTGCTCATGTCATGTCAAACTGCTTGCACGCTAGTATGTCCATGATTTCCCATAGATGATCAATCTGTGCTCACTCTTTTCTGCAGATATCTGCAGAAGATTATCAGAAAATATTAAGCAAGTTATCTCTTTACAGCTGATCTATGGTCAGCTGATACAGCCTTTGAGCGTTTTGATGTTAAAGTTTGGTTGACATATCCATAAAGATTTTACAGCTGTGTTTAGGAGAGACCTGTCTGTGAGACCTGGAGGCTTACCTTAAAGATGTATGAGCTGCTCAGAGTTAATTCTGCACAGGTGAAGCACACCCACACTAGCATCTCTTCTTGAAATGCGAATTAACTCACCGTGGTTTGATAGAGAGCAGGAGAGGCAGAGATGAGCAAGAGATAGGTTTAGTTGGCCAGTGAAAAGAAACACATGTCAGGATCCAGAAATCAACTGGCCGGCTGTGATTTATACAGGAGTTAGGTTTGGATCAGGGTCTGAGGTCCACAGAGGGGGCGAGGGTCTCTAATTCAGACCAGCCTCCAGGCAAAGTAGCAGTTAGCAGCTCCGTGGTCTGTTAGCTTTCATGTGTGTCTGTCAGTTGCACTTGGTGGTTTCATGCAGTGATCTCAACAAGTTGTCTGTGGTGAGACAACCGCATCCATTAGACAAGGGCTGTATTTGGGTGGTGGTAAGTTGCCCACTGGCCAGTGGCTCAAGGAAATAGCATACCAGCACTGGAATGTCTTGGATATAGTTAGCCAGCCAGGATACTGGCTTTTATTATATAATGTGAATATTGGCCACCAATGTTGTCCACTAAAATATGATAAAGGAGCTATTGAGCAAAGCTTATACATTTAGCTTCATGTGCATATTCTATTCATTTACACAGTTTAAGACGTCTGGTAGTACTCCAATGCTTTGATGTGTCCACTGTAAGTGGCCCAGGTCGAGTAGAGTGTGAAGAACAACCTTGTAAACAAGTAGTTTGGGGCCTGACGTGTATGTCCGGGGTTCTCAAAAACTTTCCTCCTGAGTTTTGTAAAGGCCCCACTGGCACAGCTGATATGATGACGTAATTCTCAATGTCAGCTCTGGAGGAGAGGAAGCTGCCACGATAGAGATCCACATTTTTTAGACTGATGTTGTCAACATGTATCACTGGAGGAGAAAAGGAGAATTTGTGTCTTCTTGATGTTCAGGGCCAGTTACAAGAAACTATATACGCTTGATCAAAATCACAAAGAAAGCTGCAGATTGTCTGATGAATGGGCAAAATAGGTTGTGCTACCTCAAAGCAATTTCCTCAGTACGACTTTCACTGGGGAATGTTTGTGCCTTGCGTTGCTGTTTCAGAATAAAATTCTGAAGGGAATCATCCATTTAATCAGAAGTATCAGAATCAATACTTTCCTTGAAATTAACATTTCAGTTTCTGCATATACACAGAGTTGTCTGACCAAAGACAGAGGGCAATGTGAGGGAAAGACTAAAGCAGAGCAGCCCACCCATTGCTGTCCAACATGCGGAGGGCAGATGTACAGGCGGGCGCACAGGGCTCCTTTCAACGGTTACAAATGGTTGATCTAAATAAGACCCAGCTGATGTTTTCACCTCAGCTCCAACCCACTCACTCTCTGGTCATCCATCCCTCGCTCATCTTTGTCTTCTTTTACTAACCCTCTCACACTGTTTGACCTATAACTTGGTGCCTATTCTTTTTCATATCCCTCCCCCCTCTTTTGCGCTTGAAGCGGGTGTATGTGTGGCAAATCTCAGGGGAGCAGGTAAAGTATAAATCTGTAGTCTTTCTGACATCTCACAGTCTCTGGTTCCCATTTGGTCTGGTGCCCTGTAATCAGTCACTACCTTGCTCTCCTCCTTCTCTTTCTTGCCTGTTCATTGCTCTCATTCTGGAGACATTTACAAAAAACATGTGAAATTCCTCATGTTGAAAATTGAGTTCATATCATGTGCTTCACAAACACCCGTGTCAAAATCAATGATACTGTATCTCCTCCGATGATCTCGCCTTTGTATTTTATTCTGTTAAATTGAGTTGTAATGCTAACATAAGGAGACTAAGTACTGTTGCTGGCGGGGGGGGGGGGGGGGTCCCACTCTGGTCTTTTATCTCCAGTCATATCAGCTTGATCAGCGAGACTGCCCAATGTGGACATGTGTTTCTCCTGCTAAAATTCTGCTCAAGGGCTCAAATGCATACACACTGAACGAGCGAGCAAACGTCTGTTTCAAATCCCACAGAGTGCAGGCAGATTCGACAGGATTTACAAGACCTTTAATTTGTCACTCATGCAACGCCATGTAAATTCTGTTGCTGTCGTTATTTGGGCTCATGTGTAGTGAAAAAAACTCCTGTTGATGCTTCCACTGACTAAATGAAGATGCCATAAAATGAAAAAGAAAACCCAAAGTCACTGGCCTGGCCAGGAAAGAGTCCAGCAAATAACCCAGGGTTAGACTACAATTGGTTGTGTTCAGAGGTTCTGGTCGGCAGATCAGTTTTGCCTTGGGACAGAGCCAGGCAGTACAACTATATGCACTAGTTGATTGATTGACCAAAGTCAATCGACCAAAAAATGTATTTTCAACAATTTCAATAATTGATGTATCAAGTTATTTCTCAAACAAAAAAGCCAAACATTTGCTAGTTCCAGCTTATGATATGTCATACACGTAATATGACGTATCATATGACATATCTGTCTCTGGAAAATTGTGATGGGCATTCTTCACTTTTCTATGACATTTTACTAACTTTAATCTAATAACAACTGTTAACTGCAGCCTTAGCTAGTTGTTTCAGGGTTTGTGCTCAACATGCACACATGAGAGTGGTATTGATCTTCTCATACTTCTTGTCAAGAAAGAAAAAAGAAAAGCATATTTCTCAAAAGTACATTTAGCAAATTGGAGTAAATGTAGAGTTGATGTATCAGCAAAACGAGAGAGCTCATCATTAGCAATGTTATTTCTGGGTAAGAGAAGAAAGAGATGTATTGTTGTCAGGTGCAATAAGGATGCTGGGGTAAAGCTGGACGAACAAGAGAGTTTTGTGATGGGGGGGTTAAGTGAAAAGAGCAGGATGCTAAAGGACTTTGTGTGAGAGATCTGTAGGAGAATGGAGAGACACAACCAAAGAGGACGTTGGAGTTGGATTAGAAGCATATGGTAAGATCTAGACATTGCAACATTTCTGTGTGAGGAGCAGGGTTGGTGGGTAAGGTCAGACGGGCTTTAGGAGACTCACAGGGGGGTGGGCTTAAATATTTGCTGCAGAAATTAAAGGGGTGGCTTTTACACCACAACATTTCAGAGGGAAATATTGTACTTTTGACTCCACTACATTTAATTTGATCTTTAAAGGGGACTGACCCCTGAGTTGGGAAAAACTTGACTGAAGTAACTAACATATAAAATACTTAAAATAGTGCCACCTCTGAAAATTAAGCTTAATACTGTATGTATTGATGCATCAGTATTTGTAATAATATAATATATACTATTATATAGATTTTTTTCTGCAGAATTAGTACTTTTTCCTTTTGATATTTTAAAAACATTTAACTGAATACTTTTACTGAAGTTTAAAATGTAGGACTTTTACTTGTATGGAGTATTTTTACATTGTTCTATGGTTACTTGTTCTTACATTTAGGATCTGAATACTTCATCCACCACTGCAACATGACGAAAGATGGCCGAAAAACTCTCTGATCCTCACCTGGCATCTACTGAAACCTGGCAGCAACAAGCCAGGAAATGCTTCCAGGCCTTAAAATCAGTCCAGAGGCTGATCTCATCCTTTGTGTATCTCAGCATGAGCTAGATCTCCAGAGACGAGAGGGCCTGTCCATCACTGTCAGAGATAGTGGACTTTACTGAGAGCTGACATAAGGGCAACATTTCACTCTGACAGTCCAGGACAAGTGCCAGCCTGCTGCCAAGGAATGCCAGCTTTTTACTGGACTGCTGCAGTCGGCCACAACATAGCTATTGTTAAAACATGGCGTGAAATCTGGTGCTCTTCACCAAGAAAATGTTTTCATTTGGATGCCGTCAGTCTCTTGCTGATTTTTGACATGGGCTTGGCAATCACAAGGACTTTCATGTGGAGTTGGTAAATTGGTCACTATTTCACACAGGGCAGTGTGTGCAACAAAGGCTTTGGATTATGCCAGCGTTCACACATTCAAGAGAAAAGCTTTAAACAAATATGCTTTGGTGGTGGTATAACTCTGACATTACATGCTATATCAATACCACAAACGTTATTGAAGAGCTGGACATCCCACCCAAGCTGAAATCAAGATCGCTCTTCTGACCAGGATTTAAGATGGCAGGAAATTGAAGGCCAGAGACAGACTCGCAGGGCTGCAGAGTCTTTTTGACATGCCTGCTGGGCCTGGAGGAGCACACAAGATGAGCTCTGTCTGACCTCAGTGGCATTTATACATAAACAGAAAACCAGAAAATTGTAGAAATTACAGTAAACTTCAGTCTCTAATGAGGTGAAAAGTGTGATAGCCTTGGAAACTAACGTACTTCTCACTTTGCTTGCCTGAATATCACAAACAGTTTATTTCTAATGATGTTGTCAACCACCAATTACACACACAGATACATCAGAATTTCACAATCAAAAGCAACGATGACGATGAGGATGATGAATTTCATTGCAGGGCAATGTGTCACAGAGCGTGCACTGATTCTTTTGGACAGCTGGGGTGTGGAGCTAGTCTGGTTACTTGTTTGTCCATGAGTATCTGTTTATATAAACTATCTCTTACATCCTGTCGATGAACTCATCGTAGCATCCTTGTTTTTGTGCAGTAGCATGCTTCAACATCGTTTCAATGCCTGTTTTATTTGACCAAGCATATTCATTTTGCTATTATATATGTTAAAGAAAGACATAAAATCCTCTCATTATAAAAGCTAGAAATCTTCCCATCTTTAGTCATGTTAGCAGTGTGGCTCTGGGGATGTCGGTCTGTCCATCACTTTGGCCCAGACTGATACATCTATATATTTATATATTGTTAATTTTCTGTCAGTCGACTAACTGATACAGTAAATCAGATAACTGTTTCAGTGTTAGAATTTAGGATACAATATTCTAAATCAATTTTCCTAATTCACATATATATATAAATCGATTACTCTTTTTAAAAATTCTACTAGGGTCACACTTTGACGGTACTTAAAATAAAAATGAAAGAAAGAAAATGACAGGCAGATGTTCGCATTTGCAAGCAAAATATTTAGTGGTAAATATTTTCCCTGTTTATCTGAATACAGTGTGTTACCACCGACAGAACTACGAGTTTGACTTTTTTTTATAACTCTTTATTATTGACACCCCCCACTCTCAGTCAGACATATAAGAGGCCCGGCAGACGGGTATCCACACGGTTTTAAGGGTTTAATATTTTGTATAGAGACTGTGTATGGGTTGTTGTTACGATTTGTGCCAGGAGTACTAGTCCATGTCTGAGCCCCTTGATGTCTGCTGAGTTCACTAGGATTGGTATTGGAGAGACTGGGACTGCTGGGGGTGACCACCATGCTGGAGTCCTACCTCCCAGAGTTTGTCTGTGTGTGTGTGTGTGTGTGTGTTTCTGTGTGTCTGGGACTAAACCACATTTGATTTTTATACGCTTGTGGCTAACAGGAGCCAGATGTAGCTGCCTCCAGGGAGCTTACCATCGAAACCGCCATTTATTTCTCTTTTTCACTCTCTTTAATGAGATGTGTGCATGCTTACATACATGCTTGAGTGTGTATATACGTTCAAATAAAAGCAGCCAATAAGCCACAGCAGCATTTGCAATATTTCTCTATCAGGTAACAAAGCTGGTATGACTTAGCTGCTAAACAAGCAGTGTCAAAGACAGAATGTGTCCTGTTCAGATGACAGAGCATGAGAGTGACGACATCCCTGATTTCATCACATAAAAATAAATCAGAAACAATAAATCAGGGTGTCAAAGCACTGAGGACCCGCAGTTTTCTATGAGCTGAACCTGGCCATGAGACACAAGAAGATTCATGAAGCCTAAGTGAGAGGTGAAGTAAGAACTGAGCACACTCTCACACAAACAGACAAATAACAGACAATTAGATGGTCAGAACAGCTATTAATTAGTAACAATATAGAATTACTGCATCACAGTTTTAAGACTGTTCTCTTCTAAACATATAGTATTGAAGGAGAGAGCAGAAAGCAAAAGATCGAGAAAGAAGGGAGAGTTTTAATTGAAAGCGAATGTGTCTGTGCTGGCTGCTGGTCAGAGATGGGCCGTGGTCCCAGTTGGCTTTCACTTCAAAGGCCCTACCCGCCTGTCTCGAGCGCACCTGCAGCCGGTTAAACCCTGCTCTCATCACTCAGGGCGTGGAGGGACCTCCCCTACAACTTAGAACCCTCACCACAAAGCCTTTTGCCAAAGAGCCGTGATGTCCCGCACTCAAGAGTTCAACCTAAAACACGAGCCCAGACAACCGTCACTACAGAACTAAATGTCAATCACACTGTGTGAGTGCTCACAAAACAGCCACAGCAGGGTTCCTGCAGCCCCTACCACAAGGTTTTTGCCAACCCCGTCACGACTCAGTGGTAGAGCAAGGTCATCCTTCAAGCGGCGGTTCGATACTTGGCTCCTAGTCCATGTCGATGTGTCCTTGAACAATTAACCCCTACGTGCTCCAGTGTATGAATGGGTATGAATGATTAGTTAGTCCTGATAGGCAGATGTCACCTCGCATGGCAGCCCTTGCCATCAGTGTATACATTTGGGTGAATGGGTGAATGATGACATGTAGTGTTAAAGCGCTTTGCGCGGTCGGAAGACTAGAAAAGCGCTATACAAGTATTTGGCATTTACCATTTATGTTTTCACCACTTGGGTGCAGCGCAACAAGCTCGCAAACACAACCGTGACATATCATCACCGTAGTCGTTCTGGCAAACATGTTTGGAAACCATTGCCATGGCCATTTACATATTATTACAAACATGGAGAAACATTAACATTCATTTTGAGTCATGTTTCTGGCCACCTGATGAATCGAAATCCAACAATTGCTTTGTGGCTCTGTTTTTGCTCTCTACCAACTCCTGAGAGTAATATCTGCTGTAAATAATACACTATGTTCACCAGCTAATCTCTTACTTTGTCTGTCTGCATTCGGTGCTATGCAGGTGTAGTGGGTCTATCTTAGCTTTTTTTTTTTTTTTTTTTACAGAGAACACCTGCCTGAGCTGTGGGCCTTGACCAAAAAACTAAACAATGAGGAAAAAGACACTAATTTGTGTAGAGAGGGAAACTTCAGTCGGATGATAATTCTTTGGTTTATCACTACGAGCGTCTTCTTTCACATAACAAATCATGTATCCATTGTTAATATGAAAATATTGAAAAGCAGCTTCAAAGTTGAACCCAAAAGTAAAGAAAAATATTTTCACCACCTAGCTTTGCTATTTGAATGGGAAACATTGAGGAGAAGGCAAGAAAAACATTAACAGTCTTATTCTCTATTTTTTTGTCAGTCAACAGTTTTTGACTGTATTTTGCTGACTGTAATAGTTAAAAGCAGTCGCCCTGACAAAAATAAGTCACATTTCTGCTTGCATATGCACACGCTCATAAACACAACTGCACACACACAAGGTCCTCACCACATGTCATAATCCTAAAATAAATGGATCCGCTTTCTGACCCCAAATGAGAGCCTCCAATACAAGAAACAAACCTGGTATTGAATTAATTATAATTTCATGGTTTCATTGCACTTGTCTCTCAAATCCTGCGTAAACAAATGAAAAACACAAGTTGCTACCGATAAAAACATGAGCAGCTGTTCTACCAATGATTTCAGTCTTTGGTTTACAGAGTGACTCACTCCTTATCCTGTGTGAAAAGTAGAATGACACGCTAAAAAACCCCCCAATGTTTCAGAGTTCAATTTACTGATTCACTGTTCACTGAGTTACCTCAGCTAGCCATGTGACCAGCTGCCCATGACCTGCAGTGTACGTCACACAGCAGTTCCCTACTAAAACCGGAAACCACTCAGCACAAACTCAGTTCCACAAAGAGGGAGCAAGGAGACACTGTGCTGTCAAAATGACCAGCATCTAAGGTAAATTTCAATTTGGATTATTTAAAAACATTTAACTCTTTGAATATGAAATTTAAACAATAGAAAAGGAAAATTAAAGCAGTCTGATTTAAGTTAATCCCAGTCTGCCCCATCTAATATCAATGATGTATGCCTGATTATCTGTTTGTGTCATTGGCCCATTCTATGTATTGCCAGTGGAGCATGCCTGTTTTCTCCTAAGAAGTGTTTTAGGATATCCCTTTAATGTCATCTGTATCACCTGCTCTACAGCCAGTCTGTGTGTGTGTCCCAAGTGTGTGTCCAAGTGTGTGCATGCTCCCAATTTGTCCAGCATGACGGCATCCTCCAGCAACCTAGTAAACATTCTATTATAGAGTTATCACCATCACATTTACAAACACTTATTGTGTTCACAGGAATTATAAAATCTATTATTGCCAGGCTACCCTGGGGATAAAGTAAGAATGGGTTGCAAGTATGCAGAGCTTAGCCCCGTAGAGGCCAACCATGATGGGTACATACTGTGGCAGCAGTTATGGATGTGTGAGCATTTGTTTTGCATATGTGCAGGCACAAACATTCTCTCAATGTACATACCTTTCGAGAACTCTGGAGTTCCAGCACCTCTGTTTGTTCAAAGCAGCTCATCTCTGTCAGCGGATCTAAATTTACAGGACAATAAATTATCACAGATCTGGTTCTCTGGCACACTCATGCACACGCACATTATCTGTCTCTGGAGGACTGTGTATTTTTAGGGTCTGTGTTGTATTCTGACCTTTCATTAGCTTTATAGATAATGCTACTGGATTCTCAGCTGATTATTATCCAAACAACCACTCAGGCCTGGTCCTTTTATCTTCACGGCTACTTAACACGCAGAAATTATGACAGTATTAGATCCATCTACGATAAGTACTCCTGCAAGGATTAAAATAAAATGATTTAGAATGGAAATGTTCAAGACTTTAAGTATTACAACGTATCCTCATACAACGTATGATATCTTACAAAAAGTTACTCCACAATTTTTGTGAGTTTTCCTTCTGAAAGCCAGCAACACGTGTCAATTTGTATGCTTGTTACCTGCTTAGGGTCTTTACAAAATAAACTTCCGTCCCCACAGGAAACTACTCCGTTGGTTTAGGCAACAAAACTACATGACTAGGTTTAGGAAAAGGTCGTTGTTTTGGTTAACATACCCGCGGCAGTGCCGTAACTACATTATTCAAGTTACGTGACAAATCTTCTCTTCTCGTTCATGATTACGTTGATAACGTACAAAATTAAGGCGCATTCTTTTTCGTAGGTATAGCTACAACGGCTGGATGAGACCCGCCCGAGTAGTGTGACGTTATTATAGTGTAGATGATACATGAAATACGATCCAGGAAGTCCAGTTTTAGTAACCGATTGAGTCAATTCAACAACATTGTCCCTTTCCAGAAAGAGACATTGCTGTAAAGTTTTTCAAATGTATTTTTTGGCGCTTTGAGCACTTGTGGTCCCATTATATTAGAGAGAAGGCAGACATCTCCACAACTGATAACTCTAAAACTAGGCAACTCACATCAAAACAATTTAGATTGACAAATAGCACTACAGGTAAGAGGAAAACTATGTATTACTGATTGGAGGGGTGAACTGCCCCTTTAAGGGTTTATCAGTAAGGCAATGACAAATGAGGTATTTTGTCTCTTAGTTGATAATGATGTTGAATACAGTACCCCCCCCCCCCCCCCCCCCCCCCCCCCCCCCCATCATTCATAAAATGTCTTCAGTTGTCTTTGTCCTTCTTTCACCTGTCCCTTGTTCATGTTCCATCAAACCGGCCCAGTGTAGAGTTTGCCCCTGTGTGTCCCATCAGTATGGGGACTTCGGCAGGTCTGACGACAGGCTGTCCTCTCTCCTCAACCTGCCAGGGGATGGGAATACACCCTGAGCTCATCCCTGGACTGCCTGAATAGTGACAGCCCACAGCATAATCCCCACAGGGGACACATGGGCTATTAGTCCAACTCTTTCACCTATAGTGCATGCCTCTGGCTTGCTCTTGGTTCATTTAGCCCATTCTCTTTTCCCCCTGCAAGTCCCTTATCAGTACCCAGTATTTTTCCTCTGAGGTGGTGGTTGCCAGATCAGACCTCGTACATCAGGGCAAACTTTTCCTCCGACTGAGAGGAAGGCGTTTGACTCTGTTATTGTTTATGGGGAGAAAGCTGGGGTCAAGTTCACAGGCTGAGAGAGAGACAGAGAGAGAGACCAAGAGAGAGAATGCGAAAGTCTGTTCCAGCTCCAGCCCCATGAGAGAGAAGCATAACTCAGCCGTGTTTGTGCTTCCCTAATTCCTTTTGATTTAGCAGAAAATTGTGAGCTAAGCTGCAACGCACAAATATTCACCAGAGCCGCCTCTCACAAACCTGTACCCACTGTAGTCTGTGTGTTTGTGAATGTGCCTGTCTCTGAAAACATTTAAAACTGTGTGTGTCCCATTCTCTGACAGCAGCCTGCTTGCCGAGCTCTAAGCAGAAATACAAATGTCTCTAAAAGGAGCTTAGCTTTAACAGCAGCTTTGGCATAAACACTTGAGCTGTTTTCTCAAGCTTTCGATGAAATAGGAGTTTGCGACAGCTATAGCTAATTTGTTTCAATTCCAACAAGGATTTTCCTGATTTGTTTACTTGTTTGTTGGCATTACTGGGTCAGCTGAATCAACTGTGGCATTCTTAATCCAATATCACAAACTCCCCAGAGAAGTTTAAGTCTACACTGATAAGAACAGTGCAAAAAAGTGTCCGTTAACAAGTCGAGCAAGTCATTTTTCAGTTCAAGATTTTTGGATACCTAAAATTAGGTTTTGATTTGTTAGGAGTCATTCAAGGACTTGAGATTTGATAATGGATGACAGCCCGCTACAACGCCTGATGACAACCTCAAGATGCACACACGCATGGGAAAAAAGGTGAGGATGGTTGCTCTCCCTTGTATGTGTGTGTGTGTGTGTGTGTGTGTGTGCATGTGTGTGCGAGCGCTGTCTCAGCACTCTCTCTTACACATGTGGTTCATATTTAAGACATAGTGCTGTTCCACTGGACGATTTGGCTCTGTTCTCCAAGTCCCACATTCCCTTCCCTTTCCTTTTTTCTCTAACTTTCATTTCTGCTATGCTTTGGTGCACGGCTGCAGGCATAACAAATATTGAAATTAGTATTTGTAAATAATAACCATAATAATAACTTAACCGATGTCACAGATTTAATTACCTCTTTATCAGGGACAGCACTCATTACGTGATATTAATATGATGAAACTGCGCCACATTTAGCCAAAAGGCGTTATTTCTTTTTTTTTATCTGCAACCCCATGGGCAGGTTGATATTAACATTAACGTCTATGTGAAAGATGTATGTGGGGAACAGCATGAGGAATATAAATACAATCATATACATATCCAAGGAATATGATAATTATTATTATATATTATAATGAATTGACAATAACAATAGATGTTAGATAAATACTGGGTGAATACCATAGCCACTAAAATAAATCTGTGGCTGCAATTAACAATTGAATTTCCAACATGTATGTAGGGTATTTGGTCTCTGGTTATTTTGCTGCACCCAATGATTGCATCATAAATCAAGAATGGAAAACACCGTTTTAATATATGAAAAAAAAAACACATTTTCATGTGATTTAATTATCCAGTTTTACTGGGTTGTAAAATGAAGGCGCCATCATCAATTATAACTATTTGGTTACAGATGAACTTCTCACATTCGGACCGTCTCGACTCGACCACAACAGCACCATCGCCCCTTAACCCCAGCAACACACACACACACACACACACACACACACACACACACACACACACACACACACACACACACACCTCCATCCATCCCTCTTTAATATCTCCTTCCTAGTCAAACTCTGTAACCCCTGCATCTGCCCAATGGGCAAGAAGAGCCGTGAGCAGCGAGCCCTCCCTCATCTCTCTCTCTCTCTCTCTCTCTCTCTCTCTCTCTCTCTCTCTCTCTCTCTCTCTCTCTCTCTCTCTCCCTCCCTCCCAGCTCTGACTCTGTCCACAGCGCACTGATAAAGGAGAGGTCCAGTGTAAGCATCCGACCCAGCACAGAGTCACAAAGTCGACAGCACTGCTGCGAGTCACGCAACTCCCACATTTTGGCTCCAGCTGTGATTCGGATCCTATGTCTGCCTCTGAACTAAGCCAAAATCAAGGATACGTGTTGGGGACCTGACTGGAGAGGTGACAAAAAACGACACTTGTTGCTCGTGTGGTCAGGTAAACCTCCTGTCGGCAGCCAGAAGTGCTCAGTGGAGAGTCTGGTGCGCACATGGCACCGAAAACGCGCTCCTCACACTCCTGACAGTCGCGCTATTACTATGGAGCTACACACTGGATAATGAGGCCTACCTTCTGAATGGGTGCTTAACCTACATCACATCAAACCTCGTTTGTTAAAGCCGCCCCAAAATCTTTTATTTTTGGGGAACCTTTCGTGGTTAAAAAAAAAAGCGTAGAGTCATGCTGGGTTTAAACAGGATTCTGAGCCTCCGGGCTGCCCGGATTCGGAGCTGTGGTTCGCCGGGAGCCAAACTCTCACCACGGTCTTCTTCATGCCAAAACCACGGTGCCAGTTCGAGGATTTACTGCGCGTGTCTGTTGCTGCTGCTGCTGGTGACGCCTCGAGTGGACTCTTCATGGTGGTGAGTACTGTCTGCAGACATCACACCTACAGGCCTACCTGCCTGCCAACATTTAGGGGATCCGAATTTGTTTTTGGAAGAAACTGCTAAGTAGGCTACCCTAAATGATGATGATGATGATTATTAATATTACTATTATTATTATTAACTAAATTTGATCGGGAGCCTAACTGTGAAAGGGAAGGAAATGGCACATGATTTTGAACATCAATCATTGATCTTAATCATTTGAAATGGAGTTGGGACTTCTGCCTATAGCATAGTCTTTCGATAGACACTTCAGGGATTCAAATTGCCAACGAATTTCTCTTATGATGACCATGTTAATAACCCCTTTCCAAAAGCAAAAGCAAAAGCAAAACCCGTTCCAATTAATTCAAAGCAGCGATTTGTAGACATTATTATTAGTCACTGTATATGCCGACAGTGCTTTTCGCATCAATGCTGCAACATTTTAAACGTTAGCATTCTTGGTGTTATTTGTGCATTTTTGCAGCAAATCATTTAAACACATTGCGGTTTATAAAAAAAAAAAAAAAAAAAAGTGTTAGGCTATTATTTGTCACGAATGAATGCGTTGCCCTGTTATTTTTATGGAGAAACGACTGCAATGAGAAACTAAAATGTGTTTTTATCCGTCATCACTTCATTTAATTCAAAATGATTTGCTCCTGAAAAAAGAGTAAGAAACACGATGGAACATTAAAATAACATATCTTTTACGAGTTTGTGAACTATTCAAGCGTCTTTAAGATTTAGTTCCTGATATGCGTTTTCTCTTCATGTCAGTTTGTTGGACTGCCACATTGTGCAATAATAATAGAGCGATAAATGTAATTTATATTGGCGCTGTTGGTTGAGCGCGTGTTGAGCAAAGGATGGGGCCTGCGTTCAACAAGGCAGAGCAGTCATTAATTCACCAGGTACCACACACGCGCAAATTACTTCACTAAAATACCCCAAAACCAGCCATCTAGAGCATAGGTGAGGGGTGAACCAAATATCTCGTTGCCTGCGCAATAACATACGTGAAAATGTCCATGTGTGTGAGTGTGTTTATGAGAGAAGTGTCTGTGTGTGGGCGGGTATGGGTGTAATGGAATGCCTAATAGTTTGTGTAGATTAAAAGCAGTTATGGGGAGTAGTGGGACCAGCGTGTGTGTGGAGGCTTTGGCTGGGCATTATTGGCTTTGAGGGGAATTTAGTTTAGGGGATACAGTCTCTAACTGTTTCTCACATTTCTGTGGGTGTACAATAAGTGATGATATGGACAGATCCGGGGCTTTAAGATAGTGGGATGTTCGAGCCATTTGAGAAAGGTGAAAAAGCATAAACAATGTAATACAAAGACACCATAATACATGCATTCTCATGAAATTAGATTTTTTTTTTGTAAAATATAAAAAGGTACTGATAACATTTAAGAAAATGATCGGATCATTAGTCTTTTTTAGTGTTTCTTGTGATTCAATAGGGCTTGAGAAGATGGCATGGCAACAGAGGTCGATGTAATATCAGCTGCGTCATCAGAAGTCAATAAAAGCCTTCCATTTGTGTCCCACTTGTCTTTCTTCTATGATTCACAGTATAGTCGCAGGGCTTTACAGCATGTTGTTTTAGACCTGTGGATAATGATTTACTATCCTATTAAATCTACAAGTCCTCCTGACTCTCAGAGAGAAAATTAAGTGTGAATTGCTGCTCTGGCTCTTTCCTTTGATGAGCACTCTGTTCTTATTCCTCCTCTCTAATCCCACTCTTGGGAGCAGAGAGCCTCCAGTCCATCCTCTCGCCCAACCTCGTAAAACACGACCACACAGCTACACGCTCCCTGACCTCCACTCGCTGACCCGCCAAAACCCTGCAGCCACCGAGTTGCAAGACGTCTCATGCACACACAATTAGGTTTTCGGGTAATATTTTCGTGATAATCTCAACGCAGCATTTATCTTATTAGGATACTGTAGGAGTCTCTTTTATCAGGGCAGGGAGAAAGATTGGAGGCATGCAAGATAACTGTGAGTATGGTGAGCATGAGAGTGAACAGGCAGAAGACAGAGAGGAGTAAAGTGAGTAAATGGGGACTTAGTTTGACAGGGTTATTGGAGGCCCCAGACTTCGTGCTCTGATTTGTGACGACATGATTTCAACTATTCCACTGGGAAACATTTGAACACACACACACACACACACACACACACGCAGGTCTTGTGGGGAGAGGTTAAGTGCTTATTTATTTGGAGAGAGGAGTAAATGGTTTCCACTCCCCTCCTGCTCGCAAACCTTAAACTGTTAAGTGTAGTGAACTCTGACTCACAGAGGACTGTTACTGCAGCTCTCGTTCACGCCACTCAACACCTTCGAGTGTGTGTGTGTGTGTGTATCCACATGTGTAAATCCCCTATATATGAGGGCACCTATGTGTATTAATGAATTGCAATATACCACCAATCACTGCCGTGACTTTGTATTCTGCAAATGAATTATTTTAAATGAAGTAGACGTTTCTTGTGTCTATTGCGTCCTCAGGTACATTGGTGCGCTGGGGGCCCGCGTGATCTGCGACAACATCCCAGGCTTGGTGAATAAGCAGCGGCAACTCTGTCAGCGCCACCCAGACATCATGCAGGCCATCGGCGAGGGCACCAAAGAGTGGATCAGAGAGTGCCAGCACCAATTCAGACACCACCGCTGGAACTGCAGCACACTGGACCGTGACCACACCGTGTTTGGACGTGTCTTGCTACGGAGTAAGTCAATGGGTGTGTCTACATATCTTCCTGTCTAATTATTGATTGTGGCCAAAGTGTAGAGATACTGAGTCTGAACCTGAACCCCATCTGCCACTATCTCACTCCTCATTCTCCTCCTTCTTCTTCATTTTTACGGCCTCTCCCTTCTTCTCTCCGTCCATCTCTGCTCACTCTGTTCTTTCTCCGATCTTTCCCTCTCACGTATGCTGGTGCTCCGTGTTTATAGACACTAATGGACTGTTGCAATGCCTTACGCCTCGTCAATAAACACACAGGCTTCAAGACGCAGGCTTGTCATCATTTTGTTTTTCCACTCCTGCCAGACCTCTGTGCTGTGTAATAGATTCATGCCTTTACACATATGCAAACGGACGCACATGCATGTTACAACATACATATTTTTCAACTCTCTTTGTAAACAGTGCATGTATACTTCCTCCTTATGAAGAGTTTTAGAACTGCACACTGTCTGAATCATGAATATTTATTGAATAATAGAGCGACAGGGGCTCTTCTGTAAAAACACCTGATAGGAAAGGTGTCCTCCGCCAGCTGGCTATTTTGCATGACAGATTAAATGATAAAAGTTCTATACATTTTCCATCACTCATTATTTTGCAATAGTACTGCAGCAGCCATTATTTATCACTACAGCTGCATTCTGAATGCAGGGCATGTACACAGGGATGCACCTGTAAGTCACTGTCACAAGCAGTGGAACCAATAAGAAGAGTGACTCTCTAATGCTACATCTTTGGGGTTATGGTATGCTTTCTCTTGAATTTGTTGCTTTTGGAGCAAGGCATAAAGGTAAAGGCTTAATTTACAGTCGTTCATTGTAGTGAATCTGGATTCAGGTTGCATAAAATAAGGTGCTTGTCTCCACAGACTTAGTATCAGACGTGCTACTGTCGCTCTTCCATCCATCCTAAGCTTGTGTGGAGGTTAACAATGCATGGGAAAAAAAACAGGAGATATGGAGATACAGGCTGCGTGTGTGGAGGACAGGAATAAACAGTAATGTAGATGTAAATATTTAGAGAGATATTCTCACTGTCAGACAAACAGCGCAGATTTGAATGATGACCAGCAATACCTTCCTCCATCCTCCCCCACACACGCCGCCTCAACAGCACCCACTGCCCCCTTCTCCTCACCCTAGAGATGGAATAGGACATTCCAGTGAATATAGAGCAAGTAGGTTGGACCACACAATCTCATCTAGCCTTGGCTGGTTCAGATTGTTTTCAGATACAAAAGTTCCCCACTGTTATTCATTTATTATCAGTACTATATCAGCTAGTTTTTGTGATGTTATTTTAAAGTACTGGTACTTAGACTTAAAAATAGGAAATATAGCTTCACTCATGTATCCATGTGTTACTTTGCAGTACAGTGTTGTAAATTCAAATGACCAAAACAGCAACCCTGAATTGATTACAATACAAACTGGGGCTGGCTCGACATTTTGATTCAAGCTTGGGCATGTCAGATGCACGTGAGATGGATGACTGAAAAACACGGCTGAAAGGTATTCTCTGTTGACAAGGTCTAAAAATGGTTTATCCACTTGGGAGCTGAATGTCTTCACAGCAACCTGCTGATTACATAATGAGTTATTGAGTATTCAAAGTTGACATTTCAACCTGAAGGCTGTGTTAAAGGAAACCTCAAGTGGGGTCCAAAATAGAAATAGTTCATCATCTGGGGAGCATGAGTATACGTTTTATTAGATACTGATGTTTCTTGTGTGTCAGTAAAAAAATGGCTTGCTAGTGGCACAAGATGGAAAGCTTGCATGGTCACCAAAAACATCAGGATTCATGCTCTGGTAACCACAAACCTCAGCAGCAAATGTAATAGAAATTCTTCTGTTTCAGAGCATTGGTACCAGATGGTCGTCAGGGGGCCAGGGAGGTGAATAAATCATTACGAGCCATGAACATTTTAATTACATTTTATAGCTGATAGATCTTTAAATATCCAAACCGAAGTGTTTGATGAAAGAACTGACAGACCAAATGACCAACTGACTGACCAGAGTCACATGGACATGAACATTAAGGGTGGGGCAAAAGAAATCGATTCATAATTGCGATTCTTACGTTCTATGATTGTGAATAAGATCATACATGCTAAAAAGACAATTCTCGTACGTAGTAATAACGTAATAACGTTAATGTAACGTAATAATGTACCAAAAAAGCTAACTCAACCACAAGGGCACAGTGCAGCACCCAGGCGATGGACAGCACGTATATTTTGTAGTTCATCTTCAAAACAGGCAAGCATTTGGGAACATTTTTTATTTCATATTTTTAATAGTTAGCTCTGCAAGACAAAAGAGAAGTATCTTGTGGATACTTTGTACCCCCTCACCCAGAGACTACTAGCTAATGTTAGTGGAGTGGAGCACCAACGCATGAGACCAGCTGATCAACTCACACTGCAGCGTTTAGATAACAATGGCTTTTCTCTTTAATAACACTGCAGCACAGAGGCTGTTCTCCACACTCGGAGATATGACGTTAACAACAACACAGTGGAGCTCTCTGCTTCCCGTAAGTTTCCCGGAGATTCCCAGTTGGACTTTTATATGTACAGTGTAATTAAAATACACAGCGTTCAGTAGCTGGCTTTTACTTCACAAGAAGCCGATTCATACAGAGGATTATTTTACTCACTGGGGAAATTAGAATCTAATTTCAGCTGCATCGTTTTCTTCTATCTGAAACAGCATTTGAGTCGTTTCAACTTTTAAGTACAGATGCACCAAGTGAAAACCACATTTGTCTGTTAGGCTGTGACTAAAGATGGACAAGCTCTTCTGCCTCTGGCTGTTGTCTTTTAAAGGTATTCACTCCCAGGGGCGCTACAAAAAGCAACTGCGACTAAACACTATATCTAATTCTCTATGTGTCTTTGGCCACACAATAGATGACTCATATTCTAAGGAACTAAGGACTAAGGACCAGAAAAGCGCAGCAATGGTAGAAAATGCTGTCATGACATCACCCTGGTGCTGATTAATGGGGTATCACTGTGTCTGTATTTAAACAATTTATGTGAGCAGAGGAGAGCCCCGCAGCTGGGATTATTTCCATGATAATATTTAAACAGAGCTGTCCTATACTCCACATCAGGCCTGATATGCCCCCGTCAGCTGCACCCTCATGTTCTGATGGCTCACACCCAGGCCTGGTCATGGCATTAAGTGCATCTGTGCATGCATGTGGGGTGCACAGTTTTTAGGTCTTTAGGTCGTACAAAATCGATTGCATTTCATGATATCAGTAACTACAATTTCTGTATTCAATACTAGATTGTGTTATTTCAACCTCTACCTCAGTCTATACTCTATATTTTATTATTTTTTTGCTTTTGTGCTTTCTCTCTTTCTCAGGCAGTCGTGAAGCAGCATTCGTCTACGCCATCTCCTCAGCAGGAGTGGTGTATGCGCTTACTCGCGCCTGCAGCCAGGGGGAGCTGAAAGCGTGTAACTGCGACCCGCACAAGCGGGGACGGGCTAGCGATGAGAGAGGAGAGTTTGACTGGGGTGGCTGTAGTGATAACATCAACTATGGGATCAAGTTTGCCAAAGCCTTCATAGATGCCAAAGAGAGGACAGTCCGAGATGCACGGGCACTCATGAACCTACACAACAACCGCTGTGGCAGAACAGTAAGTGTGCGATTGCAGCGGCATCAATTAACCCAAATAACGAAAAAATGTCTTCCATATAGTAATATATCTAGCTCTGGAGGTTTTTGTTTTATTTGCTTGGGATTTAATAAATCTGCATCTTGGACCCCATTTACACCTGGTATGCAATCTTTTTCTGGCAACGTTATGTTGGTAGTGATAACAGGCTTTTTCCTGGTATTAAGCGTTCTTGTTATCAAGGTTCCACCTGCACTGTGATCGAATCTCTATAATGAGTTACGTGACCCATCAACTTGTTCGAGAGATTCTTTTCTTAACAACGCAGACAAACTGTACAGAGCGCATTCACACCTTGCTGGGATCCAATCTCAATACAATGCCATTCCAAATTACAATGCATTCTGAGTGCATTTTAGGGATGTCCGTTTTTATTTGAATTTCAAACGTCAAAAGTTTGAGTGTGGGAAAAGATTCAATATTTGATCTGTACCTCTTCATTTTCAAAATTGTCTGGTTATACGTGTTCACGGGTCGTGTCCTGTGCTCCTGCAGGGGGGCTCTTACAATGCACTGTTAGGAGATATGATAAGCTACCTAGGGTTGCATTCAGATTTGTTTCATTCAGAACTTGCATTTACACCTTGCGTTGACATGTGTTCTTATACAGATACAATTTCCAGTTACAGATCACATGCTAATACAAAGTTGAAATTGGATCTGAGTTTTTTGTCGCCAGCCCAATGTCGGTAAAAGGAATTTTGTCTGTGGTGCTCACAGTTGTAAAAAAACACTTTCAGATAATTCAACAGCACGTGTCTCCATATCTCTGGGTAATCCAGGGACTTCACTGTCAACAGTTATGGGACTATCAGTAGCTCAGATGAAACCGTTCATCCAGGGTGAAAATCCTTTTACCTCCATTGTCTTGCAGTGGAGGCAGAAAACTCAGAGGTGGATATCTATCTTGAAACCTCGGCAGATGAAACCAAATATTATCTACAAGAACTAGATACCACTAGAGCATTAGGTGAGAAATATGTTTTTATGAAATTAGGTTACATTTTTATGTCTTAACGCTGTATTTACAGAACATGTAAAACCAAATGTCAAGATGGCTAAATGCATACACACAATCCCCACTTCTCTCTGTTTCTAGGCAGTGAAGCGGTTCATGAAGCTGGAGTGTAAATGTCACGGTGTGAGCGGCTCTTGCACACTGCGGACATGTTGGATGGCCATGTCAGACTTCCGGAAGACCGGTGACTACCTGAGGAGGAAATACAACGGGGCCATCGAGGTGACGATGAATCAGGATGGGACAGGCTTCGCTGTCGCTAACAAAGCCTTCAGGAAGGCCACCAAGAACGACCTGGTCTACTTTGAGAACTCTCCGGATTACTGCCTGCAAGACAAAACAGCAGGTAAGACGGCAAAAAGAGAGAAGAAGAAGGTGGACTGGATTGAAAGACGAAGAAAGGCAGTTTCTCATGGCCGTTGATGGATTGTCTCGACTGTGTTATGTTTTAGGGGTGTTAAGTGTATGTTGTGTGTATGTTCATGCATGACTAGTGTGTTTGTGTGTGTGTGTGAATGTCAATGTGTGTGTGTGTGTGTGTGTGTAATGGTAGTCAGATAACACAGCAGGACTCCTGTGTGATGTCAGTGGAAGGTAATATCCTTGTACCCTGGGGACCTTCTGTGACCACCTGACCTCTATCAGTCTCTGTCAACACACACACACATACATATATACACACATACACACACCCCTATGGTCAGAGGAAGTGTTGATCAACCTTTGCACAATACAACCAATTAGTTATGACTGTTTGTGATTGGCCGGTTGATGGATGAAACACTGTCAAACCAACTTTTACAATAGTTGACATCAACACCTCCATCACTCAGAAGCTCTGTCCAGTTCTTCCTCGCTCCCTTTGTCTGCCCTCTCTCTTCGTCCCATCGTCCATCCTCCCCCTCTTTCTCACCTTCCCAGTGGAATCCACAGCCTAGGGACACAAGCAGCTAATTTAAAAAAAAAAAAAAATCACTTCTTTCTGTCTGTCACAGTCTCTCCCTCTCTGTCTGTCTGAACTAAGCGTAGCTGGAGGGCAGAGTGGGCCTCAGAGTGTGAGAGCCTGTCTGTCTGTCACGCTCCACTGTCCATTTAACCCTCACACGCACATGCATGCACACACACACACATGCACATACAGAGAGTGGCTTCAAAGGGAGCAGTGGCTTGGGAAAGGCAGTGTAACTATAGGCCACTCTACCAACACTGCATAGTTGTGTGTGTGGGTCTGTTGTTCTATGGGCAGCTTGTTGTGATAGGTAGCAGTTCAAACAGGGAGCTTCTCACACGAAACACCAGCACTAATCTCTGTGGGGATGCCATTCACATAAGACACAGACAATATGCCACTGCATTAGGTAATATCCAGAGTGCTAAACACTACAAAATACATCCAACAACGGTGACGCCACTGCAGATCCAACATTGAACCAAATGGTTCAAATGAGATAACGTGAAACTATGATATTTGTAATAACGCAAATTTAGTAAAGGTCCAGCCTGGAACATAAACTTGTTTACTGTATATCCTGAGCTTAACTCCATTTGTCTAGACAGAGATGGTGAGTAATGTTGTTCTATTTAGCATTTATGTTTTTATGTGTCTTTGACAACAAGCCTAAGGCTGTCAAGGGTTAATCCTGTCGCATCATATCTTTAAATATCTGTAAATATCTACGATATAGTTTCAACAAAATGCTGGCAACATGGCTGCAAAGTAGGGCTGCACAATTAATTGAAATTGTGTCGAAATTGCAATACGGCCTACTGCAATTTTCAAATCGAAGCAGGCGAAATGGCTATATCAAAATGCAAATTCAATATTGTGGTGCTGCAGAGATGGCCTACACATATTCCACTTTTTCTCTTTGTTTGCTACAGCTCCACACAAAAAGTATGCCATAAGCATTACTAATTGAAATCATCAGTCCCTCTAATATCCCAAATCATATCACCATTGCAAAATAAGTCAAAATAATCACAATTAGATTTTTATTTCAAAATTGTTCAACCCTGTCACAAAATTAAAATCCAATATTAACACCAATAGAATCAATTAAGCTAATTTTAAATGGGTCAATTAAGCTAATTTTAAATGGGTGAATTCACAGTTTTTTTATATCTGGTTTTATAGCTTAATTAGCACAGCAAAAGCAACTAATTTAAGCTATTTGAATTGTGTGACTTAACCCTCTTGGTATAATGCCTGAACACTCACAGGTCAGAAGCACAAACCGCACCAGTTGAATGGTGGGTGATCAAAATGGACAGGGAGGGCAAACTAGCGTAGCTGTTTTTTATGCAGCAAAGATTACAGCAAAAATATTAGAAAGATTGAATATATTCATGGATATCAGGTGGGATAAAGTTACAATCTCATGTAATAAGAAAACTTCCACACTGGACAAATTTCACAGGAGCTGCAGTTAAAACAATTGAGAAGCTAATAGGTGATGCCTGGCTTTTTAGCTTGAAAAATGTATTAAGCTATTAATGGATTATCAAAAGAGTTGCAGATTAATGTTTATTTGTTGTTTTCAGTAGAAGAATTGTCAGAGAAGTAAAACATAAAAGGCCAGAAACTAACTTTGGTTCACTTTGAGCTTTTATTGGCTAACTCTTTTGTGCTTTTGTGCAGGCTCCCTGGGCACGGCTGGGCGGGTCTGCAACAAGACATCGCGCGGCACGGATGGCTGTGAGGTCATGTGCTGTGGGCGGGGCTACGACACCACGAGAGTCAAGCAAATCACCAAGTGCGAGTGCAAGTTCAAATGGTGCTGCGCCGTGGAGTGTAAGGACTGTGAGGAAGCTGTGGACATACACACGTGCAAAGCTCCCAAGCGAGCTGAATGGTTGGACCAGACCTGAGGACGCGCCCCCTCTGCCCCCTCTAATGCAACCCCACCCCTTTCCCCTTTATGGGACATCCCGTGGAACATGGCATTCTGGGAAAGTTTGTCCGAAAGTGCTCTGCCCTCCCCTGCCCCAACTTCGGTTCATCATTGCATGGCTTTTGTACCTGTCTCTGTGAAAGCACTATAGTTCAGTACCCATCAATATGAATTAACATCCATTAGCCCCTGTTTGTGAATGGCCCTATGACTGAACTGCTGGGATCAGATGAACGGTGAAACCAGTGAACACTTTGGGGTAAGGGTGGATTGGACTTTCATTGAAGATTCAGTCCAGAAGGCCTTTTTTTTTCTAGCGTGTGGTACTGGGTTGAAATGGTTTGCTGCTTTCCTGATGCTTTAAAGACACATTTTTACATTAACTGAGCCTTAAAAACGTATCCAGTATTATTACAACAACATCATATACTCACATAATGTTCTTTTTTTGGGGGGGAAATAGACTTTTATCTACCAAATACTTGGTTGGACTTTGGGAAGTAGCTTGACAAGTGCACTTTGAGAAGTGGACATCTAAGCGTAAGTTTGGCCCTGTGTGGCCAAACAGAAGTCCAGGCAGAGGACTACCAGAGAACAGGGAGATGGACACTAGATGAATAAATGGACGGATGCGTCATTGGGACTTGTAAAGAAAAAAAAGAAAAAAGACAAAAACCTGTTTAAAGTGATTTATTTAAAATGTAAAGTGTTGTTTCATTTCTCGTCTGCGGATGAGACTGCACTACATTGGCTGACACAAGGAGAGAGAAGAGCACTCCAATTATTATGACTATACAGTGTACTCTAGTTTTCAGTGTGTAAGATGACAAACTGCCACCACAACATCGGACAAATTTCACTTCTCTGCTCTCCGGCTTGCTTGTATAACATTGTGTATATTGCCTTATCGAAACAGATGTTGATATGAAATATATGGTGCATTACTATGACACTGGATCATTTGGTTTTTGTTCAGACAGACAAACATAGAGGTTGAAGGCAAGAAAGAGACTAGATGCAGACTAGAGCAGAACTAATCAGTGTGACCGAGCACGATAGTGAGTAAGTTCCCGTTGTACTGCTGTCGTAACCTGCCATGTTGTTCCCATCACACACACACACACACACACACACCGTTGCTCCTCACCTGCATGAGTTGAGAGACGCTGGGGCAGTAATAATAATACAATCTATGTTGGTAACAAAGGCTGATTCTATGTGAGTTGGGGTGTGGTGTGTCATATCAGTCAAGGGGAGGGAAGTGTTTGATTAAAGGCCCAACCTAAACCCCAACCCCTCCTGGCCTCATCCCACCCCTCGCTATGTGGAATTCCAGGTGGGTCCCAGGCTAATGACTAGATGGCTATAATTACCCAGGGCTGTTGATAGCTGGTGATTGGACATGGTCGTGCCACAGAGGACCTAGTGTGGGCTCCTGCTGGGACCACATTTAATCAAAGGCTTCTTGGCCGGCATATCAAAGAGAATACTTTCCAGCAATCTTCTCTGCCTCGGCCCCCTCTGCTATCCAGACTCTCAGTCCAGTTCAGTCTCTGTTACAATAGAGCCCAGGGACTCCTGTTCACGTGAATCTAAAGGGATTTTGCACACCAGTAAAAAAAAACATGAAGACAAAAAGTAGCATGTACACATAAATGATAAATGATTAATTCATTGCTATTTTCCGTAAGGCTCTAATCCTGAATGCTGTGTTGGTCAACATGTGTCCCAGAGGTAAGATCGTCTCTTCTTGCCCAGGCTTGGGACAGGATGCAGCCATGTTCAGGCCTGATTAGACACACCAATGCCATGACACAGGAAATGCAAAGCATCTGCCCTCGATATACCTTGATGCAGGAAGCAGACACAAGCGCAGATACACCAGCTGAGATGAAAACACAAAATGACTCTTCTGTGTCTCTTCAATCAATACAATATCCTCATGTGTTGCTGCTTTTTAAATCAAAATGTTTAATTATTATTCACCTTTCAGTCTACCAACTGCCCCAAAAAGAGCCCTCAACATCCTAGGTCTTTGAATAGCCATGGGAGGCCCATACTAAGATTCGTTTTATTGTCCCTCGGGGTAATATTATCAAGCAATTCCAGTCATTGAGACTATTATAGTGCCATCTTCCTGTGGCAGAGTCTATCTGGGTCCTGGATGCCAGGCTGAGAGCATTCCTGTTGCAGTTTCACAGGCAAACCAGTCTTCACAGCTGGCAGGTAGAGCTATAGGCACAGAAATGGCACCAAGCAACACAGGAGGAGGTCAACTTGGAAACATTTTTGTAGGTCAATGGAACTAATTGCATTGTTATTACGGGCTATGATAATATTGCGCTCACCCACTGAATAACTAACATCTGGGAAGGGAAATGGGGTTCGTACAAAGGTGGTCGTACGTGTTTTAAACAAACCCCAGGCGAGCCAAAGTTATTTGGAAGTGAAAATAATGTCAAACAGTAAAATGATCAGCTAACCTTTGTGACCATCCATCTCAGTTTACAGACCGACTTTGTGGTTCAATTTGACCTGCAGCACTTGCGGCAGTTGTGCGTACACAGTTTTCCTTTGTCATGGGGAATTATTATGGACAATATGGGTGCGGTCACTTTTGGTCTTGTTGGTTTGTTTATAATGAATGTCTTGACTGCTTGTATTTATTGCCCCATTGCAGAAATGTCATCCCTGGTTTTAGATCTGATATTCACTTTGTGGGTAAGACCCAAGGACCACAATGTAATAAACCAGAATCATCCTTTAATAACACAGCTAGGCCAAGTAATTTGACTGAAACCAAATCACGGGCACAAGTAGTTCAGGTCAAACTGTGGCCCAGCTGAAATATGTCTTGCTGAAATGAAATGTAAAGGTTTCCCCCCAGGTTGTATGACACGGGCCTGATTGTGTTAAATGTTTGTTACGGTCGCATTACACTTCCGTCTTACGAAGATACACTCCATCTCCCATTCAATTATATTGAAGCCGGTACGACAGACAAATTAAAACATGCGTTTCCTGTTTCAGTGTGATCTCCAGCTGGCTCTGGCAGTTTCGCAGGAAGTGCTTGATCGGCCAACAGTAACACTATTGCGCAAGATTTGACAATGGAGAAAGTTATTGCCTTAGTACATGTACTCTTAAACAATGTTTTTAGTTTGTGCTCGATCAATATTTATATGTTACCTGCATCCTAGCCGGGACGTCATGTCCTTTTTCTGGACTGAGTGTGAGGCAATGCCGTCGAATGGAAACGTTACGTGACCGTACCTTTACACTGACACACACATTGCTGCAGTATCTTTAGACCTGTTAGTTATGCACGCAGCCCAATCATTTATTTAACCCCATCGCAGTTAGTCTCAAACTTTTAACACCTCTATATTCTCCCTCACTCTTGACTCCCCCTGTGTCTCGGTAGTGACAGTTAGACAGATTAGTTCAGGCTGTAATGCATGTCAGCCTGAGATCTGGTTGCCAAATGACAGCAACCCTGAGAATAGAGAATAAAGCACACTCTGATTACGTACACAAACATACATGCAACTGCAGGCACACACACACACACACACACACACACACACACACACACACACACACACACACACACACACACACACACACACACACACACACACACACACACACACGCACAGAGCGCCTGGAGGTACATGGACAGAACAGAGCCCCCCACCTAGAATGTGACAAGACTTTAACATCTAAAATCCATCTTGGACTAAGAGACAGAAAAAAGGAAGAGGTGTGAGACAGTGATGAACGGGAGAGAGAAATGTTTTGGGTTACCTAGAGACCTGGCGGGCATGTTTATCAGCAGATTTTAATCTGAGCCGAAAGAACCTCGTTCCCCACAATTCATCATCACTACTCGCCCCACCTGCCACGTCCCTCTGACCGCCTCCCTCCACCTCTCTCCTGCTCCCAGCGTCTGATACAGGTTTCTCTCTGGGGGAATCTAGCCAGATACCCCACCAACACAACAATTGCCCTATAACATTCACCTTGGGGTGGTCCGGGTGTCAGCCATGCGATCTGTTTCGCACACATATTCACATGTACATACCTGCAGGCTAGGATGGGACCCCCTCAGTGCCCTCTGAGCTCAGCTATCACCTGTCTGGTAAAGTCCTCGGTATGTTACCGAGCCTTTCTACTCTGTCACTCACTGTTTGTGATCAGAAAGTGCATACAAACATACAAGTGTGTGTGTGTGTGTGTCGTGGGATGAGTTTACCTCCAGGGCGAGCACAACGTAGGTCTTTTTTTTTCCCCGGAGGTTGGAGGGGGGGGGGGTCCGGTTGAGGTCAGGGGTCATAAAGTTTAGGTGTGTCAACAGAGAACCTTTGTCACTATGAACGACCAACACTGATCCATCGCCTGTTGACACCTCCTAAACATTAACGCCTTGCTCGAGTAGCTGAGCTCTTCTCTGGCCGTCCAGCAAAGAGGTGAATTGGAACTGGAACACCTGCCCTGCTGGATTCAAATCTGGCCGACAGCATAGCTGCCTACAGTGTCAACTCTTCCATTCATCTCCCGTCCTTTCGCTCTGCTGAATCTGATGGGAGGGGGGGGGGGGGGGGGGGGGGGGGGGGTCAGCCATTAGGTTTGGGTTGGGAGGTTGTGGGAGCAGTGGGAGGTGCAGATTTATTAGGGAGCTCAGACTAATATTTACGTGACCTGCCAGGTACCGAGTGGTGTAGAGACAGAGAGGGAGAGAAAGTATAGGTATGAGGGGAAAAAGAGGATTATGACACAAAACACTTATCTCCTGAGATCTACAGCAAAACTGCCCCCTTTACTCAAGCATTTCCTATAATGGTTCAACTCATTTTGACAGCAATCACCCCTATACCATCACAGCAACAACCCCAGTTTCATGTAACTCAAAACATTGGTCCAACACGCAACTGTTTGCCAAGTCAATTCTTTGATTGGCAATCAGAAGAATTACACTGGAATTGTCCCAACAGTTCCCCTTCATTGGAGTATTTCAGAAACTCACTCACCGTTGCATGTAAAACATTTCCGGTGCTTTTACAATCGCTCCAACTACTAACACATATAATCTCATGAAGGTTGACCTCTAAGAATTTTTCTGTGAGTAGAAAGCCCATGTGACCTCACACACCACCAATTTGTCATCCCCAATTTATCTTTGATGTAACTCACTTGCTGCTAGGACACAAGTCAGGCTTAGCGCTGGATAGCACACTGCAGGCCTGGCTCACAGACAGCCACCATGAGGGTTAAAGGACAAAGAGTGCCGGTGCTGAGCCTGAGTCGGACGTTTAAGACAGTTAGTCGCGGTGAATTCTTAACCCTACAAGGTGTTGGCTGCCATGTGACGAGGTTTGCATACGCTCGTGACAGTGTGAGTCTGTTTATCTGCCTCCCTGTGTGGGAATTTACAGACACACCTCGCAAGGCACAAACAACAGTGACCTGGAAAAATAGTCGAAATTCCACCAACATACCAAGGAATCTGGGGGTTTGGGCTGACAATACACACTGAACCACACACACACACACACACACACACAGACAGACAACGAGAGACAGAGGTGTGGGAAACAGGAGAGATACAGGGTCAGGGTCAAATTGTGTAGGCCTCACAGACATAGATACCAGTGAGTGATACCAGCTGACACACACTGATGCTGACACTAACAGTGATACCATGGCTACCTGAGTGACATTGATAGATAGCGGGGAGCCATCCCAGCGTGCACACACAATCAAACCCAAAACTCAGCTCATCCCTGTGACTTTTACTCAGCATATGCTCTGTCACCATGAACCTCTGCCAAAGGGAAGAAAATCGGGGTACCAGGTGCAAAGTCAAAAAAATAGCCTAAGGCCACAGCTTCTTAAGTGCCACATTGGTGAAAGGTGAAAGCAACTACTGGAGTGTCTACCTGTACTCAAACATCATCACAACTATGTGTTTAGTGTTGCTTAGAGTGAAGATGTGTTTACCACATCACTGGAGCCAACGTCGCACTCCCAGTCTGCTAGACTCCACACCTTTAAAAACACAAACCACTACAGATACACACAGCGAATCTCAAACCCACACCACACAAACAAACACTCTCCTTGTGGAATGTGTTGTTTGTGTTTTGAGTTGCAGTTTTCTCCAATGTTCAATTTTCCTTTCCACTTAGATTGGCCCAGACATAGAATTATAAAAACTCAGGATTATCTTTTAACTCTATGTCTCGTTTTCACAACCGTCTGTTGATGTCTGCAGGGCCAGTGCGGCAGTAAAAAGCCCCCACACCACGAACGACTGGGGGTTCACCTTCTACCAGCATGGAGACAGCTGATCGAGAGCAAGGACACAGTACAGTAGCCTCAGTCGCTCAGTAAACAGTGGTAAACACAGCGAGCGCTCGGCATGAAATGGAGGAATACTGTGCACAAAACATTTACACAAAGCTGCCACGGGAACAATATCATTTCAGTTTTACAATAAAGTGCTGGTGTAACAAAAACAACAGAAGGAAACTCATCTGTCCCTCTCTACGTTCAGAGTGACTTGTTTATGCTGCGGCCTCCCACTCTCTGTAAGGAGATAATTCAATCAAGTATAATAGAGCTTTCACACGGGCTTAACCAAGCATTGATACCAATGCTACAGCACCCGAATCTGGAGCCTGATCTCATAAATCTAGAATAGTATTCTATTACACGTCAATAGACGAGAGGTTTTACTGTTAATATCTGGGCGTTGTTAACACAGATTTTGAAATCACGGTAAATTTCGACAAAAATGATCTGCCTAATTACAGACAACAGCTCGGGAGAAGAAGAGACGCATCACATTGGTGTCCAAAGGCCTCAAGGAATTGTGATATTTTAATTATACCCACTGTCAGCCACAAAGGTTGGGACACACCACACCTTGTTTTGGCAATACCATGCTGTGTCCACGTCCTCCTCCAGCAACTAAAGCCGACTCAGACTTTTAGACAGTTCGTGCAGAAACCGTGGGGGCCGGCAGCAGCAACAACTTTACCATACTAGGTGTATATATATTACAGATCATACACCCAACACATGAACATTACTCTAGCATGTGCACTGTACATGCACTGTACATGCATTCACCCATTTACACCAGGTAATCACATACACAGAGGGTGTAAACGCATAAACTCTTGTTTGTTTCATGGTATTACGAAAAAAAACCTAGCGCAGGGAAATTCTACGCCACTATGCACACATAGATATACTGTATACAAACACTGATACTAGCTCATAAAGTGTGTGTGTGTGTGTGTGTGTGTGTGTGTGCGTGTGCTCGGGCAGCATGATTTTGTTCTCACTAGTCACAGTACTGTAACGATGCTCACATCTTCACAACTTGGCTTGGAGTTCCGTCTCTCTCAAGTGTTTGAACCGGGACAGTTTAGGGGAGCGTAAACAACAGTCTAATGTGTTTATCAGACACTAAAGCACACACCAACGGCTGTTTACCACTCACAGAGCCAAACCGCATACAACAACAGCACGAGGAACATAACATAATCTGATGGAGCTACACACTGAAGGTGATGTTGGAGGCAATCTGTGTCTTGGATTAGTTGGTGAATACGGCCACCCTGGAAGTGATAATCCACCTGCAGCAACACGCTACCTCACCCTACAGTTTGGAGTCAAAGAGGGAGAGTGGAGGAGGGAGAACGAAAGCTGCTTGAAAAGCCTCGTACTACTACTACAAGTAACACAACAAATCAATAAACAGGATTCCACTTCAACAATAAGAACCACACCAGACTAAACTACATGCAGATGTATAAGAAAACCTATAGGAACAATATGTCATCATGATGATGCACAATGTGACCACGTTATAGTATATACAGTTCTTCCTCTTCATTTTCAGATTAAACAAACACGATTAGCATAGAATAGCATTTGATGTACTATTTAATCTCTTTTGTTTAATCTGATGTGCTACTTTTAGTCTTTGTATATATTATGTGTGTGTCCTCAGTGTAGCTGGACAGTTGCAGTATTTCAAACATCTATTTGTGTTTGTCCCATCGGCAGACCTCACGCATAGCTGCTTGCAGAGATATATATATATATATTAAATATATATATATTTTAATGTTATTTTCAACCTTTTAAAGTACATAATTCGTTCAATTGAACTCTTATTTGTTGAAATGATTCCGAATTCTAATGAAGTTATAATACACTGCCAGTTTAGTTTAGTGTTCTGCAAATACTATAGAAAGGAGGATGATGTGACGCATTCATTGCTCATACTCCTTTCAAAAGAACAAGCTCCAGCAGTGTACAGCCACTGTGGTGGTTAATGCGCCGGCTGTTGTTGCAGTTGTGGTTGAGCCTATGGTACTATGAATATGGCTGCATTAGTGGTCCCGTGACTGTAGAAATACATCACTTGAGTTCACAGAAACTTCACTACAACGCAAAGCCAGCACAACAACGTCATTTCACTGCAACCCCTAGTTAGTGTTACATCCCTACAAACTAATGTGTCACAGTAAAGTACTCAAAATGACACATGGATTATGTGACAATATGTGCCCTATTTGATAAATAGGTGTGGTGTGGATTTCTGACGCCCGTGCGGGAAAAGAAGATGAATTAAATGAAAGCCTATAAAGTCAACTTTATCAAGTGTACTGTGATATGTTGCACTTGTGACCACTACCTTTAGGGATAGAGCCAGAACATGCAGTTTTGTGAAACTTCTTAACAGCCAGATGGTAGAATACGTAGATGTCTGTGTATAGTTACTCTACACTATTACAACATTAAGCTGCTAGTGGTACTACACAGCATGTGCACATGGTCTAATACATTTCAATCAGATTCCACTCAAAAATCTGTCTTTGGACCTTTGTGGCATCTCTTTTTCCATCATTTCCTTTCACCGCTCTACTATTGCTCTCTCATAACAGTATGTGAATATTAGTTGCCATAACAACAGGCCTCGAGGATGTATGCCTTTCTTCCAGATTGTGTCTTTTCTGTCCAATCAGAATCAGCAGTATTTTTGGCGGTGGCATCAATATTTCTGTCAACATCATCACCACCGCCATCAACTGTACAGTTTTCAAACACTAGATCATCGCCTTGAGTCTCCTGCAGCACTCTGCCAACTGCAAGGAGGCTGTGTGGCTGAGGAGGTCTGAGTGTGGGACTGAGCCCAGAAGAGAGAGGCCTCCCTGGTGTGAGGAGGGCTAGATGAGTGTGGCGCTCAGCCCTGTCATGGATCCAGGAAAGAGTGAGATGCGAGAAGGGATGGTAGGAGATAAGTCCACTTCAGGAAGCTCAATGGGACACTTCAGTACAGGCGCAGCTCTCACCCTGAGCGCCGTGTGTCTACCTGTCATGACGGAGAGAGAAAGGGACTTTGAGAAATTCAACTTCAAGATTGTTCATTTGATTACAACCAAATCTACTCACTTCAGTCGTTCGTTACAGAGTTATTTTTGGTACTAAATAGCCAATAACGTGGTACTGATGCGATATCAGCATCTAACAAAGGTAACGTTGCTGACGCCAGTTCATCAATGTATGTCTGCGTGAGCGTGTGTGTGTGTGTGTGCGCAGGCTGCAGGCACAGTGACAGAGACAGATTGGGTGTCTGAGAGGGACAGATAGCCTTACAGCCAACCTCCACTCACTCATTGAGTGAGATAAAGAGGAACATTCACTCACTCACACACACACACACACACACACACACTCCTCCATTGGCATTCAACCAATCGTGTTGAGAAATAACTCAACCCTTAACATGGACAAATAGGTGTGGATAAGGCCTGCACTGGGTCTGCTGAAAACTGCAGATTCATCACAAATTTCAAACAAACAGATTAGAAGAAGACTGTTGTGGTATTCAAATGGACTTATAGGATTTGGTCATGTATACACTCCGCCGTGCTGTGTGAGATTTGCAAGAGTATGCGAGTACTAGAGTGTGTAATGGGTGCCAACAAAGTGACAGGCAATTCTTCTGCAAACAAGTTTTGAACAAACTCTTATCGTTCTTCTGCTCTGTCCTCGTCCGTTCCCTTGTTTCTTCTTCTCCTAAAAGAAATGTCCTTTGATTACATTTCCCTCACAAATATACTATATGTCCAATTGTCACAAAGGCAAAACTGAACACAGCTTTGTGCTTATGCTTCTGTGGAAAAGCAGCGCTATGGTTTGGTGTTTGTGCCAGTGTGTGTGTGTGTGTGTGTGTGTGTGTGTGTGTGTGTGTGTGGGAGGGTCCTGTGTTTCTGAGTGACCTCGGTGGCCCAGGCCGCCTGTCTATTAGAGCAGGGGCTATTAGACTATCAGAAAGTAGGAGCATCCCCTCTCGCCATGGTGATAAGATCAAGGCATTCCGACGGCCAGAGCGGTCATTACCCTGCTCTCCAGCCCATAATGTCCCTCCATTAAAACACCCTGTTGCCATGGATATGCAGCTGCGGCCGTTTAAGTAATTTCTTGGCTCTGCTGTCTCTGTGGGTCATTGACACAGAAATGCATCGACGTTTTGTCAGATAAACAGTTACACATGCACGTTGCTATCAGGGCCACTGTGTCTCTCTCTCACACAGAGACATACGAGCTCTGCATGTGTGGGCGTGATTGGGACTCATGTGGGGTCGTAGCCACCAGGACAGCAAAACGATCACTGAGTCACTTGTCGGTGAAGCAGGACTGAGAGAGAGAGAGAGGTGATCGTACAGTAAGACAGTTTGGACGGCTGAGTCATCATGCGGTCTGACAGCATTCAGCTTCAAACACAAACATGGACAGGCGGACAGATATGAGGCTGACAGAAACACACACACAAACAGACACATGCACATGACTAACACTGATCAGGATAAACAAACACCGCTGGTTGTTCTGAGGATTTTTGTGTCAAAACAAACCCGACCCCCTGTTCCTCTAAGCCTCATTTGACCACTTCCAAACTTTCTTCAGAGTAATCAGCAGACACCTCCTACACTCAGATACACACACACACACACACACCACACACACACACACACACACACAAACTAACCCCTCCTGAACCCTGAAACTTACAACAAGCCTAGAAACCAACTCTCTGAGGAATTATTGCACATATTGTACACCACAATTTTACCTAATATAGTCCCTGTCTATACTTATTATTATTTCATTTTTATTTGTATGCACCTAAATAAAAATGTAGGTGCATACAAATAAAGACATATTGCAATATGAGCTTAACATAGGAACTAATAATATCATAATAGCTATCATGGTAATAATCCTGTCCCCATGAGATCACCCCTCAGTTTACTGTTTCACGTCACAACATAAAACACATCCAACCTGATTTGTCAGGTTACATGTTTTCTATTTTTTTTCAAACACTTTTATGATGTGGGACTGTGTTTGTGGGGCTAATTTTAGACTGTACAAAAGCTATATAAGCATCCAATGAAGAGGCAAAACGTGATCGCTACAATAAATGACACCAAAAGTAATTTAAATTCTTACAGGAATATTATAGTGTTACCATGAATATTGTGATATAGTCACTCTTAGCTAACAAAGCATTGCAGAAACACCCAATAAGCCACTGTATGAAGAGTGAAAAGGCCACATTTAACCAAATCAAATGAATCTTAATTTATTTATTAGTTATTTAACACATAACCACACAAAAAGGTCACAAAAGGGATAGTGCAAGCTACCAATCTGTTCAGCTTGCAAAAATTGCAGACCTACTTTTTCTTTTTTTAAATATGAACAGTGTCTGCTTAAACACACAGAGCAAACATTAGTCTGCGTTGCCCCCTAGTGGCCAGAGTTAAAATATAACTAGAGAATTTAAACATGAGTCAAACATAAACCAGATGTTATATCAATGCAAACACACCTCAGCACACCTGTTGACACCCTACAAGCTGCATCACCAGCAACAGGATACACTCTGTGATTCTGTTTATATTCAAATTCACTTTTCCCCCAGACTCCAGTGCTGCTAGTTACCTGATGTCGGCCTATAAAGTAATTTACCATGACGTTGTATGTTTGCTAAATGTGTATATTCCTGCCATTTGCTGTGGTTGAGATCAAGGCTGTTTAGCTAACGTTACTGCTAGTTTATGCCATCTATCTATTAATATTAGGGACTATGCTGTTGTAATGACTAAATGTTAATGTCAGCATAGGGCTTAGCGGTTTTGCAATAATCACAGCTCATCGTATACTCATACTGCAGACAGTGGGTTAATGATCCTTTCTGGTTCTTTTTTTTTAAGTATCATGCAGGACCAAATGAGCTTATTCCACCAGCAGCAAGGGCAGCCACTACAGGCAACACCACCTGCAGTGCAGTCTGTCCAGAATACAGGACCGGGAACATCTGGTTACCTGAATGGGCCACAAAACACATCAATTGTTGAAGCAGAGATGTTTCAGCAGGCCCGCCAAAAGACTGAAGCTCGTCTGAAAATGGCAACGTTATTTCAGCAGACAAAGTTATATTTACCAAAGGTACCATACTATTCAGGTATCATAACTTTTTTAAAACATGATATGACTAGAGTTAAAATTCATAGATAAATTCAGTGTAGTTCAAAATATCTTTTTCCAAATGTGTCTGACGTGCGCACAGGGAGATCATCGCAACGCTGAAACCTGATTGGTGTGATGTGATTTTTTTAACTTTTCCTAATCCTATCCTAAACGTTACTATTTGCATGCCCTGAAGAAGGACAGTGAACAAATGGAAATAAAATGATAATTAGCTCTGCAGTTCCAAGCGTCCTGCTTTTACAGTGCAGTGTCAGACGCTTTGCTGCTTGCTCTCCGCTCTGCTTACATTCTTTTGCTGCTAGAAGGCTACAACCATATTTTTTTTTTATGGGTACAAATGATACCTCTTTACCATAGACACAAAACAGTGGACAAGAGAATGCTAACACATGGCTAAATAACACCTACAAGACTATTAAGAAACAGGGGCTAAGCCTAACAATAAATCATTTTCCTCGGAAATGAGAGAAAAAATGACACCCAGAGTCCAGCCTGCACTACCATCCAGGCAGTGCGCCTCATCAACCCCTGTTCGTAACAGGACACATCTGTGGACAGCTGCAAAAGAAAGAGTTGGCAACAAACCAGCAAGTGTACAACTTGAAAACAGAATTCCACCAACTGCTGCAGGATCCAGATTCTCAGATGACCTGTATATCCTCACACAACAGTGTGAGAGTAATCCTTAAAGCAAAAAGCTACAGGGAAAGCTAACAACTGGGCATCAAATGACACTTGGACAGAGCAATCAGAAGAATTGTATCAAGTTATCTACTGACCAAACTCAGCTCCTTGAACACTGGTGTTTATCAGTTGAGAGATTCAGCAGATTGTTGGCAGTGAACACCTCGCTTTCAACTGCATGTACCTTCAATACAGTGCACTTTATTGACAATTTAAACTTTTTTTCTGGGATTATAGGATTAAAATTGTTCATCTTCAAACCATTTTACTTCCTGCGTCACCCATCTGCTCCATCTAAGGACCACAGACGAGAGGAATCAATACTACAACTACAAGACATAACACAACAAGCCAGACACATTGAAGGGGAGCCACCCCAGCCCCCACCTGAATGGAGTCAACGTCCCTCCTTGACAGCATCAGAATCATCCTCTGATTGTGTGCAAAATATAGCAAACTCTTACTCATATCTGTTGAGTCAAGGACACAAGGATGATAGCGCTCTTGAATGTTCCCAGGAAAGGCCAGGACCCAGTGTGCGACTAGCTTTCTCTATCTCTGTCTTGGTATGCGATAGAAAGTGAATGGTGAATCAAATCTGTGTGAATTTGAATGCAGGTTCCTGAGTTGTTTCAAGCAGGGCATGAGGTTCCATTTACACTTTGCTATCAACCGTGTGCCCCTAGAGCAGCAGCGCTGGTGTGCAAGAACAATCTGAGGGAGGTGCTGTTCCCTACTGGATACTTTTCTTCCCACAAGTCACATCTACACAGGTCAGACCTCAAGGTCGAGAATCCAGACAAAACATCCAAAACATTTGATACAGTCACGGTGCTGTTCCCATCAGTGCTGTTTTGTGCCTTTCATCCCATCTGTCCCTACAATTCAGTTTTCCCTGTGCAAAATAAACAAACCTCATCATTAGCTTCAAGACAACACACATATTTGGCTAGAAGTCACATATACCACAATCTCAAACAAGGACTGTTGATAAAGATCCACAAAGACATACCAGCACATTTATGAAGAGTTCTGCTACATCACCTTGATCAAATATCTTTCACTCTCTGATATTCTGTTGTTTTTAACTTTTTTAAGTAAATCCTGACAAACTTTATTTGGCCTGTGCACATGTGTACTATACGTATGCATGTGCTTTGTGGTTTTCTATAGTTTTGCTGCAACCTGAGCCATGAAACAGAGACACTTGTGATTCCCACGATGAGCTGATGGAGCATAAGATCATAGTCACCAGCCTGCAAACTGCAGGAAGGTACAGTATGTTCTTGTATTTGTTATATTCTTCCTTAAAAAGCCAATAAGGATTTTACAGAACATTTCACAGCAGGAAAATAACAGGTGTAATTATTAATATAATGAATGGCTGCATTTAGGTGTGGCAATGTGCATGCTTGCTCAATAGAGTGGCTTGCTGGGAACAGCCATCGTAGTTACGCCTATTCATCAACACACAGATCACAGTGTTTCCTGTGTTGTCCTCCTGGCTAACACAAGCACACACTGAGCTATAGTGAACATGGACAACATAACATACTGGCAAAAATGTTTAATTTTAGCATTATGTGTCATTTTTATACATTGAATGTTTTCAAAATGACGATATACAAATGACTTCAGATCCACTTGAAATAGGATTGTCAATTCAATGTGAAGTACTTTACTTATGTATACTTACAGTAGGCCTGTTTCATGTGAACATGTCACTCCCTATTTCACATTTTCATTACATCAACTTGTATGAAAAAGAGGCACATGTGTGAGAAGTTAAGAAAGTTAAAGAAATGCAAGAAAGTTAAAGATCCGCCATGTCTTGCTCTCCCTGTGTCTCGTCAGGCTGGTGACTGTATCCTTCAGATCAGTACACATCTATTTGTGGATGAGGCATCCCATGCAGCAGAAACTGAGTGCCTCATCCCTTTAGCAGGTGACAAGCAAGCAAGCAAGCTTCTTTAACGTGCAGCATTTTATACTCTGTATGGGGCCGATCACACCGAAACGCGTCGCCCGCAAAACCCTTGTTTTCCTATGGCCACGCGTGCGCTCCTCTCTTGCGCCGCGCACCGCGTTTTTCCTGCAGTCTTTAGACACGCATGAAAGTTAAAATAGTTTCAACGTTTCAGAGCCAGGCACGGAGTCAGTGTCACACATGACCGAGGCAGCCAGTCAAAGAAAGCGAGAGGCGGGCTTTACTACTTTACCACTGACTTCCTCTTTTGATGCCCGTAGATAGGAACCAACATTATATTAGCGATAGTCAATTACGATTAACCATCTAATTCCCCCCTCCTCGTATTTCAATACCACAGAAACAGCAAGTGGTCGATGTCTGCATTGAATCATTTCCCCTCCGTTGTTTACGTTTGATGGCCTGGTTGCGCACGCACCCCCGTTCCACCAGCTCATCAGCTGTTTTGCCCGACTCGCTTTCCAAGGGGCGTTTTTTTAGCGGCCGTGCCTGTTGCCACGCGTCTCGATGTGACCGGCCCCATTGGTGTGCCCTTAATATTTTAGGGTTTTGATACAAAGGTCTTCTGAAACGAGAGAAATGCCAAGTAGTGCTGGCTGGAGGCCATAAACAGTTACGCCCTGTCATCTGATCCAGACTGGCAGAGAAACATGGCACGGGTGAGAACTCTTTTAAACAGATAACATAACATATAGTCAAGTGTTTTATGTATCTTAGGGTTACGTTCATTTAATGCAAAATCTGAAAATAATAGTGAAAATTGAAGCTACTAGCTGAACAGATCTTGAGCTTTCACTTGGTGTCTGAATTCTGTTTATTATTGGCTGAGCCTAAGGACGTTGAAAGACTCTGTGCAGGTGTATGTGTGGATGTTGGAACGGCTGATGAACGACAAGAACCTTTACAAGTCACATGAGGAGCACGGGTTCAACGCTCGCTTTGTAACCAAATTACTTCGAACTACAGGTGAGAAGGAGAGATGCTTACATTTGATGCTTTGTCATCTCACAATGTTGTACTTTGAAACCACTCTTTCATACTTCTGTCCACTTTTTTGTCAAAACTTGTCCCTGGTGTACATTTTTTAAATTATTTTCTTTCCCTATTCTCTCTCTCTCTCAGGTCCCATCCTGCAATTCTGAAAATTTCCAATGAGCTCTTTTATAATGGAGAACTTCAACCGTATGCTGATAAAATGACATGCAGTTCAAACTGCAAATGGGAACAGCTGCCCAAGGACATAATGCAGACAGACACACACACACACACACACACACACACACACACACATCTTCAGACTAACCTTGTGTGAACAAGATTGTTTCACAAAAATACAGGCAAATTCAAAGCCAAAAAAGTTTGCCACCCTGCCCATATCCTGTGTCTAGACCAGGGGTGTCAAACATACGGCCCGCGGGCCGGATCCGGCCCGCCACGTCATTTTATGTGGCCCGCGAATCTACCAGCAAAAAAAAAAAAAAATGGAAATCGCGCACGGCGGAGCTCCTCCCCGATCCGCGCGCACACACCTCCACCAGCGTATGTGGCAGCAGCAGCCCCCCCGCCGCCGACGACGACGAAGGAGCAGCAGCACCCCCCCCCCCCCCCGCCGACAACCGGCCCTTTGGGGGCAACCATGATGCCGATGCGGCCCCAGAGCAACAATGAGTTTGACACCCCTGGTCTAGACGTATGAATCACTGCCTACATCTCAGATTTATTACAGACATTCAAATTATTAAGGGAGTGAAAATGTAATGGCAATCTAATTATAAGTTTTTCCGTGGTAACAATCGGTGTCACCTGCTGAAAACTGACTGTAGAAAATATTGAATACTTTATGGTTAGCAAACGAAATGTGGAAAAACAAATGATAGCGGAATGTGTGTCTGTTTACCCGGAACAACGAGATGACTCGACATGCTGTAGTTGAGTCAATAGATCTTTGCATATCTGTAGTATTTCCCCCTTTTATTTGTCTGTCAAAATAATTGTTGGTAAAATCGCAAAGAGAAGAATGATTATAAGTCTGCCTATGACTGTAATTATGAGCATCTTGTGTGATTAACAACACAATCACAACTCAGTGTTTGTTAATTTGTGTTACATATATATATATATATATATATATATATATATATAGAGAGAGAGAGAGAGAGAGAGAGAGAGAGAGAGAGAGAGAGAGAGAGAGAGAGAGAGAGAGAGAGAGAGAGCTGTTTCCTACAATTAATTAATGTATTGTTTATTGAGTTACTTGGAGTACTTCCTAAATGATTAGTGTACTGTTGATGCCAACACAGATTTTGTCTGTAAAGAGGAAAATCAAAAATCAAACAACTGATACCAGTTTTAATCTCAACAAGTATTTGTTTCAAGAGTTTTCACTTTTAAACGTACTCAAAGGTTTTAATAGAGTTGCTTTGGCAATCTAGACTAAATAAAAAAAACAACTTGGGAAAAGTATGAAACTGTTGCACTTTGTGTCCACTTTTGTGTCCACTGTTAGCATTCAGAGGCCCATTTACTGCTCAGTGAATCAACATGCATGTGACCGCATGCTCATGTCACAAAATGTCATTAAGTGCAATTTAAGTTTTAAAGAGTGAATCAGTAATGGAGACTTACAACGTTATGCACACTCTCCAAATGTAACAGTGCTGCTATGTCCTGTGCTTTTTGTATTGATCCAGACAAGCCTCACATTTTTATTCCACGAATGTTACTCTCCATTTTAATCACGTATAAAGGTATATTCCCATTCTAATTATAATCCTCTTTTCATATCCTCTTTTTCTATTTTCATGTAAGCCCCCCCAGGTGATCACTTATGGGGCCATGGCGAAACATAATTGTATAAATTATGTATGTATGATAAATTTGAACCTTCCAGTCATAATTTAAATAACACAGGCGCTGGATTTTTCACTCTGTTGTCTATATAATTTATGTTAAATAGTATTAGTAGTAGCAGTAGTAGGCAGCATAAATATGAGGATATAATGGTAATATATTACTGTTGAACCCTTTGATTACATTTGTTTGCGGTTTCGCTTTAGTCATTTCGGTTTAACGGGATCAGCGCCTTAAGTTTCGTTTCTCCGGACTGACTGTCTGTCGGGGTGCACCTGTTTTACTCATTCGAGCTTGACCGTCTTAGTATTTCCGCTTCTTAACATGACAAACAGAGAAACACCGCCCCTGTGAACTGTCCACAGACCAAAATTGAAAATTTCCGGTATTTCCTCTGAGACGCAAATTGAAGCTGTGGGTCGATGAGCGCTACACTGTCTCCAGACTCTGGCGTTTTCTTCTTTGCAAGTCTTTGATCATCACAGCAATCTTCGATCATGGTTAATATGAAATTGTCTGTTCGCTGCCAAATTGGAATCGACTTCTTTGAGTTCCTGAAGGAGAGTGATCGAGCATCCATCACAGACAGAATTGAACTGAGAGACATTTACAACACGGAGTTCAGGATCAGGTGAGTTGTTCTACATTATGGGGATGTGTGGGACAGTTCTGTAAATGCTTCCGGATTTCAATGTTTTTATGTTTATTTTAGGAATTCGGGGACCAAAGATCCAAACTTCGGTTCAGTCCTCTATGCCCTGAAGGTGTCCAACAAAGTAACAAGACGAAGGGATAAGATTCGCTTCAACTCCACGGTTTGCACTTCCGCGTTATGTTTTAGACACTTAAGCCTATTTCAGATGTATACACCAGTGTCTGCATTTACAGCTTTTTCAATGATTCAGCAGAATCAGCGGGGAGTCTTTGGCTTTCACCAGCTGTTTAATCGAAACCGATCACTAAAGCCTAGCGGCGCACTGTATTCATCAATACTGTGTGATCACCTGATAAAGTGGAAATACAAAGCTCATCTTTATCTGTACTTTCCTCCTCATGCTTAGGGTTTGACGCCACTTTGTTTAAGTTAGTTAGTACACGCTGTTAAGTACAGTATGTATTGTTATTTATAATGAGTTAATTACTTGCCGTGAATCAGATTAAACAAGGAATTACTGTTGGGTGGATTTAGCTCGAATGTCTCTTTATTTAGAACGGTCATTTACTAATTAAATCAAATTGAAGTTGAATTGCTCTAAATGATGGGTCACAGTCTATTACACATCTGAGCACACGATAAATAACGAGTAGGTCACGTGCTACAGTGACGTCACTTTGAACCACAGATCACTGATGCAATGTAAACACAATTTAAAATCTTGGTTCTAAAGCATTATTCTGGTGGATCAGTTATTAATAATGATTTAATATTATGGAAAAATGAAAAATGAAATTTCAAGCCAAGTTTTCAGGGCTTTAATGTTTTAAATGTATCAATTCTTAAGCTAAGTTTTTGCCTCTCAAGCCCCGATGACTTGCAAAATTACTGTTTGTGTAGCGGGAGGATATTGTCACTTTCTCAGAAGCAAAACTTCCGGTGATAGAAAAAGCCCCTTTGAATGTCTGAAGACAAAGCTAGCTTGTTATACTTACAATGCATTTCTATAGATCATTTTCATATGCAGATTAGGTTCCTTTAAAAGCAGGCAAGGACACCATTATGTCTGCTACTGTTAACAAAAAAAATCATAACAGAGCAAACTTGATGGAGCAGAGTTACTTGATTTTAGGAATTTTCCATCTGAAGACAAAATTGACCTGAAGTGATCCTCTGCACAGGTCACAGCTCTTTTTCTGGACCAGTGGCATTCACCAAGGGGCAGCCGACCAGAACCAGTCCAGAATGGAGCAGCCAGTCCCAGGACAGAGCAGGCCTACACCTCCGAAGATCAGGCAGAGACGGGAGTTCGAGTCCGGAGGAAACTGGCAAGCCTTCTGATGACCAGACTGAAGACAGACAGGTAACAGGAATAAAGAACGAGAGTCCTCTTTTAAATGCCACGCCCCCCAAAAGCCTTTTCTGTGAGCGAGTTTGTTTTTTCCTCTGCTTGTCACTACAAGAGTGTTGAAAGAGCCCTTTGTTTGCACAGGTTTCATTTTTATTTTTTTACATTTTTGACACTGTTTTTTTTCTACTATGTATCTATAGATATACATCTATAGCTGTCATTGACTTCTGTGACTGGCCCTGCATTCACTACGTTCTCTTCTGCCTGTATTATTTCTCCATGCAGAAATAAAACAACAATATATCTAAAAAGTACATTTGAAATTTGGCTCTGCGATCTTCAAAGTCACACACCACTCCCCTGCCTTAAATACAGTTCATCATAACCTGCTCTTTTTGCCCCACAGGGCTCAGTTCATCTCTGACAAACGTGGTATCTGCATTGACTCCGACCATCAGTTTGAGAAAGGGAAACTGTGCTTGCGCGTTGATGGCTCATGTGAGGTACTGATGTAATGACTGCCGCATTCTCTGATGATCATCTGCTAAAATGTGAAGCTCCGCTGCATAGATCTGTTCTTTTTTAAACAGTGCACGGTGAATCTGAAGGTGCAGAACACTGGAACAGAACCAGTGTATTTCACCTACTACACCCCACTGCACTGGCTCAGGGACTTCATCCTGAAGGATGAGAACAAGGTGACCAAGACGAACCCTCTGTGTTTACAACCAGGTAATGAAAACATCACTAAACAGTTTCATTTTATTATAATAATAATTCATGATGATAAAAGAGATAGCTGCACATTTAGACCTATGCAGAGTACATGCATTGATCCAAGTGTGTGGATATGTCTTTAATCAGTTTGAACGCTTTGATACTTCCAGCATCCTTAGTGAAAATGAAGCCAGGTGCAGCGGTGGTTATCCTGCATTTTCCATATAAATTCATAATAGCATATTTTACTCCGCTGAGAGAGAATTTATGGACACAATAAATCTCTATGACTCCACTAAACATTATTACCAGTTATGTCTTGTTCTCAGGTGACACATATGAAGTCCAGGTCATCTTCAGCTGCAGTCTGGTTGGTTTCTATCCAGCTACATTGGCCTTTGAGTTCAAACCAGACCTGCAGCCCTCCACCGCTGCGTTCCACATCGTGCGCTTCATTGAGGCTCAGTGTATAACTGCCTTGGGACTGGAGCTGGCACCTGTAGCTCCCTACAAACCCCGCTCCCTCCCTGCCTGGACCCCTGAGGCCAACTGCACGATCGTGGATGGACAGCGACCCGAAGGGTACGAGCGTTCACTCAACACACTGTTAAATATTCAGCAAATGTAAAAGAATGACATGCTGTAAGTCTCCCAGTGATGTATCCAACCTTTTTTCATTTGGTCTCCTCTTACCAGGCTGTCAGTGATGCAACTACAAAATGTGATTGAGCTAAAAAAGTATCAAATACCAGCATACATGAACCAGCTCATCCAGTCACTGAAGCACTCTACTTACTTCGGTGATAAAAGGTAAATTCAATTTTTGATGTTGCGACGCGTTTGTCTGATGGGTTTTCCATTTGATGTTAATGTCTTTTATAAATCACTGTGTAGACAGCAGAAAATAAGTTTACATACAACTAACTTGCAACAGCAATTACCTTTTGGAGGGAAACGTAATGCCCTCCAGTTAATTGTTTTCTATCAACATAATGAGGAATTGTGGTTTATTAACATATCTGGCAAGTCGCAAAAATGTTGATGCTATGACATGACAATGCTTTTCACCAAAATATCCGATCTTGCAATATAATATCCACTTGTAGTAGGACTCAGGATGTGAAACCTGCTCTCACAGTCCTGCGCTATCACCCCTGGCATATTAAAAACAACCCAGCTTCTGATGTTTAATATATACACTGCCATACATTGTTCATTGTTTCTTTCCATTTGGTCTGCTTAGGAGGGCCTTGCTGGAAAGTCCCCTGAGCTGGGAGGACTACACTGAGAAGTTTCAGCTGATGCTGTATCTGGAGGAGCTTCAGATGGAAGTGGACATCAAGAGATACAACATCCCCAACAGTGAAAAAGAACACGCCGTCATGATTAGAGATCAGCGCAACAAGAAACTTCTCATTCTGGAGGTTATTATGTGCTCTCACTCATTCACTTACAGCACTCACATCATCGCTCATTCCTTCACTTCCTTCTGTTAATGATTTATTTAAGATAAGCTACTCTAGCTAGCTACCTAAATAGTATCTGTAGTTCCTGGAGAGGAGGAATAAATAAAACAGACACACGTACATATCATAAACAGTGCACACATTGGTAGTGTAAAGCAAGAGTGATGATTACATTTTATTTAAACTACTGGCTCTGGTCTACTTTACATTGTTTTAGGGGATGCTTATCAGTGGAATTCTGACGTAAACACATGTTCAGGTTTAATCTATAATTCCGGGCATATCATAATGATCCCTTGTAAAAACTTGTAAAAAGTGTAATCATGCATTCCGGTTGTGATGCATTATGATAAAAGAAAAGAAATATAGGATGAAGAAAACCAAAAGAAAAGAAATGTCTGATAGATTTAAAATAATTTAAAATAGCAACATATTCATCGTCATATTCACTGACACAAAATGAATTAAGGTGTGTTTTCTCATTTTTGTTCACCTGCCAGGTACCTGGTGTGTCTGAGAACCGCCCGTCTGTTCTACGAGGGGATTCGCTGCTGGCGTATCCTGCAGGGGAAAAAGGGGTGAAGTACCGCGGCTACGTCCACAGTGTGCAGCTGGACAGTGTGAAGCTCGGCTTTGGGTCAAAGTAAGATCAAGACATTACGGTAACATACAATCGGTTGATGCCTTTCTAGCATTTTTTTTTTTTTTTTTATAGTTTTAGCTATTGTACCTTTTTATCAGTGTTTACAAGTTACCTTAGTTTTGTCTGTCAAAGCACTCTGTAACTGTTTTTAAAACTGCTATATAAATATTAAAGATACACGCATCTTGTCTAAATTTGTTCGCAGATTGCTGGATCACTTTGTAGATAACATGAAGTTCAATGTTGAGTTCACTGTCAACCGCCTGACGGTGCGCGTTCAGCACCGAGCAGCAGAGCTGGCAACTACATTCAGGCTGGGAGAGGTGTTGTTCCCTGCTGCACCTGCTGCACCTGCCGACTCCTCTCAGCAAACTGAGCTTCCCCAACTCAGGTTAGGCATGCTAGCATGTAGGCTGTATATCAACACCCTACCTACAGCTCCAAATATGGAGGGAAAAATGAAGATAGCCATAGTGATAACAGGAAAAAACTGCTTAATTCCGAGTTAACACTGTTGTGTTTTTTTCTATGTCTATGATCAATTTATTGGACTTTAACTTTATATTAAACGTAATACTTAAAGGCTGGCTTAATAACTGTTTGCTTTCAGATTGGAGTTTCTTCAGTTCACGCAGGTTTATTTGCATCACACAGAGTACAAGAAAACCGAGTTGTCCGGAATCAGCTGACAAAACAAAGAAATGTGCCTTACTTTAGAGCCTTGTTCCCCCTTTTTATGATCGCCCCCCCCTCTTTTCACCCTTCCGTTCCCAATGTTCCTCTAGACAGTCATCTCGTTCATCGTGTAATACAGTTAGGATTAACGATGCACCTTCAGCCCCGGTACATTGGGGGCTTTTGGGACATCTGGTCACATGATATATCATTTATCTGCTAATGTACCCCTGGCGTTGGCCCTTACGTCCCCTGCTCTTCTTCTTTAGAAGCTCGTTATGAAGACATAACGTCTCCCATCTTTACATTAACACTTTTTTTGGAATCTCGTTAAGTAGACATCACGTCTACATCTCTATACTAACAATGCTCTGTGCACTTGTCATGTAGACATAACGTCTACATTTTTACCTTATCAATTCTTTGTGCATGGAGACACTTTATTATTCTTTGTACCGTTCAACTATCTGTGTTTTGATGACTCTGTGTACCAGAGTCCCTTCGGTCAAGCTGACCCAGCAGCGCATGCACAGAGGACAGCTTGTTTCCTTGGGACACAGCGATGGCTACACTGCTGAAGGCCTCTGGTGTACTGACATGTTTTTATGAAAGTACATGAAATACGTGTCCATTCACAGCTTTATGAATATGCGACTGTGAAGATACATGAACTAATACTAACCCCAAGGAATATGTTTGCAAGATTATAATGATACCTGAGCAAAGACTATGTACTAAACTCTTAAGCAAGGAATATAATTGCACACGCATACATTTTTCTCCTACAACACTAAAGGATGCCGCTGTACTGCATCAAATATCGTATGAATGGAGACATTTTAAAGAGCTTTCTTATACTCTTATTACAAGATAAACCTATTTATTCTAACAGTGCTGTCCCAAAACCAGGTACTTGTGTTACCCGATAAGAGTGTGCGATTCACTGTGCATTTAAACATGACGTCTGGCTCTCTCTACCCATTACTGTCGTAAGCATTGAATGTGTTGTTACTCTGTTAACTGTTAAGCTGATCATTCTGCATGACATATTTTGCACTTCTGTCCATCCTGGGTGAGGGATCCCTCCTCTGTTGCTCTAGCACAGGTCTCTTCCTCTTTTCTCCCCGTTAAAGGTTTTTTTGGGGGGAGTTTTTCCTGTTCTGATGTGAGGGTTCTGGGACAAGAGGATGTCGTATGTGTACAGATTGTAAAGCCCTCTGAGACTAATTTGTGATTTTGGGCTATACAAAAATAAATTGAATGGAATTGAATTACTCTGCTCTGACATCATCCCTCTGTTCCTGTATCTTTCTGTCAATAGGCTGTTTGACTCAAAGCTGGAAAGAAACCCAGAGCAGTATCAGGCTGTACAACACATTGTAGCTGGCTCATCCAAACCTGCCCCATACCTGGTGTTCGGCCCACCTGGAACAGGTACAGCGAGTACCAGCATAATACCGTGTCTACTGTGTCAATAGAGCTAAACTGTTTAGCAATGTATTCTGTGTGTTCAGGCAAAACTGTGACTCTGGTGGAGGCCATTAAGCAGATAGAGAAGACCCAGGCCTCCTGCCACATCCTGGCCTGCGCTCCCTCCAACAGCGCCGCCGATCTGCTCTGCAAGAAGATTCTGGACCACGTGGACGGGCATAAAGTGTTCCGCATGTACGCCAGCAGCCGTGACCCAAAATACGTCCCCGATGAACTAATGGTCAGTGTCAATGCATTCGATGCATGCCGTTTGTTTTCGATGTGAAGCATCTCTTTGATGCAGAAAGTAACTGACATTCATTCACTCTCATTCGATTGGTCACAGTTAGGTAATCTACTTACTGGTGGACTTTGTGATGCACAGCAGTGTCGATAGATGACACAACAATACTGCTTCACTTCCTTCTGCTTTATGTGTTTGATACTGTTGTAATCGTAGGTCTTTTACGAGCCTCACTAAGGTTTGTGTACACGGACATTGTGGTACCTTCACAGGCATGCTCTAACCTGGTAGGGGAGTGTTACGTTTATCCTGCTAAAGAGAAGCTGATGGAGTATAGGATCATGGTCACCACCCTGTTAACAGCTGGAAGGTAGTGAATGACTTTGCTCACCTGCATGACACCATAAAAAAATGTGCATCTCACTGTTGCATACTGCAGTATTTACCTTCTGTTTATATTCTCTGTCATCCAAAAATATTAACAGTCAAGTCCACAGATGAACTTCTGTGGGGGAGCGTTTTCTACCGTATATCTTCTCTCTGATCTCTGCAGGCTGGTCACAGGAAACATTCCTGATGGTCACTTCACTCATGTGTTTGTGGACGAGGCAGGACACGCTGTGGAGACTGAATGTTTAGTCCCATTGGCAGGTAAAAAACTATTTAACTATTGAACGTGCTTAATGTGTTAATTGATTTGTGTTATCTGTGGGACAAAGGGCTGCTCAATACATGTGTTGGATTAATAATGTGATAACTTTAAGGCGACAGTCGTATTCTTTTCATCTATCATATCCTGTTGCTCCTAAAGTCAAGAAAAAACAACCCTTTTTCTTACACTAGTTGGTTTTGGACTGATATCTATAATTGGTCAATGCAAAAACTTTGAAAACTTGGATGCAAGCATTCCAATATTGTTAATCTTGTGATTATTTTGAATACATGTAAGTACCTCTTTCATGTATAGTTTTGACAATTACTTTAGGTCACTTAAAATGATGTTAAAAAAGTGTTTTTATTTGTTTAATCATAATACAATTTTAGTTTCTCTTGAGTTTCAGTGTAATAATACTTCTTTTGTTTACTGTTTGTGACCAATTGTCTTGCAGCATAATTTGCACTATTGTTGATTGTACTTGTTTTGTACCTTTTTTCCTTCCCCCCACACAAAACAAAACAAAGGGCTGCTCGATGCAGAGGGTCAGGTTGTTCTGGCTGGGGACCCCAAGCAGCTCGGACCCATTCTCAGATCCCCTTTTGCACTGAAATACGGCATGGGTAAGTACAGACACACTCACATAGACACTCTCTTGTTAATGACACTGTAGCTTGAATAAATGAGGATACGTAGTTCTGCAACACGGTTTTTGTTAGCCGACAAACAGACTTACACTTAATAATGTTGACTTGGCTTGACTTGTGTGTGCATTTCTGGAGTTAAAGAGTCTTCTATCTGCAGGAGTGTCCCTCTTGGAGCGCCTGATGAAGGATTTCTCTTTGTACCGGAAGGACGAGGACGGGGACGAGTTCAACAATCGCTTTGTCACCAAACTGCTGCGCAACTACAGGTTCGGTACTAGAGATTGTTATAGGCTCCTTGACAGAAAGTGCTTGATTTTGATTTGATTTTGTTTGTCCTGCTTAGGTCCCATCCGGCCATTCTGAAGGTTCCCAACGAGCTCTTCTATGATAACGAGCTGCAGTGTTGCGCAGATGAAATGTTGCGCAGCTCCTACTGCGGATGGGAATACCTCAAGAACAAGGTAGTGCTCCTTCTTTTGTTTTAGCACACTCATACTGTACAGACCGTGTGCAAACAGAAACGGACATTTAGAAATCAAAGAATAAAAAATGACCACCAATACGCCTGAACCTCATGACTTATATCTTTGTTAATCAATATGTAATGGAGCCATTTCATTCTCATTCTAGAGCTGAAACAATTAGTTTCCTAATCAATTAGTTGATTGACAGAAAATGAATTGCCAGCTATTAATGCTAGTGCCAGCATCTCCAACGTGAGGATTTACAGATGTGTCTGTATCATGTCATTGTAAATTGAATAGAATTTTAATTGTCAGTTGGAAAAAACTATTTTAATTAAAGAAACTATGATTGTATTTCTCAATTTGATAGTTTACGATTAAAATGATCAAGAATTAAGTAGTTAAGTAATTAGTAGACTAAGTGATAATAAAAATAATTGAAGGAAAATAAATGTAACATCTTATTTAATTTAATGATTTTACAGAATATCTTAATAAAAACTAATTTAAAATGCAAGTTGAAAAGTGTTGAAATTCAGATTGATTTCCATTTCATCATTGATTGTTGTTGACAGTAGAGAAGCAAACTGATTGGTCTGCTCAGTATTCAAAAGAAGTTCTCATCAAACATTTTCTTTTTAAAGTTTATATAATAAAATATAACTTATATCTCACATACCTCTCAGAACTTCCCGGTGATCTTCCGAGGTGTGACCGGTATGGACGACCGTGAGGAAAGCAGTCCTTCATTCTTCAACATAGCAGAGGTGGAGGTGCTCATGGACTACTTGAGGAAACTGATGGAGACAGATGGCAAGAGGGGCCGGCCTACCATCTCACCCAGAGACATAGGCATCATCGCTCCCTACAGGAAACAGGTCTGAAATCATTCAACGCACACAGATTACAACAATTTATCTTTCTGTTGCTGCAGATTACGTTAGTCCAAGTCCAAATGAACACAGGTTGAAGTGGAACAATGTAATTATATGTTGATTAAAAGCTGGAGCTGTTTTTTTTCCCCCTCTGTGTCACATAGGTGCAGAAAATCCGCAAGGCCCTGATAAAAGTTGGTAAAGACCTTAATAAGGACATGGGCGGGCTGAAGGTAACAGAATCATTCACGTTTAAGTAATGTGAACCACACAGCAGAGGAAATGTCTTAAGTGTGTATACACTCGTGTGTGTCAGGTTGGTTCGGTGGAGGAGTTCCAGGGTCAGGAGAGGAGAGTGATCATGGTGTCTACAGTTCGGAGCAGCCCCAATTACGTAGAGATCGATAAACAGTTCAACCTAGGCTTCGTCAAGAACGAGAAGGTATGCGAAGCAAACACGTGCACAAACACTGTATGTGCACACAAAACAGGATTCTGACACGCTCTCTTCTTTTCCAGAGATTCAACGTGGCCGTGACTCGAGCTAAAGCCCTGCTAATCGTGGTGGGAAACCCCAGAGTGCTGAACTCAGATCCTACCTGGGCCCGGTATGTGCCACATGACTGCTTCTAATTTCTGCTGCCAGCACACATATTAACATTTCATTTTAAATTCACAAAGTCAATACATTATTCTCTCCTTCCATGCAGATTCATCCAGTACTGTCGAGATGAAGGAGGCTACGACGGCTATGAGCCCGTAGAGGAAGACCTGGACGTGGTGGAGAGACTCGCTGCCCTCTACATCAACATCGATATTGAAGGTGACAGACGCATCTTTGTTTTCATTAGCATCACCCCTCAAAATGAAGATTTTTGAATAGATGTTAAAATTGTCCACCTTGCTTTCTTTCTCTGAATCTTTTGTCGCCAGTGGAGACTGCAGAGAGCGTTGTTCAGCAGGTTCTGGACCCCGAGTGGAGGAGCGACCTGTGAGGGAAACGAGAGTACAATCTTCCATCCCGATTCATTTTGCATCGACGTTTCAAGACGAGATTTTACATTTTTACTTAAATTCTTTAAAAAGGGCTTAAGTCACCTTTCCTCGTTTTTTTCCAAACAAATAAAGCGTTCCAATAGACCTTCTGTAACGTCAGCTATATGAAGTTGAACAAAGACCCGAAATGAGCAAATTCATATTTAGAGCAGTTCGTCTTTAGCTACCTTGTCGGACTGCACAAATGCCCCTCGACTTTCAAACTGCTACAAATGCTCCTTTTGAACGTCGTTAAAGTCACAGAAAATGATTTGGACTAGATTCTTCAATTTTTTAAATAATCTTTGTTCTTTAAAAGGAATTTTACCAAAAATGTCAGTCTCAGGGTTATTTAAGCGATAGTTTTTTAACGTTGCTCAATCATCACTGCTCTCTTAGAATCATGAAGTGGTATATGTGTCCATGTATCTATTTTGAAATCACTGTTATAAAATACAGCTTTTTAAAGTATTGACTATTAAAAAATGTTTGTGATCAATTTTGATTGTGATTCAACTGTTTCGCCTTTTCTAAAAACAGATTTTAAAACAAAATATATGTTGTCGTCCAAACAAAGTCCTTTTGCTCATGGGAAAGTTATACAAACAATGCTACGATATGAATGTAAATTCATTTATAAGATTTCAAATGCATTTGCAAGATTTTAAGTTTTGATTTTGCAGACAGTTTGTAAAAAAAAAAGAAAAAAAAGCTAAACCAAACCAGTTAAGATTACATAGTATTTAAAAAATACTTTAATAGCATGTTTCTCTCATCCAGACATTCAACACATCCCACTCCCGTTTGTAAAGCGTCATCACAATCAACATTTCTCTGGAACTATGGTGTTTAACATAACAGACAATTAACCCAACATTCTGATCCATGTGGGTCTGAATGTACCCGATAAGAAGATCACCACTAGTGTAGCTTGTGACGGTGGTGAGATCAATATACCATTAAATATACTTATTCTTTCATGACAGGACATGCAATGTGTGTACTGCATGCATGTCTTTGCTTCAGCCATGACGCAGAAACACTAACTGCATCAGAGGGCTGCCTGTAAAGAGATGAGGGGGTTTTATGATCGCGTCACTTAGTGATGACGACGATACACTTGTGGAGAAAAGTATACAAATTGTGGTTACTACCACGGATAGTTGTCTCAATGCAATTTCTTGTTCTGTGATCGGCACTTTTATGACGTGTTGGTGCAGCTCTGAGCCCAAACACACCACCGTTGTTCTCAGACAGTCCGTTTATCAGCTGGCTCTACTTCAATGACGAACACTCAAGAGAAAGGTTTTGACCGGACACTGGCCACACACTCTGATACGCTTATTCCAAATCACATTTCAAGCTAAGTCCCTTGTGTGTAGTGTCAAATAAAGGCCTATTACACAACAACAAAGCCCCGATTTCAAATATTCCAGAAAGCTACTGGTCTGCTGAGCTAAACTGAGGAGATATTACATTGGTAATGACAAAATTTGAGCTGTCAACTGGAAATTTTATTCAAACTTTTATGCACAGAATAGACCTAGAATTTGTCTGAATTGTACAGTGTGCATCCATTGCGTGTTGACACCAGAAAGCTGTAGATTCAGTATACAGTGATGCATAATGACTGTGTACTGGATCTCATTTAACAGTACAGAGTTCAGACAGAAGGCTTGTTTGGGGAAGGCGTTGACGTCTCGGTGGAGGCAAGTCTGTCGGGAGTCAGAGCCAGTGTGAGCATGACTGAGTATTGTGTCCATGACAATAGACGACTGTCTCCAGTGCCGGTTTAAGCCATCGCCATGGAAGAGAGACACAGCGAGGTGAAGTCCAAAAGCTCTCCACACAAATAGCCGCTGATGCTGCAGTTTACGCAGGTTTCAGTGGATGAACGCAGCGTGAACAGGCTCTAAATTTAGTCATTAATGCCAGAAGAGAAAGCTGAGGAAAATGGAGCTCTGCTGACTCAACACATGATGAAAAAGGATTTTAAGGGTGTAAAATGAATAGTGGTGTGATAGAGAGGTGAATCGGGACAGTGGTACATGCAGGTTGGAGAGGAGCAGGGCTTCCATACTATTAAAGCAAATCCTAAATCCGTCTTTCCATTCAGGAGGCATTTGAGCTACAATACCCTTTTCTGTAAACACAATACAGGCATGGTATGTTTGTAAAGTATATATACATATATATACAAACATACATTCATATAAGAGGGAGGGACAGGTCCTTCACACAAGCAGGCTGGTGGAGGAAGACAGAACAGCAAACAAACAGAAACAAAGTTGTGTGAGTAGCAGAGGAGAGTTAAAAAAGGCTGATTGGTTTTGCTTCTAAACAGGTGTGTCAGTCTTCCATATTGTCCTGTGGCATATCTGCATCTGTGAAGTAAGTATAGTCCACGGAAGCCATCGATTTAAGGTTTCTCTAGGTTTGCTCTGTGCGCAAGGGGGGTGTGGGGGTGTGTGGGTGTGTGGGGGGGGGGATCCTCCCTCGGGTGCTGATTGGCCAACAGACTCCGCCCCTTCACAGTAGCTGGCAGCCGGTCCTCCTCCTGCGCTTGCGGACCTGCAGTGCTGCTCTAGTGGCCATCTCAAACACCTCCCGCACACCGTCCTTGGTCTTGGCGGAGCACTCCAGGTAGCCGAAGGCACTGATGCGGTTGGCCATGTCTCTGCCCTCCTCAGACTTCACAGGCTCCTGCAGGTTTAAGGTAAAGACGGAGGGTTAGAATTAGGCTGTAGGTGTACAGTGAACAGTTTAGCAGAGCAGTAGAATAGTATTAAGTACATTTACTCAAGTACTGTACCCTAGTACAAATTCCTGTACTCTAGAGTATTTCCCTTTCATGCAACTTTATACTTCTACTTGACTACATCACAGAGGTTAATATATTTTTTACATCCACAAACAGGGAATATTTTAATACACAATGAGTACTTTTCAAACAAAGTACATTTTGCCGATGATACTTGCATACTTTTACTTCAGGTATTGAATGCAGGTGTTTTACTTGTAGTGGAGTATTTTCAATGTGTGGTATTAGTACTTTTACTTAAGTAATATGAGTAGTAATACTACTTCTTCCAGCACTGGCTTTGGGATCATTTGATGCCAGTAACATATAAGGATATGGAGTCTCTCACACACACACACACACACACACCTGTTTCATCTTGGCCAGCTCCCTGCGTGTGTGTTCATCATTCCTCAGGTCCTTCTTGTTACCCACGAGAATGATCGGGACATTGGGACAAAAGTGTTTCACTTCAGGCGTCCATTTCTCGGGAATGTTCTCTGCAAGAAGGAAAAAAATAACGAAATACAAAAACAAGTCAAGTCACTGCACAGCAAATTCCAGACTTATTTCCCTACAAGGACAGTTGGGAGAGCCCGTGCAGTTTCCCTTGTGACTGTACAAACATAAATACCAAGAGGTCACTGACTGCTCCCCGATACATGGGCGAGCATGCTGCGCTGTCTGGAGGGAGACGCCCCACTGTGATGGAGTAGACATGCCATCTGTGTCATCGTCCATATCAACAACACTCTGGGAGAAAGCCCCGGGAAATGTGCTCGTTCATCTCGTTTCCTTTTAATGTGGAAACAACTGAATTAAAATGCATCTATGAAGTTAAAGAGTCTTAAGGATGCATTGATCAGAATCAATCCACAAAGGGGTTAATCTTGGATACTGGTCAATCAACTTCTAATTGACTTTAAAATGTACTTTTGCACTAAAAGCACACACGGCCAGCCCTGCTATGTCATAGAAGCAAGGAGAGAGTCTGATATCATCCCACACAGAGGGAGAGTGAGTGACTTCATTCTCTGCTCAGGTAGGAACTACTCCACCATATCTTTACATAGCAAATAGTTTGCTGCTATATGAATGCTCTGAGTGCCGTACATTGCTCCTTTAAGATATTAAATTATGTATTCAAATTGCTGGAGCTGAGAAACGGCCAGCTCTCCTGTTCTGGTTTAGTTCCGCACTGAAGACACGACTACCAGTTCATTGTGTGGCTCGTCTTGATGGCAGCAGCAGGATTAATTACCACACCAATAATGTAATCATACTAATGACCAGACGCCATCTAAATAAGCATTACGTTTTCATAAAATGGATCATTAATTGCATTATGCGCAGAGGCAGTGGACAGAGAAATGTAATGCAAAATACATAAATAATCAAAACGGGGGAAAAACCTATAGAGGGGATCGGTGTGGATTTTACTGCACGAACAGAAATGTGGACATTTAGTGGAGCATTTGTCAAAATGCCTTCCTGCATCTGTATGAAACAGTATTGAATATCGTTTTTTTATTTTCAATGCAAAGAGTCCCAACCAGGTTATTATTTTCCTATATTAAGCATCAGTACGGCATGCAAGCTCTGAATTTTCTTTGCATCTTATTTTTCTGTGGATTGAATCCATATATGCACTTTGTCGAGCTTCTTCACAATTACTTAAAAAACTTATTAAATTCTGTATAAATGACTAAACAAACATAAGCCAGCTGCCTTGACTCACTGAGGTAGCATAACAAAGATAATACAACAAATTAATTCATATCACTATTTTAATCAGGTTCCTTCTGTGTCAAGTCTCTTGGGTCACTGAAACCATGCCGTGATACCAAATAGTTTTTATATTCGTTTAATGGTAAACAATGTGTATGCAGCCTTACCTAAACTGTCGGGACTATCTATGGAGAAGCACATAAGGATAACATCTGTGTCAGGGTAGGAGAGAGGCCTCAGTCTGTCATAGTCTTCCTGACCGGCTGTATCCCACAACGCCAACTCCACCTGAGGAAGAGGAGAAGAAGAACAGAAGTGAAGCAAGTGGCTGTTAGCGAAGAGCGCAATATAAGTAACGTTATTAAAAAGGTAGAATAATCCAACTTCTTCTGCAGCAGGATGAAGAGGGGAAAAGTGAACATGAAGGAAAAAAAAGAGGATTTAAAACAATTCATTGCGTTCATGCCTAAAAAGCAACTCCCCAGAGGTGGAGATTGTTCCCACAGGATATTCTGAGGCTGTTAATCAAACAGTTAGCAGTCCCTGCGTGCCTGACCTGCTCTAGATAAAACAAATGCCCAGCACAAAAACATTTGAGCTCAGCAAGGTCTGTAACAGATGCTACAAAACAACCCCAAAGCACCACAGAGGAATGTCTTCTACACAGTAGCCTACGAGTGTCATTGCATTAAATACATGGTGTGGCTTTTGTCTGTAAACATCTCCTAAACGGCTGTGGACTATTAGCTTTAATTGTAATCTAGACCTAGTTTATCCTGATGACTTAATCCTACAGTAACCTCACCCACATTGCAGTTACAGCTGGAGAACTGTGCCTGATGCAGCCGAGGACAGCATGTCAGCAGCTACTCTGGACTTTTCTCACTTCTGCTCTCATGTTTTGCTAAATCTTGCTTGTTAGCCGACAAGCTACTAGCCTGGCTGGCTACACCATAGTATGTGAGACGGTGGGCTGACATTGACCGACCGTGACAAACCTGTCCATTTCTGCTGCTTCTGAATTACTTCACCACTAGATGTCTCTCAGGAGTCAGCCTCGCCTACTTACTTTACCGAAAGGTTTCCTGTCTGAACTCCTCTTTTAGGGTGTTGTAACCACAACAAGTTTAACTGTGTCACTGACAATAAAACTGACAAACTGACAATATTTCACTACACCAAAATCTGTCTGCCACGGTTGAGGGGCTTGGAGTACAGTCAATGTTGTATTATACCGCACAGGAAACAGGAAATGGGAGATTAGTCATGATGCATGAGGGAATGGGTTTCAACACTGGGCAGGAAGGTGGCACTGATCCATTTCCTGTTGTTGGCTGGAGGTCTGCTGCTGTAGAACAATAAAAAGTCCCAAGGATTTGCTTACAATAAGCACTTCTCCCCATCGGTCTTGATAGCACATGGTTCTCAACCAGCAGGGCCACCAGGGTCACATTTTTATCACTACAGCAGCAGCTTTAGCAAATCATAAACCTGCCTGTTCTGAAAAATGTCTTGAGTTATCAGTGGCGGAAGAAGTACTTATCCTTTACTCAAGTAAAAGTATTCCATTACAAGTAAAAGTACTCCATTTAAAATCCTACTGAAATGGAAACACAGAGGTATCACCAGATAAATGTACTTACAGCATAAGAAGTAAAAGTACTTGTGAACAATATATTATTTTATATTACATGATTAAACTGTTAATACTGATGCAGGTGGTGCTGTTGTAGCTGGTCGAGGTGCAACTAGTTTTAGCTACTTTATATGATAAGCAGAAAGTGACAGTTTAGAGGGAAAATGGTTCTTTGGTGGTATTTCTATCATCTCAGACGTCTGAAATATGACAAGATGCCCCCACCAGACAGTTTGTAGGAGGTCACAAGTCAAAGGTTTGGGAACTACTGATTTTTTGGTTAACAATAAATTTTTATAAGCATAGCTTATGTTTGTTTTTTTGTGTTATTCTGAAAAGCAACTAGTCAGCTAAATGTTGTTGAATAGAAAGTACAATATTTCCTTCTGAAATAACAGTATACTCAAAATATAAACCTTATTCATTATCATAAGGTACATTTAAAATATAAAGTACCTGTTTGCCATCAACTTCGATGTCAGCGATGTAGTTCTCAAACACCGTGGGGACGTAGACCTCTGGGAACTGGTCCTTACTGAAGACGATGAGCAGACAGGTCTTCCCACACGCACCATCCCCAACGATCACCAACTTCTTCCTGATGGCTGCCATCTACAAACAGAATAAAATGTGGGTAGGCTTTATTTTAAGAATAACCAAACAATCAGTACACTGGGGAGAAGCAAATCTCTTTCAAGACAGGAGGGAGGTGAATCAATCCAACCAGAAATAGTAAGAGTGAAAGAACAAGAGGAAAAAAGAAGAAGAGATGATCGAAGTCTGTTTTAGAGCCGCACCCTCTTCCCTTTCCTGGACTGCGTCCTGTGAAAAAAACAGAGTCCGGCTGAGGAGTCAGCAGTGGGAGGGAAGAGAACAGGAGCCGAGCAACAGTGTTGGGAATGCTGCAGCCTCGGTGCTCCAACACACGGCTGCACATCACATTAAAAATGATCCTAAATGTGTCACTTCTACATCCCTGTGGCCTTGTGATCTACAGCTCTTACTGGTTTCTGTTGAAGCCTCTGTATGGCACACAATGTTCTCCCATTATCTTTGCTTGTATCCCTGTGAGGAGGGTGTATGGGAGTGAAATGTGGCTTGCCAGAGAAAGATATAGCCACACATACCCACAAACTCACACGGATCAATAAGCATCTCCCACAAGCTGACAATAAGGGAGAGAAGGCAGTAGGTGATGAGACAATGTACATTTACCAATCTGAGAGTTTCTGAACCAAACAAAGATCTACACAGATTATTTAAAAAGGAGCTATAATAGTTATATATTATTAATGGATGATATGTTTATTTGCATGTGGACTCCTCAGCTCTACAGAGCTGAGGAGTCCACATGCAAAAATAAAAAAAAAGCATTTTTCAGCTTAGTGTTTTGGTTTTAAGAACCATAACTTTACTGTTTTGAATTTATTCTCACCGCTCTCACAGTGTTGTTTTGACTACAGCGGGCAGCTGTTTTCAGTAAAAAAGTAAGATCCCCACTCTACACTACCTGCCCAGCACCAAACGGCAGACAGACACAGCTAGCTGGTGAACATATTGGAGCATTTAGCAGCTAAAGAGCCAGTTAGTGGAGCAAACACACAGCTACAAAAGGAGAGATTAGATTGCTTTTACATTCATAATCAACTCACACTGAATAAGGTTGTGTACACACTGGGTGTGTAAATACGCAACTGCTTGCTGAGAAGTTTGTCATATCAATTTAACATGTGATCATTCAGTGTCGTGTTTACAGCTTGTTTTTCCTGCAAAGTGGCCAAAAAGTAATTTATTGCAGCTTCTAGAAAACAAGACGTAACCCCAAGAAAGCAAAACGTCTAAGCACTTGTTAAAGTACTTCTTTCATCATCAGCATCAGATCCACAAACTCAAACTGGTATACTAGCAGCTGTAATATGTCAAACTGTAGTTTTGCTCTATGGAATGGTAAACAGAGTATTACTGAGTGTACAAACAGTTGTTTCCTCTGAAATGGTCAGTGGGTGGGCTGTTGATACCAAATATTCATAGAAACTAAAGCAAATTCAATTCTTAATGGGAACATGGTGGCTCCTCTACATAGAGGGACCGAAACGATGTATTCTGTCATTTATTGCATGAATTACATTTCCTTCAGCTTTGTTAAAAAAGACTTTGAGGCGAGACGTTTGTGCATCCATCTCCACGTCCTTCATTTTGATTCGCCTCATCTACCATCTTCACCACAAGAATCAAAAGACAATTGTTCAGTTTGCTTTTTCTCTCCCACATGTTAAATCAGGCCAGTTTGTCTCTGGAGAGAGCCACCTGTTCTCAGTGATAGCAGGCTGCTGTTACTCCATTCATCATACTGTCACTACCAGAAGGAGGGACGGACGCACACACACACACACACACACACACACACACACACACACACACACACACACACACAAAGCTTTGTTAGTCCTGCAGATCTTGTGCCGTTACAAAATAATGTTGCTTATTGACGACGATAGCTCTCCCAGCATGCTGCCTATACGGTGCCGGGGGCCACACATGGTGCTTAGTGGGGATAATGGCCCCTAACCTTTGCACTAATGTGTGTGTGTGTGCACACTGACGGTACAAAGATGGGAACAGGCACTCCAAGGACTTCTTCTCTAAATAAGTGCTGATGTTGAGGCGTGGTCTGCTACCCTTAAAATGTGGCATGAAACTTCACTTTAACAGTGATATCATACGAAGTGGTGATGCATAAATTCATAATTTATGAAATTTAAATAATTCAATCAGTAGAATAACTATGAACCAATCTTTCTCAATTGATTGTATCATGTCAATTCATTAATATAATTGTCAAACTCTGGCACATGTTGCTTACACATAAATATCAGACAGCGTAGCCGTGGGAAGCCAGCTGTGGAACAGTGAAATCATTTCTTTTAAGAATTTAAAGTGTTATGGTTTCGATTTATTATGAACTCATTAACTATCCATTTGTATGCTCTTCCTGCTGGAAGCACAGGTCTGCAAAACAAGAGTCATCCTCTGCTGTGAGGTGAACATCTGCAGGTGCTTAAAGTGCTTTTTCCCATGACATTTGTGTCCTCATTTGCCTTCCTTACTTCCTTTAAGTAGTGACTTCCTGGTATGACATAAACAGTAGAGGGAGGAGAGAAAATGAGCCACTGGAAAGACATCTGGAGTTCAACCATTTTGTCATTTTCTCTTATTCTCCCTCCTCGAGTTTCTCCCCTCAGGTCAGTTACAAATGAGCTTTATTAGCACAAGGAGGAGTCTCTTCCTTTCCCTGAAGTCAGACAAGTCTGGACTCAGTGTGGGATTGTTCCTTTAACAAGAGTCTGCACCGTGTGTGAGGATTCATGGAGAGCAGACACCCATATAACAGAGTGGAGGTTGTACGAATCAAAGTAAATATGATTCATATCATCACTAACTAGGACTCTAGCCATGGCCTGAGAGTGAGTTTTACTAAATCTAAAAATGATCCCTTAATGTTATGAATTATATTACAAAGTGCTACACAAACCTCATTAAAACAAATTAAACCCACCAAAGAACATCATCCTAAAGTATGCAGCTGTTCATTGTTTTACCATTTGCTTTTGTATTATGACACTATGTTGAGTTATATTCAACAATCAATAATTAAGGGTTGCCTTGATTTTATGTTGCAATAAGTAGGCCTCAGTGTTTGGGGAAAACAGTCCAAATACACTCATTAATAATTGAAATGAAGATCTGTGTGTTGTTACAAACACTTGTACCAGCAGCAGTGAATTGAATAGACCAAGCCAGCCACGTGATAGTACAGCTGCATTATTCTCAGTGTTGCAAAAAACAATAAGCGAGTAGTGAGCCATAATATACAGAGAGAGAGAGAAAGGTCGTATAACCTAGAAATGCGTTCACACGTTTCTCAGGGTGAATACTCCCGTCTTGCATAATGTTAGTCCCTGTGTGGGGTAGCAAAGGACAAAGTTCACATTCCTTGCACATGCACAACACATTAGCCAGTCCTGTTCAACAGAAGTATGTGTGTGTGTGTGTGTGTGTGTGTGTGTGTGTGTGTGTGTGTGTGTGTGTGTGTGTGTGTGTGTGTGTGTGTGTGTGTGTGTGTGTGTGTGTGTGTGTGTGTGTGTGTGTGTGTGTGTGTGTGTGTGTGTGTGTGGGGGGGGGACAATAGCAAAAAAAAAGACATTCTAATCACATGGATCAGCAAACTCAAGGTATTAAAACCAACACTGCAGTTAGTGGCCCTTTTGATTAAGAGTACTTATTAAAACAACACAAATAAACATTGTAGGTATTGTTGTTATTTAGTAAAACTGTTACAGTGGAACCGCAAAGAGTTGAACAGCGTGCAGCAGAAAGTAAAGCAATCAGAGCTGCTTCGTGTCAAAAAAAATACCTCCGTTTCAGTGGAATGTTGCAGGTGAACCACACCTTTGAAATGCTGCACCTGAACTTCAGCATTTTGTTCTTGCGTTTGAAGCTTTTCTGCAGCGCAACATGATGTAACCTGACAAGGCACGGCTGAGTGACCGATTAAATACATACAAGTGCAAATTCCTGGTGGATTACTATGCAACATGAACAACATATTTCTAGTCTTCACCTCGTGATGAAGTTGTAAAATCCTGTCTCACGGTATCATAAACTTGTGCTGCATTTTGGCGTCTGGGAAGCCTTCAAACTCATGGCTCAGTTCACTATACTGGCTGGATGGTATTTCATGTCTCACCGGCTGTACAACGTAAAACCTGTTGGAGGTAAAGTCATGATATGTAGATGCCTCTAAGCTACATTAAGTGATGGAAGTCAAGAGGAGATGATAAATAGAGTCAAACCTCGTTTGGCCAAGTCAAGACCTGAAGGTGTCGCTTCACCTTCTGATCCAGTTTGACAGAGAAAGGACAATAGAAACTGTAATGAATGAAGCATCTGGAGACATACATACTAAAGCAATAGACACACCATATCTGACCTGGGCGAAATATATCACCAGACGTTACTGAATAAGGACAGAGAAATGTAAATGTAGAATCACAAACTGCTACAAAATTCAGCTGCTCAGCAGACCATGAATTAATTCATGTCACCCTGATTTCCTTTTCCTTGGAATGTGCCAGGACACCCCCTGTCAACTTTATACTAGCTGTATACTTTCAGGTGATGTTTCAGTTGTTATTGAGTGTTAACAGTTGAGATATTGACACACTGATCGGTCAAAAGCAGGAATAAGCATTCCACATGAAAATTAATAACGGATCAGTGAATGCTCACAATCAAACCCTGTCTGACTGTGTACAAATGTGGGAGGACGGAAGCTTTGAGGAATGTCTCACCCACTTTCAACACCCCTCACCCCTTTCTTCTAAACACACAACATCTCTCCGTCCACCAGTACCTCTCCCTTATTCTCCTGGTTGAAATGTTGAGGAATGGATTAGACATGAAGACCAGCGTGGATCACAGACATGGGGCCAAACTGCAACAACTACACTTTCACCTGACACTGTAACAGGCGGAGCAACTTGTCTCCACCTCATTTAAGTGTTGCTTTTGGTTGAAGACTGCATTTCAGGGCAGTGTTTTGAACATGCTGGGGACGGAGAGGCTGTCTGCATCCTGTTCAAACCTTTCTGACACAACAGGTTTACAATGACACTCCTATTACACAAAAGATGATAGAAACATTCTCATTGTTAAATCAGAAATGCCCCCAAACAAAATCCCTGGTCTACGGATGTGGATAATGATGTGAATAACTGCTGGTTTTCTTTGCCTTTAAAATGAAAAAGTTTGGGTTTGGTTTTTCGATTTTCTGACGGTGTGCGCGGCCACTTAATGAGGATATGAAATTGGGGAATACCGAACAAACAGCGCAGGAAACAAAACGCAGATGACAAAATACACAAGACGTCATGCGGACCCACGACTGACTTCCGACAGGACGCGGTGCGTGTCGCTCTGAAAGGAAATTAAAGAGCAGGAAAGAAAGAAAACGTTTCAATTCAGAATCAATTGAGGCAACTTATCAGATTTAAGGCCGCTCTCTCTGGAGCCACAAAAGGCTTTATAGAACCGTTCTCATATGCAGTAATACTCTCCTGGAAGACCTGGAACACACTGATGTGTAAAATCAGTGCAGGACCGGTTTAGGGAGGTACCGGATGTACTTTCTTAATGCAGAGCTATTTAGTTGAACAACATACTCAGACTGCTTTCAATGTAGACTTACTTAAGGCGAAGTTTGTACTGTGGAGATGTATAATGTAGGGAAATATAAATCAAATATAATTTAAAATATATACATAGACGATCAAACTCTGGAAGTTGTGGCACAACAAAATGAGGATGAACCTAGAAACTACTGCTGCGCTCCATCAGCTTTTTGTCTCTCTCTCTCCTTACACAAGGTTGAATCCAGCTTGAGACCAGAAGCGGCTGCTCAGGATCCAGCTAAAGTCATGAGAACCTAGCTGGAGCCCAAAATAGGACAGAGCCATTGAGACTACTCCGACCCAATTCATCACAGAGCACAGCTCCGAGCAGAGCAGAGGACGAAAGAGAGAAACAGCACACAGAATTATCCTCTCATCCCCCCCCCCCCCCCCCCCCCCGAATTTCACTTGCCATGCAGACAGACGGATGGAGGGAAGGGAGGAAGGAGAGGCGTGGTGGTCAGAACATTCGCAAGTTATACACCAGCAACAGATAGTGAGAAACTTAAAACATACCAACGTCTTTGAATAATATTCCATGAGTACAAAATAAATAAATGGATGAATTAGTCATGGAGTGGAGAGGGAACAGAGCTAATCAGGACTTGGTTAGAAATCATTAACGTGTTTCCGTAGCCCTGCTTCTTACTCCCTCAGAATTTGTTCCTGTACCCCCCTCCCTCCCTCCCTCCCTCCCTCCCTCCCTGGAAAACACCAGTTCATCGCATCTGTCCAGTCCACCTGTGCCAATGTGCAGTGTTCAATAGCATTTATTAGTATTACAAAGCAATAACGATTTCCCAATCATTTCAAAACCCTTATCTTATTAAGTTCACCTTTTTAACTTTGGCTGCAACTAAATGCTAAAATAACTGCAACCCAAAGATGTCTAATCACCTTTTCTTGGCTGACAAGGCAGAAACACTACAGCTTGTTCACAGCCTGTACTTAAAACATTAGGACACATTCAAATAATACTTGTAGCCTACTTACTAAATACTAAAGGTCCCGTCTCACAACTATTAGGTTTATCTGATTACTGTCAAATATTGATATATGAATAAAGATTTAACAGGGAGATTCTCAAAGTGACTTGAGGTGATGAGCTGGATTATTTCGCCACTCTGTTGATCTCTGCTGAACTACAAAAACACACAGAGTCCACGAACAGTCCTCGTACAGCGTCACAACAGAGAGTGATGCGTCCTTCAACAAACAATCTTTGGCTGAATACAGACACCAGCTGCAGAGAGCACATGAATCAGAGAACAGACACACTTTTCACTGTTGTTGAACAGATTTAACGCTACAGCTGATCGTGACGTTTGTCATTTTAACAGTCTGCTATTAAAAATGAAGCCTGCTGACTATGTGATTTGCACTCTTTGCTAGTAAAAACGTGAAGAGAAATAAAAGATGTCATAAGAGATTTGTTAGCATCTCTCAGCTAACTAATTGGGGTATTTTGCAAAATGGAACCAGCTACCAGTTCCCATTCCTAAGAGCTCTGCTGATAATGTTACTCAGAAGACATGTTTGGCTTTCCTAATTGCCCCTTTAAGGACTTCCTGAAACTGCAAGCACAAAGCAAAAGGCCGCCGAACGAGATTTTTCTTTTTGCCCTAGAGGATTTTCTCATCTGCTTACTGGCTGTGCATTATACACCCAGCAGCTTACAGACACAATTTTCCATGCGGACATGTTTGCTAGTCACGGTCAGATGACTAGAACACAGATAAGCATTTTCCTGGGTTCTGTTAGGGTGGAACATTGTGTTTGAGCAGCTCCACTGATAAGCACCTATGGCCTTAAAATACACAAACCAGCGGCTCCCCACTGAACATGAGCATGAGCAGGAAGGATGGAATAACGGCCGTTATTGGGCATTCCCCTTCTGTCTATGCACCACTTCCTAAATCTTTGCTCGGGAGAACTTTCTGCATTCGCCATCCCTAAGGCTCGGCCTGGCATGTACAATAAGTAAAACACAAGTAGTAGGCCAGTGGTGGAGAGCAACACTATGAGGTGCAGCACCAGGGTGAAACGGCCTCTGGAGATGCTGACATATATAGAGCTTTTGATCCAGAATTGTCCATAAAGGCTTCCGTAGTGACCTACTGAGCTTCAGTTGTCGTCTGAGATGACCTCAATACGACAAGAAGAAAAGAATAAGAGTGCACAGGCTAGAGATGTCAAGTCTGTCATTACGATACACCATCTCTGATTTTAATTAGATGGTTAGGATATTTGGGGTATTTGTATGGATGTCCCGATCAAATCTGGATCCGAGTCCTTTAATGCTGATACAGAGTTTAATTCGATACTAGTTAACATTTACCTAAATGTTGAATTAATATGTATCCGACGCTCCACAAGCTACCTGATCCACATACTCAGGATCCATAAGCTTAACTTATCGGTATGCTGTGGGTAAAATACTTGTTTGTGCAGTTCAAGCCAAGAAAACCTTTCAAAACATTTAATTAGTGAATGTTTTGATCAAAGATATTGAACTTCTCTTAAATTACATGTGTGCAAGGATTCCTCTATGTGGGTGAGCTCTTTTTTCTTTTCTGAACATTAGTATTTCCAATCCACCATCTACATCCATCTCTATTTGGAAATTACACCACTCATACTTTACTTCTACAAGCCAAACACAGCCCACTTCACACAGAGAGGATCTGGATTGCATCACTCGGTAGAGTGACAGTCAAAACCACACGGATGCTGCTGATGACAGCCGCAGACATCATGACTTCTGCTTTTACATTAATGTAGTCTAGATCGGGGATTTCCTTCCACTGCATTGGCACTGATTTATGTGTGTGTGAGTGTAACACTTCCACTTCTGACCACTACCTGCAAACCGCCTGATCAGCTGTTCTGCTACAATGACATCATACTTTCTCCTGTAGTAGCCACACAAACATTTTACATAAAAACATGCACACACACGCCAGGAAGATATCTTTAAGCATTCTTCTTCTGGGTTTGTGTCTGCCCTTGTGACAGTGTAGACACAAAGGGGAGCAGTCCAGTTGATGGATGGCATTAGTTCTGCAGGGCTCGGATACCGGTGGTAGCATCTTTATTATGGGGAACGCGCCGAGACAATTAAGGGAACAAGTCTGTGAGACGTATGAGGGCTACGGCAGCCGAGCAGCATAACAAGGGTGTGGTGACTCCGACCGAGGAATGTCCTCGGGACGGACAAATGTTTTAACAGTTACTTCAAATGGGCGAGAAGGAGAGACTTTAAAAAAAGGTCCAAACTAAATAAGAAGAGGTCACTCGGTAGCCTATAAGTACTATTGATATTTTGGCTTTTAATAGTTCATGTACAGCAGGACAAAAATACTCGACACCATCAACTCCCAGTTACTGGCCAAACAGGTTTCCAGAAAGAAAGAGGCGATACGTTGTTTACAGCGAGTAAAGATCAGCGTTGCCGTCCTCCACAGCTGAAGTCCATTATAATTAGATTACGTAATAAGGCACATTATGAGGCAGGGCTGGGTTTGTGTGGTAGGAATGCTGATATGACCCATATCTCCGACAGGAGAGAACAAACAGGTGTGCCCACACAGTTAGTTGTACTTTTCCTTTATATGTATACGAACTAAACGTCGAAAACACGTAAGCCATTCGGCTGGAAAAACAAACAAACTTCTAAACAAGTAACAGGTTTCCACTCTCTCCGAGCTGCAGCTTGGTCGTATCTCGGCTCATTAACGTGTCACTTTTCCTTCACACCTCAAAACTCGCTTTACTGACTCGAGGCGCTTGCGAAATGAAACGAGAAAGGGAAAACAAATATGTTCTTACCTTGAGTGTGCTTTTTTTAAATATCAAAGGCCTCCGTGTTCCCCTCTCCTGCCGACTTCCGTCCGTGGAGCAGCTGTAGAGTAAAAACGGCCGAGGAGGAAGCGACCAAACCGATACTCAAGACCCTCCCTTAACACTGCGTTCATGGTCCCCCTCGGAAATCTTGAAACCGCCATTTTAATCGTCTGGCTCGAGGAAATAATGCAACATCTTTGTATATTTCTAAGACGCACACTTAAAAAAGATAAAGATAAAACAGTTAAGTGCAGTATCTTATTGTTGTCATCCTTTTTGACATGGTTTGCATGCTCTCTGCCAGCTTTCCCCTCAATTACCACACCAGATCTACACACTGAATACCACACCAGATCTCTACCGACCAATGTGATTTATACACAGTTAATTAATGTACATTTTTGCTTTTTTTAAAGCTCATATTGATTGCTATGATTGGCACCAAATATTTCTTAAATTTCCTGTCTCTGTAACTATATTTTCCGGAAGAAAACAAATACATGTTTCAAGAAATCCCCAAAAAAATAATTCTGATGTAAAAGGCTCCCGCAATCCCATTGTGTGCAGAATCCTGTGACACAAATCGTCCATCAATACTACACATAAACGAATTAAAGACATTTATTAAATTCTACGTTTCCTTTAACACTACCACACTGAAAAACAACATTTGGGACAGAGGCTCAGATGCGTACAGCATTCTGAAAATAAAAATTCCAGACTGCACCTGAATGCAGCACGGTGTCTTCACTGTTTAAGATTCCAGCGTCTGCACGCTATTGGCGGACAGGATTTAACCGTTAAGAGGCCCCTCCCCTTTACGGTTAGAGAATAATGACATCATTTATATAAAGAGGTGGTCTGTGGTTTAAATTGTCACCATTAGTTGGGTTTTCAATGTTTTTCAGTGTTTTGTAAAGATCTGAGATTAATACATTAACATAATCGTACGTTGATTTCATTATTAATGTCATTAGTTAATAATTAATAATTATTATCAGTAGTATTATTCCTTGTTGTGTAAGGAAATGGACTTTAACTGGATTGCTGTTTTCAAACAGTGCTACAGGAAATCACACAACAGGGATTTGAGCTTTGTGAGGTCAGAAGTTAATTCGCCTTAGAGTGCAGTACACTTTAAAAACATCGCAGCTCCAGGATAAGGACAGTAGGCCTATTATTAACCCACAGTAGCCTATTATAAACACTCACATGTTTATCAAGACAGTTCTTTTGAAGTCAATCGGGAAGATTTATTGTACCCAAAGAAAAACAACCTAGCGGCCAGTTTCTAGTGCATTAGTTGTGCTTCTCGTGTGGGGAGACAAAACAAAGACTTTAGTTGTTGACAGGCCTGAACCACAAGCCTCCACAACACACTGAATGTATCCTCCTCTTCTGTATCCTGGCTCTTTGACAGTCATTTGGACAGTTCTCTGCAGTTTCCATGGTAATACCCACATACTGTAGTAGTTTAAAATAAAACAGTGCACAGTGGCCCCTCTCAGTCCCAAAGAATACTGATGGTATTTATATGAGCTGTCTGGGAGGATGGGGCGGATGTGTGTCGACCGGAGAAAGATGAGCGTTTGCGATGCAGCTGCAATTCAGAGAGCTCGCAAACAACACCTCTATGTGCTCTCTCCATCATTCTCCCTCTAGCTGCTATTGTGACACCATGCTACGTGGTGCATCAGCTGTACACGTAGATGGTTGAATTATTTGGAGACATCCATAGTGTTAATATTTACTGATCTGTGCACACAGAGTAATTTCTTTTGGTGTAAAAAAATGTAAACTTTTGAGTTTCTAAAGGTTTTTAACAGTGCAATTTCAGGCTGAACTTTCACATGTAAATCCATGTCATTGACCAATGATAATTCATCTTGACTGCTTTTGAGTAAACAGAGAGACCTGGTCCAATATGGGGAGAAAGCTATCATATTAGCACCATCCAATCTAAAAGAGTCGTAGTATAAACTGCCATTTTACAAGGAGCTACTTTCTAAATCTAGAAGCACTTCTGTGTTTTTTTATCATGAGAGTCGCTGAACTGAAAAGATTAGAATAATTAAAGTATTATTTGTATCCATATAGAAAACATATTAGCATTTAGCACCACTGCTGAGCCAGAGTGAGCCCGGTTGAAGTTAAGTACAGAAGTCAAGTGTCACTATTCAGCGCCTCAGTAGCTGGAAGAGTGAGTAGAGTTTCCAGTGTGGGCTCAGTAATATACAGTAAGTGTGTACAGCCTCGAGGGGAAACTCCCACACTGCTACGAGATAGCACTGACTTTTTCACAGTAATTTAGATGTATGGATTGAGTTATTTTTTTTCTTCTTTTTACAGTGTAGTTATACGGGTAAGTTGTTGAGAAAAGATGGTGTGTGATTTACTGTAGTGGGGGAGGGTGACTGAATGGAAGAAATAGACAAGTTCAGAAAGGAATTGGTGCAAAAGTTTGGTTTGATGTCATGGCACGTTTGATGTCATGAAAATAATGGATTTAAATCCATTATTTTCCATGTGTAATGTTAAACGTCTAGCATCACAACGTAAAATAAACCGAGGAAGGAATCCATCCACAGATAGCTAAGACAAGATAAATGAACTGTGAAAATGGACTGCAAAACTGTTCACACAAACTGGCAATATGTTTCCCGGCCTGGGGCAATGTGTCATACAATTATGCATTACCAACCAAAAATGAATGATAGAGTTGTACAGTAGACTCTAGTATCAACATGTCACCATTACACAGTGGGTTTAAAGGATTGCACTTTTATTCTTACACCATTACAATTCAGGTGGTAGTTTAACAATGTACGTAAAAACCTTTCATCTACAAAACAAATGACAGTATCACAGACTATGCTGACATTGCATCACGGTGTCCAGTGTGGAATATAAACCTTTTGAGAGGACGGCTTGTGCATCAAAAGTTACACGTACAATGACCTACGCCTTTCATTGATTTATTAACGCTTATATAATTCATCTTTGGGGTTACACAGTGCCTTTTCCCTCTGGAGACAACACCAAAACATCAATAGTATCTCTGTGAAACGCACTTCTGGCATTTCTCATCGTTTTCTCGCACTGGTCGTTGTGGATCAGTGGACACAGAACACAAGAGAACAAGCTTGAGGCTGCGGTGAACTACTGAGTCACCATCAAGTCCCTGAGGAAGTTTGCTCATGAGAGAGGAGGTGGACTAGATGTCCTCACTTCACCCTTACAGCATTTACACAGCTACAGTATGTGAGGACGCAGCGACCCTTAGTGGTGTAACACACACAGTACAACCTGAATGCTGTAACACTGTCTGTGCGAGGTAATCTGTTGGAGTAGTGAGGAAGGCTGATGTCAAGAAACAGAAGGAAATCCACCTCATCAATCTGGTTTGGTTAAAACAATGGAGTCAACATCTGGACTCGTTTTCAGTCCAGATGCTGTCATGCTTAGAAAGAAAAGGTCCTCCCACTCCGTCAGCACGGAATTTATTAGAGACACAATAGTTTGGCCATGGACCAAATTCACAATGTGAACCAAAACATCTTTAGACTAATAATGCAATAGGCTGTGATAACAAACACCTGACACCTGAATTAACACACCAGTAACTTTAACCAGTAATAAAAAACAGCCTCAAATGAAAAAGATATGTCAAAATGGGTTGAATACTAATTAAAATAGAGGAAAAATAAGATTATATGGGGAATGCAAAATAATCAAGTTATCATCAATGGAGCTGTAATGATTAGTTGATTAGTTAATTGACAAAAAAAATAGTTTTTGAGCAAAAATGGCAAAGAATCACTGGTTCCAGCATCTCAAATGTGAATGTTTTCTGTTTTTCTTTGTCTTTTATTAAGTAAACTGAATATCTTCGAGTTGTAGACTATGGGCTCTGAGAACTTGGGATGGGCATTTTATGGGCAGATCTGAAAATATTAAGTCTATGTCTCCTTATCGTAACTGGGTCTTCATAATCTCCATAACCTTTAAGAAAAACAAGTCATATCTGCTGATTATATTAAGAAAACATGAAGAAATATTCCACAAAATATCCATCAATATTTCAAGTAAATAGTCTAATATTATATTTTAATGCTCCGATGAAGAAGGCAACCGTTTCTCTAAAATATGAAACAAAGAGCCGAGCAAATATTGGAACCCAAGAAATTGTCAAAGTACCAAACAAGAAAGAGTCAATTATTGATGTGTTAACTTTCTCAGGTCTTACATTTTACAGGTTATTTAAGCCTGTGGCTTAACTACAAAGACATTTTGGTTCACGTTGTGCCTGACGAAGATCCATAAATAAAACATGATTTATCTTTATTTTCCTACACACCTGTCTACCAGACGTGATAACAAATCATGACAAATGCTTTGAAACGATTATAATATCGATCTGTGCAAAGGCAATTTAACAAGAATATGTTTTAGGAGAGTAACAGACCGGACCACTAGAGGGCCCTACAATCTCACAAATAGTGTCAATAAACAACTCCTCTGTATGCCTTTCTTTCTTCATGGTTACAAAACAATTCATTGTCTTCACATACGGTATTTTAAGAGACAGATTTTTACCACTATTGACTTCCAATGAAACACCCCCTGCCTACTGCTCATGCCCGTTCACCCCTTGAACTGCAACATTGACGTTTTGAACAAGGCCAAAACTAAAAATGAAAAACATATTACTCCAGAAGACGACATTTATAACCACCGACCTCGTCTGCCTCCTCCTACTCATGCTCGGAGCTGATTTCTCTTCAAAATAGTGCTATTAGTAGCAGGGAATGTGGGCTCACTGGTTTTCTCCTCTCCAAAGTGTCTTTCATCGTGGCTCCCTCTGGTGTCTTTTTTCCTCAGTAAGCTGGAGTCAGTTGAGTAAAAGACACAACTGGGAACAGAGAAAGAGTGAGTGGAAATCATCCCTGCTGCCTCATATAAAAACGCTCCCACATCACAACCATTGGCCAGCATGGATTATCATTAATCATGTGTTGGTGTTGTCATCGGGGGGGGGGGGGGGGGGGGGGGGGGGGGAATGAGGTCAGAGGAAAGAAGTGAGGGGGATAGGGGGAAGCAGGTGGGAAAGAAGTGTCGAGAGAGGGGTGAGACGGATGAATGAATGCAGTGTGGTCCCACTGGCAGCATATACAAACAGACTGAATTGCTTTCGGTGGCTGTGCTTTGCACAGGGGTGCCTCTATGGGGTTCTAGACACGCATCTGTATGGATGGGATGTTGTGTGAGTATCAGGCAATTTAAAACCTATATGAATGTGAATCTTTTGTTCAGCAGAACAAGTTCACGAGGAGTTTAAAAACAATTGCCTCCTTCTTGTAAGGCTTTACAGGGATGAGCAAGCCATGCAAACATAAAAAACAGGAATTGAGGGGACAGTTAAACTTTTATCTCGTTTTCACTTGGGTCAAATACCCAGCTGTGCTGTTTTAATATGTAAAGCCAAAGGCATGCGTCAGTACTTGTGTTTGTGTCAGACCTTCTAATCCAGTTTATGTACATTGAGCCACAGCAGGGTGGTGGATGCAGGGATGAGTTAAAGGCATAATATCTACTAATACTTTCCAATGCAAGTGGGAGAACAGTCTCTAATCCCTAAAACAACTGCATGCTCTCTGCCTCTCTCTTAGCTGTACAGTATAAACCTGACAAGTGCATTCGACAGTGCAACTTTGCTCTTCAGCCTCCAAATAGACCCTTATCTGTCTGGTTCCATCCTACTAAAGCTGTTTACGAGAGAGAGAGAGAGAGAGAGAGAGAGAGAGAGAGAGAGAGAGAGAGAAATGCTGGAGGAGAGAAAGACGGAAACACTGAGAGTGAGAGAGGATTAAAAAAAGAAAGACAGAAGGAGCGATAGACATTCCTGTCCCTGAACCGGTGGCGTGGAACAACATAATCCCAGATTTTTATGGCTGTTGTTTTTCTTGAAACGATTTTGGATTATGAGTGGCTGTTGCATTATAACGCCTGTATCTGATTGTGCTCAGGAGATTATCTAACTGGACCTCACCAACCTACTGCTCAGATGAGTGGAGCTGAGAGGTCAAGACACAAGCTGAGGAATTGAGTTGTTTAAGGATTGGTACTAAGACCTTTTCTCTGTTACTCTCTATTGTTCCCCAGTATCTGTAAAAAAAAAAACACACACACAGAGAAATAGAGCTTCTATTTGCACTGCCTGGTGAAGCGGTGCCATCATCTTCAACTCTTCACCACTGAATATTTTAAAAAGCCATGGAAACAAGTCTCTCGTTGCACTGAGAGAGCTCTCCAGCTGGTGTGCATATCCTCCTCCATGTATGGGTTAACTGACTCCCATCACACACGGATATCTGATAAGTTAAAGGATCATCACTCTCTGCCCTCTTCTTGTTCCAGAGCGGCACCTGTGTGACAAAACCGCTGTCACTGCATTCCCATAATCAACACGTATGAACGTTTTTTAATCTACTTAATTCTATGCTTAATAAATGCATATATTCTTTGAAAACATCTGGTTACACTAGTTCCATGTTTGGCGCTGAATGCAAACACTGGTCAAACAGCCTGGTGACAAAGCCTGTTGAGGAGAGTCTATTCCTGTAGAGATGTCTCTGGTGCACTCCTGTTGTGTCTACGTTTGTGTAAAACCCGACGAAGCGTAAAGGAGCGACATTTTGAGAACAGAACATCGGGTGGTGACACGATGCTCTTCATTTCCTCCTTGCTGTGTTTATCAAAGTCAACTGGATGTGAGGAAGCTGCGATCCAGCATGTCCTCAAGCCTACGCGTGTGACCGTTGGACCACTGATTGTTTTTATCTGACAAAGAGTGGTGGAGTTGTTGCCACTCAATCCTTTGACATGAGTGTGGATAATAGTTAAAAAGCCAGAACTTTATGAATACATCTGTTCAACAAGCACGAAAGCAAAACCTAATTCAATCGGCTCTGTCACACAGTCTCTAATCCACTGCTTACACAAACACAGCACAAAGGCATTTTACAAACCAACTGACAATACTGACGGATACTGATGGACGTCTGTGTTCATCGTTCTTTATGAACTTGTTCATTATTTTGTATTTCCAGATATTAATGCCTTTATACGGTGACTTTGCTGTTTTGCTGCTCTAGTCATTGTCAACTCTAGTAACCTTCCCTTCACCTGGTTCACCTCACTGTCTCCATTGATGCTTTGTGTGCATATGTGTGTGTGTATGTGCATGTGCGTGTTTGTGTGTGTGTGTGTAGTTAGAGGAGCTCAGCCCCGGCAGAGAGATCAGAGATGTGCACTGCAGGTTAATAATAAATGACAACAAAACATTAAAACACATCAGGTGGTTATACGCTGATTTATACATAGTTATGAATATTGTATTCCATTTCTGCCAATGAATCCAACTTAATGTTACACACTGTTCCTTTGAAGCTGCATTTGCACTGTAGCAATGTGTGCGAGGACTCGCTCTTCATGGTAAACCAACAGCCATATATAACCCACATTTGCAGTTTTGGTGTCTTTCAGCTCATTGTTTTGTTTTATTTTGTATAGCCTGCACTCACATTCACTGCCATCATTAACGTGTTTCATCAGGCAGCTGTGAAAAAGCTGTAAAGTCACTACCTGCCCAGCACCAAATATCAGACCCAGTTAGCGACTAGCAGGTGAACACAGTGGAGACTTCAGCAGCTAAAGACAGAAAACAGAGGTAAAGAAGAGTGAATATTGACTTAATATAGTCAACATGTGACAATGTTGGGTTCACAGCTTGAATAAATTAATGCCGTTATAAAGGAGGTCAGAGTTATTTTACAGAAACGTACTAAATGCATCTTCCCCTGCATTCATTCACAGGGCAAGCAGAGTGTCATAGATGATCTTTTCTAAAAGCAGCATCCTCCCAGCTCTCCCTGGAGGAACTCCAGGTGCTGCCATACCAGCTGGGAAATGCTGTCAGTCAATCCGTCATGTTGCTCTTCTGTCTGAGGTTCAACAACTGCCTACGGTCCCATGCCACACTGGCTGTCCCAGGGGGAAAGCTCAAGCTGAAAAAGAAGCATGAACCGGTGGTGTGACCAGTCACACGGAAAGGTGAGGAAGAGAGCAACGTTAGTCTGACCACCTGAATAAACACTGCGGCTATTCTGCCTCTTTGTTTTTGGCGATGAGATCATTCAGCTCATTTTCATGTACTGTAAAGGACATTTAACGTGACAGAAAGCAGATCGGTATAAGGTGTGTCGAGGATGTCTGTCATGTAATTTTAATGCGGCTAACTCTAGTGTAGTTAACGCTAATGAGAGTCTCAAGCATGGCTCATGGAGCTTTCATGCTGCGATGCAAGGCCATCAATTAGCAATGAGGGCGGAGAATGATCTTTCATGCCCATCGGCGCTTTGAAGGAATTAGTCTGTTTGAACATTTACATCTTTGAGTGAGAGAAAGGCAGAAACAGACAGGAGGAGAGAGAGTTCAGTTGGTAGGTGGCACCCTGATGCTATTTGAGAAAAAGTGTTCTTTGGCGAGTCTTTCAACTCCACTAAGGCTCTGTGATGAGTGATCTACTGTAACTTATTTAACACTGTAAATCACAGTCTTCTAAAAAGCACTGCTCGAGTAAAAAAAAGAAGCTTATTCAGCTTTTTCAAGTTTACAAATTAATGCAGAGATTCCTAGATTAGTGGGAACTTTGAGGAAATACGTTTTAGAATTTCCAGAGAGTCAGCATATGTTTGAATTCTGACCGAGAACAATTAACACAAATATGATGAACGATGCATGTTTACCCCATTTTTGTCTGAGCTGTCCGGCATGCGTGTTCACCCTTCGTACATGCATGTAGTGTATATCCCCTACATTCCCAGAGGGATATGTATGATACATGAGGGAGAAAAAAGAGGAGCATGACTGACAGACAGAAGGAGACACACAGAAAGACGGGAGGGAGCGCGAAAGCGGCGAGGGTTAGCAGGAACAGAGGAGCTGCCATCCAAATGGATAACACAACAAGCAACAAGAAACAACAACAGTGACAGCTACACCTTCCAGCTGCCGTCTTTCATATGCTAATGCTGGTATTACCGCCTGCCAATGCAACAGAGAACACAACGTGTGTGTTTCTGTGTGTTTATTCCAAATGAAGCGATGCACTCACGTGGTTTTGCTAATAAGAGTAATCTGGCAAGGCTTTTAAACGCGCGCACATTTGTACACATAATACTGTGTAACAAGCTTTCATCTTTACTTTGATGTTTTTACATGACAATCAAATGTTATGCATATTGTGCTGGGTACCTTTTAGGATGACAGTTAGAATGTATTGTAACAGATGGGAAATGGCTTTTTTTCTTAAAATATATAGGTCTGATTGTATAGACCTCGTATGCTCCATTGTACATCGTCTGCTCTCATCAACAGCTCTGATTATGATATGAAAGGCCATGTGGCAAACATCTCATGCCTGTAAGGATTATCTCATGGTCCGACAGCATTTTCCTCCATTCCAGTTGTTACGTTGAGCTGATTTCCCTTTCAGTGATTGAAGGAAATGTGTGACAAGCTAACGTGATTAGATTATTTTGAGCTGCTCTATTAATATGTCCACGTGGCTGTGTTTGTGTGTGTGTGTGTGCTAGCATGGGCCTCTCTCCATGTACGCAAAACAGGACTCTCCTGGGCTGTCATGTGGTCTGTAAAGCTTCTCTCTGTGGGAATTGACTATCTATTCTGTGACAGAAATGCACCAAGCACTCTGATTGGCACATGTTAAATCCCTCCCTGTGTGATTGGGAGGCCACCAGTTGGAGTGCGTGCATGTGTGTGAGTATACATGTCTGTGGGTGACGATGTATGTGTGCAAATGCCACAGATCCCAAAGGAATTAGGTTGATTTTGAGGTCTTCCAAGCAGCACAGGGATCTTGCATGCATGTGCTATTTGTTATCTCGCAATCCACATGCTGAGTTTAACTGTGCTGCCAGAGAACGGTGTAGAAGACAAATCCGGTGGCTTGGTTATCCATGATTCACCTGTGTTACTTGAAGAGAGAGAGAGACAGAGAGAGAAAGCAATGGAGAGACAGACAGAGAGAGAGAGACAGATAGAAGGAGAATGCTTTGATAATATGGAGGAATCAAAGAATGAGAAATAAAACACTGAGTGTGGAAAAAAAGAGAGGAAAAGTGTTGAAGAGGAGAGTGTTGAAGGCTCGAGAAGCTCAGTTCAGTAATCTGAACTCTTTTTTTCAGAGTAACAGATTAGCTCACTGGGTGAAATGATATATGACTAAGCCTCCTCACATGCACACGAGCACAATCACGCCCCCACTATGGATCAATTACCCTGTCATCCATGTTTGCAGCCATACATCATCACCTCGATTACACCTCACAGACACACCAACTCTGGCACTTACATGCTAACTCCTACATAGGCTATACTGTACACACACACACACACACACACACACCGCTAGAACTGTACTTTCACTGGCTGATTGTGTGTGTAGTGTTTTATGACCAAGGTTCTCGACTGCTTGACTTCTGTGGCATTGATACCTATTACTATTACCTGTTTCTTATGCAGACAGACGAGACACACACACACACCTACACACACACACACGCAACACACACACACCTATATGCACAGTCACACACAGTTACACTCCAGAGCCAGTGGGGCTTCCTCCTCAAATGAACTGCAGAGTCACAGAGTCTGGACAAAGTCATTTGTTGTGAGTAAACTTATTTGGGCAGCTCAGGTCATTCCAGGCAGTGGAAGGAGACCACACACACACACACACACACACACACACACACACACACACACACACAGGTCAATTTGGTTGGGCATGGTGTCGATCACCCCTCTGCTCCTGTTGCTATAGTCTACCGGGAAATGCCCATAGCTCAGCTAAAGTGAGTTCAATTTAATTTGAACTTCACACAGCTGTGAGAGGGAGAGGGAGAGAGACGAGGGGGAGGGTGTGGGCGATCCAATATGTTTTTGTCCTTCTTGAAGTGACACAAACATTTCAGACTTTCCCCATGTCCAGCATCCATCCCCCAGAGAGCCATTGCTGACGCATTTGGAATTGTGTACGTGTACGTGTGTGTGGTTGCTGATAGGGCCTACATTAGCTCATGCCTCTTTCTGTTTGTCAGCCAGTCTATGTTGACAACAGAGGACACATATAATATATCCAACAGGTCTTGGTGCAGCCCATATGGTCTTCTTCACATTACTGTACAGTATCATTTACATTTATTGCATGCGCCTGTCTAGTCAGCTGTTCCCTCTTCGGGCCGCTAGGGAGCGCTGCTCCGCTTCACAGCTGACAGTGAAGCAGCGCTCTCTGTCTTCCAGGCGCATCATCGGGAGCGCACCAACAGTCTGTCTGACTCCCCGACCGCATCGCACCTCTGTCCCGTCACACTCGGCTACTTTGTCGTCGCTTCCCCCAGAAGAGGATAAACGGGGGATTCTCGGTGCAAAACAAAAGGCTGATTTGGGGAGGTTTTAACTTGGATGTTTCCTCCATGTTGGTATGTCTTAATAACTAAGTTTCCTGTCTCACCCCGTTGTGCAAAAGCGGAGGAGAGCAGCGGAACTTTCAAGGGACCCTTTCTTGCACCGGAGTAACCGCTGCTTTTAACCCGGGAGGTCATATCTGCCACCGGCTTCGTTGCTCTCTTGCCCGGCTGCGGAGGTGGAGAGTATGGTGTAACTTTTTCCGCTTCAGTCGAACCTAAGCGGCCGGTGTGAGAGAGAGGATCCGTTTTATGGTACCGGAGAGGGGATGCGAGCCTCTCCTCCGTCTCGGGTAGCGGAGCGGCTATGAGGAGAGAGGATCACCTGCTGGGCTAACAGAACAAGACCACACCGCACCAACAGGTATGGATCAGTGCCTTTACACCTGCCCACGGTGTCCCACGGTTTTAATGCGATTTCTGTTGACTGTTGGCAGTGCGCGTGAGACAAAGTAAATTAGTGGCACACCTGCCACGCGTGATTAATATGCTTTATAACAGTCGACTCATCTCGTCTTTGAACACCAGTTACGCACGGAATGGATTATACTTCATCCGTTCCATTTTAGGGAATATACAAGATATTGATTTTATGAATGCATGAGAGTTATGCAAAAAAGATTTCCTCGCGGTAATATCCCATCAGCCTTCTCTGGCATGGTATGAGTTTTATTATCGGGTGGTGGTTTTACAGCAAAGACAAATGATTGCGGGTGTTTCAGGTGTTGCACAGCCGTCTCTCTCTCTCTCTCTCTCTCTCTCTCTCTCTCACTCTCTCTCTCTCTCTCACACACACACACGCGTGCACAAAGGGGGCACGTAGGTCTAAACTGTGCGTATACGGGCATATGGCACCGGGTTCAGTGCGCTGTTTTATGCAGAGCTTTAGCGGGCGCAAACAGCTGCTCACCTCGTTTTGACAAATGTTATGAGCTGTGATGTGTCCAAAGGTGCTAAATGAGAAATATGTTGTTGCCTTATTTCATGGTGAAAGAACAGATAAGGAACCTTAACGTTTCCTTCGCACTAAATTGTCTCCCATTTGAAGAAAAAAAAAATAGTTGCACTCAACAGTGGTTTGGATAGTCTTTACATGAGAGGAACATATGTACACATAACAAATGTGAAGTGTGAGTGGAGCATGTAGAGGAACTCATCACCCTGAAAGCGGTGGGCGTCTTCTGCAGCAGCACCATGGATCACCTGATCTACTGTAGATGGTGATTCATAAGATGACCTTTATTGGCGACAGTGGACACATTGTGCATCAATTTGGTAGCAGTGTAGAGGCTGTGAGTTGTTGCAGTCGCTATACTTTTAGCTCTGGATATGTTAAAATACACTGTTCGAGGTAACATGGTGCAACATATCCTCTTACAATGGTTTGTATGATATCTTCTGAACGGTTTTCCTATTCTTTTTTTGTGAGTTTTCCAACGAATGTCAAGCAACACGAGCGACCAGTGCACCTGCGCAAGCGCCTGCGGAGTTTAGGCAAAAAAACGACTTGGTTAGGTTTTGGAAAGGACCATGTTTTGGGTTAAAATAACTACAGAAGTGTTGTTACTTGAGTACAAAAGTTCAGTAACAAATAAGTCAACGTTTATGTTCAAGTAACTAAAGTGGCATTAGTTAAGTATGTAGGTTAAGGGACAAATAAGTCAACGTTTATGTTCAAGTAACTAAAGTGGCATTAGTTAAGTATGTAGGTTAAGGGACAAATAAGTCAGTGTTTAGGTTAAAGTAATTACGGAAGTGGCAAATAATTCAACATTTACTTCTGGTTTCACACGAGACATGAACAGCGGTTTCCCGAATGAAAGTCCAGTGTTTGTAGACTCAACCATCCACCCTGAGACCTGCTGCTTCTGTTCTCATTTTATACTACGTATAGGTATAGCGAAGAACAGTGTATGAGAACAGCCTGCATGGTAACATTTGTGTCTCCTCATCATGTTATCTTATGGCTATTTCTGGCCCTTTAATCCCCTTGACTTGTTCATAAAATCCTTGTGTGTGCATACAGGGTGATTTGATTTAAACAAAGAGGGTCATCCCAACTGCGGACATATCTTTGACATGCTCCAGCTCCATCTGTCTCTGTCTCTTACGCTCCCCCTGTTTTCATGAGCCTCTGCAAGGAACATAGAAGAGACGAGGCTGAGAAGTGGTGTGAGGGAGTTACAAAATAAGCAGGAAGAGAACTGACAGTGAGACATGAGTGACAGGAGAGTAGAGATGCAGGGAGGTGGCAGCTAGAGGGCGGGGGGGGGGGGGGGACCAAGATAAGGTGCTGAGGTTTATGTGGAAAAGGAATGCATTAAAATAAACAAATACATGTGAGGTCACTTGCTCCGAGAATGGTTCTCAAATGTATTTTTAATATGGCCACAGGCTGATGAATACCATCATGAAATGTTAAAACATCACCAGTTCATTCCATAAAATGGAGAGAATGAGAGGAAAGATAGAAAAATGAGGACAGGGGAAGGAAGAATGGAAATTACGTTCAAGTGAGCAGGAGATTTAGACTTTCATCTTTTAATAAAGGTTAAATCTTTACATGCATTTATATAACCTATGTCTTCTTTTGTGCCATGTCATTTAGGAACCATTAAGTAATTGCAGCCTCCTTTCTGTGACGGATGCACAACCGGTCCAATAAATAAAACACAACAGAATAGCACTTCTCCTCATGTGTCCTTACTTTAAAATGAATTGCCATGGTTGGCTGACTCACATTATATCTCCTTCAAAACCATTTAACTATTTAACTGAAATAACACGAGAGATGGAGAGGATGATGTAAAGAAGAACCACCTCGGTCAAGACTCGGTTTTAGGTGAATCTTTGCTTTTTATTAAATTCTTTTGCCGTTTTTTTCCTTTATTACATAGTGATTAGTGGAAAGGTGACAGGAAATAATGGAGAGAGATGCAACAAAGGTCATAGTGGGCGTCTTAATCCCTGTGCCACAGGGACGCCCCAGTGCATGTTTGCTTTTGGAAATTGAATGGCTGTATGGGATTGGCAATGCAGGGGATACACTGATTTGCAAACCAGCAGGTCAATGTTTAAATTGGACAATTTTACCCTGCCTCCTTCTGGCAACATGACCAAAAGCACACGTGAGTTATCCTTAAAATACAGCAAGCTTTCATGTTTCCATAATCCACAATTTCCTTATGTCTCCCTGTACACTTTTAACTCATACGCTCCCTCTTCCTACATGTCTCTCTCTCACTTCCTTTATCCTTCTCTTCTACCAATAAGCCCTCTGGGTCATGGGAATACTGTCAAAGCATGCTGTCTATAGAGAGAAAGAGAGACAAACAAAGACAAGGAGAGCAACCAGGAAGAAATTAAAAAGTATAGTCTGTGTTAAAGGTGATCTTGTTTCTATTTGCCACCTCCTGTAGCTCTGCATGATGAGAAAAGAAGAGGAGATAATTAAAAAAGAAAGAACAAGAATGAGAAGCAGGAGCAAGTGAGACAGAGACCTAAACACAGAGAGAGAGAAAGAGAGAGGGGGGGGGGAAGCTACAGGGGATAAATACAAATAAATAAAAAGCATGTGTCCTATAAAAGGTGTTCTGTATTTCATTGGCCATCTCCAGTAGCTGTGTGTGGTGTGCCGAGGCCCAGGGGGGACGAGTAGCCACTCTAAATGTGTGTAACCCACATAAAGAAATTGTTTCTGGGAGATCGGGCCCCGTAAATTCATTCCTAGCCGCCAGCCCTGTTCTTATCCCACCTCCCAAAGGTGAGCTATCACATCCAAACATATATTTTTTAGATTCTTTCTCTGCGCACACATATACACACAGACCCAGACTTTTCAACAAACACACACACACACACACACACACACACACACACACACACACACACACACACACACACACACACACACACACACACACACACACACACTTCCAGACACCTTCCCTCCCCCACAGACACACATCTTTGAGCAAACCCTCACTTTATCTGTATGCAATTTTTGCTCAGGATGCACACAAACATATATCTTTTTTTGACACACTTTTGTTGTTGTAGAAAACACACATTCACACACAACACATTGCTTTGCTCCCAAACGGCTTGTGTGGGACAGTAACGGTGACAGCTACAACAGCATCAGTACCTGCTGTGGAACAGAACCGCGTCAGAGGGAAACAGCAGCAGATGCTGTGCTCACAGCTCCAGGATTACGTGAGCCTGAACAAACTCCATTACTGCCTCTATTACCCGGGTATACAGAGCCCGGCAAAAAGCACTTTGCAGAACCACTGTTTACCCAGCACCTCTGTACCCCACACACCGATTCCCCGGACTACAGAGCAAGGAAGTGGTGAAGACCAGAGGGAGAGGAGAGAAGTTGCATCGGGGGAAAAACATCAAGCTTTTCTTTCAGTCGTCGTCACAGCCAGGGCAGTGTGTGTGTAGAGCTGTTTGTTGTTGAACTCAGTGGTCAAATGAGAGAAAATCAATTAGTTAGTTGATCATCAGAAAATTCATGGCAGTACTTTTGATAACCGAGTGAACCAATGGTGCCACATTTAAGATTAGAAGCAGTGCAAACAAGGCAGCCAACAAAAGGTGCTAAAGGACAAAATAAGGCACCAAGACAAAACGAAGAAGAGCAAAATAAAAGACAACTGTAGTGTTAGGAGTCAGTTTTTTAAATGTATAGATAAATAAAAAAATATTTCAAAATTCTGGTTCTTGCTTTTTAAATTTGAGGAGTGATCAGCTTTTCTATATTTAATAGCTCCACTCATTTAATATCTCTGTGTTTTGGAAAATGTGTTGGACATTGACTAAATGATTAATACAGAATAAAAATAATTCCTAGTTGCAGCCCTAAATAAATAGTTTATGTTATTCTTCAAATAGAAATAAACTTCTGCCAGTTGCTGCCATAATGTATTCATTACATTATGAATACCTTGTTTTTTTTGACAATTGGACAAAATTAGCAATTTTAAGAGCTCCTGTTGAACTCTTCCAACAATTTTGATAACTGAGTAATCAGTTAGGTAATTTACACGCAAAGATGCCAAAATAAATCTAGTTGCAGAGTCTTAAATATGAGGATTTGCTTTCTTTCATTGAGTATCTTTGGTGTTTGGACAATTTGTTAGAAATAACAAGGAATTTAAAGATTTTAACCAATTAATCTCAAAATGACTAAAATAATAACAAAATAATCGACATTAAAAATAATCAGTAATAGCAGCCCTAAATTAATAATTATTCATCAAGTAAAAGATAACAAATGTTTTCCAGTTACAGACATATTGTATTGATTTGTTTGGGATCTTTTACTGTTGGTCAGACAAAACAAGCAAATTTAAGAAATCATGTTGATCTCTTGTAATTATTTGATTGCTATTCGTCATTATTTTATACATTTTGTAAGCTAAAAGACAACAATAAGCAAATGGTTATAGATAACGATAATTATTTGTGGCAAAGAAAAAGACAGAAGACAGAGGAATACTGCTTTCCTTATTTGACTAATGAGGTTATGTAATAGGGCAACGGTGACCGACGCTCTCTGTGTGTGTTTGTATTTCTGTGCATACATGAGTGTTTTTCAAAGCCATCGATGTGATTGCAGGGCCAACAATGCAATGCTGAATAGCACGTGCGAGGCAGTGTAAGTGGATGAGCAGAAGGTTAATAGGGGAGAGAATGAGAGAGAGCATGAGTGAGTGTGTGTGATTCTGTGTCCGAAAATGCATCGTATGCGCGTGCTTAAGTCTGCGGTGAGTGATGACCTGCCATATATTTGAGTTGAAAGCCATCCATCACCCTCATCAGTGACTCGAGGGTCCTGTCATTACATGTTTCCCTTCATTTACACTGTTAATGGCCATCTCTCTCTCTTGACCAAACTCTCTGCTGTGCTGTCTCACTGCCAGCCTCTCACTCTCAAACTCAAATTTTCGATTTCAAAATAGAGGTGGACATTTTGATTGATTAGTTCAGTTCAGGTGAGAGATTCACTGTCACCAACTATATAACTTTTTCCCTAAGCTAAGCAATAAACTGCACTCCAGTGTGTACACCAGGAAGTGAATGCATCATTTATTTTCTTTCAATCAGATTTTCACCAGGAACTAAAGTACTGCATCTGAGTTGAGCTGAAAAAGTGAATAGTTCTTTAATAATGTAATGCCGATTGCCTCGTGAGCGCTTGTTTGGTTGACACATTTCAATGTTGCAGAACTGTAAAAACCTGCTGGCTCATCGAGGCATAATCGACAACATTTCAGAAACATTAGACTGCGGTGGATGTTGTGGAACCATTTCTTGGTGTTCAGGTTAAGAACAATGGTTGCTGTTTTTAGCAGCCAACTGTTGCCGTGACACGTTGCAACTTATCAGTGGCGGGCCGTCAGGGCCTGCAAAGCCTTCTCTGCTGGCCTAAACAGAATCACAAAGTTATAGCTATTTTATAATTTAATATTTTTTCTTAAATACATTTAATTTTTTCTTATATGTATTATAATTTATACAAATATTTTTCCCATTATCTTATTTTCTCATTGCACAGCTACTGTGCTCCTCAGTTGCTCTGCTTCCAGTGCAGCTTGTTTTAAGTAGAGCTTTTATCCAATCAGATTTCACCTCTGTGTCTCTAGTAAGAAGAGAGGCCCCAGCCTGCAGACTCACCCAGTGCTGCCATGTGCAGTTTAAATTGAATGGGGACGATATTGTTGATTCAACCCATCAGATCTTTAGTTTGGGATTCATGGCCCCACCAGAGCAGTTTGCAGGCCTAGTTACGTCAGCTCAGAGTCCAGATGCCTCTCTGCCAGCAAGGTGCAGAGTGTGCTGTGATTGGTCAGTGGGCGGGCATGTGACTATGTGCCCGCGAAACATGATTGCTAGCAGAGCTTTGTAGCAGACAGAGTTCAAGTGGAAATATTTGAAAGACATTTTACCTAGCTTTGTTTTTTTAATATGAAATGGCGGAAGGAGGAGAAACGGATTTAGTGGCGGAGTTACTGGGAACGCTTTTCTCAAGAAGGACATTTCTGAACAAACTGGACAGTAAGAAAGGACTCCACAGCTAGCAGTCCTGACCCAGCCAGGAAAAGGATTTGTATGCAGTGTCAGAAGCGTTGCACATGTTATGGCTGGGAATGTGTTTCATTTTAACTGAGCGTCGGTACTTTTGGAGAGACTCGAGTGGATCTACAACTCACAACCGCGGCCCGCCCTTCGCTGGTCCACGGCCGAAGACGACCACCGAACGCGGTCGAAGGCGACCACCGAACTGCGGCGGAAAATGGACCACCGACCGGCTGCGGAAGACAGACAAGCGACCGGCAGCGGAAGACAACCGAAAGTCGGTCAAAGACGACAACCGAACAGCGGCGGACCACGGACAACCGACCAGCGGCGGATCCGGTTGGACTTCTTACTGGAACTGATGTACTGGGATTAAACTCTTTGTCAGCATAGACAGCATTTGGTAAGTGAACTTCGTTTGTTCTACTGTTCATTTGTCTATCGTGGCGTTTTTATGAATAGTATTTGAATGGCTCGTGCTCGTGTGGTGGAATGCGTGGATCCGCTGCAGGTCTGCTGGATTGATTTGTTGCCATATGAATATATGCGACTGCTCTTGTGAGGTTGTCATTGTGTTACATTGATTTGGACTATATTGTCCGTTAATGACGCAGCGTCCCGTCATGATCGTATTCATGTATCTGCACATTTTATTTCATTTGTCAAATGTTGCAGTGTTATGTGAATATGCGGCTTTTACACGAAACAAATAATAACCCGTAGCTGTGACGTCATAATGAGGTTATTAGAAGTGGAGAACAGCACTGAAGGCCCAGGTATAAAATCCACGGCCCGCCACTGCAACTTATTAAGAAAGCAATTTGATTTGTTGATTTCGGCGCAGCTGTAGCTTCTGCTAATGAGTCAGCAGTGACAGGAGTCTCCACCAGTGTGTGGGCTGTAGATGTGGTATCACTTTCAGCGGCGGCAATAAACCGACCGACACAGACACTGCAGCTTTTGGCGGCGTCACGGCTGCCTCATTATGGCTGACGGCAACGAGGAGCCGTTAACCAGAAGTCAGAGCTACGCCACACATACAACCCTCTGGCTCCGGCAGCTTTCTACATCAACAACTACACGGCAATCACTGTGGTCATTAGGACGGCATAGTGAGGCCCGGCCTTGTGTGTGTGTGTGTGTGTGTGTGTGTGTGTGAGATGTCTGCTCTCCTGAGGAGTGTTTGTGCGAGGCTCGTCTTGGTCATTCCTTCGGCGACTGCCGAAAGAAAAGTTGGGGCGCAAATGACGTCCCAAAAGGCTGTGACATGGGAACAACAGAGACACTCACAGTCAGTGATGAACTGAGCTTCTGTTGACAGAGTATAATGAGAGTCTTAAACTCACTCAGTCACTTTAATAATTTCTACTCTCTGTTTTCCGCTCAGGGCATATCCTACTGGTTGCCTGTGTTTGTCTGTGTATGCCCTTTTATCTTGTAGTCTTTCATTATGCTCTTATAAGTGGAACCACTAGCTTTATAGCTGCCTCATTAGGTTGTTAGGCAAGCCCACAGCACATGCAATTATATCTAATTATGCAGTTATGCTTTCAGTATGAAGCTTTATATGCTGTAGATTGGTATGTTTAAGATGTAGCACAAACACAGCAGTTATTACTGCAGGGGGCTGGTTGTGTGTTAGTGTGGTTTAGCTGGTCTCTTGCTTGAAGCCCACCAATGGCAGAGCCGTAGAAGGGGATGGAGGAATAAATACATACACATTGTTCTACTTTTGTGTCCAACCAGTGGCTGATGATGATTATTTACCTGGGTGGGGCTACTGAGAGCTTCTGCTGGTTTAGCTTGGGTCAGAGAGACTTTGACTCCAACTGTAGAAGACTCTTACATTTACTCAAAAATGGAATCAGACAAGCAAACAGACTCCATGCAACAGCTTATCTTGGCTACTAACCTTTCTCTCAAGCAAACAAAACAAAAACAAACAGATTTAGAAAAAATATATAGTTTATTTCAATGTATTCAGACCAAAATTTTATAAACATATTGTCGTGATTTGGTTGTTATATTTGGCTTAATGCTTAAAGGCTTACTGCTTCTGTTATTGCAATTTCAATGTGCAGTAAAACAAATTGCAACAGCCTACAGTTTAGCCTACCGTGCTATCTTGCCATTGACATCTGCCTGGACCAGCTGGAAATGAATGAAATAGTTGTTAATAGCTACATATCGGTAAATGGTGCTCCTTTCTAGTCTTCCGACCACTCAAAACACTGTACACTACATGTCAACATTCACCCATTCGCACACACATTCCGACACTGATGGCAGAGGCTGCCATGCAAGATGTCACCTGCCCATCAGGATCTAAACTCATGCACATTGACAAACACAGTGATGGCACAGCCTTTGGGAGCAATTTGGGGTTCAGTATCTTTGCCCAATGACACTTCTACAGGCAGACTGTGGGGGCCGGGAATCGAGCCGCTTCCCATTGGATCCTATGGAAGCTGTTGACACTGAATAAGCTTTGTGGCTGGTGGGGTCGCTGCATGTGCGCCCTTCCACCGGCCAGCCGTCAATGGTATCAACACTACATTTTCAGAAACATACTGTTACGTAAGTCGTGCACTTTAGTTCCTGAGAAGTCACTTCAAACATTAAATGACAGTAAGAGGGAACACCTTGTTAAGAAGCTCAAGAGCGTTGGTCTTGTTCTCCTAATCCGTACACTTCAACATTCCAACACAGCCGGAGCATTTCTGTTTTTCTACAAGACATGTTTCACACCAGCACTCCAATAGATGAGATATATATAAAAAACACACACACACACACAGTGGAAGAAGGGGAATGAGCTACAGTAGGTGGTGCGCTTCGGTGTGACATGTTTCTCTACAGATCCTATTGAAGAGAGCAGGCGAGGCTTGCTAGGCTCCCAGTGTGCGAGACAGGGCAGACAGTAATACAAGCAGGATCTGGCACCCCCCTCCCAGGGATCACATCCTTAAGACGGTTTCTCTTACTAATCCCCTCCTAATATGACTAATATTATGACACTGCCATTAGCCAGAACATTTTGAGGTGACACAGAGGGAGAAAACCACAGCCATGCACATATGCATGAACACAAACCTGGGTCGGTTTTAATATGCAACGTTTAATACAAATAAACATCTGTCTTAATGCTGTTTAAAACTGAACACGTATGTAGCTTTTACATTTGCTATTTATTATTTTAAGTGCTGGCTTGGTCTTTTCGGGAGAAAACCATTTGGTGGACAGATTATGATGCTCGATACTTTCTGCCAGCAGCCACAGTTGTTCATTACAGGAATGTGTTGCTTAGCTGGATTTAGTGATAACCCCCGAGGCCGAGGAGACAAAGATATGTGTCAGTGCCGCCAGAAAACAGGACTTAATGAACAAATGGCGAGAGGAAAAAGCAAAAGTGACTAGAAAAAGATGATATCTACTGTGAGGAATGGAACATCAGCAGTTTGTTGAGCACCAAATATCATGTTACAATAACAAAAGAGGATTTAATTCAGAACCACTTTCAGATCATTTATAATCATAGTATGTTTTTAACCGTTTACGTCTGTGTACAATTAAAGGGACGGAGTCAGTAGATAACACAACATCCTCTCAGTTCGAGTGAGGATAACACTCAGTCTCTGTGGGAACGGCAGAGAGAGGCTCTGAATGCAGAACAAAAATTCTAAATTTAAAGCCATGAATTACCAAAAGACTGCTTTCAATTTGATTGAATCCAACTTTATTAGCATTCCGCCTGCCTTTATGTGATGAGGCTAAGCCGGCCTTGTGTCCTCCCCCGGACTGCAGCTGTGGCAGAAAAGGGCACAAATAGGAGCTTTATTTGTGATGCCGATGGCTTTAGGGCTTTTGGTCACAAGGAATTACATTGTCAATTATTTTAATCAATATGTTTTCCACACGTTTTGTTGCTCTTATCTCAATAAGAAATTATTTGTCTTTGACTTATTAAGAATTTCTGTAGTATTATGTTAAAATTAGAAATGTATTTGTAGTCATGATAGTGGTATGGGTCTATAGATGGCAATGTTGATCTGTTGGACGGTCTGTTGGTGAACATTATACCTGCTAAACATCAGCATGTTAGCATTGTTAGCTCAAAGCGCTGTTGTCCATCTTCAGAGTCTTTGTCTTGTTTAAAGATTGATTTAATTATGACTCTGCATGTTGTGTTTTTTTTTTACTGAACAACAACAAATATGGATGACTGTGATATGCATTTTACATCAAACTCAGGAAAGAGAATGAAGTGTTCATCAGTTAATAAATGTCATGACGAGCATGCAACGTGACGACCATCAGTGAGGCATCAGGTCAAATTTCCCCATCTGGGTTGTACACTGTAGGAATTAGTGGCAGACTGAGCTGTGAGTACACTTTATATTGTCTGTTTAGAGGTGGGTATATCCTGCACAATCTACGTACCCCTGACTACACTAATTGGGCTCTTAATTAAAGGACCTCCTAAACCGCCTTTCTGAGTATTGCCATCCTGTGTTATCCAGACTGCACCTTATGCAGTGGGGAGCTGTCTGTGGTGCTGACCAGAGCAGAGGGCTTCAATGAGGGAGCTGTCCGTGGTGCTGCAGGAACAACACCCCCCCCCCCCCCCCCCCCCCCCCCCCCCCCCCCCTGCTGCTTTAAGGACATATTTGTTCAAAGCTGAGACTCCCCAGCATGGAGGGATTTAAAGAATCTCCTTGACATCGCCTGGTCCTTCTGTCTGTCCTCTCAGCCCCAAAGGTGTTTGGAAAAGAGGAGATAATGCAATGAAGCACGGTGCAGGGAAAATCTATCTGACGTGTAGGTGTTTGTTCACGGGGATAAAGAGGGGAGGGGAGGGCAACGGGTCGCTGCAAAGGAAGAACCGCTGTTGAAAAAACAAAAAGTAATTCTAGAAAGAGAGCACATGGAGGACAAACAAAAGATGGGGATTTGTGAAATGAGCTTTGTTTGCCATCGTTTTGAGTTTCATGCAGTATGAAATCTGTAGAATGCATGAGATTTTAATAGATTTTTGGGGGAACAGAGTGTCTCCTTGTGTCACCCTAATTCAATTTAGACTTTAAAGCATCCTGTTTAAATATTAAACGGCCGCTCTCCAACTTTCTCTTTCCCTCTGTGAATGTGCGTTTGCTATTGTAAGTGAGTGCATATGTGCGTATATATGCGCACGCATGTGTGAACCTGCACCCCATTAATAGATAATAACCCCGGCTGGACAGACCTCTGTGCTAATGCACTTGTTGTCCATCCCTCTTTTTATTGTCTCTCCATGTCCATCTTACCCAAATCAACCACAGCTCCAATGGACCTCAGAGAACTGTGACGACTGAAATGGGAGTTGGGGATAGGGTTGATATGAGGATCCTGTGTGTGCGCACGTGCTTGAGTGTGTGCTTGTATGTGTGCGCAGGGTAAGCCTAAGGGGTAAGCTTTTAGAGGTCTGAGCAGAAGGGTGTCAGTGAGAAGGAGAGGACAGATTTGAGAAGTTATCTCTCCCAGCAGGCCTCCTGTCCTGCCTGCCCACATACCCACAAACACACACACACACACACACACACACCACTACCATCTGTAATCATGTTTTGCATGGCTCTCTCACACACATACACAGTCCAGTCCGAATGCCCTACCACATACGGCTCTAACAGAACGCCTATCTGGCTGCTCTGTATTTGTTGTACAGCAACGGCAAAATCTCTCCACTGTACCTCCTATTGCTAACCAGAAACCAGCCCTGAGCAGGAAGCAGAGAGAACATTGCCCGGGATTGTGGGGCTGATGCTATTTTTACAGCCAGTGTGATGAGGGGTGTGCTGAAAGAAAGCTCTGCTCTCTTCCCTTCCCAGATACTTTCATTAGAATGGCTGCTGTTCTTGCTGTCTTACCTGTCTCTTTGTTACCACAAAATGAATACATGTTAGGGAGATACACGTAAATAGATAAATGGATGGATAAATTGAGTGAGAACACAATTTGCAGTTGCTTTGTTTCTTGCGAAGGCAGATTTGCACAGGGAGTCGGCGACTGCGTATGCATGTGTGTGTGTGTGTGTGTGTGTGTGCTCATGTGCATGGCACAGAGAGTGTTGCCGTTGGAGTGGAAATCAATGCAGGGAATATAGTGGCAATTACTACAGCAGCCTGCAAGTGAACCTAGTGGAACAAACTAACTAATACATGAATAAATAAGCAGAGTGAAATGGAGATGTGTATATATGTGTGTGCAGACTGGCCTGTAGATCTTGGATGGTCCTTTGCCGTGCCAGCCAATTAACGAAGTGTGTAAACCGAGCTCATTAAAGAAACACAGCGTGGCCACACACACACTTTACGTCAACACACACACACACACACACACACACATGGTCTCAGTATCAAACCAGACTCTCCTATTTCAAGCATACCATAAATAGGAAGTGAAAAAGTGAAAACCTTTTTTTTCCTCAACACAGGTCTACACTACAAAGTGTCTGCTTGTTTGTGGTTGCTACTGTGTGTATGTCTGTTTTTTGTGTCAGTGTGTGCATGTCTGTGTGAGTCTGTTTGGACAAGCTGTAAAAGATTGATTTAGAGTTTGTTGCTTTGAACCAACTGCCAAGTGATGCCTCACTAACCCTCTGTGTTCAGAGAACAAAAGCTTTTCAAGGTCCCCACCTACGAACCATTCCTCTCTCTTTCTCCGTGTGCCTTCCTCTCTCCATGTCCCGGTGCCTCTCGGTTTCTTTTCTTGCCTTACACTCATCTATTTCAATCTGGGTGCTCCATTTCTCAAACTCTGCCCCTCTGTTTTCAAGTGGCGGCCGAGTGCAGCACAAATATAAGCTCTTCATTTGCTTCACTGGGTTATAATGTTGAGTCATGGCGATGCTGTTTGTTGGTATCGCGAGGGAGGGCTCGGTGTCTGTATCTCCGAACTTTCTCCGTTGAATGAGACCGTGAAAAATAAGCAGCCAATATTTGCTCTTACTGTGCTTAATAACCGTGATTAATGGAACATTGTGGACTAGTGTTAGTCCTCCAAATGGTTCTGGGTGTTGAAAGACATTCCTGTCTCTTGTTTCCTGCACAGCACGTCTCAATTTAAATCAACTCCATTTACTTTAATTCAGTTGAATTGGATTTTCAGTGTTAAGCTTCAAAATGAGATCGCAATTATAGATAATATGTATAAAAATATTACATTTAAAACATTGAACCAGAGCAATTTTGCTAATCTCGCCATCTATTATTCGTATTAGTCAGTAAAGTGAAAAATACTAAATATTTGCAGTTTTGGCTCCTCTCTGCTTCATGTCGTTGTTAATTGAATACCTTTGGGGTATTGTTTTTTTGGTCAGAACGAAGATATAAGAGATCAAGTTCAGCTCTAGTAACTCGTAATACTTTCATTTGTCTTTTTTATGTGTGTTAACGGTCGATAATCTAAGTTTAATTGGATTTGTCTTTGTTCCCACAACAACTCAACAAATGTAATGTAAAGGGTTTACATACATACATATAGAAACACAGAACTATTATTTAATACAGAAGACAAATTAATCATTTAGTTAAACCTCTTGCAAAGTGATGTGTGTGTGTGTGTGTTGGTGAATGGGGGCATAGTGTGGGTCTGTGTGCATGTCTTTGTTTATTTTGTGTGAGGAAAGGCTGATAATGTGCTGAGCGGCGGATTTGGAGGATACGAAAATTAATCTGCTGTGTCCAAATTGTGTCACAAATTCTCGTTGGTTATGCAATCTAGTGCAGCCAGTTATACCTTCGATGCAAAATACTGTACAACCCTCTTGATTACGCTGTAAAACTAAAACAAGCATTTCTTTGATTTTCTTCAGCCTCCGTTTGGAGCTAAGCCATACATGGTTAACCTCACACTGCATTCAGAGGCATAAAACAATTCCGCAGCACACATTTACAACAAGGACATGGACAGCCAACCCCAAATGCTAAATCCTCATCCAACAGATGAGAGATTTAAGTACAAGCCACATGCTATACTGCTGAAGGGGAATCTAAGAATTGTGTCATTTTGAAAAGCCTGACTGCAAACTGGTAATCAAAGACCCAAGAGCAAATCCTCCCCTGGGGCTAACATGCAGCACGACAGAAGAAAACCGTTTTCTTTAAGAGATGGAAGTTAAAATGTAGGCTGCCTGCGCTTATGTGCTTCGTCCATCTATCCATCCATCCGTCCATTTCCAGTTCACTTTCCGTTGAACCCTGTGCAACATGACAGTAGGGGTTGCCAGATTGGAGGGCTGCAGGGCTTGGTGCGATGCCAGTAGAGCCAGGTGGTGGGAATCTGTTGGAGATTAAACTGCTTGCTGACCAGCTACCCGGCTCACCCTGGCCCTAACAGACGTGGCACCCCTGGCTGATTGACCCATGTGGCAGGTGTCGTGGGTACGGGTGGCAGGTCAAAGCCTGCCCTTATCTCCCTTCTCCCGGCAGGGGAGAGCTGTGGATGTGGGAGGTCGTTTGGTGATAGTGATGATCAACACTTGCCATCATGCCACATTAAAGCAACCTCACTAGACTAAAGTCTTATTGCAATCCTATTTAAAGACTTGAGGATATTGGACAAGTTGGCATCATGCTGGATTTTGACACTCAATGCCCACACTTTTTATTAATATCTTTAATTTCTACAATATCTATGCATGGCAAGTACAGTAGGGTTATTGTATCATTGAAGAAATAGTTTGACATTTTGGGAAAGTGGTGCAGAGTTAGATGAGGAGATTGGTGCTATTACCATGTCTATACAGTAAATATGAAGCTACAGCCAGCAGGTCTTCCGCTTAGCTTAGCACAAAGACTGTAAAACGGGGAAACAGCTAGCTTGTCTCTGTCCAAGGATAATCGGCTTTCAGCACCTCTAAAGGTCACTAATTCCCAAGTGTAAAAAGTTGTGGTTTATGAGGTGGGTTGCAACCTCACAGTAACGACAAGACTCCAGGAAGGACACTTAGCCAATCAGCTTAAACTTCACAATTAAAGGACGGATATGAGAGTGGTATCACGCTTCTTCTTATGGTATCCAAACGCATCTACCTCTTGGTAAGAAAGCAAAAAAGCACATGCCCAAATATGTTGAACAATTCTTTTTAACGTTGGCATTAGATTTAATTACGGCACAAAATAATGAGCGCATTTGTTCATTGCTGTATATTACTTACAATCTTCTTGCCGATAGTCTCCTAGACTTATGTAGTTCATATAGAGGAATCAGAGACTTTTGACGTTTAATAACCAGTTGAAAGATCCTCACAGTAACTTTAATAACAGAGGTTTCATCATGTGAGATAGCTAGTAGGCCATTTTGCCTAGTAGCTTGTAGCTTCACTAGCTACAGTTTCAAAGTACTGTAGCTTCACAAACACTGGACGTAAATTGCATGTGCTGCACTGGCGAATTGTCTAATTTGAACGTAATCCATAGAGATACTTGGTTGTTTTCCCACTATGATGCTGTATTAATGATGCAATCCCATGATGTGGTGAGAATGTGAATTAAACAGGGCGTAAAGTAGGGCCACCTATTTAACCGACTAAGGATCCTATTCTGTGTCTATGAATATGAATTAAAACCAGAAATACACAGAATACTCTAATGAATATATTCATGCTTCATCACAACATTTCAAGCTTTTGCTAATATCGTCTCATGAGCACAAAGTTCTATTGGGAAAAGAAGGGAATCTGAATGCGTGATCTTAAAAAGAAAGAGGGAAGTAACCTAATTTTCTTTGTAGCTAATAGGTTTTTATTCAAGGTCTATCAATTTGTCCCAGTGCTTTCTCTCTCTCTCTCTCTCTCTCTCTCCCCGTTGTTCTGGAGTGCACTATCAAATCTATGCAAGTCACTGGGGAGTTGTAGACCTTTACCTGCTCTGGTCTGGCTGTGTTAAAGGTCAGATATGAAAGGATCCCACACACTGGTCTCAGATGTCAACACTGCCCGCCTCCCACAGCCTGGATTAAGAAGCGAGGAGACGATGGCTGCCAGGAAATCATTCGTCCTCCAGCCTGTCATTAACAGTCCGTATCTCTGTCAGGGGTGGAGTGTGTGTGTGTGTGTGTGTTTGAGAGGGATCAAGAGAGTGCACAGGTGTATGTGTGTTTGTAATATCAATATCGCACTGATCCTCTTCTCCCTGCTGTGTGTTTCTGCATATCTCTGATTGCCAGATGTGTTTATTGAGTGTGTGTGTGTGTGTGTGTGTGTGTGTGTGTGTGTGTGTGTGTGTGTGTGTGTGTGTGTGTGTGTGTGTGTGTGTGTGTGTGTGTGTGTGTGTGTGTGTGTGTGTGTGTGTGTGTGTGTGTGTGTGCACAGATTTATATTTGTGTCGGTGTGTGTGTGCTACGACCAGGTGTACGTCTGAGTCTCTCACTCGCAGTGAGAGATCTCTGTGTTGACAGGACTGATGCTGTTCATTTTGGAAAAATCCTGCCATGGTCGACGGGACACTGACCGTGTGTGTGTGTGTGTGTGTGTGTGTGTGTGTGTGTGTGTGTGTGCCAACAAATGTTGTGCTATGTGTGTGCCGAGCCGTACATCTGAATCTCATGTCACACCCAGAAGTAAGAAGTCTGTAATCAGGCATAATCAGGTGGTGTGAATGGGCATGCGTGCATGTACTGTATGTGTGAATGTGTGTTATTCTAGAGAAGCTCAGGTTTAATTATGGACCCACCCACTCAATCACACACTCACGCACACGCACACACACACACACACACACACACACACACACACACACACACACACACACACACACACACACACACACACACACACTCGTAAGCTGTGTAAAAAATTGCATCCAAACATTTTAACAGACTGCTCTTGTAATTCTTACACCTCTGTGACCACTTAATTGTTTGTCCGTCGTTGTTTTTGATGTAGCCTTGTCGGTGAGATAGCACCCTACAGCTAACTACAGCTGCTCGATAGTAAAACCAGTGAGGGGGCAAATGCAGCACTATCATTTATTGGCACCACAGGGAATTACTTGAGGTGTCTGGTGTCTAACTTGTGTCCTTAGGCACAAACACAACACATATGGTGTTGTATATAAACAAAAATTAGATTTCTCTCTTTAACCCAGTAACAGCCAGCTCTCTTTTAGGGAAGGGTTTGCCTAATTAAAAATGAATGGACTACTTTTGATCGTCAGATTGCAATAATACTTTAGACTTTTAGAGCTTTATATGTATCATCAGCCACATGTAAATGTGAATGGCCTATGAATTTGTATACCTTTCATCTATCACTGATACACATACAAATTACTTTTGTATGTTGTATGTAATCTAGCAACATCTTGTGAATCTTTGAGCAGGTTTTAGATACTTTCCGTTGAAAATAACTGGCAACACTTTTCAGAAAATAGCCAGAGCCTCGCATCAACATTGACAAAAGCTCTCAACTTCTTCTGTCTACTGAAAATCGATTTTTTTACAGGAAGAATAATGCACAAGTACAATCCAGACAACTGTCAAACTAAGTAAATTAAAACAATCCATAATGTCATATAAAAAACTTCAACTTCATAACCTTCGTAACCTACAACTTGGAAAGACAATGAAGCATAAATTGCTTTACTTAGGCGTTCAATTTAAGTTAAGTTATTGACCCTTACAAACCCGAGGCAACATCGCAATGAACTTGTTGCCAATACTTTGCAATATTATAGGATTTAACTTTGACTGCTTTCAATGTTTGGGAGACACCATATTTTCTTTTGTTCCAGTTCAGCTGGTCATATTTCTGTAACTTTTAATTGTGCGAGTAGTCCATCAAAAGTCTGCATGGTGCTAGCGTCCTGCAGGCCGAACAGTGGGTGGGTAAAGGTTAAATTCATACTCTTCTTTTAGATATCCCAGGATTCTGTAAGGCATTCACTGAACTGAAGATGAGGTTTCAAACGGCGATGTTGGCACCAGTTCTGACTTTGTGTTTTGTGTTCGCTGATTAGTGATGATGATCCATCGTCTCCTTTTCTCTTTCTCTCTGTTCTCTATTTCTGCAACATACTTCTGCATGCTCCGGATAATTTTCAAAGGTTTTTTAACCTGGCTTGAGCAATTCCTCCTCTTCTGCCTCCGAGTAAAACACGCTTATATGATTTACTTAAAAAAAAATCATGTTTGAAGTCGGCTTTAAATGTAGGGCTGTTTGACACTGCAAGTCTTTGATGAAACATAACAGTGACCTGCAACACAAGCTGAGAAATAACTAGTTGCTTGAATTACCACACACATCACAACGACACAATGTTAAACGAAGACGCAAGTGTATCTTTCGGTCCTCAAACGGATTGCTGAGCTATCTATAGGCGAGAGATTCAATGCTTTAAACATTCTGCCAATCAATCCATGCAAATTTGATTAAAAGGATGTGAAAACAAATATTTGAATGAGAGGGGTTGTGTGTGTCAAGCGTGAAGACGGATAACATGAATACATTACGGATGTGGGGATTAGCACGTTTCAAATAGCCTGTGATGTTTGAGAATTATAGATTTATTTGTTCATCCAATTTGCAGATGCGGAGGTGACAGCTCAGTCACTTAGAGGTTTCATACTGACATGTGTTAATGTATTCAGTGACTGAAGATAACCTCATATCGCTGTGTGTGTGTGTGTGTGTGTGTGTGTGTGTGTGTGTGTGTGTGTGTGTGTGTGTGTGTGTGTGTGTGTGTGTGTGTGCTTATTTGGGATAAAGTGTATTTCATTACCTTTGAATTGTCTTGGGGAAAAATAATGTAATTTTGCATATTATTAGTGCTTGTGTGCGTTTTGGTTTCATGCAACTTGCCAGTCTGAGTTTATATGAGTTACACACGTCAAGTGTCTAAACCCTGGAGAGTAGACGCTGTCATGGCAATGCAGAAGGGAGGGGAGGAGGGATGGAGGGATGTAGTGAAGGTAGAGAGAAGGGAACATATAAGGAGAGAAATCCCAAGTGAGCAAGCAGCCTGTTCATTAGCAGCATAGGAACGGGTTAGTGTGTGCGCATGTGAGTGTGTACACTGAGCAGCAGGATGCTAACTAGGACACATTTCCCAGAATGAAGCAAAGCCAGATTTTGAACAAGATCTCAGTATTTTTGTCACTTTTTTACCTCTGCATGAACTGCTGTGTGTGATGCATTACTCAGCACATCAGCGAGCAGATCTGCTTCGCTACTGAAGTGCTGCGTTGCTTTAAAGTGAGTACATCGCTTATGCACTCTGAGTTACTCGACTGCATTACTGGGTTGCCAATTAGACAATTTCTTGATGAAAAAAGCGGGCGTTTCAATCTCAGGAAATACAGTGCAGGGTGAAAGAGACAAACTCAATTACAACCTGGCAGCCCTTTTCTTTCCCCCCCCCCCCCCCCCACCAGTCCTCAAAATGTCGAACTCTTTACTTTTCAAACTGAATATTACATCGCTTCTTCTTCCTGGTCCATTGTATTTGGCGAGGCATTTTTTCCCTTTGTTGTCACGTTTTCAAAGCCAGCAATTGTTTTAGCTGTCTGCTGGTTCTGAAGAGGACTTCTAAAGGAAATAAACTCTTATATATTCATAAAACAGATACACTAACCTCAGATTGTTCCAAATTGCACTCATGTTCTTGGCTACGCGTGTTTCTGCGGCAGATTATAAATTGAAGATTGAATTGGACTCAAGGAATGGAATCACAAACATAGGGATGACTGTTTGTTTGTCTGTGTGTGTGTGTGTGTGTGTGTGTGTGCATCCCTGATAGTGCGAGGGAGGGATGTGTTCCATTTGAGGAGACCAGTTTTCTGTGATCACAATTCTGATAAGAATTGTAGGAAACCACACTCACAACAAGCCACCCTGGAATACCAACTAGACAGACACAGGCTCTCTCTCTGTCTTTCTGACACACACACACACAGACACACACACACACACACACACACACACACATACAGATGCAGACACACACTCAAAGGCATACACACACACGTGGCAGTGAATGCGTATTCATGTTTCCTCTTCCTCGAGATGCAGCTCTTGAATTTGATTAAATATTTTCTCGTCATATAACGCATCCATGGAAACAAAGGTGTGTGTGTGTGTGAGTGTGTGTGTGTGTGTGTGTGTGTGTGTGTGTGTGTGTGTGTGTGTGTGTGTGTGTGTGTGTGTGTGTGTGTGTGTGTGTGTGTGTGTGTGTGTGTGTGTGTGTGTGTGTGTGTGTGTGTTTTGCAGGAACATGGATGCATGAGGCCAAGCATTATAAATGATTTACTCAATTTACAGTGACAGCACAAGAAAATGTCCGCCCAGATTGACGGGATGAAAAGCAAATCACTCTGAAACTCAGATGCAGAAACAATCACACTCTCTCTATGCCGGCTTATTTCTGACTCTAATGCACACTTATTGGCAGAGAGCAGAGTTTAATGCGACTATAATCGCGATACTTTCATAATAAAAATGTAAAACAATGTAACAATGTGAAAGGGGTCGCTCCCAGTAATGAACCTGAGGTTTATTTAGTTTCAGCTCATTGTTCAGCTGTTTAATGTTTGGTTCACTCTCACCGCTTGCATAACGTCATTTTCAGCCGCAAGATGCATTTGTTTTCAGTGAAAAACTAAAAACCCACTGTACACTACCTGCTCAGCACCAAACAGCAGACAGACTAGATGGTGAACAAAGTGGAGTGTTTAGTAGCTGAAAAGAGACCAAAAACAGAGTCAAAAGAGAGTGAACATTGGAGAAACACTCATCAAGTGGAGAGAAACATGCACCATACCTGCTGGATGTGTAAATAGGTTTGCAAATCAATTGAAAAGGTGAAAGGTAGTGATGATGTGTCGATGCTGTGTTCATGTTTCCACTTCCCTTAAGTGGGCAAAGAAATCAGTGACTGCAGGTGTAAGAAAGACTCTATATTAAAGTATTACATTAGTCTTAGACCTAAGCTTAAAGATATTCTAATTTGAAAATACTCAAGAGTAGATTGGACCCGCTTCAACAACGTCTTTTCGGTCTCTTTCCTCTACATGAGTGAGACAGAAACAAAAAAAGAGACATAATCTCTCCCATCAGAAAAACTAAACTCACTGTTTGTCCGTCTGTCTGCCTCAGAATCTTGCCAGCCCAGCTGCTGATCTGCCTGCCCCAGTGGCTTCAGCTCTCCATTATCATGTCTGGTAGAGAGATGTGTGTAGAAGTCAATAGCGCACCCTGATCTGTTGGTAACAAGTTTTGGTGTGTGTGTGTGTGTGTGTGTATGATTGTGTGTGTGCCAAAACTCTACATCTGCCAGACTGTTAAAGGGTCCTGCTGAGTTTAATCTGCAAGGACAGGATGTATTGTGGTTTAGTGTTTAGATACAAACCTGTCTGCTCCTGTATGAGCCTGTATGAAGAGGGATGAAGACAAAAGCACCATGCTCCCCGTTCACGAACACGAACGCATGTACAGTTATAAATATTCTAATTGAACATGCTACTTTTATTTATTCAGACTATGAGAAATGATACGTGAGAAAATTGTTTTGCATGTGTGTGTGTGTGTGTGTGTGTGTGTGTGTGTGTGTGTGTGTGTGTGTGTGTGTGTGGGTGTGTAACTGGAGCCCATCTGTTGTTGTGTATGCTGATATGGCAGCTGCATCTGTGGGGAGCTGACTAGCACATTAGGAGAGGACACACACACACACACACACACACACACACACACACACACACACACACACACACACACACACACACACACTGAACCTGCACATACTGGACAGCTAACAGTTCATTTGACACTGTAATTACAGCCAGTGATCATGGTCTATTCATCAACCCTCTTCCTCAGGGCGTCAACTGACCTCCAACAATATCACCATGAGACAGAGGGATGGAGGGAGGGAGTGGAAGAGGAGGAGGGATGAAGGGGCCGAGGGAAGAGAGGTGCAGGGATGGAGAAATGGAGAGAAGAAAAAGGGCAGGCGAAAGAATAAATAGGTTGCAGGCAAATATGGGAGAAAGTGGATAGGGAGTGATATAGAGATTGGCAGGGTACATGTTTACGGGCCTGGAGGTGTGTTTGTTGTGGATTGATTCATTCACAAGTCTGTCCGTGTGTGTGTGTGTGTGTGTGTGTGTCTAGGCAGTTCACCTTCCACCACAGTCTCTTGTGTTGACCTTACCTGCTGCTTCACTGTGCATCATTAGGATGAGTTATACAGCATTATTGCTCTGCTGCTATCTATGGCTGCTGGTTAAACACACACACGCACACACACACACACACGCATATGAACATACTCACAGACAGATACCAAATCAGGGCTACCTGTGTGAAACAGCATGCATAAGTTATGTGCACCAGGCTGCAAGGTGAAATAGGAAGTCAATGAGGAGTGATCTGGGGAGGAGAGACAAACAAAAAGAAAGAGGTGAAGTTTGTGTTATGCACACACACGCACTGCCCGATCAGGCAGTGTTTGTTTTTTTCAGTTTTATATGTCCTTTTTTTAATTGTTGTTACACAGAATGAGTGCTAATGTTAGCTTAACACGAACTATGAACTGCTCGCTACCTGATAGTTAATAGTACAGTTTAAATGGATGAAAACAAGTACGGCACTAATTGGCCTCCAGGCCTGCTATTTCTATTCAGATCATGGAAACTACAGTTGGTGAAGCCATATAGCTCCGTGTATCCAGCAAAAGGCACTAAAATGAGCAAAAAACGCTAATGATACAGGGCGCTTTTCTCTCAGAGCTGATTTATTTTCAACTTGAGGCATTGAGAGAGCTCATGCAAAAGTGGAAAAACGTGAGGCGCTCAAAAAACGCAAAAGCAGCACGCAAAACACTTCACCCTCTTTGAAAACCACCACAAAAAGCGTGCCCATGCTGCTAGAACGCACTGCATCTCTTCTAATCACCATCTTCACTTCCCCAGAGCCAGTTTTGTATTGATATGTTTTCACTGTAATTCTGTTGTCATACCAATACACCAAGAGGTACGTTAGAAACACGGACATTATGCTCACAGTCATTTTGCACAGATGAATATTGACAGCTGCTTCCTGGCTTTTCTCTGCAGTATTTCCAGCGCATTATTTGTCTGAAAGCTCTCAGTGATTTGCTTTATCTGTGCGGGCTCCAGGACCAGACACAGAATACATGTGCTCTTGATAAAAGGCTCGTCCTAATTTAGGAAAAACCTAAATACAGACTTTGTTTCGGTTGACAGAGCAACCCACCTTTCCAGTGTCATGATTCATCGCCTCTGCAGTAATCAGCATCTGCTCTCACGTTTTATGTTATGGTATTTTTTTTGCACACACTCCACCGTTTCTTGTTATTGCTTCAGTAACATTTAACAAACCGAAACACTAAGGTACGAAGACAGAGCTGTCATTCCAAGTATACTTCCCAGACGCTACATATTTCTGGGGAATGTCAGCCAAACTATTTTTGAGTGATGGTGTGTGTCAGCCTCAGCCTGATCCACATGCGGCTACTGGGACCACACAAGCAGATGCTTCGTTTACAAAATTATGCATTTAGGGCAGAGAAATAGGTCTGAACCGGGGGAGTTTAGGAGAGTTACAAAATGAGACCAGAGAGGACTGAAGCCATCAGCGAGACGCCCCATTGTGATCTCCGCAATGTTCTTTAGAAAAACCCTGTCCTGTATGTTAATCTGTCAGAGAAGGAGAGACAAAGAAAGGAGGGAGAGAGGATGAAAGCCATTTCACCTCCTCCCAAGTTCTTTGCCCCTCTTTAAGTGTTCATTAAACTGAGGAAGATGTTTCTGAGGGCAGCTTGAACACTAACCATTACCTCCTGCTATCATGTACTCACATCACTGATCATCACCTCTTTCTCTCGAAAATGGAAAAAACAACACCGGGGAAAGTGGATTGTTGACTCCCCTAATATACTTTTACCCCGCACCATCGCTTTCTCTCTCTCAACCACATTTTTTCTACATAAGCTACAACCAGCAGCGTTGGCAGTCCTCCACTGACACACATGGGTGAATCCAGTTCTGGATGGAGTTTTTCACGCTCAGATTGAACATTTCTGAGGTTCCCAGCAGCAGCTCCTCTTATAACCTAACATGACTGATTATAAACAAAATATTGCCTGCGAGTTTGCCACACTGAGTGCTTGCTATGTGCTTTTAAGTGTGTGTGTGTGTGTGTGTGTGTGTGTGTGTGTGTGTGTGTGTGTGTGTGTTTTCTCCAGTGGCAGGTGTTGGTTTCAGAGTGTCTGAGAGTGCTGTCCTGAAGGGACGACCTCTCATTGTGTGCGTGTGTGTGGTTCTCATAGGCCACTTCAATTCGTAATCTCCAGTGAGTAACATGAGAGGTTTCTTCTGAGCACGCCGTGTGTTTTCTTTGAGTGCGTGTTTGACACCCAATTGAAGCATTTTCATCAAAAATGACATCGCTTCTTGACAGAGTCACGAATCAGTGAAATTGAAATGCAAATAGGAACAGCTTGCTGACCCTAGACATGCACAGCTAGACATGTGCCATAAGGGAATTATAACTCAGTTAACTGAGCAACCCCTCCCCCCCCCCCCCCCCAAAAAAAAAAAAACAGGTTACAAAGGATTAAATAAAATCATAAATCATTTTGTTCAGTTCAGCTCAAAGATGTGTAATCACTGACTATAGTTGGCTCCCTTCCCCCCCCAAGGCTAAGATCACTTGTCAGATGCACTTTCAAGTTTCAGCACTTCACCGTTCGTAGCACCGTGAAGTCCAGTGTTCAGTTCATTAGTACGTTCAGTCCAAGCTGTTACGTTGAGTACAAAAGCAGCCTGCGCAACCTCCGAGTATAAGATCAATAGTTCCGCAGCCTATTATCACGTTATGGTCGTTTCCGTGGCTTTCACAGTCTTTCAATTAGCTTTCAATAAGGAAGTAACATTCTGTGTAATACGTCACAGCTGAGCTGACAACAGTGATGAGCTCCACTGATAAAAGCTACTCATTCGTTCAGTGACACTGATGATTCACTATCGTCAGTTCATTTTAGATATTTGTTGTTTTAACAAAGATTGAAATCATAATTTTCTGGCCCCAAGGTAAACGTCCAACCATGACTTTGAAAAATCTAAAGATATTCAATCAAAAAATACAAAACAGAGAAAAACTGAAAATCCTCACACACAGATGTTTTGGTATTTTTGCTTGAAAAGTGAATTGTAAAAATAGTTGCTAATTAAATAAAAAAATGTTTTTAATCAATCAATCATCTAATCGTGACACTAATATAAACACACATGCTGGGAAAGTGAACCGCAAAGCATTCATTTCAATGATGAAGCGAGTAATGAAGACAGAGAGACAGAAATGGAAGGCGATGAGAGACACAATCTAAATATACCAGCTGAGGGCGGTGGAGAGGAGAGAAGCCATGCTCCTCTGAAAACCACCGTGGGATGAAAAATTAAGTTGGGAGGTGCACGAGAAAGAAGAGAGCAGAGAGAGGAAGGGAGAGAGAGAGAGAGAGAGAGAAGGGAGAGAGAGAGAAAATGCTTTTACTGCCGGTCATTTTCACCTGTCTGTCTGGAAGATGGACGGATGAAATCAGACTCTTATTAAAGTGCGCTGGAAAGTAGAAGCTACATTCTTCATCTGCTAGTGAGTTCAGAAACAAGGGAATAGCTGCAGCCTTCTTCCCTCCCAGTCCAGGTAGTTATCCTAAAGCATCTGAGGCTCAGTGGTTCCTTATTTGTTTTATATTCCTTGATGAGACTCTTGCTGAACTGCCTCAATTCCTAATGTTGCTTGTTCAGCAAGTGTTGTACTTTTAACAGTTGTTCTTGCTCTGCAGAACAACTGTTACATTGTGTCAACAAAGGCTCATGTCTTTGGATGGATTTCCACTTTGCCAGCAGTTAGATAATCCCAGCCAAGAGGCTACAAACGTCCCAAAACCTGGATTGAAATCGAACTGAAGAAACTATTTCTTCCCCGCCTTGGATTATTTTTTTCATCCGTGCTCTCCCATGCCTGACGGTACCCTCTCGCCCCACGTCAGGGACCACACAGTGGAAGCATTTGCATTTCGCTTTAATATATTTCCTAAATTCCAAAGCTTCAAGAGATCCCTACTTTGCATTTGTTTATTTAGTTCAAAGTGTTTTTTTTTCTGTTATTGCCCAAGAACCTTGCAGAAAATTGAAGTGTAGTCAAAATTTGATAGATACATACGAAAGTGGTGCACTGTGTATTCTATGGAGAGAGGGACTTTGATGTTATTTTTGCAGTGTTAAGCCAGTTTACAGCTGTGGTGTAGCTCGCGCCTGTAGGTGACGGCTGGCAATTCCCTTTTTCTTTTATTGTCTGATGCTGTTGGACTTGTGGGTGATAGAAAGGCTCAGACAACATAACTGTGTTTACCACCTGGATCTGCATTGTCAGCAGACACACTCTGCAGCTGTGTGTGCTTTCTGTACGCGTGTGTGCGTTGTGCGTGTTTGACCAGAGGATGTTTTAGGGGGGGGGGGGGGGGGGGGGGCTGTGACGTGTGTGGATGATGGATTTGTAGTGACATCAGGATTTTTACCTAGCGGTGCAGCGAGTTCTCCGGGGTTAGCACAGCGAGCAGCAGACACATGCAGGCAGAGCAAAAGAAAGGGGGGGTAGATAGAGCTTGACACCCTTGGGTTGAATCGAGCTTTAGGGATGTGTTGGGGACACACATGCAGTAAAAGGGAAAAGCTTATTTTGAAAGATGCGAATGTCAAGTCTGTGATGTGCACTCTGAATAGAATACAGTTAACTAGTGATGGAGTGATAAGAGGCTGAGGATTGGAGGAGGACAAAGCCAAAAGCTTCATACTCCTAATACCCCCCCCCCCCCCCCCCCCAGACACACACACACACACACACACACACACACACACACCCACACACACACTCGCACACAGTATTACGTTTTCCAGAGTGCTTGTTAAATTGGAGGCTTAATTTGGAGCCTCTGGTTTTCTCCACAGGTCACATGGAGTGAATTTATCCACAAAGGCCAAACTGTGGATTTCATTAATGAAACACACACACACACACACACACCTACACACACACACACACACACACACACACACACACACACACACACACACACACACACACACACACACACACAAGCTCCTGGCTGGATCAAGGAGGCCTAACCAAGCCTAAACCTCCCGAGGTTGCAATTAGGATTGGAGAGCCACAGTCCTGGCTCTGGCTACAAAACAGACCCAGCCATTAAGTCACAAGAATACACAGATGTCCTCTGACAAATCATCATGCTAATGTGGCCCATCCATTCACATTCATCCACTGCTTTGTGCTAACTTAGCCACTTCATATTTACGGTACAGTAGCACTACTTGCATAAAAAAAATACAGGTGATAGACTCACACGCACCTACAACTTTTCATGGCTTTTTTTTCTTCATATAGCAAAAACATTTTGACCCTAAAGACGTTTCTAGCACAGCTAGTTTACTATGTGTGTGTTTGCCTTGCCCAGGTGTAGCTGGGTATGGATGGGCACATTTTACTCAAATAAAAAAACACATTTACAAGCTTAGAAATAGACCAGTTTGTCTACAACCATGCTAGTATTTTCCTTGGTTCAAACTTACCAGCGGGTTGGGTTTTCACCTGCTTCAGTACATTCACATAATATAATATTGACGAGGAAAAGTCTTGTGCATACATTTTGCATTGCATTGCAATTTTGCATTACATTTAAATGTTATACAAAGCAATTTATTTCAACTGTGATTTAAGTTTGCTTCATATACAAGCAGGTGTAGGAGTTTTAATCTTTTGAAAAACTAACAAATCAAGTGCACAGGAATGTTTTTAGCTAGTAAGTATTGGCCTAAATCAGGTCAAACATTATGAATAATTTCAAAGAATGGCATATGACAACTCCTTCATAAGGATTTCAAAGTGAGTATTTGGAAATAAAAGTGCAAGAACTGGGGAGAGAAATAAATATCTACATCTACATATCAAATAAGTTAAAACCAACAATCTGCTTTATTACAAAATAGTGTGTGGTGAGAGGCCCGAGACAAAGCAGAGGTTTTTATAGACACGATTCATTTGGATCAAGTAACAAAAGGCGAGGCCGGAGGTCTGTTCGGGTCGGACGTTGAATAGAGGAAGTGGTGTGCTGTGGTTACCGTGCAATAATCAGATGGATTAGTGGTGGAGACCAATACTCTCTGTCGCCTGCTTAAATTAATATACAACAGGCTGGATTATTTATAAGTCAATGTTTAAATGATGGTTTATTAAGAGCACCGCGAGTGACTCCCGCCATCCGTTTAAAGAGCTGGAAGACCGTCAACGTAATCAGACACACAGCAGGCTATCGGCCCAGGTGAAAGCCAGAGGACTCTCACTGTGGAAATACAAACGGTACTAATGTGTTGCAGCAGGCACTAGACTTCTGTGCTAAAGACGCTAGCGTAACTAACTAGATTTTTACACAGCCCTCCCAACGAGGCCGGAGGGACATTCTCCGTTACATATTCATATGGATCGTAGGTGGATTGGTAACATCAGCCTGATGTCCTCTGAGTGAATTATATTGATACCGATATTGGATGGGATCGGTCCCAACTGTCATGAGAACCTCCGTGTTGCCTTCCCTCTCCTCCATCCTTGTACAGTTCTCTTTGGTTCTTCACCTCCCTTGTATGCACTTGTTTTCTTACCTTTCATCTTTCTTTTCTTTCATCTGTGTCCTTTCCATTCCTCTCTGCTGCCTCTTGACAATATTAGACAATATTTTCCATTTCTTTTGATACTGTTACTTTGAATAGCACATCGAGCATCCTGATGACCTTGGCCTTGGTATCACTCCACCGGAGACTGATACAGTCATCTCTCTGTTAGATCCACATCGACTGTACCTAAAGCATAGTCATACACGCTAGTTTGTGTGAGGCAGAGCACATGTCCATCTGCCCTTTAGTTCTGGTCTGCTTCGTGTTCGCACTGACTTAAAACAAACGAACCGAGATGAGCAAACATGAAGTAATACAGACCGACGGGTGACTCACTGGACAGGTGTGGTGATCGTTACCCTGCATCATCACGACTGCAGTGGGAAAATCAGATATGATTATGAGCGTTGCTAGTATGATACTGCAAATCAACCGCATGTTATGAATAATGACTCACAGGATGTCCATCTTTAACTGTAATGTATTTTGTTGTAGACACAAAAGAAAGGATAATATAAAAAAGTAATTAATTAAATTACCTAATACAGGTGGATATTACTCTGGGATCACTGTCACGTAATTTACTTTAACCGCCAAAGAAGATGGAGTGTGAAATACAAGCTCAACACACTGCTGTTAGGCAAAATCCCTGCAGTTACCGGTCGATATGCACATACGGTATAAATATACAGTATATCGTTTATGCAGACTGCAATCAGCAGATGGATTTAACAGTAGTTTTTAGCTTTTGAAGTAATACTAAAATCACATCTATTTTTATTTTAAACACTGCGGTTGGTCCGTTTCCAGTGAGACCCTAAACCAGAGAACTCGAGTGGTCTGGGTCTGATTGTTTGGTCCGCATCAGATTTTGATTGACAGTTTTCATGCAGCCCAAATTAACCGCACTTAATAGGCAAAGAGGGTTTCTTTTGTTATTTTTTTAAATAATTGATCTTTTTCTGACTTTGAAAAAATGAAAACAAACACAGAAAAAGACACAAAGCACCGTGCACCATTTCACAACGTAACAGAAAGAAAGACGGGGGATTCATATCTACAACTTCCAAGAACAGTCCAAAGCTGCCAGTCGACAGCAATATCGGCCCCTCCTGCCAGGAGGGTCAACGGGGGGGGGGCAATTGAGAACACACATGGGAGTAGGATTGCGAGACAATCAGTCAGTATGCAGGATATTTGAACAGAATAAAGTTACAACATAACAGCAGAGCTCATGAGTTATACAGTCAGGTCTCATCAAGAAATGTTAGAAACGACTTTCAATATTCAGGTTTTGTGAATTCCACTTGCTAAAACGAATCTATTCCGTCTTTGCAAAAGAAAGCATCTCATTGAGCGACCTCCTGAAAAATGGGGGCGATGCCGACTTCCAGTTTAGTCATATTATTCTTTTAGCAGCCATGCCTGCGAGCCTGCTTTTGATGGGGGGAAATTCAGGTTTTCTGGACAAGAAATAACGTGGCGACACTGTATATATCTTCTGACAGCAAAATCACTTCATTTTAATTGCCACGGTAACTGATGTAGAGTGTAACGGGCATCCCGTTTTCTAAGTGGCGCATATCTCAGCGAATGGAAAACTCCTTGAATATTAATGCATTTTCACTACATTTCTCTCATTGACCGTTGGGAGATCAACCAGAGCTCACATGCCCGTGAGATGTCTGTCCGGCTTTAGCTAAGATGCATACAAACACACAAACACACACACACACACACACACACACACACACACACACACACACACACACACACACACACACACACACACAAACACACACACACACGCCCACATACACGCGCACACAGATACAGACAGGAGATATAGAGGGGAAGCTGATCAGCCACATGGAGCTGGGAAGGCATTCCAATGGGACTAATTAAAGGGATGGAACAGACCGCAGAACTCATCGGAGACCACCACTCTTTCTCCAGCTCTATCTCTTTTCCTCCCTCGCTCTTCCTCCCTCGCTTGCTCCTGTGTGTTCCGTTACCGAAAGCTAC